>NC_087479.1:14122414-14722414 GCF_036417665.1 Passer domesticus
TGTTTACTTTTGAAGTTTTCCCAAACAAGCACGAAAATTTAGCAGTCAACTTCAGTTAATAAAGCTACTTATAAACAGCATAAAACATGCAGCTATGGATTTGTGCATGCAAGGATAATCTATGACATCCATCCTGATTTTGCTTAGAGTAGTAGTCAAAACATTTTTGCTTCTTGCAGGTCATGCTGATCTGTGGCATAATTTGAATTCTCAAGCTGTTATCCATACATCATTCCCAACAACTTTCCAAAATAGAAAATAATTTCCACTTCTTTAATTAAAACCGGGAGCTACAGTGTGCATTTGGCTGGGTCCTGAGTTGCTGCTGGAGAGAGACTTGAGTTTAGGGGTAAGATCCTCAGCTGAGATAAACTGGTAAGGCTCAGCTGGAATTAATAGGTCTATCCCAGTTTACCTTAGTGAGGATATACTTATTCTGTATTTCTAGCATCAAGCCCTGCCAACTGTTTTCAAATACACCTGAAGTGCCTGAATGTCATTATTGCTAATTGGTATCTATACAGCACCTTTGATGCAGATGGGTATAAAGCTCTTTACATATTTTTTATGCCAGATTCCACCCACAGGAAAACTAGATTAAATCAGGGGGAATGCCACCAAAAAAAAGCAGAGTGAAGAGAGGGAGCAGCACATCTTGAAACAGAAAGTGCATCTGGCTGTTAGCAGAGTGATTTTTTGCATACTGTTTGCAAATATAACCAGTTCTAGGGTAGAACAAGGCAGCAGTTCAACTGTATCCATGTACGACTAAACAAGTTGTGCATGGTAATAATTCCTTGATTTTACTTATGACAAACAGTAATTAGCTCATGATTATGTAAATATATTCTTATCCAGGTAACATTTTTCACTGCTTGTATTGCAGACAGGAGCTCTGCAGTTAAGAAATGTGCACAATTAGTAGGGAAAAAAAGTTTATAAATTATGATAAAGAGCTTCTAAGATTTACCATGTCACAAAACCTCCCAGTGTTTCTCCTAGTTTCTCGCTACCTAAATAGTTAATCAAGCAATAATTGATCTGTAAAAAAGACACAAGGCATGCTGCAGAATGATCAGAGTGAGACTTTCTGCTGAGGAAGACTGTCCTGTCTTGGGATAGGGGTTCTTTATCATAACCCTGAATGGTTATGTCCATTTCCCACGCAATTCATCCAGGGAGCAGTTGGCTGTATGACTGAAGAGGTGCATGGCCCTCACTGTCCAAGAGGTACTTCATGATATAGAGGAGCATTAATCAGTTGAGAAGTTACAGACCAAAGCTGAGCTGATGCCAGCCACAGTCCTAGAGAAAAGAGTGGCTGTACAGAGCCCTGCTACATGTTCTGGTGAAGACCTAGCCACTGTATTCTGCAGTGCCACAATCTCTGTGCTGCTACTTCATTTAGCTTTGCATGCAATGAATCAAAGTAATCCACTTCAGATTTGACAGACTCATTTCAGTGGTGATATCCTCATCCATGGTGGAAGAGGTGCAGCCTTTTGGCAATGTTTTGGGTATGTCTGTATGGCACATGTGCTAGTGCTGCTGCCCTGTGGGCACTCACATCAGCACAGTCCTGCACATGAGCCAAGGCACTGCAGCAAAGAATGCAGTATAGTGTATGTACATATATATATATATATATATATGCCAGGAATAGTTCACAGCTGTAATCACAGGAGTCCACAGAAGCATTTGGCCAGACACCCTGCATGGAGGGTCTGGTCTTTGTTCCCATAATTGTTGTACAAGTACAAAAGAATACTATTACTTGTATAATGTCACACAAAAAATATATATACGTGGCTTGAGAAATAACCTTTCTTGTTAGGAAAAAAGCAGGTCTACAGCCTGAACACTGTAATGCCTTTGACAGGAAGACTAGACCTGAAAAGAAGTTGTTGGTTAACCCTGCACAGTTCTTCCACCCCAGTAGCTGCATAAACAGGTTAGCAACACTTTGTGGCCAGCTTGGCAGAAGTTGCAGAGATGGAGCAGTGTAGTACAAATGTCTGAGAACTGACATTTGTACTACAACTGGAAGAGAGAGATCAAGAAGTGACAAACACGCAACAGTCAAGAAAAGCTTGAGACAAGAGCAGAGCAGAGAAGGAACTGCAAGAGGTGGACTGAAAGTTATTTCAAAGCTGATATTTCTAGTGCTGTTTTACTTTTGTGAGATATAAATGGAGCCTGGCATTTTAGAATACACTGTGACAGTAATGGCTGTCAGAGTATGCAGCTGACTATTCTCAATCTATCAGACCCCTGTAGCATCAGTGACTAGCTTAAAAGGCCCGTTGTGGTGTGTAAATGTGGGGCATTGTGATGAACATATTTCATTTATGAAATGGTGGAATAGCCCTGAGAAATTATTTCATAGCAGAGGCTTGTGCCAAAGAATCACTGATGAATAAAGGGTTGTTTTCTTTGTTGAGTTGTCACTTGCTCCAGCATGCTTCTGGGGCACAGAGGCAAATTTACCTCCTTATGGAACAGCCTTTTTTCAAATACTTCCCAGAACTCATAAAGAGCATTACTTTTAACAAAATGCTCAATGATATTGAAAGTAGGAAGCCTGATTCTCCTTATGCTGGGTTGAGCCTTAGGACTAAAGCAACAACACAAAACAATTTGTCTGGTTTGTAAACTGAGAACATTTTCCATGTGACTGACTGGAACAGGAAGCACATGTTGAGAGCCCCCAAGTACCATTTCCGCAGAAGGATTCTGTTCACTGCAATGAGACCTTTAAAAAATATCCAAGATGTGAAAAGATATTTGAGAAATTTTCATGAAGAATTTTTAGTACCCTCTGCTGTAATAAGCAGAAGGTGTTTAATAAACATGATATGCAGCAGTTGCTAAGCAGAATCTGATTTATGTACAGTAGCAGTTAGAAGCATCTACACATCAGGGTTGTACACTTTATTTGACTGTGAATTCTGATTTTCTGATGGAAGCGATTCTGCTGAACTTTATTTATAATCAGCTTACAACATGTAGTAGTAGGGTAGCAATATTATAAATGCTTCTCAAATTACATAGCAAATCTTGTTGTCTTCTTGGGTAAATAATCATGAGCTTTAATTGTAATACAGGTCATTGTCAAGGGTATAACACTTTCCAAACCCTTCTGATAGTTGAAATCATGCAGCATTTTTAAACAGAATGCATGTCAACTCAGTGTACCTGAGATGGCATGGCATCTGCTCAGTATACATATATTTCAAAACAAATTGTTCCTAATTTTTAATTCCTCCCATTAAATTAATTATTAAGATGTAATGGATTCCTGTATGGATCATTTGGGTTTGTGCAAGTGAAGAAGAGGGAGCTAGGAGCCCTGGTCTCTGCTCCATCACAGTAAACAGAGCCCAGTTTCCACACCAATATAAACCTGTCAGCTGTGTATTGGGGAGACAGAGATCAGAGCCTGACCCAGAAAGAGAGCAAGGGACAGAACTGCAGGTTCAGTTCGTGGTGTTCAAGAATCAAACATGGATTTTGTCTGTAGACAGAACAGACATGAGGATGTAAGCTGTGCCTCATATGGCATTATATGATTACAGTGCTCTATCTTTATCTTACTAGAAGTCAGTAAAATCAATGGAATAATGTTTACTTACATCAGATGAAAAACTTGACAAAGAGAAAGCAGACATAGTATAGGGAAGTCTCTAAACCTCTCTTCCCCTTCCACTTCTCTTTCCAATTCCCTTTTCCTTTCTCAATATATTAGAATTTTTTTAAATAAAAGGAGAGTTAATAGAGTCCCACAATGAATTTTCAGTGCCAGCAAGTGGATAATGACATTCATATCACTCAAGTCAAACAGATAAAAAAATCCTGCTTTAGAATGCTTCCTAAACCCAGTGAAAACAGTGAATCTCTCTGCCTATTGGAGGGAAAGAAGTAATAGAACCTTGCCAAGGAACAAGCTTTACTTTTATCTGATTTAATTTGAAGTTATCAGGTGGCTAGCATAGTAATATTATATACAAGCATATATACACATGCTTTTTTACCCTTGTAGACAGTCTGATTTTTATTTTCTTTAGTTTCTTTCCATTCATAAGATTTCCCAGAATTTCCAAGTAGGCCACTCCTGTAAGCCATTTGATGTATAGCCCCTAGCATGCCAAACTCCCCCACTGAGGGACTATTCAAAGAGCAATAGTTCTTTGCTCTGTTCTGCAGCAGAACACTGCACACTGCTATTTCTCGGGGTCACAACATCATATGCACAGAAATAAAAATGAAGGGGCTTCAGGAGACAGAACAAGAGGGAGTGGAAAGGATTCTTGCCTGAAGTGAGGTGGAGCTGGATCTTATGTCCTTAGCCAATGTTCTGTTCTCCTTTGTAGATGCAGAAACTTAAATGTTCCCTGCATCCTGCAGGTTCCAGGAAAATCTGTTGTAATGCAGTGACATGAATGAACACATCCACAGCCATGGGAGAAGAACACTCCAGGCTAAACCCAGCCAGACCTAATTCTGGCACATGCAAAGGTACCACTCAGTCCTCTCTGACCTGAGCTACACCAGTGCTGCCATGCTGTACACAAGCCAGAGAGGGATCTTGTCCCATATTTTTTTCCTGAATTAGAGGATGTTTACTTCTAGAGCAAAATTTTCCCCCTGTCAAAATCTGCAGAATGCCCATTGATGAGGACACCTCCTTCTTGCACACGCAGGGTGTGCTGGTGTTCCACCTGTGCACACACAGTGCAGTCCTCTCTGTTGGTGTCCCACGCCAAGATTCTGCACTACAGCACAGAGTGATACTACAATAACCTTCAAAGTCCACTTTGTTTACAGTGTTAATGTGTTATGGCAAGCTAAGTTCTCACCCTTTTTCCTACCAGCCTGGTCTGTGAGGTTTGTATTTCCCTCTCTCAATCAATAATTGCTTAAGTAGCAAATAGAGTTCCCATCCCCCAGCACTAATAGACTCTCATGCAGTCAGGAAGCATCAAGATGAACCCTCAGTTACCACTGTGCACCCTGTTTAATGTATGCATTTTTATGGCATCTGATGTATATGGTTCCATTACTGTCTATGAATTCAGAGTACTGGAGCTAGTTAATGCATTATTTATTTTATTACCCCTTCGTATAAGCTGGTATTTGCAATTTGGAATTTTATATACTTTGGTTCTATAATGGTTTCATAATGTGTACACAGCTCAATAATTAAAAAAATATATCTTACCACCTCACCTCCAGAGCCAAGTGTGTTTGTGCTGCTAACTGCAAGTTCTGGCCAGCACCAGTCCTGCATTGTCTGCCAGTCCCTTTGCTCCTGGCCCCAAAAGCCTTGCCAGTCCCACTGTCAGGACACAGCCCTCACCCCACCCTGAGAAATGCAGCACCATTTTGTTCTTTGTCTTTGGGACCAGAGGGAAGTTTTTCAGAATTTTAGTTTTCAGAATTTTAGACCTAATATGTGGTTGTCTGGCATGCCACCTTCATTTCTGAGGATGGAGCCCCATGGGCACAAGGTCTGCCTGTGTGCCCCAGGCTCAGCCCCATGCAGGATTTCACCTCAGCAGCAGCAGAAGCCATTTCCCTCACCAACAAAGCAAGTTCCTGTCAGTACAAACCATCACTGGGCAACAGGAGGGACTGAAAAGAAGAGGTGATTTCTCTCTCCTGACAGGGCAATCAGCATGTGCTACATCCAGCTCCAGCTGCCCACTGCTAGCCTGGGTATCCTGCAGCACTGCTGATTCTCCTGCCAGCTCATGATGAGGAGCTTGTCACCCCTCCAAATGGCCTGGAAGTTCACTTTCAAAAGTTTACAGCCATATCCCTTGAGATACCATGGACTTGCTGCACAACTGTGATTATGAATTTGATTAAGTACTTTTTGCCTGGTTCAAATTTTCAAGCTAAACTATGACCTGTCCAAACACACACGTATAAGAAGAGCACACTATTATTTTCTATCTTCCTTCTCATGGATGCCAGCCAAACCACATGGCACAGAAACCACTTGCACAGAAACCCTTTGGTTTCAGTACTGGGTCTGCAAAATGCCACTCTGCCACCACAAAAGGTCTCTACCAGTTCCTTGGCTGGTAGAGGTCCTGCCCTTAAACCAGCTTGTCCACTGGACAGGAAGATAAATATTGGGGATTGTTTGATTGTGGTTCTCTGCAGCAGCACAAGCACGTGTTTGTTTTGGCTAAAAAGGCACCAATAATTCAATGTGTGCAGAGGATTGTGTTTGACTGCTGCTGGGAGTGATTCGAGGCATTGTGAAGCTCTGTGAGAACATATTTAGGAAGGGGAGAAAAAAAGAGAAGTTATTGCACAGAATTAATTGTTACTAGAGAAGAGAGAAGTAAGAATGTATGAGAGGAACAGCTCTGCAGGCACTCAGGTCAGTGAAGAAGGAGTGGGACCTGCAGCTCATGAAGGTCCACATGGATACCTGCACTCCTGGAGGGCAGTCCACAGAGATCCACCCACAGCCCCTGGAGGAGCCCCACTCCAGAGCAGGTGAATGTTCAAAAGAAGGCTGTGACCCCAAGGGAAAGCCATGCTGGAGCAGCCTGTGCCTGAAGGACTGCACAGAGGGGGAAAAAGAGAACGTGCTGTAGCAGTTCCTGCAGAACTGTAGCCTGTGGATAGGACTGTCTCCTGTGTGAGAGACCCCACTCTGGAGCAGGGAAAGACTCCTGAGGAGGAAGCAGCTGCAGAAAAAACATGTGATGAACTGTCCATAACCTCTATTCCCCTGCACAACTGAGAGGGGAGAAGGTAGAGAATTGGGAATAAAGTTAACTCTGAGAAGGAGGAAGGAAGGCAAGGGGAAAGGAGTTTTAATAACCATTTTACTTCTCATTATCCTGCTCTGACTTGATTGGTAATAAATTCAATTAAGTCAAGTCTGTTTTGTCTGTGGTGGTAATCACTGAGTGATTCTTCCCTGTCTTTATCTCAGCCCATGAACCACTCATGAAATTTTCTCCAGTTGAGGAGCAGAGTGGTAAAGCTGGTCTGCAGCCAGAGCCCAACCACCACAGATGCAATCCTAAAAACACCAAACTGACACAGAAAGGATTAGGATCAGGCAGCCCAACACAGGTCCTTGCACCCAGGGAAGTCACCAGGAGCCACCTTGCCCCAACAAAGACATCTAGCAGTGACCCTGTGCATGCAGACACAGGGAGCAGGGGCCAGAGGAGGGAGCTGAGGTGCTCAGAGCAGTTCAAATCTGAGGAAGAACTGTGGGCAAGTAATGAGACCTGGGAGAGATTGAAATGAAGAAGCCTTAATTGTGTCATATTCCGCACACAGAGGAGTGAGAACACTCACTTTTTTCTGTCCATTTAATAAAATATCAAAGCTAACAATACGCATACAGAAGCAAAAAATCCAAACCAAACGTAATTATGCAAGTATTCAGGAGAAAGAAAAAAACGAAGATGAAGTGACGAGAGTTCCAGATTATATGGCACCAAAACAGGGAAAGATATGGATTCAGAGCCCATAACCCATAGGCAAAGACTGCCAACACCTGGTTGAAAGGGTTGGACACCAGAAAGGATAATACTCTGCCATGACTATCAAAATTCGTATTCAAAATATTTGTGCCGGATTATTAGATGGAAAGAGGACTGGATGACTTGTGATGAAACCCCTGGGTAGGAGATATGGGTTCAGTTTCAGTCTCCTGTAACCTTCCTGTGTGAGCCTGGCCACGTTCTCTCTCTGGCTCAGGTGCTGAGTGCCACACCACAGAGGTTGCCTTGCTGTGTGTGTTCACAGTCCTCCTGGCAGAGCCCACTCTGCTCTCAGGTGGGGCCAGCAAGCACAACAACTCAAAGAACTATTGCCAGTCATAAATTGTTTTATACCAGTTTCTACCCCACAAAAGTGAGGTGATATAAATAACCAGTGCTAGTAACAGGTGATAGAAGCAGCAGAGTGTTTCAGAAAGAAAGCAGCTTTCCCTGTTTAATTTAACCAAGTACACACACACACATGCAAACGAGACAGTTTTTCAAAAATGAGGATGCAGATGAGAGACTCAAGGACAGTTCTAACTTGCCCTCTGTCAATTTACAAGAGAATTTATTCCAGACTATTCATACATGAATATTTAGCATGGCAACAATTACATCCAATGACACCCATGAGATACATAGTACTGAAGACCCTCTCCAAGGAGCATGCACAATGCTTTAACTGGACTGAACATTTGATTTTTAAGAATTATTTTTCTTTAGACATTTCAATAATATTTCCTATAATTATTATATTAATTCTGTATATATTGATGCCATATTTTATAAATGAGAGGTATGATTGATTCACATGAGTAGAAATGGATACGTGACAGGAAGTGAAGGGGAGAGACAGTGGCTGCTGAGGCATGTTAAAATAGCCTGTGGTCAATCTTATTCTTAATGCAAAGACCTTGTTTTTGTTGTATAAAGGAAAAAGGAGGGGGAAGGGAGAGAGTCAGTTAGGAGCAATCACTCAGGGCTTAAATAGCACAAACCTAAAGACATATAAAAAAGAAAAGTCCCTTCAAGTCCACAAATAAGATTTAACACCAAAACCACAAAACAGCAAACATAAGGTCTATATATGGCTAGGCAGAATGCCTTTCTGTATGGATAATTCATTTATTCTCAATATGAAGCTCTCTGGTTATCATGCCCTATTATAAGCTCTTGCTGTGGAACACATTATTAGTTAGGGAGAAGAAAAAAAAAAGGCAATGAATATTCATGCTAACATTCCAGATACAAACCTCTGACAATTCCAGTAAAATGGAAACCAGGGAATACTGAGGTCACAACACATGCAACTAGAGTTGTGATGACTTATCTTGAGAGCTTATTTAATTCAAGGTCTACATTAAACTGGACATCATTCCAAAGAGAATGTTTACCCAGGTTTGAGATGTCCTTTGCTGACCATGGAGTGTGCTTCCAAAGCAGGCAGTACAGTGTCTGTGATCTTCCATACACCTGGATGCTGACTTCACTGCAGGAATAAACACAACAGGCAAAGCACCAAACCAACACCTGGAATCAGCTTTCTGGTTACAGTAGAACCTTTCTCACTTCTAACAGCCTTCTAGTGCCTTCTAGCCCTAAAAGTGCCATCCAGAGCCTGGGTGACTACCCATCTCTTCTGCATTGTGCCAAAGAGAAAATCTTTTGCCAGGAACAAAGTGGATTTTAGCAGTTTTCCTAAGTGTGCTGACATGCAGTGAAAGAGGCATCTTAGCAGGTTAGTCTTTTGATGGCCCACATTACTCAGTAAAAGATATTTATGGTAGTCCATGTAGTGTTTTCCACAAAACATGGAAAACCATATAACAATAATCCTTGGTTTAGAACAATGAAATTTCATTAAACTCTAATGAGGTTTTACAGCCTTCTGAAAATGTGTTCTTTAGGGGAATGTCAAGTTGCTTTACCTAAAAAAGTGGTCCTGGAATTCTTTCACAAGGCATGGGAGTGTATCTGCATCTGTGGCCTGAGAAATACAATCCTCAGAGAAATCCATTCAAAACTCCACCTGCCAGTTGCATGGTTGAATTTGATAGTATAAACCCCAGACACTATGGGACTGTCTTCTAGGCAAACGTATTAAGTTGCAGCACATTATTCACTGAGTTAGAAAAGAACAAACATTTAATTATTGCAAATTTAAAAGCAAAATTCTGTAGGACTGGGATAAGGAGATAAATCATTAAGGGATTAGATACTGCTGAACAGAGTAATGCAACGAGGTCAGGAGATGAAACTAAGCCTTTGGCTCATCAGCATTCCCCTAAAAAAGCAATGGCACTTCGTCTCTGAAATTAATTTAGCCCTGTCCACACCACCTCTTAGACATTGTGGGAGAAGTCAGATATTTACCTCTGTTCACTCATTTCTAAAAGAATTTGTTTGGTAAAAAGTCTGTATCTCTGTCCTGTCCATCTGAGAGCTATGAGATTGGTGCCACCATTTACCAAAAATATTCAGTAACATTTTCTTCACGCATTGCAACCAGTTTCTTGTTTTCCCACTAATAGTCCAGATGGTGACTGCTCTTTGTAAGAGGACTGTTTCTTAGTTTGCTACAGGCAAAGGTTTCTTCTGTGGTGGACATTTGAATTTGGGATGTCTCCTGTACACTGTTTACCACTTACAGTTTAGCCAAGGCAGCAGAGACAAACATGAATATTTCAGGATTAGACTTGTCTCCTGTCTCGAGCATAGGCCTCCCCAAAAACCTGACAACTTATCCTACCCTATGCAAGCCTTAATATCTTTTAAAATAATGCAGCAATAATCAGGACTGGCTGAAGTCTCAGTTCTTACTGGGACAATGCCAGGAAGCCGTACCATGAGGCAAAGGAAGCAGCTGATGCTGAATTGGACTCAGCAGCAGCACCCCCACCCTTTCCCAATCAGGCTAATAACAGTGTTGATAAGGTCAGAATTCAGAGAATTGTATAAATTTAAGGAATTCCTGTCTGAATGAGAATTATCCAATTCTGCCCACTTTCTGTAAGCTCTATCCTAAATAGTTACTGTTTTTTCTGAGTAGGCATTAATCCAAGATTGGAAAAATACAAAATGAACTTTACTTTTAATGTGTATGTTTTTCTATCAGTCCAACAAGTTTCCTCTCAGGTGAGACTCTGTTAGCACTTGCAACTCTTTTTGAGGTGCTGTGACCAGCCATGTGCATTGTGGCTTCTGATATCCTGAAGGAGAGATTCCAGGGAGGATTAGGCAGAAGCCTAAAATAAGACTAGAGCCTGCTTCTGGCTCACTCTGGGTTGTCGAGGGAGGGGATAAACCCTCCCAAAAGTAATTTATCCCTTGAGATCTCAGCTGCTCTATAGAAGTGTATGTCTGTTTCCACTTGGTGACATAAGAGCAATTAAGCTCTTTCTGTAACTCAGATGTGTAAATGTAGGGACCAACTCAAGGCTTTGTGCCTTAGGGAAGAAGGTTAATGTATGCAAATTAGATTTACTTGAACTGTTTTGTCACTGTATCGCCAGAATTTTCATTTGGACAATCATAGTATGATAAAGTTTTACTGGGCACTTAAGTTACAATTCCAGGAAGTTTAAAACTGCTTGAATATAGAGAAATATTTACGTATTTGTGCTATTATGGCATGCAGAAGCTTTCTGATTTTGTTGCATAACCCTGACCCTGTGACACCATTTTCTGGTTTTATCTCTCTGCTCAGCATTTCCTCCTCTCATGGAGCGTTATCACTCTTGATTCATCGCCCTCAGTGACAGCTCACTCTGCTCAGTACAATTCCTGGTCTTGTACACTTTCTATTGCCTCTTCTTTCTTAACACAAATGTTCTATTTATTTCTAATCCTAAATAAATTTGAAATAACTTAAGCTATCCTGGAAAAATAACCAATGAAGTCTTTAAAAATCAAATAAAACCTTCTTAATCTCTCCATCTATTACTGTAAGTAAATTGAGATTATTTTACTTTAATTTTTGGAAGTGCAGTCTGAGAAGAAAATAATTTTGTGCTGTGCTGACAGTCATCTTTCTCAATTACGTTTGAAATACTGATTTCCTTGACTATAAGCTGTAAGCCACAGATTCAGACCCTATTGAATTCACTTAGAGGAGTGGCTGAGGGAACCATTTGGTGCAGTGTCTTTTGTGACTTATGCCAGGTCACCCTCCTTCCAAGTTGTAACCACAATCCTGCAACCACTTAGGCAGGCTCCTTAATCTTCATGAAAGCTCACTGAAGACCAGTTTTCAAATGAAGAATTTTCCTGTGCACTGCTGTTTGTAATATTGGGGGCACTGTGAAGCCCAGCAAGTCCTATTCCCTCTCTGTGCTTCAAAATTTCCTGGATTTATGTTATCAGATAGAGAACAGCTTCTCAAGTATAGCTCTTGTGTGTTGAAATTACACACACATACACAGAGCCATCACTCATACAATGAATTCAGGAAAATTATTATTTTTTTTTTTAAATCCTCTCAAAAATATTTTGGATATGAAATAAAATAACAATACCACTGGTAAAAGAAAGATCATAAAACAGGGCAGAGATTCAAGGCAAGAGTCAAGAAGTAAGAAATTATACAGTTAAATTCAGAGGTTTACATATGTCCCTGTGAATGCAAAAATTTGCATCCAAATAGTTTTTTTAAATACAGCATGCTGACAAGAACAGCTATTGCAAGGAGCACATCAGCCTTTTTCTCCTCCTTTTCTTAAGATACTTTCAATTCATGAACATTGCACAAAAGTTTTTACCCATGAAAATAATCCACTCACACCCAAACAGCTGATATGGAATCAGAAAGGTAAGATCATTTTCCTTTGGCTCACCTCTCTCTGAAGGTCCTTGCATTCCCACAAAAAGCCCCTTATTTTCCATCTCACTTCTCAGCAAATCCACATCCACAGTCACTCTAGTCCAGCACCATCCTGCCTTCATCCCTAGCATGAAGTTCCTGTCCAACTGCTGTAATTGGGCATACTGTCCCTCCCTTATCTCAGCATTTAAAAAAAAAAAAAAAAACCCTCCAAAAGCACACCCTCTGCTTTCTTTAGGTCAGGTGGACAATTGAAGGTTTGCTGATGGTATTTCCAGCAATTCCCCCTCACTATACTGTGAAAACAATTACAAGTGAACAAGAGGTACCAACCAGCTCACACTGAAACCTGTGATTCATGCAAATAGCGTCCTTCCAGAAGTCTATGGACTTTAAAAGCACACGTGCAGTGATTCAATAGAGCCATGCTGTGAATAGCTGGCATTGTAAATATGGAATTTATGGCCTTTCTAGCTATGATTTTTCTAACAAGCCTTTCGCAATGGTTGCTCATTCTTTCTTTGCATCTTTCAGTCTGGATTTATCTCAATGGCAGAAAAAGGCTGGGGAAATTTAAATCTGGGGCATGCTAGACAGCCTCTTGTACGACCACAGGTTGGAAAGCCAGGTGCAAAGGCAGTGGGTGGAAGCATCTGCTGTGTGAGAGGAGAGATGGATAAAGCAGCTCAGCATGTCAGAGGTGGGGATGTCCCCACTACCACAAGTGGCAATTATCCCAATAATGAGAAGTGAGGCAGAGATACAGAGTGCTATTTCTTACCCTGTCCTTTGTATGAGGCAGGTAGAAAAATTAGTTCTTGCAGATATATTTGTGCCAAATCTGTTTCTCTGTAGTGTTTTCTTTCTGGCAGGAGGCCTGGCAGTCATCAGCAAGAGGAATTCCTCTGGCTCAGAGGGGCAGCTAGCAGCAAGCACTGCTCTGAGAGACCTGGATGTGCCCCCTCTGCCTCCTCACCTGGCTGGAGACCTGGGTCAGGCAGGGTTCTGCTTTCCTGCACATCCTCCTGCCCTGAGCTGGGAGCTTGAAGGACCCACCAGGAGTTTAGGCCACCTTCTTGGCATGTTTGCCAGAGGTCTTGCTGTGTACAGCATGACAGTATCCAGGCGGAATGTGGCACCTTCAGCTTCACCCAAGTCCCCTAGATACCTGCCCAAATTTCAATGCCCATTAAATTGTCTGTTTGTCCAGCCCTTTGCTCTCTACCTCTTTTCACCATCACCAGGTTTGCTCCCATTTCTGCCAGATTTGTGTCAGAAAGGGAAGGAGACAAGATTTCTGTGCCCCTCAAATATACCAGTGATTGATGCTGCAAAAATCGTATTAAAAATAAAATTGTGTATTGCACATGCATTCCAAATATTGTCCAACACTGGATCAATGTAAGTATATTTTTCCCTATTAAAATTATTGGGAAAAGAACAGCCTTTTATTGGAGCTATGATGATTTACACCAACTGATGTTCTGTCGCTTTATGCTCTTCTTATTTTCAGAACAGCAGGGAAAATTTCACTATTATAGAAAAACCCCACAGATGCTGTTATTAATTTCCTGTAAGTTTTGGAAGCTAGTAGTTGTGTTTGCTTCTCTTTTGCTCTCTCACTCTCTCTCTCCCAAGAACAATCAGAATAATAGAAAAATATACAATGTTGTTATGATTACATCTTTTTTTCCTGCCTTGGTCTAATTTTTCCTACACTTTTGTTTATACTCTTCTGGAAGAAGGAATTCTTTGAGCAAGAATCCTTACAAAGAGAAATTATAGTCATCTTAGACCTAATGTATCACTGAAGAAGAAAGGATTTATTATCCTTCAAGTATCTTTTCATGAAGAATTTATCTCAGCAGGTGGACTCAATCTATGTAGGGTAGGTAAGCATAAAATATGGTCCACAGATTTTAGAACTACTTTAAAACAGCTATTTATGCTGGTACCTTTATTAATAAGTGTTTCACTTTATACTGAAAGAGATTGAATTGAAGTTCCTCTACTCCTTGATGAAGTATACAATGGCAAATAAGTGTTAAAACTATTCTGTGGCTGGAAAGGCTTATTTTCTTACACAAAACTAATAAATTAAAAAGTATTTATCCTTTTTGTGTTTTGTTTTCTTCTTCTGTTACTTCATCTTTCCTTTCCTTCCTCTTAAATTCTCCCCTGCTCTAATTTTCACACACACACTATTAGCTTCACTCTGTTTTTTAGATTATCATCTATGAGCAGAAATAGCTTACATGTTTGCAATACTGGTCAAGGATAACATTCATACCCTTGACAAGAGACTCTCTCAGCTATAATCTACTTCAATTCTAATTGCTGAGTTACTAAAGCCAGAGACCCTCTTGTGCTCTGTCAGTGCCTACCTTGCTGCTGAAACACCAGCAGTGATGACAGTGCTGCTGCCAGCTTTGGGTTGCATCACATCTGCCTTGGAATTGTTTGGGAAGGGTCAGCAATTTCACACGAGCATGAAGAGAATCCCTTTATGTGAACCAGTTCGGGGAAAATTTCTATGTCTTCCAAATAGTGTGTCTGCTATGAAGCAATAGCTGTCGCAAAATATTAAGTACTCTTCAGCAACCAAAAAAAAAACCTCTTATAAGGAAAATTGAGCTACCTACTTAGTTGAGCCATTAAGTAGCCTCCTCGTTGGTTTGAAAGTGCCTGACAGTAAACATGACAATCTGAGGATAGACAGTGTCCTTCTCACGTCCAAGCAATACTCAGGTGGGCGCAGAATTGCAACATCTGGGGCATGGTCAAACCTGGTTTTCATAACCAGAAGAGCCATTTCTCATTGTGCTCTTGCACGTGCACTGGGGTAAAGCCAGGCTGGAAGGAAGCCAAGGGGCTGAGGTGGGGCCATGGTTGTGTGTGCCACTCCTGCTGCCTGCTCCTAAAGGCCACTGTGAGAGCTCAGGCTGTGCAGCATTTCTGGACTGCTGTAGCTGCATGGTTTGCAACTGATCCAAAGCAACTGAGATCAGACAGCGTAATTTGTTTGCCTGGTGCTTGACTTTCAGCCCCTTCTGGAGCCATTCATGGTAGCTGGAACAGCAGTAAAAGTTGTGATATCACATTATCTGTAGGCATTGTAGGAAATGCGTTTGTGCCATAATATTGTGTGGCAATGGCATTCTCACCACCCTGGTGACTTTTTCAAGTGTAATCAAAATTACCTTAGTCTTAGCAAAGGCAATGCTGTTATTGCAAAGGCTGTTTTAAGCTTAGTGTTTCTATGTTTATTTGGTTTTGATTTTTTTAATAGTGTTTTGTCCTGGCCTTAGCACCAGAAAATACTTTTTTTTTTTTAATGAAACCTATAATTTGAGTCTAATTTGACCTGACAGAGTCAACTGACCATGCAGTTACTTGGCACCTGCTGAATGCCTCCCCGTTAAGCCAAATTTACATTAATAAACAGCAGTCATCACCATTCACTGTCACTGGCATAAACGAGTTACCTGAGACACCTCCCAGTCAACATAAATCCTGATGAGGTACATTCCAGTTAAGAGCCAAATTCTTCATTCCCATCCCTTTTCATTGCTCACGCCTTTAAATCCGAGTGCCCAGCAGGCCCGTGGGGGCTCTCCTCTGCTCCTGTCCCGTGGTGGCCAAGGGAAGGATGGGCAGCACACAGGAGTAGCTTCCTGGCAACCTCATCTGTGGTGCCCTGCAGGTTGGGAAGCAGATCTCAGGCTTCTATTTTTCCCATCCCATGTGCAGAAGAAAAGTGGGATCAACTGCAGACCTAGCTGAAGCCTTCCTTTTCCTGTGTTTTTAACTTGTTCTTATTTTATATAGAAGTATTTTGAGTTCATTTATGTTTCTAAAAGTTCTGAAACACACCTGCTCAGACTGCTGTAACATTTTGTTTCATTTTAAGATTATTTTTGCATTACTTTAGGACATGCCAGAAGTAGAAATGCAGAATATGATTTATACAGTTCAAAGCTGTTATGCTGAATTCTGTCCTGACATGATACAATTGTTAAAATGTTAACATAATTTATTTTATAGTTTATTGGTTTTAGCTTACTGTAAGAATAATTAACTGCAACTACTGCATAGTACAGTTTGAAATTCTGTCATTTGCAGATGAAGATGTGCCTTATTGGATGGCAATGACATTGCCTATTTACTTATCTTTTGTTTTTGACATGTTCTGCTTACATTGAAGTTAAATGAAGTTAAATAGTTTGGAGAATAAGTTAATGTAAAATGTTTGTTTCAACACAAAACTTGATGTAGGAAACAAATATTTATATAGGTATTATTTGAGTTCCCTTAAATTATTTTAAAAATAAAATAGAGCAAAATATAATGTAAAGCGGCAGAATGTTTCATCTATCTTCAAGTTAATATTGTATCAGAATTAGCAAGGAACAACTATGTCTTAACAAAGTGACAATAAATTTTAGTGGGGGTTTTTTCCATAACACTAAGTCCTATGAGAGGAAAAAAAATTGAAAACATTAGCTTAGGTGCTTTGTTGAAAGTGACACCACACACTCAGAAAACACATGTTTTCCAAAACACTTTTTCTTCCAATCAAAGTTTTACAGGCTCCTCCAAAAGGTTTCTCTTACATCATGATCTGGATAGCTCACATGGAGATAAGGAGAGGCTTTTTACTCTTAGTCTTTACTAATACTCTTATGTTTTGACACAGACATGCAGTGGTACAGGCCCATATCCTCCGAGGTGGTAGGGTTGGAGTTTGCACCATCTATCCCTTTCAGCAACTCAATGAACTGGTTTGAGTTGAAAACACTCATTTTTCAATCACATACAGCCGGGGAGATGGTTCACTGAGGTGGGAGATAGCAGCTGTTTAAACACACATAAATTGGTCATGTGTGTGCAGGAGGAGCTTTGCTGGGTTACAGAGACACAGGGACAAGCATTAAGCATGTGGTCTCTGTTCCAGCAGGAATCCTGGTAAAGAGTCACTGGATGGTTTGGACTGGAAGGCACTTTCAATGGTCATCTAGTCCAACCCCCCTGGTATGGGCTGGGACACCTTTCACTAGACCATGTTTCTCAAAGTCCCATCCAATCTGACCTTGAACACTTCCAGGTATGGGACATCCACGGATTCCCTGGGCAACCCCTTTCAGTGTCTCACCATCCTCATTGTAAAAAAATTTCTTCCTTGAATCCAGTCTAAATCTAGTCTCATTTTTAAACTGTTCTCCCTGGTGCCCTACAGACAGTAGTATAAAATCCCTCTCCATCAATCCTGTAAGCCTTCTTTAAGCCTTGAAAGGTCACAATAAGTGCTCCACAGCACTTCACCAGGCATTAAAGGCCTCAACTCTCTCAGCCTTTTGTCCACAGACAAGGTGTTCGAGCCTTCTGACAGTCATCATCAAATCTGTATTTCTATAAGTTAGAGGCAAGAATGTGGGGGAACCATATCAAAGGCCCTGCAGAAGCCGTTAGATGACATCAGTAGCCCTTCCTTTATCCAGTGATGCGGCCACTCCATTCCGATGCAGGGCACAGGAAAAACAAAACCCCAAATTCTTCATCTTTGTCAATATGGATTTTCAGATATGTGGGAGACTTTTTTTATCTTGAGTTTGAAGATTTTTTTCCACCTATCCAAGAATTCCCATGGGCTAGCCAAGGCAGAGGTGTTGTGTGCTCACTGAAAAAGTGCAATACCTCTCAGAAGCACTGAACCTAATGATGTGACATGGGCACATTTCATTCCCAAAAAATCCTTTATGTAAATATGGAGGCCTTAGCCCATGCACATTTCTAGTAGCATTCATCACGTTTTTTCCAGGTAACCAAGCAGTTTGAAATGACAGACTAAGCCTCTTCCCCAATGACCCAATTAGCACACAGGACCACAATAATCCTACAGCTAAACACATGCACCACTTGTATACACAAATTTAAACCCTTTCAGTATTAGCACTAGTACCTGGCTCCTAGGACATCAGATCTCTGAATGCTTTACAAGGAGCAGTATCCATCTCACAGCTTTCTAGATGGTGAACAAAGGTATCTCTGGGCAAGATGACTTGTCCCAATTCACCCTCAAGGCCAGCAGCAGAGCTGGGAATAACAATTCAAGTCTTTCTTATGCTAAAATTCCCACCTTCTCAAATAAAGCAAATGACCTCATTGCCATTTGTGATGAATAACCCATTTATTGTATACAATGAATGGAGCATTATAGCAATACAAATCTGTCATTTTCCTCTGTAGTGGATTCCTCTTGGGCTGTCATGAAGTGTCGCTTGAAAATGCCTTTTTTTTTTTTTTTACCCAAATGTGTACCCAGGGTTAAAATTCTCTGTATGCAGATGTTTATTTTTAGGCATCATCTGTATTGGTTGCTAGTGAATGCTTAACTTTCACAAAAGGTCAGAAAAGGTCATCACTATAGTAAAGCTTTGTATAAACTAACAACTCTCTTGGTTTCTTATTTAAAAGGAATAATATATTGCACAAAAAATACTCTGAAAATGTTCTATTGCAAAAAAAGATGAAAAATCTATGTTTCTTCAAGCCTGCAGCATGCCATAAAAATTTGGGTGTTTTGAATATGCTGAATGACATACACCCATAGACATATCAGATGATTTACACAGTATGTAATGACAGCAATAATAATACCACATCCTCAGAAAAAAAGCTTTGTTAAAGCAAAGTTAAGTTCATGCATACATCACAATTAAACTAAAGAGCAAACCTGGCTCTGGTTCTAAAAAGAAAACACTGTCATACATGGAAATTCCCTGTTAATGCTCAATTCAAATTTTTAATTTTAGAAAGTCAAGTAGTTCATTCTTTAGATTCTGAAACCAATGAGTGCCTTCCTACCTGGCACTGATCTCCACCAGTCATTTGGCTCACTGTAGACAGAGGCCACACCTTGACTTTGCAAATCCAGAGTGTCACAATCACACGTGAACTCAATTCCTAGTACCTGCCTGCTTGTTTTGTGTTACTTGATATTCTTACAATCCCACCAGGAGGATGTCTTGAACTGCTTGGGGCATGGAAAACCATTTTGTTACCATATCCTCTTCCAAACTATTTGGATTAGAACTTCACAACTTTCTTTAGAAAAGAAATGGAAATGCCATTTGTGAGCAAGCTTATTTGGTACTCAGGTCCTGAGTCTCCTCTTCTAGAAAGGGACCCTGTGCTGACCTGGAGTTTTCTATCCTCTTCTATATGTGTTAATTGGGCTTTCTAGACCATTCTGGATCTTCAGGTGATAGGCTTCAAGTTTCCAAATTACCTGCTCAGATATCTGTGCACACTGTAGCTGCATGCAATGACATTCTGAAGGATAAAAAGTTAATTATTAGTAGCAGCTTAAGTCACAACAGCAACTAAAATATGAATACACTTTCATAGTTCTTGTATGAGATGAAGCAGAAGAGTTCTGTGGTTCTGTGTTCTGAATGATGGTTATTTGGAATAAATGGGAAAAAATCATTCTGGTTCAGGATTAGGCAATCCCTGGAGTTCAGTCTTTATATTTGCAGGTTTAATATTGTTGTGCTTGTTCAGGGCATTGCTTTTGAAGAGGCTTGAATGATTAAGTTCAGTTTAGGTGAAGTTTGGCTGAGCAGGGCTATGTCAGCTTGGAAGGAGCAGGGACAAAGGTACAAAAGTTTGACAAAAGTCAAACCAAGGAGAGTTATTTGGTGTAGGGCATCAATTGCACTTGAGTTACTCAGATGGAAGGAACTTCTGGAATTCTATCCAGTCCTATTCTAGTCCCTCAGATTTCCCCACTCAGAAGTGGTTTATACTGCTGCTGCTGAATGCTTTTCAGAGTAATCAGACAATTTTGGACGCAGATGGACAAAGTCATTTTCTGGTTTGTGTTTCTGTACAAGAGTGCATGAAATGTACATGATTTAGAAGAAAGCATGTAGTTAGTGTTCCTTTAAGGAAGGGGAGAGGAAAAATAAACCTTATCAGTGCTGAGGATTTCAAAACACTTAGATTTAACTGACAAAAAGAAGTTATTTTTAAATGTTGCCTTTTGTGAAATCTCTAGTTTTTCTTCAAGCTGTGTCAAGTGCCATAATAAAGTTGCCTCAGACATGAGAGGTTGTAGCAATTTCACTTAGCTTTTCTTTTCCTTTCTGTGGCAGCCCTGGGCACTGTCAGTTGTGCTCATTTTGTAGCAAAGCTTCTTGCAGTGGGAGGGAAATTGTGGGAGACCACTTGTGGAAAGAGAAAATTAAAATAACAATGGAGTCATGTTGTGAGGTGCAACCTTCTGTCACCGACTCAGCACGTTCTTGTACATGTGGATGATGGTCTGCATGACCTGTACTGACCTAGTTGACTCAATCAAAAAATTTGGAATAAAATGGTACTAATAACTTTGGGATTTCAAGGGTTATTTAAAGTGTCTACAAAAATCTTGGGCACATGGGGCTGAAAAAGGAAGGAAATAAATGTAGAAGCAGGATGTGAAAGAGGGATTCAAGAGAGAATTGTAGAATAAATGTAGAATAAATACTGTTTAGTATTTCTAATTTTAAAAAATTAGAATACTGGTTAGAACTCACAATTTTAGTATGGCTTAACATGTGAAATTTTTTACTAAGGATTAAGTTCTTCAGTTGCCTTAAACTTTAGCAGAAAGTATGTGGCAATGCATACCTTTTCTCCACATCAATTAACAGCAGAAACAAAAAAGTTGGGGGAACATCTGAGATGCTGGGACTGTTAAGAAGGGATGTTATTAACAAAAGACAACATGCAAGCACATGCTATAGGAAAAACCCTCCATCAGTTTGAAAACGTAGTGAAACAAAGCAGCAGGAGACTATTGGTTTTGGAACAGTCTTCTTATCCTGCCTCCTTCAGCATCCTGATTTTGTCCCTGTCTCTCTCAGTCCTTCTTCTATTACAGTGCTGTGTTGGTCCGACCTTAGCAGGAGGCACAGAGAGAGGCAAAGAAGGGAGTTTGTTCTGTGAAACCAGACATTCACCTGTCCCCAACTGTAGCCACATTTCTCTTCACAGAGAAAATCTGAACCTCAGAGAAAGGAAAAGCAATGCTTATCTCACTTGTTGTGCCTCTGTTTGTGCAAAAGTAGAGTGCAATATGGAGATTGTTTACCCAAAGTGATGGTGTTTTGTTTCCTTGGCCTGTCAGGGTGTGTGTGTGACTTGGGACTGTCGGCTGACAGTCACGAGATGAGTGCAGTGCAGTGGGTGCAGAGTGCTTAGCAGATTCAGTTTAGATGTAATGTTATATAGTGTAATATAGTCTAGAATAATATAGTATAACAAAGTAATTAGCCTTCTGATATCAATGGAGTCCTCCCCATCATTCCTCCTTCTTTGGGGCCTTCCCAGCAAAGCAATACCCAATAGTCTAGAGAAACCCACAGTCCAGTGCACTGCAGCAAACCTAAATTGGATTGGGAAAAAAATATGGAAATGACACTTCCCAAGTGTCCCAAAGTAAGTGTGGGTTGGCATGGCCATACCCTGTAGTATGGCAGAGGGGTGCTCAGCCACCATCCCATACAGCCTATCTGATGTTCTGGGAGAGGGAGCAGAAGGCAGGAGGAGCACAGTAACAGCTGGGAGTTTCCATCAGCTTTGCTCCTCTGCAGCCATGGCTGTGCTGAGCAGGAGGGCTGGGCCATAGCTGGAGGCACGCAGAGAGCTGGGCAATCCAGCCCTCCCGAGTGCTGCCACACTGAGACCTGTCCTCCACCTACCTCTGAGCAGCCCACCTCCTCACTTCCATGAGCAAGATAATGTCAAGTCCTGCTGTGCCTGTGCACACTGGGGGTGAGCACTGAAATCCTGAGGCATTGCACAGGGCAGTGTCAGCTAGAAGAGAGAATTTTTAATTGCACCTGTCTTCTGGAAACTTCCTAGCTTGCCTTGAGGAAATTGTCCATAGAAGCACACACAGTACATACATGCCTGTCTCCTTGTCCAGAGAGAATGTGTGGAGAAGGATGCAGGATTTGTGGGAAAGGGGAAGGAAAACATCAGTATGACTTTATTAGCTTGAGTGTAAAGGGAAAAAATTTGGATTAAATATAAAAATTATTCAGGTAAGGGAGAAATGTACCTTTCACCAAACTTAGACTATTGTTAGCTGTGCTTACACTGAATCCTTAGTTTGGCTGGCACATGTGAAAACACAGAGAGATAGAGGGCTGTGTTCTGAGTGCTGTTTGGAAGATTTCATTGCAGCTATCAGGATCAGATGTTTCTTTTTCTTGTTTTATTCTTTTTTTTTTTGTAAGGAGAAGAGAAACACTGTGAAAATTACTAGGCTTCTAAGGAAGTACAGCTAGTGGAATACAGTTATCAGCAGATTGCATGCTTTGATTTGGTCTGAATAAGTTAGGTGCATAAAAAAAAAAGTGATTTAAAGATTTCTCTGCAGTTTGCCTCTTTTGTGAGGTTGACTCACGTGCAGCAGATTAGATTGGTTTGGAATAATCACTCTGGAAAAACAAGTTGCATCTTTAAATGGTGTCCCTTTAAAAAAACACTGTACAATGCACAAGTTGAACTGTTCATTCTGAGTAAATCATTCTTGATTAGATGTATCCTTTAGTTTGTAACCCACAGAAGGCCATTTCTCTTCATACCATTTTTTGTTAAGCTTTTCTTTTTTGCAAATGTATTTCAATCTTGATTTTATTTCATTGAGATCATTGCTGTTAGGAAGCATTTGATATCTGCAACTCTAAATTCTAAATTGGGCTGTCAGAGGCTCAGGCTATTGGTTTTATTCTCTGAATATAAAACAATGCATTTAAAGTTGACCTAGTATTCTGTGACAGTCATACCCCTCCCTATTCTGCATCCTTGTATAAAATGGATTATTACTATACACGTGTATTTCAGACTTTTATGTGTCCTGTGGTCCTTCCAGCCATTTGGCCCTCAGTGTTGAGTGGCCAAACAATTGCATTTATTTTCCAATTATTTTTGTTGCAATGGTGTATTCTTAGACAGAGAAACCAAGAACTATAAACAGGACTAAATGAACTGGTTTAGCATATGGCTGAGAGCTCAGACCTTGCCAATTCCCATCCTCTACAGATCTCAACAAGGCATTCAATTCACCAGAGGGTTCATTCTCTCTCATCCCACTTTCAATATCATTATTCTTGGATATATCTTCATTGTCTCTGGAAATACATGTGGTCTGTTTCTATTAACAGGAACCTTGCACCACAGGTGCCTTCCACCACATCTGCCCTTGTGTATTTCTGTGGTGAATTGACTCTGGCTGCATGCCAGATGCCCACCAAAGCAACTCTGTCAGCTAGAAAGTTTCTTCTTCATTTGGATAGGGAAGAGAAAATATAAGGAAATTATTATAGTTGAGATAAGAACAGGGAGAGATCATTCACCACTTACTGTCACAGGCAAAGCAGACTCAACTCAGGGAAATCAGTCTAATTTATCAACAATCAAATCTAGATAAGGTAATGAGAAAACCAAATCTTAGAAAGGAGGAGTAAAAACTTATTTCCACCCCTTCCTTCTTCCTGTGCTTAACTTCACTCCCAAATCCACTCCTTCCTCTTCACCAGTGGCTCACGGGAGCCAGGACTGGGGGCTGTGGTCAGTTCATTACATGTTCTGTGTGTTGCTCCTTCCACTTAAATGGGACAGTCCTGCTCCAGCATGGGACCCCTCCTACAGGAGACAATCCTCCACAAACTGGCATGGATCCCTTCCACAGGATGAGTCCTTCAGGCCCAGGCTGCTCCATTGTGGAGAGTCTCATCTCTGGTGCCTGGAGCAGCTCCTGCTTCTTCTTCTCCACTGACCTGCGTGTATGTTTCTCTCACAGATTCTCACTCCTCTCTTCTGCTGCAGCTGTGCAATGTTTTTCTCCCCTTTTTAACTAAATGATCCCAGAGACATTACTGATGTCACTGAGGGGCTCAGCCTTGACCAATGGCAGATCCATCTTCTCTGCCACAGAAGCCACCCCTGTTGTCTCCCTGCTACCGAAACCTTGTCATGCAAACCAAATAGAATTTGGCATGACAGCAATCTAATGAGGCATTTGAGTGTGGTTTGAGTCTGCGGGTGCTGGTCAGCAGCAGCTGAATGTGAGCCAGTGTGTGCCCATGTGGCCAAACAGGCCAATGCCACCCTGGCCTGGATCAGCCATAGCGTGGCCAGCAGGACCAGGGCAGGGATTATGCCCCTGTACTCAGCACTGGTGAGGCCATACCTTGAACCTCTGGGCACATTCTGCTGTCCCCCTGGGCGGTGCAATGTGTCCAGAGAAGGGCAGTGGAGCTGGTGAAGGGCCTGGAGTTCCTCGTGAGGAGCAGCTGAGGGAGCTGGGGGTGTTTCTCCTGGAGAAAAGGAGGCCCAGGGGGGACCTCATCACTGTCCTCAACCCCCTGAAAGGAGGCTGTAGCCAGATGGGGATCGATCTCATCCCCCAAGTAACAAGCAATAGGACAAGAGGAAATGGCCTCAGATCGCCCCAGGGGAGGTTTAAATTGCATATTATCTAAAAAATCTTCGCTGAAAGAATTGTCAAGCATTACAGCAGGCTGCCCAGGGAAATGGTGGAATCACCATCCCTAGAGGTGTTAGAAAGATGCATGGGTCTTAGGGGCAAGGTGCTTAGGGACATGGTTTAGTGTTGGACTTGGCAGTGCTGGGCTAATGGTTGCACTTGATGGTCCTAAAAAGTTCTTTTCCAATCTAAAAGATTCTATGAGTCTATTCTATTTGTGATATCATGATATCCTGGTTGTCTCTTAAAGAAGAGAAAATGATGAGACATTTTTCTAAGACAAGATTCACCCTTTGTGCCAGAAGGTGAAAGTTGACCTTCGGATGCTAGAAACTTCATCCACAAATAACATTCATATTGTACTTGCCCATGAGCAGGTTTTCCCTATTTGGAAAAAAAATCTATCTCAGTATTTTCTGAATTTATACAGTTCTTTTGTTAATGTAAAAGCTTTAGCAGGGGCTCACACACTCTAGTGTAAACACTCAGTGCAAGTGAGGACCAGAGGTGTATGCTTCTATGAAACTGCCCTCTTCAGTTTTCACTTTATCAAATAAATTAAAGGTGCTTCATCTATACTTATGAGTACATCATTACTTCTAAGTGCTATATTATTATTATCGAAGTGTTCTTACACTGTCACAGAAAGACCTTGACATGCTGTAAATAACTTTGCCTCTCGCTTTGATACTACATAGACTCCTGCAATTGTGTTTATTGTCTGCAGGCATTATGGAAACCTAATATGAAAGAACTGGAGAGCTCACACTCAAAATGAATGGATATACATTCTCTTTCTATTTAAGCTCATTTGCTACCTCAAGGAATGTTTGATACATCATCTTGGGCTTTGGGACTGAAAAGGCAGAAAGGGAAAGGAAAAAAACCCATAAACTGAGACTTCAGAGCT
Source organism: Passer domesticus (assembly GCF_036417665.1). Taxonomy (NCBI): domain Eukaryota; kingdom Metazoa; phylum Chordata; class Aves; order Passeriformes; family Passeridae; genus Passer; species Passer domesticus. The sequence goes on from NC_087479.1 coordinate 14,148,205, forward strand.
TATTTTTCTTCACCACTCCTTCAGTAAAAGGAGAGGCAAAGAATTATGGAGGTGGCAGTGCTGAACTTCAAAAGCTTCTTAGGTGCAGGGTGGATGTTTAATTATCCTCTCTTGTGGAGGAAACCTTCTGATCACTCATCTTGTACTAAACTCTCATATGATTTTTTGGTAGTTGCTGTCTTAAGCTAGGCAAGACAGCCTACAAAAACATTTGAAATATAACAGTAATTTAGAATTTTGGCATCCAGTACCAGAGCAGAGAGACAAATAAGCACAAGTCACACCACACAAATGACACAATAGTGGATCAAACTGCAAGATACATTAGATACCAAATTTTAATCTGTGAATACAGTGTCTTTAGCTCTAAACAAAATCTCTGGTAGCAGAAGAAAGAATGCTTATAACCATGAGTGTCTAACTAGGGAATAAAATAAAGAATGGACAAACACATAGCCGCATCACCTTCCACAAAGGTCTAAAAACTTTTCTTGGTGAAAGAACTTTTTCCTAGCATTGAAACTTGCAGCTATTCACAAAACTGCAGCCAGAGACTTGATGAAACCTATAAGAGTCTTTATTGTACTGCACTGTTTGCAAATGAGACAGATCTATGGGGGAACAATGATATAAAAGCCCTAGAAAGATAGTTTGTATTTCCAGCAACCAGAAAAATTTTACAGGATATTTAATAAATATAATAACCTGTACATTCAAATGGAATCACTTTCCCTCTACAGAGAAATCAGATATTTATACAAAGTGACACAAAATCCTTGAACCTGTTTCCTTCACCAGCCATTGTAGCTATCTCCTCCTATAATGGCTGAGTTTCTATTACAACCATTCCCATATTTTAGCTTCCATATAAACCAGGTGTTGAGAGAAAAATACTGAAAATAACACTGGTATTAGATGTAAGAGAAATACCCATTCTGGCTTGGTATATAATTGTCACCCTCCCCACTACATCAAGAAGCTACATTTACAACTGGCAGTGATTAAAATACCCAAATGGATATATAGAGAATATGAAAGAAGTTGTTTATAGTGACTTCTAGCTGCCAGCTCTAGAATAACTTTCCAGTATAAGAATCATGTACAAAACCTCCAGGCAATTAGTTTTCTAATGAAGCTTGATACATACAAGAACAGGATTAAACAGCTTCACTGCTTGTAACGGGGGGCCTGTGGATGACCTGAAGGGTCCCTTCTGGTGCTGTATCCTAATTTGCAACTAGGTTTGTTTCTGCTCAGATAGCAGAGCCAACCCAGGGCTTGAAAAGTTGGCTGGTTCAGATCTGCTTTCCTTTATCAAACAGCAGTTGCAAAATTTTTGTTGTTACTGAGATGTGAGCCAGAAAGAAGTCCCCTTAGGAAAAAGAAAAAGGCCTCTGTGCTTTTACTTCTGTTTTACCTATTGTGTCTGTGGGCGAAAGCTGCTCCTAGAATATTCTTTATTGAAATGCACTGATTTATTAGATTATGTATTGGACTGAAGTTTAAGAAGCCTAATTATTTTAATCCCTGTGTATCCACCTTTAAATGCTTTGTCCATCACAAGGGTAACTGAATTGCAAGACAGAAATCATCATGAAAAATGCTGACTTTGACTTATCGCTCCAAAAGATGCCAGTAGTTTATTAGGATATTTTTCTGAGGAAAACCTGAGTGAGATCATTCAAATTTGGTATGTCTCCTACTGATTAATGTAGACAACAAAACTTTATTTTTATGTGAGTAAGGATCATTTGCTTTCAAAAGTAAATATGCCTGACCTGCACTGAAAGTAGTTTGAGTTTGTGGGCACATCAGATAGAAAAAATTATGCTGCTCAGAGGTATATTGATCACACTAAACAAATATCTAAAATATTGCCTTTTTCAGAGCCAAAATTTTAATTTCATGCATTAATGAGATACAAATCTCTGTTCCAAAAGACTGTCATGACTTCTTCCTTAATTCCTGCTGGGATGGTGGGTTTTTTCGGGAGATTGATCAAGGTAGAGTGCAAACCTCTGCATGGCCTTCATAGGTCTATAGAAAATAATTTCAAATTTCAATGGAAATGCACATTATATGATCACTACCACCTAGGCAATGACATTAGTTGCCATAGTAACCTCAGGTTGCATCACTAAGAATTTTAAATGTTGACAGTTGGGAAGTGTAGCTTGAAACACTGGGAGAAGAGCAGGAAAGAGGCAGGCTTGACAGAAGTGTACAAAGCAATCAGGGGCATGAGTGCTTTCTGTTGTGCCAAACCTGGACAGGGAACAATGGAGGAAACCAATGGCATGGATATATCAAGTGTCTTTTCTGTTTCTTACCAGATCATTGAAATAGAGGGGGAAAAATCTGGTTTCCATCTTTCTTATTCCTCTTTATTTCTATAAAAAAAGAAAGGCAACATGTCCATTGGAAATTGGTTTCTGGTGGTCTTATTTTGTATTTTAGACAAGCTAGAAGTACATGTGTGTCTTGGCTGTACATGTACGTGTACATGCACATCAGGGGAACCAGGTCTGGCTTCTCTGGACATGGTGTTGTGTTTTAGAACTTGGTTATTCTGAATCACAGAACGTTTGCACTGGTGTTGTTGTGTTGATTCTGATCACTAATGCATTAAACTCTCCTTTAACCAGGGCATTTGCACCTTTCCCTTTGCCACAGCATAGTGTGGGCTAGTAAGTGTCAGGAAAATTCAGCTGTCATTTATAATAAACTATCTCTCCATCAAATCTCTCTTCAGCCACTAATTCACAAAGGCAACTCAGCTTTTAGAAATAAATTCCATCTAAACTATAAGTGAGCAGATCCAAAGAATTAGTGATTTCTTTTCAGACATATCCCCATTTGATCCCTCATTCCAAAACTCTGCTTTTCCCAGTGGTTTTGTGGTGAAAATAGGGGAATGCCAGGATGAGGAGCTGAGTGAGGAGCTGGTGTTGCACTGTTATACCTTTACTATAATCTGTCCTTCCTGGCTTTTTTTTTCTGTAGAACTCAATAGTTGTTAGTAACAGACTGACTTTGGAAAAGTATACTGGAACTTGAGTGTTTGCCCAGGAAAACCCTGAAAGAGGTCTACTACAGCAGGAAAGTTTCATATTTTCATTAAGTTACTTGGCAAACATGATTGTGATTATATTTGAATGCTATAATAAACATGTGAAGGAATGTCCAAGTTCCAAACACAATTTCTGGATGAAGTATGAACAGCTCTCATAGTTTTCTGGGGCATGTCATACAGCAGGGACTTTCTTTCTTTCTTTCTTTCTTTCTTTCTTTCTTTCTTTCTTTCTTTCTTTCTTTCTTTCTTTCTTTCTTTCTTTCTTTCTTTCTTTTCTTTCTTTTCTTTCTTTTCTTCCTTTCTCATTCCTTTCTTTTCTTTCTTTTTTTTTTTTTAATTTCTGCATCTCTTTTTTCGATCTGTGTTCCAAGTGTCTGTGCTGGTGAGTAGGAACCTCTCATCTACCCCTAAAACTTTCCACATGACAAGGGACAGCAACATCAACAGCTTCAAAAATCCCAGGCTCCACAGCTGTACCAGCTAAAAAAAAAAACAAAACACAAACTAGTGCTCAAAATGTATCAACAAAATGTCTTCCATGAAGCCTCCTGAAATAACATTAAAATAACATTACATTCTGTGTCAGAGAAATGAAGTGCCCAGTTGTCAAGAACAGCTGTTTGAGGTGCAGATATCAAACTCCCATGCCGTGTCCCCAGCTCACAGCAGAGGCAAAGCCCTCTAAGTGCCTTCAGGAGGGTTTCAGCACTCTGCCAGCCTTGCTCAGAGCTGACTCTAGCCCATTAAGGTAAACCAGTTTAAGCATACTTTTGTCTTGGCTTGAGCAAAACAGTGCTCACATTCCTTTACCAACTCCCATAAAAAAACTGGGCACTCCTGCTAAAGATTTATGGTGAAAGACAGACCTCCCCTGAGATACCTGCACAAGTGTTTCCTGTAACCACCACTAGTCATTTGTAGTCATTCACACAGCTGCAGTCACACTTTATTTTGATGCTTTAGGATTATAAAATATAAATTTCCACCCTTGATTTATCACTAATTTGTGATATCAGAATCCAAATGGGACATTAGACAAGCATATTAGTGCAAAGCCTAGCTGCTATGAAATGGCTATTAGAGATTACCTTTAAAATATATTTTACAGCAGCTATGCTCATCTTGTTGTTGAATAATCAATGGCTGCACCTCTGTGTTACATTTATTAGCATATCTACAAGGTGCAAGTGAACTTTCATTATAGAAAAATGTACTGGATGGCTATTTTCAAATTAAGAATAATCACATGGTGAGATATATTAAGCAGAATGGAATTGATATTAGCACTAATGTGTCACATACACTGATACTGGGTTTTCCATTAGAAAGTATATTTCTTTGCTGTTGGTTGAGATTTTTTTAAACACACTAAATAGGCTGACAAGCATATGCATTTCTATGAGTCCTAATAAATGATAAAATCTCCCCTAGTCAAAGTAATTCTTGACTTTGGGTGTTTGCAAATAAACTATACACAACTGAATCAGAAAATCAGGAATTTTTTGCTATTCCTGACAGATAAACATGTATTGTGACTAAGTCAACATATTCTACCATAGGCACAAATGTGCAAGTTCACTTTAATAATTGAGGGCTTAATTGAAATTGTTCAGATTAAAGGCTAAGGAATAAAGCAATCCTGTCAATTGTTTGCTGTTAATAATGACTAATGTTTACCATGGAAGTGTAACACACTGAATGAAGATGTGTTTCTCATCAGATTCTGCTTTAAAACTCTACCGGTCTCTCGCAAGAATGTGCTCATAAAGAATGGCCACACCAGTGTGTCTCCTGTCCCATTTCAGCAACCCCCTAGGCTATACACAGCATCCTTCTGTGAGCTTTCCAAGCCTGTCACATCCAGGAGTTGGATACTGTGACTCACATGCCAGCACTGTCCTAAGCATGGTTCCCAACAGCCATATCCAGAGGCCAGTGGAAGGTGGTCCTTCAGCTGGCTGTGTTGAGCCCCCTGCACAGGCATACAGTCTTACCTCACCCCATGGACCCCTGGCAAGGCAGGGCTCTGGACCTGAGTCCCAGGATCCATGGATCCATTTAACAGCCTCACTGTGGTGTCCAAGTTGCCTTGGTGGCCAGACAAGAACATGTCCTTTCTGGTCCATTCAAGCAGCTAGGACAAGGAAGTATCCTACAAGAACTCCCAGATACATTTTCACATGCATAGGCAGGAGGTTTCTCAGTGGGCTTAGTAAGCAATGACTTTGTGATGTGTGTCAGACCTGTGTCTGAAGGGATGCAAATAACAATCGATGGTCTACACATCAGATTCCTTGTTCTCCAGTTTTGTTGCAAGGCAGTGGATCTGCCACACTTTGAGGAAGTGTGGATTAGACTTCAGAGTCCACTCTCTGACAGCAGCCTCTCTCCCTTGCAGCTTGTAAGTGACAACAGGAAAGCAGCAGCAAAGTAGTGGGATGTGGGATGGGTCTTTTTGGGGTGGGGGAGGATATATAGTTGATATCTATACTAGTGCTATTCATGGGACCTCTAAAACCCATAAGAACACACCTTCCAGGACTCTGTGTAGGTGTTTCCTACTTGTTCAGATTAAAGAGTCTTTCTTTGCTGTTTTTATAGCATGAGATCTCACCTCACAGACCATGACCCCAGATCTGTGGACATGTAACTCAAGGACATGTTGGTCCTTGAGCTGAGGTTCATGCACAGTGTTGTCACTTGCACCATTTCCATTTCAGGGACCACATCCTGAGAGCCTGAAGGCATTCCATCTAGAAAGACTCTGCTTGTCAGCCTCGTATGGTGACTACCGTGACATTTTCTACTGTAGTCAGTGATGCCAAGCTGATCTTCTAGGTGTCACAAAAAGACCTTGAACTGAGAGCATTCAAAAGACACAGGAAGGGAGTTGAGAATGCAACTCCTTGTGGGCACTGTGGTTACTGAGATAATGATGGATACAGGATTCATCAGGAGGCAAGCTCTGCTGGCATTTGTCTGGCCTGTGGATGTCAGTGTCATATTGTGGGGGAGGGGGATGTCAACATATCTCAAGGAATATTGAGAGGCTGTTAAAATATCTCAAGAGTCATTGCAGAAGACAGAAGTCTCATGCAGACACATCTATCATGGCTGACATGAGTGCCAAATCATGGAGAGTGACAAAGGAGAGCAAGGAGTGTTCATGGTGACCAGGAAGCTCCTGTAGAGGAACATCTTGTGAAGCCATGCCCCACTGATGCACAGTGGGTGTAACAGGGCACAGTGTTCTGAAATCTGAGATGAAGTTTGTGGTAGAATGAATGATGTAGGAGAATTGTGGCTCTCCAGATCTTTTTTGTGCAGGCCAAACTGTGGATGGTCTTGCAAAAGGCCATCACTGGGAGTGATCTAACAGAGAAGTATAGAGGCACCAGCAGCATCTGAGTTCTCTGAACAGACTTGGTGTTGGGCCCTGACACAAGGACTGGAGAACTGGTTCAGTGCTCCAGTACAGAGGGCACTAATATAAATATAAAAATGCTGTGGTGGGAGAATAAATGCTATCTGAGGTGTACAGCTGACCCTGCCCTGTCAGGCACTCCTGAAACCATCTCTCCAGGCAGGAGAACTCTTGTACTTGGCTCTGCCTTGGGAAGACAGTTCAGTTCTCACACTATTTTTTTTTAGTCTGTTAATGAAAGTGCTTTCCTAGGGTGCAAAAAAGTACAAGGCAACAGGACATAATAACATGTATTAGCAGTCTCTGATATTAATAGTACAGATTGTCACATGATATGACAGTGATTAAAGTGGGCATGGATGAAGGTCTCCCTTTCTTCTGGGTGGCACTGTTCCTCTTTGCAAACAGAAAATAAACACAGCCCTTCCAGAGCATAAATGCCAATAACTGTGAAATTTTGATTAAATAATAGATATGTGTTCAGAAGCACTTTTTATAGTATGTGATTAAGAAAGATAACTAGACATCCTTACAGCTATAATGATAATAATTACTGCAATGTATAAAGTGCAGAATATGACACTGGAAAGGCCACTATTAACCTTTCCAAGGGTTATTTTTGTTGTGGTTTTGACACCATGGACAGCAGTGTTCAGAGAACTAAATAAAACTATAGCTGTGACAGTTCTTTCCAGGCATTCTCTGGTATGTTAAAAAGGAGGTGTAGAGGGGAGTGAAATACCTTCTATTCAAAACAGATGTTTGTTTAATATCTAACATCTATGTAGGCTTAGAAAAACTGTTTTTCTGAGATTTCTGTAACTCTTGGTAATTCAGAAAACTGACAACAGTGTTTCCCTGTTTAAAATAAGCTATAAATAACAGCTCCATGCCCCAGACCAAAGGCTTTTTTACTCCTAGCAAGCAAATTTGCTGTCTCTAAAGTGTGATGTCACATTGTCCAGCAGATCACATCCATTATCGGGTAATGCTAATCTGTGAATTCCATGTTATGACATCTCTGTTCCTTGCAGCTCTGGTGGAGAATTACAGTCCAAACACCACTGTTCATAAAAACTGAATTGCTATTTTAGATCTTACCAGAATTACTTGGTGTGGAAGGGCTGGGTAAGTAGGTTGGGAAAGGCAGAGGAGATTGTGATGGCATCAGGTTTTCCAGTAATAAAAGGGAGAGTGGATAAATTCCAGGAGTCTAAACATGAGTCAAAGCAGAACATGTGAATAGAATGAATAAGTAATATTGGTACAAATCCCCTCAAAATTCTTGTAACTGGAAAAGGGGAGCTGGCTCTGGAGCTTTGTAATTCACCTATCTATAATAGAGTCTGGTCTCTGTACATCAGTCAAGCTTGCAAACACATCAGTTCTGCCTTCTATATGATAAAAAAGTCCCTATTAGTCAGAGTCTCCACAGCTGCAAAAATTATTTTATGTGAAGGCGAGAGGATGCCATTATTTTAAATGATGGCATTGCAATGTAATAGAGGGTGTGAAAGGAGGCTGTAAATTCTGGGTCACTGCTCTCTGTAGAGGCCCGCAAATAACATAAGCAATCCAGTAGTCCAAGCTGCTCAGGATACTGTTTTTTAAACACATTAATTAAATCATATTGAAATAAATTCAGCTAAGCCAAGATTTCTTCAACAATTTATTATTGAAAACACAATTAGCTGGAGGCATTTGGAGGAGTTTTGTGAAATCAAAGGCTGCACTACGACTGAGAGTAAGTTCTCCAACCATCAAGTCATTAATAGCAGAAAATGGACATGCTGCTGCAAGGCACCAAATCAGAAGTAAATATATGGAACTTATTTCTGTGATTTCAAGAACAAATTCTGTATATTAGAATATTTTCTAGCTGCTGTTACCACTTTGCTAACTTCATTCTTAAAGCTGAAACTAAGACCCCTTATACCCAAAATTTTTGGTCTTTGGGGTAAATTAAGGTGTTCATGGGTACAGCTTTTGGGTTCAAATCTTTTTTTGACAACAAAACTAATTTTTCAAAGCTGATTTTTCAGGATTGATTTCCTGACTCTAATTTCTCTCAATTTCACTATGATTTCTCATGTTACTCACATTCTGCATTTTGCTGGATGCAACAAAAATAACTGTTACTGGAATAAGGGCATGTTGGCCAAACTTAGGCCATAAGAAAGAAACCTGCTGCTCTCATCCATGCCACCCTGGGAGCCATGTACTCTGGCAGCACGACTTCTCTGTGAAAGGAGCTGAGAGTTCAGTCCACAATAGCTGCTGAAAGGAGCAAATAGCAGAGGCAGCAAAATGTTCTTTAACCAGCAGAGCAGGGCCTGACACTCTCTGCAGGAGAGAGTAGCTGCACAGGCACAAAGGAAAAGAAATTTTGCGTTAAATATCTGTGGGTAGTGAGGACTGAAGTCACCATTCCCATGTTAAGGCTGTAAGAGTTCTCCAAATATCCACAGTCCCATTAAACTTTTGTCCTAATAGGAAGAAAATTCAAACTCAACTGACCCTTAGTATCCAAACCTGATTTTTTCCATTCATACAGCTGAGAATGTAAAGGAAATCTTGTCTATGTAGACATGGATCCTACTTCATTTAAAGTTGTGAATTCTCTTCTGTGCTGCTTCCTTGCCTGTATTACATTGAAAACAGAGGTAACAGGATTAAGGAATTTTGCCTTCCCACCTTCAGATGCTCTTAAATGAATCAACCCAGAAGAAAAAAACTGTTCAGTACCTTACTTGTAGGTCCTACTAACTTTAGGTGCTATTTGCTTTCAAATCTGATATAGAAATGCTGATGTAATTTAAGGAACTCAGACTGCCTCAAATGCCTGAGAAGAAAGTATTAGAAATCACAGGAAAGGCCTGATAAGGCTACATTTATTTAATTATTTTGTTGATGTGCTAAGGTCTGTTATTGAATCCCAGTTTAGCATCACCTTTGAGGTCATGGCATTGGAGGATTTATATTAGTCTAATTTGCCCAGGAAATTTGAGTTTAGGTGTTCTACAAATTTGTGTTTGTGGGCTCATTCCTCTTTATGACATGGCAACTTAGTGGTCAGTTTCAAGAAAAATTACTTAAAAGATCCTATCAACTATACTAACTCTCAATGAGTTCTGTGGAAACAGCTGATCAGAGGCAGGAACACTTGCATATTGCAATAGGACATAACAGGATAGTCCTCCCACCAAAGGACAGACACTTTCTACTGCCATGAGTGTGTGGGCTCCCCTTGCTGGTTTGGGTTATGCTGTGGTGCCATGTGGGAATCTCTCACACTCTCAATTCTCAGGTTAGGTGGTTATCACATTTAGCAGACCCCTGCTACTGCCCAAGGCTCTAGGTACTTCGCGTAATTTATAAATGGGATCAGGATGAAGCAGGCAAAGACATCAAGATCTGAAAGTACAGATCCTGTTACCAAGCAGGGGAAAAGGGTATATTAACCTTTAAAAATTCAAAAAGTATATATTATGTACTTATTACATATAAATCCAAAAATGATATATTAACCTTTAAAAGTCCTGCAGAAACATGGGGTCCTATAGAATGCTCCATGGATGTGGAAAGTTATGAATTACATATTTTAGCACACACACATACATGTAACTTATTTTGTGATCGCTGATGGTGATAATTACATTAGGCACTTATGGAATGGCCCTCACCAAACCATCCATGCCTATTTGCAGAGGTGCCTCAGCCTTCAGACAATACCAGTCACATTTAGGAGCCAGCTGAAGTAAACTGAACAAACTGGATATATGGCAAGGATTGGTTACAGAGCTGTTCTGAATTTCACTGCTCACACATCCATAAGGTGCTTGACAAAGCATTTTTTGATATTTCACAATGAATGCATCACTTTTCATAGATATAGTAAGTGTGGATGTATGGAATGTAGGAGAATAGAGATAGTGATGAAGGTAATCTCACCCCTAAGGGATTACAGCTGTGTTAATTACCAAGAATTAGGAACAGGCCTGCCTTTAATAGGCCACAGCTAGATCCAATTAGGATGGGTATTGTAAAGGAGTCGGTTAGCTGGTTGAGAAGGGACTTGGAGTTTTTTGGCTGTGCTGTGAGGAATAAGGAGTCAGTACTGCTAGGATCTGCCCATGAGAAATCACCTAGAAGGCAGGGAACTTTTGCAATAAGATGGCAACAAATAAGCTTTAGGAAACTGCTCTGATCTCTGAGAGTGAAGCATCCAATAAGCAGTTCAGAAATTTCTAAGAGCACGTATATAAACTTTAGACAGCCCCATGAAAAGCAAACCCTGAGCAATAACGAGTAAAAATTAGCCTGGAATTATTTTCGTGTCCTCACTGGTCTCAATTCTGACCCCCTGGAAGCTGCTAGAAATATTGTCACTGGCAGTACTGAAACATGAGAAGACCTCAAGCTGCTCTTGAAATATTACTAGTGATTTCCTGATGTGAACTCCCTGACTTCACAGACAGCAGTGGAATTTGGTCATGTGTGTTTAAGCTGCATTTAACATTTCTAAATGTGAGACATGTCTGGAAAGCAGTACATCCACATATGTACATACAGGTATGTATCTCAATTAGTAACAGAAAAATTTGTCTTTTTGCAAAGTTCAGCATGGTGAGACTTTTCTGTCTCCTTTATCAAAAGCTGAAATGTCCACATAAAATACATCAGTTTATGCCAGGATGTGGCATTCCCAAGACACTATACAGGTGTTTTCCCTGGGCAGAAAATGGAGTGGAAGAGCAGCCATGCCTATTCTTTCCTACTCCTCAGGTCAAATTTCAACCCCTGAGAGTGCTGTGCTGACAGCATTGTTGTTGGAAAGGCTGCTGTAACAGGATTTACATGTTTAATGGAAAACTTTTCTGTTATCTAATTCCAAAAGTTTAAGACCTCAAGATCCAAATAACCAGATGAGCACTAGTGTGTATGAAGCATGTATGTGACATGTAAAATAATTTGGGCAATACTTTATTCCTAGAAAAGTGTTGTGGTTTAACCCCAACTGGCCAAAAAAAAGCATCACACAGCTGCTTGCTCACCTACCCTCATCCTGCTGGGAGGAAGAGTAAAAGTGAGAAAACTCAGGGATTGAAAAAAGAGCAATTAAAGAATAGAAATAAATTCTTATAATAGCAATAATAACAATATTAACAATAATAATAAAATTTAATTCTACAATATAATAAAATAATAATATCATTAATAATAAAACAATAGTAATGAAAAAGAAAATAAGACAGAGGGAAATAAAACCCAAGAAAGACAAGTGATGCAAATGAAAACAATTGGTCATCACCAAGAGGCTGATGCCCAGACAGACCCTCAGCAGTAGCCCCCAGCCAACCTTCCCTATAGTTTTTTTACTGAGCATGGCATCATTTGGTGTGGGGCATTCTTTTGGTCAGTTTGAGTCAGCCATCCCAGCTGTGTCCCCTCCCAAATCCCTGTGCACCCCCAGCCCACCTGCTGGGGGAATGACAGGAAGAAAAGTCCTTGGCCCTGTGCAAGCTCTGCTCAGTGGAAACTAAAACATCCCTATATTATCAACAGTTTCCAGCACAAATCAATAGCACAGCCCCATGCCAGCATCTGTGACGAAAATTAACTCTACCTCAGCCAAAACCATCACTAAAAGCAGCCTAAATTTCACAATTCCCTTTTACGAACTCTAACAAAATTGTTAAAAAATTACATTGTTGTAAAAAAGGCTATAATTGTTCATGAGCTGTGAGCTTGCCAACTTTAGGTCCCGAAGTCATCGATAGGACACCTGTCCCCCTGCACAGCAGAAGCCACAGCACCCCAAGCTGCACAGCTGCTCTGATAGCCATGGCTTCCTTTTTCACCCAACACACTCTTACCAGGACTCTGCACATGTGCTCAGAGGGTAGATGTGATATTAGACAGGATTTTGCTAATGTATGTACAGGATGTATTTCCTAATGTGTAGAGGAGAGTGAACACTCTCCCTTATGTTCAGGGTTTGCATTTCTGATAACAGACAGTGAGTACTGCCTGGCTGTATTGATGTAGCTTTTTAACAAAACTCGAACTGAAAACCTTCAGTTCTGACAGAACTGAACTGAACAGAACTCCATCACCACAGCCCTGGAGTTAGTTTGGATAAGGCAGACCCCCAGAGCACTTGTGTGTTTGCTTAGAACAGTCCTGGACACCTGACTGTGTGATTCCAAAATATCACAGAGCATCAAGCTGACTTAAAATTTCCATTGGGGACCTACTGCTCCCTTGTCTAAGATATTCATAACAAAACAACAACATCAACAACAACAAAACCCAACCCAAAAAAAGTCCTGCAGGGATGACTAAGTTGCATTAGTTCTCCCAGAGGTATAACGTATACAAATCAAATCAAAATATAAATCATTCCACCCTGTTGTGGGGTTTATGCACAGTTTCTTTTAATAAAATATGCAAATATTTTGCAGTAAATTGATTTCCCAGTTTCAGTTCTCTTATCTCCACATTTATTATTCATGATTCTTCTACTCCCCTACTTGAGCAGATAAAAAGAGGGAAAAAAAGGGGGGAAAAAGCTGTGTAGAGTTCACTTGCTTTTAGGAACTAGCTTTATTATTGTTATTATTAGCACAATTTTATACTCCTAGGAGTGAAAGATAAATGTAGATATTACTTCTAATCTCAACCAAAGCTAAGAGGTAATACAATGACACTCTTTAATGCAAATCACTGCAATAAATGACTACATAGCCCAAGTGTTCAGCTGCATTACAAATTGTAATGAAAGTTTGAATTGCTGAGCAAAATGACTGTTGTTTAACCTGTGACCAAGCTGGATGGTATCAGTTCTGTTGTTAAAGGTGTACACACGATGACTGTACAGGAAATAAACCCAAATATTTCAGATATCCAGAGTTGTTGCCAAATAGGTTTTCTGGTTAAAAAAAAAAAATAAAATAAAGGTGAATTGCTGGTCAGTTTTCTATTGCATTAGCTGATGTATGCAATTGCTGTTTTCCATCACTCTGTGGTTACATCAAGTTCTGCAGCATAGAATCAAAACTGATCAAATGTGGGTGCTGGTGCTGGAGTTCTCTGAGGGGATAAAGGACAGAGAGATGGGGGAATCAGCAAAGGTCAGGGCAGCAGAGCAGGCACAGCCAAGAAAAGGTCAAAGACAAAGTCATGGAAAAGGGAGAATGAGACTCCAAAACCAATAAAGTATTGGGTTTCACTCCTGTATAGAGAAGATTCTGTCACAGAACAGGTATAAATTATTACAAGCATATGCTCCAAGTAAGTTCCATCTTCCTGCTACTTTGAATTTAATTAGGTATAATGATTTTTTTCCATTAAGATCCTCAGTGGATTACAGGTCTCATTTTTAAAAATGTGTCTGAGGTTTTGCAATCCAATTGCTTTTTGAAGGATTTAAAAGTTTTATTACTTTATGAATGAAGAATCAGACCTGTAAATATTCCAATAGGAATTACCATTGATTAGCAAGCCCTAGAGGAAAATAAAGATTTTTTTTTTTACAGATATTCTAGGTTTGTTGGACTGGCTGAAGAATTAAACTACATTTTCTTCTGATAGTACATTGCTTTACAGGAGTTTGGGTGACTATAACCATGAATTTTGATCTTGTAGAAACAACATATTCATCTGAAAATTCCTCAGAAGAAAAATTCCCAGCAAGACCCTAAGGTGGGCTATTTGTGAGAAGAGGGCTCTGCAAGGTTTGGCCTAAAGCACTGAAGATCAAATTCCCTCTCAAGTCAAAGAAATTGTGTCAGCACAGAATCTGGCCTTAGGTACAAGCAGTGAAAAGAGACTGCATTGCAACTGCATTGGCATTGCAAATCAGATGGGAAGAAGGAAAATTCACAGAAAGACCTTAGATTTCTTTCTAATTAATCCATTTCTTCTCTGTTAAAAAAAAAAAAAAATATTTGGTTTGTCTCTGCACTTCAGTATCACTTTTGACCTGGCAGAAATCACTGCTTTAAATGAAATAACATCATTAAACTAATGTGATGACATGAAAAGTTGCACTCCTGTCTCCAGAAAAGACTTGCAGGTTTATTCAACAGTAGAAAAATCTTCTTTGTAGGCTGAAAACAAGTTATGTTCTGCAGGCAGGTTTTTCAATGTTTACTTTCTTGACAAGCAAATAAGATGGTTTTTCATCAGAGAGCCTGACACATTATTAGGAATTATGATTGGCCATCTGCTTGTTCTCTTCAGTCTCACTCATAATGCTCCCAAGATTTGTCTTTGCTTTGGTGCACGCCAGGACCTAAAGCAGAGGTCAGGCATGGCAATGGGTCAGGGTGGAAGGAGGTACAGACTGCTGGATTTCTTACTGCACTCAACTATTACTCGCTGCTGCCTGGTTACATCCACTACAGCACTTTTTTATTATTATTTTATTAAGATGTAAATTAAATCTAAAAAACTCTGAGAAAGAAAAGTCTGCTGGAAAAAGTTTGTTCATGTTGCAGAGTATTATCTGTAAGTCCTCCAGCTAGGCTAAAAGCCTATCCCACTGCTCCTTGGGATTTCTAGTGAATTAATAATGTCACTGATGAATATTCAAAAGTAGGCAGCTATTGTGCCTCCAAGCACATAATTAATTATTCATTACACATTTTTATTCACTGAATTAAAAAACACAGGGTGCTCTGGGAAATGAAGTGTAGTTCACTGCAGGGGCATGAAATTCTACACTGCCCCTTTAAGGATTATTACTCTGTATTTATAGTTGCCAGGGCAACATAAATGCCGGGCAATTAGATCATGGGTTGTCCCCGAAGACTGATGGGATAATAAGCAGTAGTCAAGTATTAAGTTGACCCAGTAAATGTCCCACATGAATAAACCTGGGCTAGGACCACAGCTGGCATCTTTCAAATAAAACTTTTACATTAATATAGTTTAAAAGGTGCATTTATCCGGGAATTGAGCATGCATCCACAGTGGGAAGGCTGTGGAGAGGACTAATACCACTTCCCAGTGGTGGTCCACAGGCTTTGTTCCTCAGGCTGGGCTTTGTGCAGAGTTAGGAGCATATTCAGCCTCTCAAAAGCTCAGGAGTGGGGAGAGCCCCACATTTACCCCCTAAGAGCCAATGTTCTGTGTTGGTGGAAGGTATTTTTTTCCTTACTTATTCTACAAAACTCACTAGCAGGGGAGAAAACCAGTTTGGTTCTGAGCTTTAAAAAACAGGTATTAAAATTTCACAAGGAAAAAAATCTGAAAAAAACAACCCTACAACTATTTAACTGAGTATTTTGCCTTAAAAACAGTTTAACTGAAACATAGCATCAAGATAACCCCTGTAAATTGTTACCTGTGAGATGTGTTACCAGGGGCATTTTTCAGACAGTAAAGAGCAATCCAAAAATATGAAATTAAAAGGATCAGAGAGATTCCCCTTTTCTTCCCTCATTTTTTCATAAATATAAGCTTCAAATTCTTGCTGGCTACTGGCCATCACTTTTTTCACTGAATTAATTTTCTGTGAATCCTTCTCCACAAGCTCAGAAATTTATCTTTCTCTCAAAACTATTTTCAAGTTTAAAAAAAAGTCCACAAACCATGGAGGACCCACACACATATATTATTCAATTTTTCCCCATTAATACTCGTTATATTAATATTTTTTTAAACTTAATTCTTTCCACTATTCCCGCTGGTGACACGAGGTGATGGTTTTATTGTGCTTTTAGATCACTAATTTTGTAGAGAAAAATGGGAAATCATAGCTTATCTCTGCCTGCAGACACTTGGCCATGCTAAAGCATGAAATAGTTCTCAGTTAGAGATACAGTAATGCTTTCTATACTTTTGTAATACAGGGGGGGAAAAAAATCCCAGGAAGTATTATACATCCCTCAGTGTAAGAGAAAAGACACATCTTATCAGTGAGGGTGTGTGTGCATAGATTTATCCTAACATAGATACACATCACACTGCCCCAGAGAGCTGAATGCATTTGGTCATTCATTAAAATTATGGTTATATATAATGAAATTACTAGCTTTGTGGAGAAAATATTTTGAGGAAGAAAGTAAATGCTTGGACACAATTTTTCTGTGATAGTATTATTTGTCACAGCTTTCGGCAGGCTACACTTTTTTACACTTAATTATTTGGGGCGTAATTCTGTCTGGCAAGCAGAGAAGTGAACTTTTCCCCTAAAGGAGAAAAGGATGGACACCATAAAGAGCTGAGGGGACAAACATGCACAGGCTGCTTGGTCAGACACTGGGCAGGTAATGTGGGTTTTTAGACACTAGACTTGCACGCTTAAAATTTAGCGTGTGCTTAATTATTTTTATGGCATCAGATCCTGAGAGCTGAACAGCTTATCAGATCCCTCAGCCTGGTCACAGGTGTGGGTCACCTCTGTCATTTGGGATGGGAACATCCTTCTCATGTGCTCAGGTGGGAATTAGCTCAGGAGATGTAGCAGGATTGCCCCTCAGCATAGCCAAAACCTGAGCTGCAGGTTCAGGACACTCGTTCAAGGACATTCACCCTGTCAGGGCTCCCCTTCAGCACATAACAGATCTGTGGGGAGAGCAAACCCTGGGATATCACCTCTGCTGCTTTTACTACTTACTGTTGAGTACTGTGTGCATTTCTCAATGACAAGTCAAAAGGTATGTGGGAATATTTCTAGGTACAAAATATATTCATTTTCATACTTATAAATATGGATGTGGTTATATTTTAT
The DNA here is from genome assembly GCF_036417665.1 of Passer domesticus. NCBI lineage: Eukaryota > Metazoa > Chordata > Aves > Passeriformes > Passeridae > Passer > Passer domesticus. The sequence continues at coordinate 14,165,440 of NC_087479.1, forward strand.
ATATATGTGTACAGACACTAAAATGGGAAATGTCTAGTGCAAATTAATTCTTTTGCATTTGTGGATTTGAAATATCAGCAAAATATAATTTCTAGCAATTATTTTTAACTACAGGTAAATGATAGAGGACTGGCTGCTTCAGCAGCTTGTATCTGTTTATTAATTATAATAATGCAAAAGAATGACTAAAACAATTGAGATTTCTTTTATGGCACTGTGAATCTCAGGACAATATCCTGCAGAATTAGTCAGTAATTCTCCACTTGGACGTAGTCCATGAGAAACCTGACAAGAATCAGCTGCACTGGATGCTTCTGCAGCATTCTGGTCTGGTCTGCCATTGCAAGGACATACAAAGCAATAACAAGTTCATGGGAAATCTGTCTTACTTGATAGTTAGAAAAATTAGGAACTGTCTAGTCTGCAAGACCTAGCAAGGAAAACTGCATGATCAAATAGAGATGTTGATTTTGCTAGAAGTAATATACTGTCCAAAAGTCCAAACTAGGCTCATGTGGAGATAATCAATCACTATTACTAATAGCAGCACCAAAGAGCTGTGATTTACAAGGCTGCAGCTTTGGCCAGAGAGGTTAAAATGAGTGATCTCCCAAAAGTTACATTTTAGCCTCATGACCTGGCAGATCTCACCACAAAGTCCCAGCAAGTTCAGCCCCAAACAAGGAGACATTTTCACCTCTATTTCTAGATCTCAAAGAAGGGATGGGTTTTATGGATAACACTTCACTGCTGGTGAAACACATGGATGGATATTGAGTTCCTTTGGTAACTTTCAGCTCAAGACAAATTCCTTGACAATCACAATTTCTGCATCAGAAAGAAAATCCTCTTTCAAGGCTGATATATCCATTCTTTGGTCCTCCTCCTACAGCAGTGCACCTGTATTTATGGCAAAGTAAATGTTTGTAATGCAAAAAATACGGCAAACTCATTGAGAAAACAAGGAGCCACCTTTGTTTTACATCCCTGGCTTTCCTGGTGTTTTGTCACTAAGTTTGTCAGCTGTATGACACTTGGAGCAAAAGCTCCTTAAGATAGGCCATCTTTTGTCTCTCTAGGAAGTACTGGGCACACATGAAGAGCTCTATATCAGGGTTAAAAGGAGAGTGACAGCACCACCAAACTAACACACTAAATTAAAATTTCTAGTACTCACGTTTTATTCCTAGAAGAGGAAAATTACCCACACTAACTGAAAGTGTCTGTGTAGTAAAACATCAGGTCTTAAAATCAACAAAAGTGACTGGCTTTTTAGCCAAGATATCACACAGAAACCAAAGGTACATTTATCTTTGTTGTTAGTGACACCACTAACACTGCAGATGTGCCTCCACCAGTTGTGACTCTTGTGCACTCAGTGATTAGAAGATCCACTTCAGTGGCACCAGCACCTGAACTAAATAGCTCTCAGTGGCACAGTGCTAACAGAGCTGGAACCTTTGCAAAGAGCTGCCCTTCACAGGGTGGACACAGGAGCACGCCTGGAGACACCAGCTCCATGTGCCACTGCACAGCATCAGCCTGACTCAAAGGATTCATCAGAGGTCATGGGGGAGAAAAGTGACAAAGCCACGATGGGAAACTCAGATTTCATAAATACTGGTCCTGTGTTTAATTCCTCTGTCCCTTTGAGGATTTTGAGAATTTAACTGGACAGGTTATTGTGAGGTGATGTGTGGGCAGATTTGCTCCATTGAAGACAATCTTGATTTACAAAGGAGGAGTTGACACTGAGAACAACCCATCCCACAGTCACTGTGTTATATGGGTTAAAGAAAAAATGGTTTCTGGAGATGTATATTTGCCTTCTAGGGCATCCACAGGGCAGCATAAAGGGGGCAGAGGATAGACGGAACAGGAGGAAAGACTGAACTAAGAAACGGGTAAATTGTGCTCTGCTAAAACAGCATTACAAAAATTATAAGGAAGGTATATCTATATTTCAGGTAACATAGAGCAGTCAACTTAGTTCATATAGCTGATCAGGATCACTTGATGAAATATTCTACTGAAGTGTCTATTATATGATTTAACAGATCTGTTTATGCACAATCTTATATCAAAATATATAGAGATATTTGTGTGCATGTATCTCTACTGAGAGAATAATAAAAGACATTTTTAACCATCTGTTTCAAGCAATGAATCTGTATTAGACACTAGCAAAATGAAGGGAGAGAGAAGAAAAGAATAGGAAAAGAAATTTTTATCTCCCTCAACTCCCAATCTTTAATTACAATACACAGGTAAATAAGGAGACAGGCAGACGAGCAGGCAGAAGGGCACAGATAAAAGGCCATGTATGTTCAAAGGAAACATAATTACCTGCTATTCCCTTGCTCTCTGGAAAAAAGTTCAGAGTTTCAATACTGACAGAAGCTAAAAATTGATCCACAGAAAAATGTTCACTTCACTAGAGGCTGCAAAAGAGCCTTAGCAACTGACACAGAGGAAAGTTGTTCTGAATTCCTTCAGGCAGGTTGGAAGGCAGCTCTGACTTGAATAACGCAAGAGGCCTTTGAGGCATACAGATGCCCTCCTTTCTGAAAAGTTTTTCTTGGAAAGCAAACTTCCTCCTCTCAACTCACACTTGGCAGAGAGGATCGCAGTCCAGACTTGCTGTGCACATTATTTCCTTCCAGTATCAGTGGACACAGCTCAACAAAAGTTAATAGCTCTTTCCTGCTTAGAGATTTTCATATCAAACACAAATAATCATCCAGCCTGCCCCTTCTCCCCTTCCATTCTTCTTAATCTCTGTTTCCTGGCCATGCTAACTAAATTCTCCTTCTCTACTCTGCCTTCAGACAAACTCAGCTTGAGAAAATCAAATATTTATTCCTTTCCAAGACATGTCCCCTTGTAATGTGAAGGGTGCAATACATCTGGAGTTGAACAGACCACACACTTTCATCTCTGCATTGTAACATTTGGTATTAATCCTTCTGTCCCCTCCCCCTAAATATCTGTATGGGGCAGGGAATAGCTATTTCCCCATGGTTCAACAACACCCAGCAAGAAATCCCGACTGAATCTTTGGGCATATTGATGGACCCAGGGTTGGGACAGAGCAGCTCTGTTAGCCTTGCATGTGCTCCTGCTGCATGTGCTCCTTCTCTGCTCCAGCTCAGCACCAAGCTTCTCCTACTAGTTTTCAATGTTCAGGGACAACTTCTACAAGGCGGTATTAGAGATTCTTCTCCGTCATCATCTTCAGCCATGTCCATATTTTCTTTAGAGCAATAATTAAAACAACATATTCAGCAGCTGGGTTATTTTTTCCCTAGATTTAATCTGTTCAGGCTCTGATTTACATATTAAAAGCACTAATTAGCCCCTCAGAGTGTCTGAGCACGGATAGTGCAATAACTGGTCATGTAGTCACTAGAGACCACTCCCTAGTGCTTTTGGTAAGATTTCATGTATACAGCCTCAGTCTCTGGATGGCAGGAATGGCCATGTGTAGAGGGTTGTCTGCTTTGTTTCATAGCATTGAGGGACCGTAGTGCCGGATTGCTTCATTCTTGCATTTTTTCTTCTCTTTGAAGTGTTGTGTTTGATCTGTCTGCTTGTCTGTCAGGTTTTTTCCCCTCCCCCATTCCCCGTTGCGTCATGGGCGAGAGCCTGCGAGAGAACGGACCGCCTTTGGCCAATGCTGGTGCAGAAAATTCCAATCCAATCAAAGGCACAATGGCCTTTTCTCTCAGCTTAGTTGCAGCATTCAAATAAACAAGAACTGTACATTCAAAAAGAAAAAAAATTCAATAACCCTCTGAGCCATTCTTCTGGCTAAGGATATTCGAAGGAATCGTTTAATTTTCTTTGCATGTTTAGAAGTCACCTACAAAATTGCTCAGTGGTCTGGAAGCAATGTTGCATAGCCCCAGGTGAGAGGCCTGAGACTGAATCCTGATTGAGCTTGTTTCCAAAGCTGCCAGAAGCTATGAAGCCTCCAGGGTGGGAAGAAAGGCTCTCCAAACCCAACTAACTGAGTTTTGATACTCAGCTTCTTCCTGGAAACGTGTAAAGGCAAGACGAGCACCTCATCCCCAGCAATGACTGTGAATACCCCATGTTTTGGGAGATGCAGAAGGTCCCATTACTCTGGAAAAGGTACAGGACTTTTTTCCTCACATGCAGTGCTGCAACATGAACATGATGCTTTTTGTTTGAGCACTGGGAGCTGGTATCACCACACAGCACTGAACTGCATTGCCTTGTAGTACCTGGCCCCTTGGAGGGATATTTGTACCGTGCCTTATCAGTAAATTCCTTTGGGAAGCACAACAGAGCAATTGGGCACTTCCCCCTCTTCTGAAGAATCTGTGCCATGGATCAAAGTGATTTTTTGAACCAAAGCTAGGAAGGAAGCAAGAATGAGCCACCTAAACCAGTGCCAAGGGGTCCAACTGGAGATAAAATTCTCTCCATTGCCCCACTCATGCATCTTAAATAATCTTATGTGAGTATCCTAACTCCATCACCAGGCAAACCAGGCAAATGGTTTTCAGAGCAAGAAACACTTGAACATCAGTTTGAAAGAGACGCATAGAACCATTAAGGTTGTAAAAGAGTTCCAAGATCATTGAGTCCAACTAGGAAAGGGATTACTGGACAATATTCTCCTTGCTCTATTTGCTAGCTAACCAGAGAAAACCAGTGTTAGTGTTGTGGCCCCTAAAGCAGTTAAGTCAATGTGAATTGGGCACAAGAGCCACACAAACACTCAGCACAGCAATGTTACAAGCCAGGGGAAGGTCACATTTAGGTAGATGGAAACAAGCCTGGAAGAGGAGAACAGGAAAAATGAGTATTCCTTGAAGTCCTTGTCCTGAATGAAACTTAGGGCTGTGATTCAAATAGTGATTTTTGTGCAATTATGTTTCTTTGCCTAAAAGAACCTAAAGCCTAGGAGGGGTTTGCAATGCCATAGAGAAAAGATGCAGATGGCATCTAAATAAGTACCAGAGGGTTTGGCCAAAAACCAAGGGGAAATTGTCTTGGATGTGCCACCATCTTTGCTAACTCTTTGCTCCATAATAGCACTATACTTTTCCAAGACTCCCATTTCAGAACAGGTTTTTTTAAAAACTTGGATTCCACAGTTACCAGGAGCCAAAGCTGCAAGAGAGCCCAGGAGACTGTAAAACTGTAGCTTCTAAAACTGTTGACTTCTCTTCAAGTTAAAGATAGGAAATCACAGAGTGGGGTGTAGGTCTGGTGACACAACTGTGTAAACCACCCCCTGCTTCCAGCAGAGGCAGATACTTCTGACATATTTAGAAACTTCACGCAAAGAAAACGAGTCAACAAAATGCATTTGATTTAAACTATAGGCTCCCTGAGGCTATGAGAACAGACCCTCTGTCTACTGAGGGGAGGGAGCTGCTTGACGAATGCCAGCTCTTGTGAGATGCCTCTCCAACCTTTAAATGGGTTGGGAATGCTCACAGACACACTGTTCTGATTAGTAGCTTTGAAATTACAACTGACTATGCCAAAGCCATCATCCACAGTGTGTGTCTCAGTGATTTCAGTAAGAAAGTCCCAGTCACAGCTGGCCAGAGCCCACAAAGAAGAAGAGAATGACTATTTAGGAACTCCTTCTCCAGGACAGAGCAAATATTGTCTTGGATAGATGGGAGCTAATGAGGGTTTTCCAAGAAAAACCTACAGTTTTGCTGTCAAATCTTTGTAAAGCAGTAGCTCAGAGACCTCTAGAGGAGGGAAGACCTTCAGTCCTCAAAGGACATAATTTCTTCTTCAAATTTTCTTTTAAAAAGTGTCTCAAGAATTGTTTGTCAGCTCCTCTGATAACCCAGGCAACTAATTTTTCTCAGACTTCTCAATAACTGAAGCCATATGTTTTGCTTTGATGCAAGTTCTCTCAAATGAAAAGATTTCTCAATAAACAAAATTATAGCCAATATTTACCGCTCACTAGAGAACATCTGAAAGAGACTTTAGTATGTGCATTCAAGTGTGTATTGGGCTGCTGGACTAGCAGGTTGGAGTGCTCTGTGTAGCCAATGCCATTTGCTGGTGCAAAAACTCCAGGAGGCAGAATCCCAGAATCACAGAATGGTTTGGGTAGGAAGGGACTTGAAAGATCATCTAGTTCAAATCCCACTGCCATAGGCAAGGACACCTTCCACAGACCATGTGGCTCAGGGCCCCATCCAATAATAATTTTCTGGGTTTTTTTAATAAAAAAAACACCTTTGTGCTTCTCTGATGCATCTGCCTTAGAAGATGATGGTCTTGTGCTTCCTCCTTAATCTCTTCTCATGCTTTTATCACCTCCAGCTGTCAAATGAGATATTCCCTCCATTCACAGCCCACTTAAATAACTTCTCCACTTCTTCCCTGCTCTTTAGATCTTTCTGCTGTCACTCTACCAATATCTTCTCTTCTTCCCTCTGATTTCACACATAGAATATATCTGGACTTACTCTTGTTTCTCTGTTCCAAGTGTCTGCAATCTCAGTGTTCATTTTCAGTGTCCAGATGCTTTGTGAGACTCAATATTTTATGCCTAGCCTTATTTTTTTTTTTTCAGTCTCCATAAAAGCTGGACTTTAGGAGACAATAAAATAAACAGAAAAGCACCTTCTATTTTTCATTGCCAAGGTGTCACAGCAGGCTCTCCTTTTGTGCTGTGCACCAGGTCATCATTCTTGGGGCACTGTTGTCTGTAAGCACATTATGGGTGTGTAACTTTGAGGGGGTAGGGACAGAGGCTCATTAAAGGCTTCTGTGCTTCTTGTGGTGCCCAGTAGAGAAGTGGAAATCATCAAGTTCCATTTTATAGCCATCCTTTCAGTTTCCCTACACTGGCAAAGCAAAACTCAGCTGCCACCATCAAAACTACACAAATTCTTGCCTTAAAACACAATGGTGTAAATTCTGTCTCACAAACTGCATCAACGAGACTTACTGCAAAGTATCCTCATCAGCCACCACTGTCTTGGCAGGGCTGGCCTGACTGTGATGTTTGTGGTTAAGTAAGACCAGCTGAGCATCCTGTGATGTGAACTGTGCTGGGAATATTTCCCCAACAAATCAGCTCTATGGTCTCACAACCTTCTCTAGATCTCCAGAACTGTTTCTCCGTGAAATTTTCTCTTTGCTGTGTTGGAAATCCATGTGCATCCAAAATTGAGATAACTAAGACCTTAAATCCCATCACCTGTTTGTAGCCTCATCCTGAAGAATGCAAGGCTGTCCTTCAACTTCTTACTGCAGTTCCACACAGCATATGTGGAATTTGCTTAAAATAAAACTTGAGCTTAACCACTACCACTGCTAATTGCTAAGACAGAGCCCTGTGTGATGACCAGGGAAAGTATCCTGCTCTCCATGCCGTGCAGGCCTGTTTCAGGGCCTGCAGTCTGGATTGTGCTCCTCAGTGAGCTCACAGTGTATTTCTTACCAAGCAGGCCAAAGTCCACACTGACACATTTTGGTAACAGAAAGATGTTGCTGAAAATAATTGAGCCTGGCAGCACTTAATTGTTTTCCAAAACCAGCCCATTAGTTCCAAAGCTCACTGAGTGTTTGGTTGCTCTGTAAACCAGCCACATGCCTAGATATTGTGCCCAATTCATCTGGAATGAGTTTGATTTAACGATGTGTATTTGCAACAAGCTGCTTCTGTTAAAAAAAAAATCCTTTGTTTTATCCCAGTTACACCTTTTTCCCTTTCTCTCAGCTGTGTGGCTGCCAGTGCCCACAGGTATTCCTCAGGGATGTGGCAGGAGACAGCAGAACAACTGGCTTCTTGACAAGGGAGAGGTGGCTTGCCAACTGCTACCCATTGACTGGAGTGTGTGCTTGGCTCTGGGAGGCAAACTCTGCTGCAATATGCTCTCCCTGGAGAAATCCGTCCTCAAAATCATTACTTTTTGCTGAAATATTCAGGGATCTCACTACGCTTGTAATGCATGGAAGTTGAGCACCAGAAGAACCAGATAAAAAGTGTGCATTTTAGTTGTTGGAAACAGTGATACTGTGCTTCCTCCCAACATCATTTCTGCATGTTTTGAGTTGTTTTTCTCTGCATCGAATCCTCCATCACCAGAAACTTCACAGATAAGACAAATCCAGAGTCCAGGTGAATGCTGTCTCCTGCTTGGATTTAAAGCATACTCTCCTTGGAGGCATTAAGATTCTCCACTCAAATTTGCAGATATGTGACAATGCAACCTTTTTACTGTTGCTTTGCTGGATGCCTCCTGCACATAAGTTCAGTCACCTGTAAATCAGTTCTGTTAGCATTACACATCCACACAGACTCAAGATGTACAAACAGACACATCCTCTCTAACTTGGAACATGGAATTAATGGTGTTAGAGATGTCTGGTTTAGTCTAGTCACTGCATTCATTAGGCTGTGGGTAGCACAGACACCCTGATGTAACTGCAAGCTCACCACTCGACTGGATATAGAGAAATCCAAGCTAGTTACTAATTTGAGTTGTTTCTCTGGAAGGAGCTTATGGTTACAATGATTCCTAATAGCCTCCAGAGTTGAAACAAACAGAATCTACCCACATGAAAGGGGTTGAAGAATGCCAGAACACAAACACTGGGCAGCATCCTTGCATCTCAAGTGCACTGTGTTTCAGCAGCAGGGATGCACAGGCTTTACTCATCGCCTCTATGACCTTGAGAACAAAATAGAGGAAATGAGATTTAGTTTCTCGCTCAAGAGGACACTAAATTCAGTCTCTATTTTTCCCTAGCCTACTTCACCTTGCACTTTTAGATGGAAGTATTGGTCAGAATAAGCAAGAATATTGCATTAGTGAGAGCATAAAAGAATTAAATTACTTAATGCGTTATGCCTCATGAGACATCAGCAACTTTTAATCAGCATGTGAGATATTTCTTTGCACTTGCTAACTAGCTGGGAGGAAGGAAGCTGGATTTAAATACAACTGTCCAAGTTCAGCCTGCCCAGCCTTAATTTCTGATCAGTGTTATCAACCCCTCCCAGTCAATGCTCAAGGAGTTTTGCTGAATTGGCTGCTTCCAAATCCTACATCCTCCAAACAGCTCCTACTTTTCTTCCAGCAGACAAAGTCTGGACTGGGGAGTTTGCTGCTGTCATTTGGCTTACACGGTAGCCAAAAGAGAGAGTACAGAGCACACACCACCTCCAGGCACCAAAAGTCCCCTTCTCTATGCGACATGGGACTGGAGCAGAAAAGGGTTGGCTTTTGCATGATTTCCAGACCAAAAGGGGTGGGGGATGACAGTGCTGGCACATTTATCCTCTTGGAGCATTTTATCCTTTCACAAAGCCCTCCCCAAGCTGTGCATGATCCAGCCCTCCAGGACAGCTCACATTTCTGACCAGATTGTGCACAAGGTTCCAGCAACCGCCTGGAAAGTCACTCCAGCAATTAAGTGTTGGTAGATTTTTTTTTTTTAATACGAAGGATATGGCCCACTGTGCAGGGTATTGCAGCCACCCTCCCTGTCAGGCCGTTTCACAGTAGTATTGTGGCGCCATGGAGAGGAGCTAATTGGATTTGTTGTCACCTCCCAAAGCTGCCAGGAGCTCACGTCTGCTCTGGTTACAGATGAAGACATCACGGTGACAGGCTTAGAGATGGCTCAGCTGGCATCCTAGGGCCACTAATAGAGCCATGTTGATTTAATGTCCGAGTGGAGAGGTGCAGACAAGCTGTTCAAGTTTTCTATTCCAAACAAAGCAGAGATCTGTTATCAGTTGTCTGTGGATCAGTAAATAAACTTCCATGTGGCTCTCACAGCACCTAACCATTACTACAGAAGAATGACAAAGTATTTTAACATTGAGATGGTACTGTTAAATGAGAGCGCTGTCTCTATGGTTTATATTGCCCTCAGGGAAATCAGTTAATTCCTTCATACATAAATTTTACTTAACTATGTAATTATGGATGAATCCTATTAGTCTTTAAATTGCTCACTAGTTAAAAGGTGTGTGTGTGTGTGTTTTCTACAGCTCTCTTTTGTAGAATGTACAGATCATCTGCACTTATGAAGATTAAAAGTCTATTTGGGGATTTTTGTTTGGTTGGTTAGTTTTTCTGCTTTTAAGTAAAAGTATAAAATTTATTAGAAGACTCAAGCATAATTTTTTCTGCCTTTTCTGTATAGTACTATCTACTCAGAGCACAAAACTGGGCTCAGGCAGCATTCCCTTTATCCTCAGCACTCTCAGTATCTCTGTCAGCACTCACCCTGGCCCCTGGCTGCCTTCACGTGGTATCACCCACCTCTGTGCTGTGCTCCATATTAAATGATCACTCGTGCCAGCATGATGAGCGTGTGAAAGACAGCTCAGACACAACAGTGTCCTTTGATACCCGTTTTCACAGCTCTGAGCCATGGCTGAAATACAGCTCTGAGTCACATTTTCTACTTCTCAGCACCCAATGCCATATCAGACTTTCTCCCAGCAGCACTCGGGTCCTATTCATACCCTTCAGGCTTAGGTTTCTTGAGAGCTCCAGAAGTCCTGCTCTTCCCACATTTGCAGCCAGAATTTCCAAGGAGCTCAGCGTCTCCCATCTTATTACCAAAATGAGAACTTCTCCTTGATGACTTGAAGCCAGTGGAACACTTTGAATGATCCACTCCTGCCTAAATCTGCAGGCATATATGAAACAGGTCTGTGGTTGTTAACATTTCTGGTGCTTCCATTGAACACCCCATTCTTTCATTGCACACCCCAAGGTCACTCAGGGTCTGAACATCACCCTGCCCCCGTGATGACTGTCCTTAAGAGCAGGAGGCAAGAGTGGGAAGTAGAGGTGCCTATATACCTGCAAAGATGGTGACAGTGCAGCTGTTTGTCGTGGTTTAACCCCAGACAGCAGCCAAGCCCCACACAGCCACTCGTTCATTGCCCCACCAGTGGCACTGGGCAGAGAATCAGAAGGGTAAAAGGTAGGAAACTCAGGGGTTGAGACAAAGACAGTTTAATAGGGAGAGGAAAAGCCATACACACAGTCAGAGCAAAACAAGGAACAGTGCAGGTGTTCAGCCATCTCCCTGAGAGCAGAGCCCCATCACATGTAATGGTGAAGACAAACACCATCACTCCAAATGTCCTGCCCTTCATCCTTCTTCCCCCACTTTCTATACTGAGCATGTTGTCATTTGGAAAATCTCTTTAGTCAGTTTGGGTCACCTGCCCTGGCTGTGTCTCCTCCCAGCCTTGCAGGCACCCTCCTCCCCAGCATCACAGTACAAAAAGCAAAATAGGTCTTGGCTCTGTGCAAGCTCTGCTCAGCAATAACAAACACATCTCTTTGTTATCAACCGTGTGTTCAGCACAAATCTGAAACACAGCCCTGTACCAGCCACTGTGAAGAAAATTACTCCAGCCAAAACCAGCATAACATTTAATTTAGTACTGCTCAGACCACGTTCCAAAGACCCCAGTCAGACTGTGGAGCTAGTGAGTGGTGGCAGACTGAAGAAGCTCAGAGAAGCAAACACAGGGGAGGTAAATGGTCACCAAATGAGGGCAAGCACCTCTGATAGTGAGGATCTGCCTCTTTGCAGAGACAGCTGGGCAATTACTCATCCAATAGACATGTGGAGACAATGGAGGAAGAGGCCCACTAGAAAATCATTCTGAAAATTTGCATCTGACCTTAAAATACGGTTGTCCTCTGCATTTTGTCTTCTGAGGTATGGGTGGAGGTTCCACCATAGTACAATGAAGACAAAGGAAAGCCTTTGACAAACTGACTGTAAGTCCATGCCAGAAGGCATTTCAATCATGGTTTAAGGACATGAGCACAAGTAGGCTTTGATGGCTTTGAAAACTCAGCTGTGTTCCTTAATTTATAAGGAATGCAGATTGAGATTTTCTGTGGAAATCTCACTTATGATTTGGGTCATGAGGATAGGACAAGCTTAGACTGAATCCTCCTCACCCAGTGGGCAACTGTTGTCCAAAAGCCTGTGGAAAGTCATCCCCTCCCTCAAGCTGATGTCTTACACTTCCAAACTGCCCTTTTCATGTAGAATTAGAGGCATCTCTTTTGCCCAGGCAATAAATTTTCATCTTGAACAGATCTTCATTTTTCTGGGACAGCAGAAACTGTTCTTAGAAAAGTCATCCAAATAAGGGAACCACTTCCTTTTTTTCTAAAGGGAAACCTCCTGTGTGGTTACCATAGTCAGTGATTTCCACTGACAGTGATAGTCTGGAGAATTTGGACAGATTTTCCTTCTCTTCCCTCTAGGCTCCAGTTCTAGTTCTTTTTGATAATCTCCCCCAAAGCTATTAGGACAAATGATTCCAGCTTCCTCTACATTGCCTCATATTAAATGAACTAATTTGTGTACTGTAGACTCACTGAGTAGATTAAACAAAGCCACCCGGCTGGCGATATGGTGCAGTACTCCAAATTTTTCAGGCTAACCATTTCTTCTGGAAAAATAATTCAAAAGGATTTGGACTGAGATCTGGACTGACTGTATTAAGATAATTCTGGCTCCCAAGGGCTCTATGGAATGTTTCCTTTTCTCTTCAGGTGTAAGGCAAAAAAGTGTTAAAAAGAAAATGTTATTAAAAGTACAATTCTAGATACAGTACACAGGAAGAAGGGCAACAGATAGGGCAGGTAAAATTGCTATTTCAGCATCTGCCTACTGGTCTCCACACCAGATGTAGACTCAGCTGAGAGAACAGTTAGCAGCATAAACCTTGGCTAAGAGGGCAATACACTTCACAGTGCTTGATAAGTAGCAGATTTCAAATTCCCACATTTGAAATGGCCAGAAGCAGTGTGAAAAACCCTCACAAGCAATCCCTGAGCAGCAGGTCTCTCATTATACCTGTGTGCGAGCTGCAATCACCTTTTCCAGGGCTGCAGGACACATCCCAGGTCTACACATCTGGGCAACACAGTCTACACAAATGACCAGCACAGTCCCTCACTACAGGGCACACCTTGCTCTCCTTTCATTTGTGTCCACTAAGCCCCAAAAATCCTAACAGGGAGCAATTAACACCTAGACAGTTACTGTTTGTATGTGTGTTGGCACAGACTGCACTGGCTGTGCCTGGAATTTGGTTTAAAGTCGAGTAACCAGAAGCCAACTTCATCAGTGAGAAGGCAGGACAAAAGGAACACTGTCTGAACAAACAAAATGATCCAATATCATTCCTCATGCTACAGGACAGCACTTTTACATATTGCTAAGGAAGCTGAACCCAGCTCAGTTCCAGCTTCCCACCTTTCAATCTATTAATAAAGCAGTGAAACAAAAGACCATGTAGGCTTCTTTCCTAGCTATGATGACTATTTCATGTTTATCTAGATTAATTTGCTTTTATTTCCAGTGATGTCTGGTTCCAGAGCTCTGATGCATAATGCTGCTCCATTGTTCCTCCCTCCTCCTGGGGATTTATCACTCAGGGCTCTCCTAAATTTCTCTTTCCTACTACCACAAAGGGCAGACATGCTTTGCCAAAACTAGGAAAAGTCTAAAAAGAGACGTTATTGAAAAAGCAGGCAACCCCTGTTGAAGGGAAGAATGATGAGGAGAACTCCATTGATATCAGAAGGCTAATTAATTACTTTATTATACTATATTATGCTGTACTATATTACACTACATCTAAACTGAACCTGCACAAGCACTCAACTCCACTGAACAGAATCTTGTGACTGTCTCCTGACCAACAGTCTGGACACACACTTGGCCCTGACAGGCCAAGGAAACAAAACACCTTCACTCTGGGTGAACAATCTCCATATTGCACTCTACTTTGGCACTGCACAGGAGCAGCAAATGAGATAAGAATTGCTTTGATCATTCTCTTCTCTGCTTCTCTCACTGCCTCTCTCAGGTTCAGAGAATGTGAATCCCACAAGACTGTTTCTTTTCTACACAGGTTGTTCAAACAAGTGGGTAAAGATTTAATCACAGGAATAGCCAAGTATATTTCATGCATTTACTCCTGCAAGTTCACTCTGGAGCCAGAAGCAACAAAAGGCTGCTTCTCTTAAGCAAAAAATAAGTTTTCACTTCCCTAAATGCTTTATCTCAGATTCAGCAATTAATCCAGTGTTCACTAGGATGAGGTCCCAGTAGATCCAGTACCCACTGACTCATTGCTATCCAGCTGCCTCCCCAAAGTCAGACTTTTCTGCAAAGAGACATAAATGAAGTCACCAAGAGCTCACTGTAGCAGCCAGCACACACAGCGTGCAAGAAGCAGGCTAGGGCAGCTGATCAAAGCACATCACTAAGAGTAAGTGATCAGGTGCTGAAGTCTTGAATAACAATTACCAACATGAAAATCATGGGGAAAAGTATCCAAAAAGGCCTTAAAAGTGGTGGCAGAACAACACAGTGTAGTGTTATGCACCCCATTACATTGTTCTAGTGTAGGTTGGTAGATTTTCTTACAATAACAGATGACATAAAAATTTAATCTTTAGCCAAACCATGCCCAGTAAACTGAAGTTCAATTTTGAACACTTGCAATTCATCCATCACTGCAATGAAGTCGTTAGTGCCAATGAAGATCAATGTCCAAAGAGGGCAAAGCACCACGACACAGCAACATGCCACAGAACACAGGGATATAAACACTGCATGCAGGTAGGAAAACAGGAGTGTGTTTTATATGTGCTCAACACGGTTCCCTCAGTCAGTGGCCAGGAGGAGGATGCAGCAAAAGTCCCTGTTCTTACAAGTAATGCCATAAGCTGTCAGTGCCAAAGACCCTGGCTGTGCCTCACACAGACACCAGACACTGAGTCCTTTCTGCCATGAGGGAGAATTAGAAGCTTCTGAATGGGAAGAGTGCCTTGTTAAGCACCAAAGCCAATGTATATTGCCCTGGGAGCGTTCTTTTGTCCTGCCACAGGGATTTGATCAGGTCACAACCTGAGCTGTCACAGCACCAGTCAGTTCCAGCTCACATTTTCTGTGCCACAAATGCTCTAACCCTGCCATTGTTGATTACCATCTTGATATAATTGCAGAAATATGCATATATATTTCATTTTTGGAGACATTAATTCTAAAATGAGTCATCAAATAGTTTATGGCCAAAATAAAAATGTTAGCTCCAGTAACACAGAAGGTGTAAAAGAAACCCCTATCCTACTCTAGCTGTTATTTATCTTTAGAGATCACTTTTAAGCAAAGTTCATTCATGACTATTCATAGTCAGGACCTCTGTGCAAGCATTCACATACTCACCTCCAAGTCAGGAGTTGATTTGTATCAGACCCAGCACTGACACTGCAGTGAAATATTAGAAAGATTCTGCACTTTACCTTCCTAGGCACAACCTGCAGTCTTACTAAGGCTCTCCCAAAAATCAGAAACATTGTGTTTTTCTCTGCAGAGAAGGACACCTAACTCCAAGTCCTGCTGCTCTGAGAGCACCTCAATAACTTTGGGAAGGGGGCACAGCAAGGCCCTCTGTGGCTGGGAGAGATCTGGGTGTAGCTGCTCCAGCTAAGCTGAACTTCTGCCTTCCTACTGTTAACACAGTGTAAGAGAACAATAGTGGGAAAGGACAAGGACAGCCTGGCTCTCCCTCCCTGCTGACCAACTGCTCATAGTGCTGGGCTAGTTCTGATGCCCAGCTGGTTCCCTTCCCTGGAGCTGAGCAGCACCTGGGGCTTTTTGCCTCTCGAGTTTCAAGGTGTCCAGCACAGACCTGCCCTTGGCCCTGTTGCTTCCCACCCAGGCTGTGCACTGCTGGGAGTAGCAGGATAAGCTCCTGCATGCCTCTGGCTGCACCAAGGCCACAGATGTGCCTGCACAGACCTCAGCACATCTCCTTTCACCACGCCCAGCTTTGGTGAAGCTTGCAGAGACATGAAAGATATCATAATTACATTTTGTTTCTCAGTCAGAGCAGGTGAATTTCAGCTCCATACCTCAAAGTCTCTCTGCTTCACTCAGTTGTTCTGCACCTCCAGAATGGGAAAAAAACATCCCCTATTAAGCTGAAAGGGAGGCCCTAAGGAACTGCTTAAATTAGTCCTGGCCAGTCTGAGAGGCTGTTCTTGATGTGCAGGCTTTAAGACAAAATCCTTATACCTGATACTCGACCCAAATCTCCACTTAAATGTGACTATGAGAGTGTTACTTCAGTAATGCCAGTGCCCTGATCCTTCCGGTGGTTATTTTGAAGAAAATACTCTCATGTTTTTATAAATGTATATATGTGTTTATATTTCCTAATGTGTCTTTTTCTAAGTGCTAAAAAGAGAAACTTGAAACTCAGCTCTAACAACATGGCTATGTGAGGCCTAAAAGACAGACCCTGAATTCATGTGCTGACATTTGTAACTACAGCCAGTTAGAAGTAACACAAACACAAAATACCATGCTGTTCTATCATTCACCAAAGGCTCCCAGTAACCTCATTTACCTCAACTTTTATTTTACTACTCCTCTCATCCCCTCTTCATATCCACAAGTGATCTGGCACCACGCTGTTCAGTGCCTCCGTTTCCCCTCTGCAATGTTGTAGTGTCCAGAGCAATCATTAGAAACCTTTGAGCTGTTGAGCAAACAAAGAGGAGTCCAATGCAAAAGCTTTCTGATGTCTTTACTCTTCAGGGGGTTTCCCTTAGCTCCAGAAAGTGAGTTTGCTTTCAGTAGTACAGATATCCCTGGCAAAGCTGCGTTTTCTGTGCTTTGCTGAACTCCTGAACACAGATGTCCCATTTGTGTTTCATTAGTACATCAGCCTCTCTGAGGCTTTCGACCTCTGCACTAGGCAATAATTACCTGGCGCAGACCCATTCCCTCGCCAGCTGGCCTGGGAGCTGCTCTGCTCAGACCAGGGCTCTCTCTGCTGTCAGCCCTTTCCAGTCAACTGGACAGCTCAATCAGCAGAAAATATCAAATATGGTTGTTGTTCAAGCCCAGCCAGCGTTATTTCTACTTGATCTGACAATGCCTCTCCAAAGGAAGATTACGCTTCCCAAGGTCTAGCCATGAGACAGCAGAGTTAAGATGTCTGACAGAGTTTGATGAGTTTAGAAGCTCTTTTGCCAGCAGTTTGGGCTGATCATGTCCTTCCCTTCCTGCAAGAGGGGTTGTAGATGCCTCCCTCTCCCAGGCCCAATGACTATTTAATTATTTGTACAAAGTGGAACAGCTCTGAGGAGAGCAAGAGGGGCGGATGAGCCTGACTTTAGACTGGGGCCGAGGGCACTGTCTGGGTTGTAAATGGGCAGTTTGCCTCTGCTCCACATTTTTGTCCCCTCCCACATGGGTTTTCAGGGTGATGGGCATCATTTTGCTTTTTCAAGGGAGTTGCAGACTTGCCTCATCACAGAAATTAAAACATTTGAGTTGGTCCCAAGCAATCCTTGCCTGCTGCACCAGAAACCACCCACCATAGCAAAGGGAAATCTCCAGCCCAAGCCAGAGCATTGCTGGCCTTCCTGTCATGCTTATGGCACAGCAGCCCTCATTTTCAGGATTCTGCTACATGTACCCAGGGAACTTGTAGGAGTTAGGATTAAGGATCAGTTTTTATTCAACACCCATCATGTTTTCTGCCGCAGGACAGTGTAGATTAAGAGACTGGAAAAGAAGATATGAGGGACTAGCTGACACAGAGTCACAGACAAATCTACATTTCCAAGACATGTTGCCAGTATATTTTAGAGCATATGAGACTGAGCAGCACCCAAAACCAGAATGAGAACCGTGGCTGAAAGGGGAAAAGATAAACAAGAAAAAAAGCAGTGGGGCTGACTGGAGACTGCTCCAAGAGTACAGTCAGACAGATCATCAGTTCAGTTGAAAGGAATAACAAGGCATGGTACTTCCTGACTTTCACAATAGCAGCACTGCAGGAAGAGTTTCTGGGTGAGCTGAAATGTTCTGGGGAATTCCTACTTCTTGTTTCACTCAGCAAAACCACTGTCATCCATAGAAGCAAAGGAAGGTTTCATGGGATTGAAATAACTGCTAAAAGAAGGCAAAAAATATAGCTCATGATGGTGATCCAACAGGAGAGAGGTAATGGAGGCCAAGTGGTCAAGTGACTTCTGCTGAGTGTTCTGCTGTGTTCAGTAGGTAATGCCACAGACTTTAAAGATTTTACTTCAGCTAAAGTATCAGGAACTATCACCTTGCTCAGAGACTGCTGTATACTCTAAATTTTAATCTTGAAAAAGATGGAAGCATTTTGAAACAAAAAGTGAATCCTTTATTTATGGGAATATATGGTGTTTATGTGTCTAGTCTCAAAAGCAGGAAGGTAGAAATAAGCCAGAGGAACAGGAGGGAACAAGAGTGAGTGATGGATAAAATGATCTAGTCAAATTAATTGAAAAATGGTAGGGTGAGATTTATAATTGAAATACGGATATTGATGAGTTCAATCTGTACAGGATAAGAACAACAATAATATTTAGCAATGATGCAGCACTTTTCATCTTTAGAGCTCATTAACTAATTAATCTTCACAACACCCCTGAGAGGCAGGTAAGTATTATTATTATTAGACCATAAGAAAGATAAATCCTCAACAGAAGCAGAGGAAAGTGGAATTAAGAGCTAGAAGTGACTTTGTAAGGGGGAGAAGGTGGAAAATAACTCCCTTGTTCAGTCACAGCAAGGGGCAATTTCATTACCAGACAAAGGTGGCCTTGCACAGGAAATATTCATATAAGAGATCCATCCTTTATTCCACACCAGAGTAAAAGGCACAAAAGATGAGGAGGGAACTCAATCAGTGAAGTAAAATTCATAAGGGGAAAGTAAGGTGAGTCCAAAGGCAGCAGAATGAGTTAATGCAAGCTAAGAATGGCAAAAGGCAACAAGAAACCTTGAAACCTAACACCAAAGCAGTGCTGTTTCATGCTGGAACTGAGCTATTGGGCTGTATTTGAGTAGGAAAAATAATAACAAGGACTGTGTTTGTAGACGCTGAAGAATTAGCAAAGGCCTTGTTGATAAAGCTAGTGATAAAACACAGGAACTTGGCTGTGCTGAATGGCAGGCTGGCAGCAGGCTCCCATCACAGAAATCCCACATATTAAAATGAGATAATTCTTGACATTTCATTCTTATTCTCTCCTCTTCTGTGTGAGAGAAAATAGAAATATTGAAGGGAAAAAAATAGGAAGAAGGCATAACAGTAATCTCCCCAAAGAAGGTAGGAGCTTGTGGGGAAGATTGGAAGAGCCCTGGATCAAACTGTTTGAGATTTGTCTGGTTTTTGTGTGTTGAGGGCCTTGTGTTTTAGAAGTCAGAGCAAGCACAGATACAGTTGGAAGTAACAAAAAAAAATGTGCATTGCATAGGAATTTTGCCTGAGATCTGCCCAATTTTGGCAGTTAAAAAACAAAAGAAAAAAAATTGCAAAATTGTTTGGCCAATTTGAAGAAGTTCTTCCTATTATTCCTCTGCACTTTTCTGTCAGTAAAATGGAAATAGATACAAATCTAACTTGAAGTTTAGTTATATGTGTTACTATGGTGTTCCTGTGTGCCTACAAATTACCAGTCATATTATTTTAAAACACAGAGATTCTCAGACTTGCAAATGGGTATTTGCTGAGGCCAGGATTTCTGTTAGGAACAAACCAGAGAGCCTGAAGACTAAGAAATTACCATAATGCTAAGAGGAAATCTAACGAGATAATGGCAGCTCTCTACAAAGCTTGGCAGTATTTAGTCTGTAGGTCAAAACAAACTGTGTGCTTCCTTAAGGTTTTCCATCAAAGCAGGAAAAGAAGGTGGTTGTGATGAAGAATTCCACAATTATTTATGGAGATAGTTAGGGAAGAGACTGGGACACTGCAGGTTCTCCTTCATACTGGCATCAGGACTGGATTTTTCAACATCCTTTTTATAGGTTTTCCATTTTAAACTTAGCTGAAGCCTTATATTTGATTTTTTGAAAATGTGGTTAACAAAAAAAAAAGAAAAAAATTTACACTTTTTTTCTCCAGAGAAAATCTTAGGCATATTTAATTGACATGCAAAACTTATTTATTGCCTCTCTACTCCATGCACACAGGGTCCACCTAAGAATTTTTAGAAAGCAAACACATCCCAGAGCAAAAGCCCTGGTTTGGACCAGAGGCACGTATAACACACGGCCTTGCAGCAGCCTGCTGGAAAAGGAAAACCCAGAGATTTTTTTTCCTTTAGATGTTAGAATGTAGCTCTTGCACTCCTTTAGCTTTTCCTATTTTTTTTTTTTTTTTTTTATGAAGGAAAAAGGGAGATACTGTTTTGTTTTGAAGCGTTCCCTGTACAGGAGAAGAATCCCAGCTGGGGCCAGCGATTAGAGGCCTCCATGAAAGCTGGAGCCTTCTGCACCTTAAAGGTGTGCCACAGGATGCCCACAGAGTGTTTTCGATCCACGTGTTGTCACGGCTGTGTCAGAGATGTTATAAACCTTGACATGTGGCTTATGCAGCAATATCACAACTTCACACCGAGCCTGGTCACCCAGGGTGAGAAGCAGCACTCCTGCCCTCGAAATTGTGCTGTTTTAAAGGTTCATGGAACTCTCACCACTGCCTGCTTCCCCCGGGGGTGTCATTGTTCTGCCCTTGTTTCTTTGAAAGATAAAAATGCTTTCAAGAAGGTTTGTGTTTTTCCTTGCAAGAGCCAGAGTGTGGAAGTGTATTTGTCATTAGGAACACTTTGGCACCCTCAGTACAGGGCCGATCCCGGCAGCGCGCGCAGTTGCAGCCTCGCTGTGCCATGACACCTGCAGAGCAGCTGGAATAGGTTTCTGCTACAGCAAGGAGCTGTACAACTCGCAGAATCTGTAATTTCCACAAAGCCTGCTTTTAAAGGGGGGGGAAAAAAGGGAAAATACACTATCCTGTGTGCTTTGGCCCTCTATGGGACACGGTTTTTCTATTCCTGAACCAAGGATGTCAAAGAAATCTTTCTGCCTTATTCTAGAATTTCCATGTTTCTTACTCATTATGAGAATGACTTTTCATTTTATAAACTCTTTTGCCCCAGAAATCTTTTTCCTAAAGAAGGAAGAGTGGAGGGAGGCATTTTCTCTGCTTTTTATTGAGTAAACCACATGTAAAAAGATCTGAATAATCTTTGGAGGGAAAAAAAAAAACCCAGGACATGAATTTCAGAGCATGTGCTTTTGTGTTATTCAATATGACTGATAGAGAAGGATAAGGTTGAAGTTCAAGGCAAGTATGGAAAGTAATTTCTCTCTGCACAGTCACAAATAAAATGAGTCACAGCTCTATAGGATTAAATTAATTAAAGATGGATCTTGTGCTTGATGCTAGTTTGATAGAACTAGAGTTTGTAGTGGTTGTATCATGAACATAAGTGGATATCTCTAGTGGCTAGCTAGTATTTTCTTTATACTCACGAGTGTTTACTATGGCACACAAATGCTAACCGGTTTTATCACACAGTCATTATCATATCTTCTTCCCTTTCTCTCTACTCTTCAGGTGTTGCTGCTACAAAATGATTTCATATCAATTAGGAATTCCATTTCCTTCAAGGGGCTACTGAAGGAACAGCCACCTGTAATGCATGCTGTTAGATTTCAGGTGCTCTCTTTCCTTACATCAAGATCAGTGTTTTTAAAATCCATGTTCAAAACTGCAAGCATTAGCAGAGTATTTTTCCTTGTAAATAGAAAAAAGAAAAAAATTACACTTTCTTT
The DNA here is from genome assembly GCF_036417665.1 of Passer domesticus. Classification (NCBI taxonomy): domain Eukaryota; kingdom Metazoa; phylum Chordata; class Aves; order Passeriformes; family Passeridae; genus Passer; species Passer domesticus. The sequence continues at coordinate 14,187,133 of NC_087479.1, forward strand.
GGAAAATTTAGTTACTAGAACACTCAATATATGTTGCAAGAAAAATCTAAAGTGACTTTAAAATAAAAAGTTAAAAATAAATCAGACTTTTCATTCAAAGTGAAACAATAGCAACACCGAACTTTCTGCATTGCTGCTGAAAGCAAAGGAATTTAATTAAGTACAGTGTAAAGATGACAACTGCTTATCTAGGGGACAGTGATAAGAAACCAAACCCAAACAAACAACTTTCAAACTATTTCTAGGGGGTAGAACCTCTAGTTTCTGTGTAATTTCATGGAAAGAAAACTATTTTTTTTTTCTTCACATACATAAAAAAATCCGTCTGAGAACAAGCATTCCAAGTGTACCTTACCATCAGTTCCTAAGTAACATTAAGGGGATCTGGCATTTGGAAGGTTAATTTTCTTATCAAAACTATACAAAATCCTAATTTTGCAGAGTAGCAATTTGGAAAAAAAAATCAGCAATGGGAAAATGTTGGTTATGCAGCACTAGACATTCAGTACTCAGGGGATCAATTATAAAAACACTCATTCAGCTATTTCTATTCAAATGAACACCTGAAGAGGAGGTCTCAATGGTTTTAAAAGTGTGTGGATATTAGTGGATAAATGTTAGTCCAATAAAAGAGATCATCATCTGCTATTTGTGTGCATTTAAGTTGACACTAAAAAGATCTTTGTGGAATATTGCTGCTTCTTTTTCTTTTTGTGTGTGTGCATCTTTTATCTCATATTCCCTTAACACTTTGTGAACTGAAGAAAATAGACCAAATGAGCTGTTCTTTAAGATTAAAGGGGTAGCATTTAGTTGAACACACCTGAATGTGGAAGGAGTCTATTTTCCTCACACTTATGAATATGTAATGATGTGCTTGGAGGCACAGTCACGAACCCCTAATAAGAATGCACGAGTCTGTGTTTGAAAACAGACATTTGCATTTGCCCTCTGGTCACAGTACATGGGTCATTCTTATTCAAAAATTTATTTGCTTTATTTTTCTATTCCCCCTCCCTTTCCTGCCCACCTCAAAATATTTTTTCATTTCTAGGTTTTGTTTAGAGAAAAATTAAAATGGGAGGGCTAAATCCCTCCAGAATGGTCAGGATTCAATTAGAGTGAGCTTACTCAGTGATATATACATTTATTTGTGCAACTGAAAAACTCCATTGTCTGCTTTGAGGAAGGAGTATTTTTCAGTCTCACAAATATGTTTGCTTTAGCAACAGATTTTGCCAGGATTCAAGAAGAAACAAAAAAAAAAAGAAAGAAATAGAAATCCCACATAGGTGCATAACACAACATTTAAAAAAGTGAAAATTTGGAAATCAGGTAATAGAAATAAAATTATGTTGACAATCTAAATTGCATAAATACTTCAGGAAAGCTACCACCAAGGAAGAAACAACAAAGCATCATAAATGTGAATACAGGGAGCAATCAATGTCATGCACCAGGCTACCAGGGTTGAAGGCATGGCATCCAGGAGGGGAAGAACAGGCTGTGGAGACTGATACTTAATGAGAATATTGCATTTCTCTTAAAATTTCGTTTAAAAAGCTATTGAGGAGCTGTTCCAAAACACACTCAGAATTGTTGTGGGTTTTTTGCTGCTTTCTAAACAATACAGTAGCTTCAAATTAGGCACCGAAGAAGACTTTGCTAAGAGTTTGTAACTCCCTTTCTACAGCTCTTTCTCACTCTTTTTTTTCTTCAGAGAAGAGCAAAGGAAAAAAAGGAAAACTAATTAAAAAAGAGAGAGTAAACTTGCAGCACTTTATTCATCATCTGAATAAAAATGCTGGAAGAATCAGGCCTGTTCGCTCAAAAACAATAAAAAAAAAAAAAGGAAAAGAAATAAACAGACAAAAAATCACAAAGAAGTCCAAGCAAATTCATTTGCAGAGAACGGAATTACTGAGCTACTGCAAACCACAGTAAACAATTTCAGCCGCTGGCTGTATTAAAGACTTCATCATCACTTTGCAAAGGGACAGAGCAGTTAAACACCCGTCCTAAAGCACGGAAGGAACTGGAAGCATTGGGAGCAGAAGTTGTGGGTGTGATTTGCGGCGGTGCTGGAGCTGGCTGCTGCCGGGCTGGCTCCTGCCGGGGTGTCCGGGCAGGGATGCGCTCCCGCTGCAGCGCCCAGTGCGCTCACACCGGAGAGAGCTGGAGCCCATCACACCTCACCTCACATTTCCCAGCTTTTGCATTGCTATCACAAGCGTGACTTCGGGAAGAAAAGCCAGCCCATTGTGGCTGCAGCCGCCGCCGCCGAGCAGCCCATTATTTGAGAGCTAACAGTGACACCTGCAGCTGAGCCCCGCACACTGACACAACACCTCCCTCGGAGAAACGCAGCCTGCTACACATCTCCTGCTTCATTATCCTCCTGCACCTCAAATCTGCCTCTCCCACTGGCAGCACAATCAGCTTCCACACCAGCATGAATCAGAATTTTTCATTGCGAAACAAGCAGCCTGCCATAAAGGATATAAATAGCCCACAAAATCTTCCTTGAGCTGCTTGGTGGGAGTAGAGCTGCCCATGAATAAACACACACAGATCTCTCCTCCACAAACAGGTGTTTCAGGAGAACCACCTGCATGTCTGAAAGTCTCACCTCCATGTTGCAAAGATTTAATCACTTTTCTGCTAATTGCAATATAAAACTTTACATTTCGTATTAATAAAGACCAGATAACCCAGAACTTTGGATGAATCCTCTTCACTGCCACTGCTCCCTCCTTGGTTTTGGTTACCAGCTGGTGAGCATCTGTAAAATGGTCACTCTGTCTCCCTTCACTCCCAGATAATCCATGAGCTTTCACAGTTTCACCATAATTTGAAGCACTTTGTTTTGTTCTGTTTGTTTGTTTGCTTTAAGAGAAGCAATGTTGTACTTTAACTGCTACTCTGAAGGCTACTTTGAGAGGCCTGACTCTCCAGTAAACCAAATAATATGTAAAGTTCTATACTTCATTTCTTTAATTTCCACTAGTCTCACAATTTACTGCTTCTTCAGCTTCCTTCAATATACTAGAAAACAAGCTCATCTTTCTCTCTTAAAAGCAGAAACTACAACTATAAGGCCTTCTTTGCTGTAAGATGATTTTTTGTATCACCAAATCTTTTGACCTACTACAACAGTTTCTAACCAAGATCAGTACTGGTATTTCATACAAGCACATTAATTTACAACTCTTGGAGATACTTCTTTTGTCATGTAAGCTTTCAGACCTCAGATATAAACATGTGTTCACTTGAAAAAAAAAGATTTCTTTATAACTTTTGTCAATATTCTGCTGATTGCTAGTTCAGTACCAGATGTGCTATGCTTAATGGTGCATATACAAGAAGCATTCCCTAATCCCTAAATGAACTTCTTATCTCTAAATATATACAGGATAAGCTATCTAAACTCAATTTAGCAACTATGCTATTAAATCTACCAGAACCAAAGAGTGAAAGAATATTGTCAAAGCCAAGTGCCTGTTAGCAAAAAACAAAAAAATCCTCCTGAAACAAAACATGGCTAACCATAGATCAAAATCAATCAGACATAGATTAATTTCTCCTATTAGGGCATCTTGAACCCCCACATCTTCATTTCACAAGTGCATACACCCAGTTTTTAATGCCTCCCATTTTGTTACCACCACACTCTGTCAGTCACAATTTGCTGCACAGAAATGAGTTGTCATCAGATCAGACTTTTTAACTGCATATGAATGCAGATGGATCCATTATGGGATTTAAGAGAAGTGCACCAAAATAAAAAAATCAAGTGTCATCTGCTGGCTGGATTACAGCACCTGGAAGCATTGCAACACCAATTCCCTATGTGACCGTGGGACACAGGTTGATACAGCACCTGGATCCTTCATTGATGAAACTGCAGCATTTTCACCTTCACTCACAGCCAGACCCTCGAGCCTGGCCCATCAACTCCTCAGCAATAACCCCTCCTGCCCCTGGGCTGTGCAGAGGGGAAGGCAGGGGATGCTTGGGACAAGGGGGAAGAATGCCCATTTATAGTTCTGATGTCCCTGACACCCCTAATTTAATGATTTCCTGACCTCAAAAAACCTGGACATATCTATTTTATTTCACACAAGGTTTCTTAAAATAGTTCACTATCTGTGAAGGCAACAAAAGCAAGAAACTACACAGGAAGCAAGAAGGGGCAAGTTACACTCAGGCCCACAAAAGAGATGACTCCTGATGTTTTCTGCCTATTAGATGTTATATGCTGTGGTGGGTAACTCCATGACAGTCCACAGAGTTCTCTTCTACTTTCCCTGCACTATCTTAACCCCTCTTATTTCCCCTTCCCTCAGCATGAAGCGTGCCCAGTACCAGTTGTATACAAGAGACCTTAAAAATCCACTTTTTCAACCTTTAGGACTGAAAAGGAGCACAAGAACTTTAAGGTTTGCAGAGTTTGGTCCGAAGTACAACAAAATGCTACGCAAAATCATTGTCTGAAAAAGTTGCACCTTTCCAGGTGCAACAGAACAAGATTCTTTCTGATCTGCAAGAACAGAATTCCACATCAGTACAAGAGGAGAGTTCTGGGTTGAAATCAGAGAAATGGATGGAAAGTTATCACAGAGGTGCACATTCAGTATGCATTTTGTGGCATCTGCCAATGTTTTTCTCCACTTTTGTTCATGCTATTGTCCTGTTACCTTGGGAGAAGTGTTACAAAATCGCCACATCTTAAAAAAAAAAAGAAAGAAAGAAAGAAAGAAAGAAAGAAAGAAAGAAAGAAAGAAAGAAAGAAAGAAAGAAAGAAAGAAAGAAAGAAAGAAAGAAAGAAAGAAAGAAAGAAAGAAAGAAAGAAAAGAGAAGGGTGAAAAAAACAGGGAAAAAAAACCCAAGGAAAAATATAATTTTAAAAGAAAAGGCTATGCATATGCAAAGTTGATTCAAATGCTTTCAGATTGCGCCATAGAAAAGCTGTGGCCTAGTTTTGGAAATACATATTTCACTTTATTTTGCACACAGCTGGGTTTATATTGGCACTCACACTAATATGCAAAATGCAGTATCTTATATTCATGAATGACTCTTTATAAAATGCCAGGAGGGCACCTGCTTTCTTTTCTTTAAGTCTATATCATGACAAAGAAGCAGCCTGTATAAATGGCCAGCTTCCAGCTCTGACCACAGCCTGGAGGGATTTATGCCAGCTGTACACAGGTTTGGAAGTAAACAACATGCCCCGGTCAAAAGGAGTTCCTTTCCTCCACAGAAAGAGACTGCTAATGAGATGCAGCGGACTGAAGGAGGGAGCAGCCCTGGCTGTGCAGGGAGCTCTCACAAACAAGCCCATGAGCTCTCAGATGTGCTGCATCCTGGTCCTCTCCACGGTGCAAGGCCAGTATCTCCTGTGCATCATCCATCCAGTCCTTGCAGCAGGGCTGCAGACACGGCAGGCAAACACTTTCCCATTCCGGCGGTTCTCAGGGCTCAGTGAGTGCCAGAGCATTCGGCAAACTAATACAATGTACCCTGGCCAGAAGGAGGCGTTGGCATTTCTTTCTTTTCACATAAATGCATCACGTCTCAGTGGTTTAGAAGGAAGCCTGTTGAAACTACCCCTCATCTTAAGAGGTTACTTTGTCTGCTATCCAAATCTGACAGAACCTGTGTGCTTTGAACTTCAGATGCAAAACTCATCTCTCAGGATTTTGCCCCCAAATCAGAATAACATACATGAGACAGCTTGATAGAGATTTTTAATGTACAGCTGATTAAACATGCACTTAAGAAAAAAAATGTTCTCAAATGAGATATTGACAACAAACATTAGACAAACTTCACAGATATTTGTGCAGATAATTAGAACTTCAAATCATAATTTTTAAAATTAGACTGATGTATACTCATATGGTCATGTTAATAAATAGTTAGATATTAAATTCTAGCTTGCAAACTGGAGTTGGTAAAAAATATATTAAAATCTTTATTCCTTTTATTACACTCTGCAAAATTATTGCTACTATGTGCTTTCTGGGTCTGATTAGGATTAATTCCTTTTCCTGACTAAACAAGGCCACCCCAATAATTTTCGTGTGCACTTCTGAGTCAAGCAAGGTACTGCAAGGTCAAATCAGCCTGAGTTTGCACAGGATGTTATTGACCTAATAGCTTTCCATCATTACTGCACTGCACTTGATATACTGTTTGATTGCCACACCAGAAATAGCTGCGTTTCGCCACGTAGCAATCGATGTACTTTGCCAAGTGTTTGAAGAAACTGAAAAGTAACAGCAGACACAATGCAGCTATAATAAAACAAGCATATATATGATTTTATATCAAATTTCCTAATCAAACCTTCAAGAAAATTATATGAAGACAGAACTGGATCTGTGATCAGTTCTTCAAGAAGTAATAGTCTTTCTTCCACTTCCCATCTCCAGACTTAGCTATGTCCCTATTCCTGCACCAGGAATAGGCAGAACCAAAAAGCAAGAGAATCATTGACTGGAGAACAAAACTTGCTAAACGGGGCTGTGTTCACACATTTACCTTTTTCTCCCAAGGCCCTGCAGCAGCCTACAAAATGCTTGTTGCCAAATGTTTTGCCATTTTCAGCAAGTATCAGAACAACTGGAGGTGTTTATTCCAGAACCAGTACACTGCATACAAAGTATGAATCTTCCTGCAGAAGCAAATTTGTAACTGCTTGGAGATCTCCCTCTGCAGTCTGCACTGCAAGGTGCGAGTTTAGCAGCACAGCATCTACAATGATCTCTTCAGAAAAAACAGCACCAGAGGTAGGACACTCTTCATTAGTTCTTATTGATGCAGAAAGCAAAAAAAGTTTTGATGAATTAAGTTATCACTGAATTAACTAGCAGTATTAACTATTATTCTAATAGGAAGAAGAATGAAACCAGAGGCTACAAGTCTTTGACATCCCAAAAGGACATTTCATGCACTAAAAGAACTATGGGAAATAAAGTCTCCCTGCTCAAGGCAAGAGCAGTGTCCTGTGTGAAGGCAATGCTCTCATGTGCTGTACCATTTTATACATGCAGTGTTTGCACATGCTGTAAACTGCAAATCACATTTCTGCATTTTTTGAACTAGCAGCAAAAGTAGGTACATGCTTTCTGTATTCAGGTAACAATGTAGTTCCAAAAAAGTTCTGATGAGAAACAAACTCATTGCAAATACTAATTTTAAGGTCCTCTGAGATCTATCTATTTTTGTTTACTTCCTCATCCCTCTCTCATATTCCTGCTAGTCCCATTCTTGATATGTAATGTTTATAAAGGATTGGATAGCCTCTTGGATGCAGAGGAGCAAGTCATGCAGAGACATGTTTTACATGCCTTAAGAGATATTAGGTAAAAACAGGAAATATTAAACACAGAGAACTACAGTTTTGAGTCATGACCTTTTTTTTATTACTATTTAATTCTTTCACTGGGCTAGTTGCATGAGGCAGATAATTGCTTTTGCAAAGATTAGGGACAATTTAGTATTGTAGAAAAGCTCTGGTCATTGTCAGAATACAAATTGCCATTAGGTTGTGTATCTGTCTTTCTCAGTGTGGAAGTCTGGTTGTTGTTTGCATTTATCTGGGAGAATCTGATTTAACCCTAGCAATTGCAAGGGGAGTCAGGCAGACAGCTTCCCACCCCTCAGCTCCACTGCTGAATTAGCAGGCGACCTTGCACAAAACAACTACTCTGTATCTTCATTTACCCATCTAAACCACACCTATTGTATTTATTTAGCTCACAGGGGCATCAACAGGCTTAATTAATGTTTGCAAAAAGCTTTGAGATCATCAGATGAAAGGTCCAAAATATTTTAAAGTCAATGAGGAAAAAATGGATAGGTGCCAAGAGAGTCAATTGGACAAACGGCTTCTCCTATCAGTATTGTCCATATTTCAGTTTCCAGTTTATCAGTGGAATATATACGGCTGTTTAAATAAAGTCTCACACATGTTCCACTGTGTACAGAACCAGCCACCACAGTTTGGAGATCTGAAAACAGTTAGGAAGCTGTAAAAGAACACTTGGGAAGACATATATTATATTTTAACTCCAACACAAAAGAAGTCCTTTCTCCAGAGTGTTTCTGTACTCTGTAGAAAAATTTCCAGTGGCAGTTAGCAGCACATACATGGAGTTTGATTTAATATTTTTATATACTGTAATTTTTTGATCAATGGACACTGAAAAGCATCATCCCTTGACTGTTTTATGAAAAAGAGATTGAATTTAATAACTGCAGGCATATAACCAGTGCTTAAATAAATAAGAAACTCCTCTTTCCCCAAGGATCCTAATGCTATAGCATCTAGGTCACTGCTATTAACCTCTTCCCTAAGGATTTAGAAATAAATCCTAGATCCCAAGTAAACTCTGTTCCTCAGCTGACTACATCCCCATCAGACTACACTGTTTTCATAATTTTTCTCCTAACTTGGTGATAAGCAGTTTTAGCTTAGAATTGCTCACAGAAGAGATACAAGATACTGCAAGTGTCCTATTCCAGGCAGGACCAGGCCAGCTGAAGATGGACTTGCTCAGTTCATGCCATATCCCCTCCCACCAACTCCAAATCCAAGCCCATCTTTTGTATTCATAGGTCTTAATTGCAACCTGTCTCCCAGAAACAAAGGTTTTAAACATGCTCATGCGGGAAGAGCAAGTGCTGTGTTAACCTCTCCCACAAAAAAAACACCTAAAGAGGCCAAGCTTTGGATACTTTGTGGTGTCTCTTACTGATACAGGCTAGAATAAGAAGATAAAAGATGTGGATAGCAAGCAAAGCATTACTGGCAATCATTCAGCATAGCATACATTAACATGAGCTCCCACTAGGTTTAGTCTTTGCAGCCTCAGTTCAGTCCCCTAGGTAGAATAAAGGAGGAGGAGATATTTCAAAATACCAGGACTACTTAGAAGAGTGCTGAAAGCAAACAAAAAATTGGAAGGTGTTCAGAAGATCTGAGGGAAAATGGTATCACCACAGGGCACATCCTATTTGCTAGTATAGGAGTACTGACCCCTATACTGACTTGTTTCTGGATTAAGTCAGCCAGCCTACACCTAGTTGTCAAAATGACAGAGGAATCCCCGTGTTAATTCCAGATTTTCTTCCGTGTTGTTGCACAGGCTAACTCTCAAAATGTGGTGGATTTGAATATCCAATATTTGCTTAGGCTAACATCTATATAAACCAAGGTAGTGCTGCTGTGCAGTGGTGGAGCACAGCACTGCCTTCTGCTGCTCTGACATACTACATTAGAAAACACCTGGGTTTGGGTTTTCTTTTTCTTGTTTTTAATCAACAGGAAAATATAAATAGTAGGTTCTTTTTGTATTTCCTATGTAAACTACATTTCAAAATTAAGTGCTCCTTAAAAAAAAAAAAAAAACAAAAAAAAAAACCAACCTTTACATTACCATTGTGAGGTACCTAAATGCAAACAGTGAACAGACTCATGCAATAATGCCTTCTCCAAATTTCAGACATATACTTCCATATGAAAAAAACTAGAGCTTGGACAACTAGATAAATTCGTAAGTTGAACATGAGAAGCCAGTCTTCCAATCACCTCACAGGAAAGGGGTAATAACATCTGGAGTAGGTGCCTTAAACACCCGCTCTGTGGGGAAAAGTTGTTGCAGAAACAAAGAAGCAAAGTTTCAGTCTTGGCCTTCATACTTCTTGCAGTAACCTTCCACCACGCCGTGTCATCGGACAAGTGCAAATTGCACTAGCTGTGTCACAAACTGAGCTGTGTCACAAACTTGACTTCAGGCTATTTGCCTTGTATGACCCCCAGGGCAGACCCCCAGTGACCACCAAACCAGAACATGTGACATGGTGAGACCCCACCCTCCCTTCAGCTTGTGCTAATGAGGGAGCGTAGAAAAGCGACCTGGGGAGTGAACCGGGCTGGACCCACCAGTGCAAAGGGGACCAGGGCACTGGACCAGGACCAACAGGACACTGCTGACCACAGAGCTGACCGTTTTCTGCTTGCTCTGTCTCACTTTCTCTTTTCCATACATGCTTACCATCACAAATACAGTGGGTATTGTCAAGCTGGTATTTGGTCTCATTTGCAGCTTAATTTGGGCAGAGAACTTTAACAGCATATCCTAGCAACAACTTTAGCTTGTATTGTCAGAAGCTGAAAAAGGGAGTAGCAAAAATTTATTTTCAAATAAGTTACACTCTATATGCATCACACCAATGTATCAGTGAGTCAGAGTCTTCAGACTATGTACAACAAACGGAAAGGACAGGATTAACTAGCTGATGATCAGAATGGAAAACATAGAGCTTTTAGGATCTAAAGCTCAATTTTTCCTGGGAAAAAAACACCAAATGTAGGTGTGTTTATATTAAAATACTTTTTTTTGAAAGGCAAAATATGATGCAGTATGTCATCAAATAAAAACAGCACCCAGTTTCCCAATTTTTTTGTTTTCCTCTATTGGAAGACTGCTCTAATACCATCCCCAGGAACCTCTCCTCCTTCATGTTCCTTAGAACTAATTTACAGCAGGATATGAAGATGATATACCCATTACAAAACAAAGATTGGAAAACTAGTGTATGAGCTTCAAGTTGTGTACGATTCATGCCTACAGGAGAATCCAATGGAACAAAGTATCTACTATATGAAAATCCCAAGACATTCTCAAATGTTAAGTCAGTCTTTGTGAAATGTCTGATAACCTCTAACCTCATTTATTATATAAAAAGGTTGAAGCAAGGAGTCACTAGCCCTTGCCATGGTCACACATACCCAAGTCAGGATCAGAATTTAGGTTTGGCTTTTCTGTGAGCCAAAGCTTTTAAACAAACTGCTTTGAACTACCGTAGTGATGAGTTATTGTTGGGATTTGTGTTTGCTGATACATTATATAATACCTCTTACACAGTAAAAATTGTTTCACCTTTAAAATAATACACACACGTCCCTTTTAATTTTGAAGGAAATAAACGACGTATTATTTCATAAGTGGAAGTATCAAAATGAAGTGTTACAGAAGAAGAACAAACACACTGATGACACATGATGTTAATGAAATGCACAAGAATGGACAATTCATTCCCACAATTCTTTGTTACATTTTTGATGTTGTCAGGTAAGGCATGTTTCATTCAGTTTGACACATAACAGTGGCTGCTGAGAAAAAAAGTTTGTGATACCGGAACACTAAATAATAAAAAACCCTAAATATATCTATTTTAAACAGACCTAGAAGGATATTTCCCTAATGAATGCTCAGATTACTCTTGAAAATCTAACAGGCCAGAAAGGAAAAATCAACACACTATGGTGATCGTAACAACTCAAGTGTGGCTTCCATGCATTTTTAAAAACACAAGTTATAGTAAACCAAACATAAAAGCATTCTTTAAGCTTTAAAAAAAAAATCCTAACAGTGCTAGATCAAACTTGCATTTTGACTTCATCTGCAAAGACACAACATCTGGTGTGCTTCTGGCTAGACAGCTCCTATTCAGAGAAACCACTGTTGAGGCTATCAAGCAATTTCTACGTCTCTGAACAAACATAAATGAAAGTGTGTTAGCTTATATCCCTACATTTAAAAAAAAAAATAGTCTTCTTAGGTCAATTAATTTACAGACTTGAGATTCTCCAATATTAAGCCTGCATTTTCATGGAACAAAATTTCCCCTTTTCAGGAAATAGCCTAAGTCGAAACGTCAAAAAATTTTGTAAGTGGGAAAAAATGTTTTGTGCCTACACCAACTACTACAAAAATGTTTCTAAATTAATTGAACTCTTTTTATTCATTACAATTACTATATGTATGATTTCATCCCTATTGATGTCAAAGGCTCATTGAACAGAAGCAGCTCTTTTCTTAGCGTTCTGTTGTTTGAGAAAGAATACACAAACAATGAATTTATTAATTAATTAGTAAACTATTTTAAAAAATTAAATTATGTCCTGTGGGAAATATCCTGGTAAAAGTACTAGTATTTGTAAAATCTGTCCACAGAAGATGATCTACCATCTCTTAAACTGCAATCAGACTAAAAACATTGATCTTCCTCCCATACAGACACTGAAAAGCAAAACACTGAAAATGCTTTTTAAGGCATTTTTCTTGACTCAGGTTGTGAGGATCTTTTTATCTCACTACCTACAAGGACTAGATGCTACAAGAAAAAAAAATACTCCCAAATGAGATGCCGCATTTAGTAATCACTAGTGAACAGAAAATCCACACACTGTTCTGGGTGATGGCAAGAAACAGTAGGAACAATCACTAATAACTCTAATATACTGTGTGAGCAGATGGCCTAAACTATCAAATGTTTTATCAGTCTCACTGTTTTTTACATTGTAAGGGATAAAACTTACAGATGATGAACTGTGGCTGAGACAATGACTGCTTCTATCCATCATCCTGGGCTTCTCTTATTCCAACCATGCGACTGAGGCGAACCAAGCTTATGATATCTTGGCAGGAGATTCCTACAGAAGCTAATATCTAGACTGAGTACATGTATAATTCTTTTATTCCCCATAAAAGCAAAATATGTTAATTTGAAGAATCTTCATTTCATTTAATTGAACGAGATCACAATGAAATATTTTAAAAGGCTTAGATTATTCTCAAAAATTTCTGCCTTTACATCGCTGCTGAAACTGTTTATTCTCAAGAGTACATAAAGTTTTTTTAAAAATGGCATGCTGATCCTAAATAAGAGAAATCTCACTTTAAGAGCACAAGCTCAAAATCTAATTGAAATCCTTGGTACAAGCTGCAGCTCCTCTCCCCACGCGCTGAACAGGCTTGGCACAGCGTCCAGGCATGGCCGGCTCTCTGCTGGGGGCAGCGTTCTCGGCTGTGAAGGCAGAGCGTGCCCTCTGTCACTCATGGTGAGCAGTCCTGTCCAACTGTCTCTTTCCGACAACTTTATCATCAATCTCTTTATTAACAGCTCCGCTGCAGACTCAGAACGCAAACAAGGACAGCGCACATGCCAGAATTCTGGAAGCACGCGGCACGAGACACCGCTCAGGGCACGCGGCGGGGAATGCTGGAGCAGATGACGTAGCACAACTCTTCCACGCTCTTTCAAGTATCACATTTATTATGGTTACTTAGAATCAAATTTCTGTTTGGGGAGAGATGGGGAAGTTGTTTCTCAAACATCAAGGATTGCACACCTTGCCTCCAGTTTTATTTTCATGCCATTTGAAGTGCCCGATTATAATAAAGGGTGCTTGACCCAACATTCCATTCAACTTTAGTAACTCTATCTGCTTCAGGTCAGTGCTTCAGCCTAACTGAAGCAAGTGCCACAGATAAACTGAAAAGTGTCACATGTGTAGACTTCAGGCATGCAAAAATTTACTTCAGTAACCTTATTCAGGTGATTTGACTTCTACAAATTCAAACAGAAAATAGGAATGCTAGATTGTAGAGAGAGCAAAAGGGGCACTTGCACTTGTAAGCTGTCCAGTATCTGTGTGGGCCGCAGCCATCGTGGGGCAGTTTAAATGATTGGCTAGTTCCTTAAATAAATAAATGCAGCTTTTCTTACCTAATAAGCTGGGGCTTTTATCACATTACATCAACAATAATTTTATCCTTTCCTATTACTTTCAAGGATTTGAGCTCTTATTTAGAGACAGTAACTTAATACAAAACCAAAGCTTAATAATAGCTACACATACCACAAAATATTCTTTCCAAATCATTACTATACCCTTAAATTTAACTTTAATATAATGTGTATAGGATATTTGTCATTCTTAATTTATTTTAAACATTGCACTAGAATAGAGATGATAAAAATACTGAGGTAATTAAGATAGCCAGACTTGCTGGTAGGACCTGTGATCTGGTTAATTTATTAATGTAATTCATAATTAAGTGTAGAAGGCAGAAAAAAATGTTTCTTAAAGACAGCATTCCAGAATTAAGAACAATAAAAATATACCTAAACTTTATTTTAAAAAATCCTTAGTTTAAATATCCAAAACACAAATGGAATATGCAGCCATGTTTCATAAAACATGCCCTCTGAAGTTTAATATTAAAGTTTGCATTCTTCTGGTGCCAGCATTAGGCGATGTTTGTAGGTATTTCAAATTTTAATTTGAACTTTGTAGGTGTAGCAAACTGCATCTGCCTCTACCAACAAAACCAAGACTGTTTGTTTCTACTGAACAGACACTTAATACTATGATTATTAAACTGATTTAAAATCAATTTACTGATTTGTATTACTGACATTTTTCCAATATGAATACTGCATCTGTAAAAAAAAAAGTGAACCCACTAAATATTCAGCTAATACATGCGCATTTCTGACTGTACCATCACAACCTGAATAACAAGTGATGAAATCTGGTAAGTATTGTTCAGCCAAAATGATTCAGCCAGAGAGATTAACCATAGCAAAAGTACTTGACTAGTATTTTCATAAATGATGCCAGCATCACTACAACATGCAAAATACCTTTTCTGGAAATACACACAACTTCTAAATAATATATTTTATGAAGATAAATATATTCTGCATCCTCAGTAACTATCACAGTAGTTTTTAGTGCATTTAAGCATACGTTCTGGTTCAGAGTCAATACTGTATGTTCTTGCTATGCTGAATTACTTCTGGTTATTTTAGATGCTGAAGAACTGTTTCATCTTTTACTGTTGACAAAATTAATTCTCCTATTAAGGTATATTTACTAACAATTGATATTCGTTACTACTCAGTTACCATATACTTGTAGCTACAAGTTTAAAAAAATTGCCGTTTAAGAAAAACCCAAAACAAAGAAATCCCCCCCAAAGCTAAGAAAAGCACTCAGTGCATTTAATAAGAAGTGGCATGCACACATACTATCTACAAGGAAGCACAACTTTAGCTAGAACTCATCAACTCAAATGTCTGATTCCAATCAGTATGTCTAAAGCCATCTGTTAAACCATGGCTTATTAATGTTAATTATTTTGGCTACAACAGTAATTTTCAGCTTCTTGTTTGCAGATCCTTATGAGTCAGTGAACTTAATTCAGGAGGTTGATGATGGGCAACTCAGAAAAACAAGCTATTGAAACCTATTGCCAGTAGCCTAAAAAACATTGAACGGAAATTTGTGTATTTACTAGCAGATTTTTATTGGTCAGAGAAAATAAAAGATGAATTAAAGCCATAAATAACATCATCAGCTGTGATGAAAGGGAGATGTGGTGGGCAGGATATAAAAATGATTAATCTGTTTTAAACAAGACAATTTCATGCTGTGAAAAATATATACAACAGAAAGGTTTATTGTTTCAGGCAGGGCAATTATAATATGAAGACCATAATCATCAGTGGTTTTAGCAGTTAAAGAAATTTTAGTCAAAAGTAGACTACTTATTAAAGTTACTCACATCAAGCATTTGGAGGATTGGGCTCATGCTGATACAAAGATCAATCAAGTGATGCACAGCTACCTGCAATTTTTACTTTTATTTCAGGACATGCTTAAACTACTTAAGAAGAAGAGAAATAGTGCCATCTGCTGACATAAGGAATAGGCACTTGCAAGAAAGGCCTGAGGTGCCAAAACTCTTACAGCCAATGTTTTTAGAAAATGAAGCTCAAACAATTGTCGAAAATAGTGTACCCCCAAATTGTTTAGGCACGTTTCTTCTAGTTTTGTCCACTTTTAAGAATTTAGGATGAAGAGATGGAATGGATGCCCTTAAATATTTTGTGTGTTTTTGTTGACTCTGCCCCCACCAAAACACTGCACAATTCACAAACTTTCCCTTTAATAGCTAGAATCCAATATCTTCTGAGTGTTATTTCCACTTGCTATAGCACACATAAATGAATGCTCTCTAAATAAGCATTATCTACTCTATTTCCTTTAGGCTGTACCATATTCTGCCTTAGCAGAAAATTTAAGAGCTAAGTAAGAACTAAGAAAAGTAAAACCAATTTAGTACAGTCAGAAAAATTAGACAACCATGGGATTGTGCTGTTTTTTATTGTGTTTTCAATGGAGAAATACATCATCTGTTTACAAAATAGCTCTTGAAAAATACAAGGAGTACAGATACTATAAAACAAAGCAAACTCCAGTCATGAGACACTACGTACATCATGCGAAAGCAACAGTCTGATCTCCAGGTTATGAAAACTAGAATTAAAAAGTCACTATACAGAAAGGTTCCAAGTTTCCAGCTTGGCAAAACTTGGGTGCAGTTACATGAAACGTTTAATAAAATGAAAAAGATTTTCCGATGTGTAAACAAAATGACAAGACTAAATTTGTGCCTGGCAATTTCGATCTAAACTCCATAGCTACACAAAATACACAGACAGCTTGTACACTTCAACTGTTAAGATATAACCTTCTTTGGGGGGTGGACGACAGCAGGCTGCACAGGGCAAGGAAAAGAGAAATATTGTATACTAGACATCTTAGACAAATGGCAAAAAAAAAAACCCTTCAGTTACTGCACAGCCTAAGTAAAAGATAAGCTACACTCTGACTTTGGAGAATTAATTTAGAAGGATAAGGGGAAGAGTGTAAGTAATTTAACTTGTAACATGAAAGATGCATGTGTAATAGGATGGAGCACAATGGGAGAAGGGAGTTCATAAAACATGCTAATCAAAGTATGGGAAGTATGATTTGACATCCCACATATTTCAGACTTAAGTAATAGTAACATGAAGTTTGTTATCTACATCTGGTATTACTGTTGGTATCCCTCATGTTCCTCAAATACTGTTCTTTGCCATGAGAGCTTCAGTTCTTTCAAAAGAAAAAGCTGTTACTTTTGTGATAGGACTACAAGAACAAAAATAGGAGTAAGAGAGCTTACTAGATGTCAAGTGCTTACTAGAAATATGATTTTTAAAAATTTGGTGTTGTTCAGTATGTAAAACTACTTGTGATTAACTATCTAAAAATAAAAAGGTTAAAATTCTTAGGGAAAAATCGTTTGCCTTTATTTAAAATTTTAATCTTTTTAATGTATACAGGACCTTTATGGAGTGTACAAAAATCATATTTAGTGATTCAAAGGCCATCAAGACAGGTGGTGTATTTCACAGGCACGCAATATTTACCTAAAGAGTTTAGTCATGGGACAAATTCTGAATTTGTGCCTAGAGGCCCACAAGGTATTACAACTAGGTAAGGGGCAGGGGGGAACCCAAATGAGTACATGGCTTGTTTTTATTTTGTATAAATAACTATTGTTCTATATGGTGCATACAAGCGGAAAAAATAATTTGAAAAAGAAAACCCCAACAGTAAATGCAAAATATTTTCCCAAGAAATAAATGGATAAAAAAGGAATAAGGAGTTCAGTTAGCTCAAAAGAAAGTTTATTTACTGTTTGATTGCTGATCTGTATGCACCTTAAAAGAATCCTATAAATAAAAGTAGACCACACCTTAATCATGTCCCACTAATACCAAAACTTCCCAATTACTTCCTCAACTTACATCTTATGACCCCAAGATTTGACATTACATTTTAAAGACTTACTGCTGCTTGATGGCAGTTGAACAAAATATACTATACACTTTGTTTTCAATGTATAGTATATCACAGAATGTCATCCAATTTGCAAATTACTACTATTGAAGAGACTCTTCAATAAAAGGAAATTTTATCAGCTAAAGATCTAAAATTAGTCATACTCCAATAAAAAAAAGTACATAAAAGTGCATTTAAGGGATTCTTATGCCAGTTTTATCTCAATTTTGAAACAATGCATCAAACAAATTCAATCAGAATGTCAAATATGGCTACAAATAGTGTTCATGTTTTTAAAGGCAGTAATCCTTCGAAATATTTAATGTAACTGTTGCTAACACATTACTTGTACTCCTGGCTTCACATACTAACCTGGACTTCCAATCAAGCGGCGACTTTAGTCCAGAAAGGGAAGTGCACAACATATACCTAAATCCATTTGCAATTATGTTCTAGTCTTGCACCCTCCGTTCTCCTTTTTTTTCTAGCATTAGAAGACAACAGGTTGAGTTGGCAGATACTGTTTATGGACCCCTGAGGTGGTTTTTACCGGTTCAATCTCAATTTTATTGAATTCTTGATAACAGGAATAGGATTTGCAGGAAGAGCAGGGATATCTGAAAGGTCTGTACTGGGTGTTTTCTGAAAAGAAAAGAAGTTTGGTTGTATTTTAACTTTGTAAATACAAAAAGAAAAATATTGTAGTAATTGGCATTAACTTTCAAAACAAACAGCTTTAGAAGGCTTTTTAGGAATATATGAAGATAATTACAGATTACAAAGAAAGAAGGAGGTCTTTGCCTACAGAGTCTTTAATAAGGAAAATTTCTACAAGAATCTTTGTGTGCTTTTTTTTGAGAACTGAAAGAAATTAGCTAGTGCTGCAGATAAAGCTGGGCCTACTAATAACCTGTATTATAGTAAAACATCCATATAATAAGGATGCTTGACCAGTAACATGAACTATCTAATCTACATGTTTAGTATTTAAAAACATCTCTTAACAATTCAGTGTTAAGTCTCTCTCCTTACAGACAAGTGATGAAAAACAGTTCCCATTCCAAAATGTGTGTCTTCATACATTCAAGACTGTTAAAAAACTCTACAGTCAAATTTCCAATTTTTCATATTGGTTTAGATTTACATGAAGAAAAGTTATGCTAAAAAGGTACTGTATGAATGTGTTAAGAATTCCACCTTGACGATAACCTCAACAATTTTTCCTCACTTAAAAGACTTCAATGCCACTCAGAAAAATTGTATCTAAAACAAAAGGAAAAGACAGAAACACACCCAAAATTCAATGAGGTTCATTAATTTCTCACTTGCTGTACAGGCCTCTAAATTTGGGGTGGGTTTTTTTTTAAAGTATTTTCACTTCCACTGTGGCACATTATTTGCCATCCCCCATAACCCAGTTATTATGCAACACTTCACATAATTTATCATAAAATGTTTTCTTACATTATAAATGTTCAAAATTTATATAAGATACCTTTGATACATAGGGAAAACTGCATTAAAATGACTGCTCTTAATTGCTGCTTTATTAAAAATAAATCAGTCAAGTTAACATTGACTGATGTGTTAGTGCACAAAGTAGCAGGGACCTAGGACAAAATAGCTCTGGGCTTTGCATCACCCCTGCCCCAAGTAACCCCCTGGTTGGTACTGATCTGCAGTTTGACATGTTTCTATTTTCTGCAACACGGGCATTGTTTTAAACAAAGCCGACAAGAGCACTAAAAAATGACAGAGGAGGCTCACCATCCTTTGTAGTTTCCAGATTACTTTTGATAAAGTAACAATCACAATCTGTAAAAAAGCTACAAAGCTTTATATAATCCCCCACAACAACAGACAAAATAAAATTGGTGTACTTACTAAATGATCTAAAAACTTCCCCGAAGCAGTTTAGGAAGTCCATGTAGCGTCTACAGTTTTTGCCAACAATTTGCTATCTTTATTCAGTACTGCTCATACAGTTCAAAATGTCCAGTAAGAAATACCATTATTACTATTGCAACAATCTCTACTGTCAACCAACACATTCACTACACATACTTTCATAATTCAAATGTGCATAAAGTGCTTGACAGGGATACTTTAATCAGCAGAGCACTAAGAGAAGTTTAAAAATGCTAGTAAGAAACGAAAGTGCTCTCTGAAAGTTGTTACAATACTAGAAACAAAAACTTAAGTGAATGGTAGAGAACTCTTACTGTTCTCAAAACAGTGTTTACACTGCTAACATCAGCTGGCTAAGCAGTGACAAACTTACACTGTAAGTAAGAGACACTTGTCTCTTGTACCAAATATTAGAATCTGAAGTCACATTTCAAACATCCTCAAACTCTACCAGGATTATCTTTGAGCAGCAGCTACTTAAATCATTTGTTTCCTTGTTAGAAAGGATTATTCTGGGATGTGCAAAGCACAAAGGAATAAACTGAGCCCCTTACTGAAGACATAATTCAGAAGAGTGAATCCAGCTTCGGTCAGTTAGTATGGCAAGCCATACATGTTTAGCTACAATGCACATTCAATAAGATCAATGATCATCTAAACCACAAAAATTGTGACAGTAACAACAAGTAGCTTACCATAAAATGGATTTATATTTAAAATTATACATTTATTTTTAACATCTGGACTTGTTTCAGTTTCAATTCTTTCACCACAGATTAGCACATAAATACATTGCATGGCAGTATTGCTTTTAAAAACAGTACCTGAGGAGCTTGCAGAGAAGTTGTCTGCAGAGTTTCTGTTTGAGAATTAACATTCACTTCTGTCTCAATTTGCTCCTGAAAAAAAAAAAAACAAAAGCATCACCACAGTTACACCACTTCCAATGAGCTACTTATATAGAACACCCAGCACTCCAGAATTATTTACATTGTGCATATACAGCAAAAGAAAAATGCAAGCATTGATGCTTGCTGCATTGACACTCTTCCTTTTAGGAAGGAATCACCACACTGGAGAATGTTTCACTTATTAGGGATTTGACATCAACACAAGCTATATAACTTATCAGCTGTCACTTGTTTAACCAATTAACATTTTTTATACAGACTCCTATGGCAAAACATTACATGTCATTCAACTCACTAAAGACAAAAAGTGTATTATCAAGGAAGATCATGTGAAAAGCTACAGAATTTGTTTAAAAATTCAACAGCTTTTCCACAGCATTTGCCATTCTGCCAGTAAAGTTTTCCTGCTGCTTTAATGGGTTGAATCAGCTTTCTGAATGAATAGGTGAGTGTCAGAGACTGATTTGCAGGTAAAACAGTGGGACTACAGGACTAAAGCAGGACAACGGCACATTCTCATTTTAATAAAAACAGTCTGCTAGCTCAAATTGTACCATTAATACACCCTAAAAAAAGAAATGCATTCCAACAGATGAAAACCTGTGCTTACGATAATTTAGGCAATTTAATTCCACCATTTCCTGCCATAAATATTAAGGAAAAAGACTTAGAGGAGACTGCCAATAAAAACGAACAGGCTTATCTATGTCTTTTATAATTATCTATATCCAGTGGATCTATTTTTGAAGTGAGGATTAAGTGCTTACATGTATTTCTACCTTCACCTATCTTAAGTTCAGAGACATTGCAAGGTGACTGCCTAACAAGATACAACTCCTTGCTTATGGCCATTGAAACTATAAACCAAAGAACTTACATTTAACTTTAAGCATAAGCATAACTTCCAGAGTATTCCAGAGACAACAGAATGTGCCCCATAAAATCTGCAAAATCCCAACTGGAGAGCTGCTATAATAAGGCTAAAAAGAGTCTGTCACCCTTTCTGTTCACCACTAAGGCAGAAAAATTGTCTGCTAACTACAAGATACTGGAGAGGCACAATGTCCTAAGTCCCCAAACAGTATGCTGTAACTTCAAACAATAATTTCACTTGCACAGAAGATTTACTTACTATCACATGAAATGTCTATCTAAAAAGTGAACAAGGTGGCTGGCTTTAGGATGCTCAGCCCAACATGTAAAGTCCAAATAGAATACTTAGGACAACTGTTCTTCCACTAATTAACATACATCAGATTTGGGATGCAGGAAAAACATGGCATATTGACACATACTTAACCTAATTCAACAAACTGAAATATAAATATCATGACTAATGTTTTTACCATGCTTAATCCCACATGAATGGCCAGCAAAGAAATGACAGTCCTATGAGAATATGGATTTGGGCTCAACTTATCATGGCAGCAGGCAATGGACTTCATCAATACTGACAAACATTAAAACAGTAAGATATACTTTTGATATCTTTACTGGACAGTCTAGATATAGACACACTTTTAGTCATTCCTAGAGAGAAACACAGTAATTTTCCCAAACAATATATACAAAATTATACAGTCTAGGGATATATACCTTAGTTTCCATTTTTTCATGTTCATTCAAATCTATACAGCTAGTATCTTCACTTATTTCATCCTGCTGAAAAGCAAACACAGAAAATATTACAAATCATAAAATCATATTTTTAAATAAATCAACAAGAAAATAAGGTCAAAGTGTTTAAAAGGACAGAATTAGTTGGAAGACTTAGCATATTATAGGCTTACCAAAATAATTATTTTTAAGATAAGAATCTAGATTCTAAGCACTTGTGCTAATGCAGTACATGTGTCCCATCATGAAAATCAACAAAATAAAAATACTAACACCTTGGCAAGCTGAAAACATCAAGCACCAATGCAGTCAGAGTAGGAAATATCTGAAACTTGGAATACGCGAATCAGCACTCTGGGCAAAATGAATATTCAAAGTTTTGAACATTGCTATGGTATGATCTCAAAATCTCAAATACCTCTTCCATTTTAATTTTCTTAGGAGACTCTTCTTTATGGGGAGAAGATGTCCTTTTCACTGCTGCGACAGGGCTAGGCATTTTTGTTGCAACATTTCCTGAACTTCTTGGTGATGGATTTAATAGATACGCTGAGGGAACAATTCTAGAGATGGTAGGCTTTGGTGGTGGAGAAATGGCTGGTTGTGTGGCAGTTTGAGGAATGCTTTCATTTGAAGTACCTATGGACAAATAATTTAAAGACCTTGAACAAGAGGAATCGACACAATCATTTCAGCTCAATCACTGGTATTTTTGGTCTCTAATCAAAACCCCTGACATCAAGCAGGCATCAAGGAAGTGGTACAGTTAATGGTGTAGCATCATGTTTGGAAAAGCAAGTGTGCATACAATGCACAGTTTAGTTTCAAGCTCATTCTTGAGCTTGAGTGCACCCTCAGCAAGTTCACTGGTGACACCAGGCTGTGTGGTGCAACTGACAAACTGGAGGGACAGGATGCCATTCAGAGGGACCTGGACAGGCTGGACAGGTGGGTCAACTCAAACCTCTTGAAGTTCAATAGAGCGAGTGCAAGGTCCTGTGGCTGGGTTGTGGCAAACCCAGGCACACCCACAGGCTGGGCAGAGAAGTGACTGAGAGCAGCCCTGAGGACAAAGACCTGGGGGCAATGGTTGATGAAAAACTCAACATGATCTAGCAAATGTACTCACAGCCCAGAAAGCCAAACGTGCCCTGGGTTGCAGCCAAAGGAGTGTGGGCAGCAGGTCCAGGGAGGGGACTTTTCCCTTCTACCCTGCTCTTGTGAGACCCCACCTGGAGTGCTGTGTACAGTTCTGGTGTCCCCAACATAAGAAGGACATGGAACTGTTGGAGCAAGCCCAGAGGAGGCCATGAAGTTGGTAAGAGGACTGGAGCACCTCCCCTCCAAAGACAGGCTGAGAAAATTGGGGCTGGTCAGCCTGAAGAAAAGAAGGCTGCATGGAAAATTCTCACAGCAACCTTCCAGCACCAGAAGGGGCCTACAGCAAAGCCGAAGAGGGGTTCTTTGTCAGGAACTGTACTGACAGGACAAAGAGCAGTGGGCACAAACTGAAAGAAGGGAAATCTGGGTTAGGTCTTGGAAGAAATTCTTTAGTGTGAGGTACTGAGACACTGGAACAGGTTAGCTTGTCCAAGGAGGTTTTGGATGCCCTGACCCTGGCAGTGCTCAAAGCCAGGTCAGTTTAGGCCTTGAACAAACTGGTCTAGTGGGAAGTGTCCCTGCCCATTGCAGGAGGGGTTGGGGTTAGATCATCTTTTAGGTCCATTCCAAGCCCTTAACACATGATTCTGAAAGAATTCCTGTACCAGACATAGGGTAGCCATGGCAATGACACTCTGCTTAGCCTAATTAACCCTGCTTACGGCAGGCTATATGAGCCCAGACAGAGCTCTGTATAATACAGCTGTAGTATTTGTGTACCTAAGGAAATTCTACTGCTTCTGTACTCAGCTATATATATGCATTGCCAAGACTGCATTAAATCAAATCCAAGAGCAATCTGATACTCCCTTTTTCACTCAAAAATTAAGCTTATCATTTCTCAGGCTTAGCTTATCCAGTGACAAATATGAAGTCATCACAGAGCATCAAATAAAGAATTGATATTATATACATCCTTTTGAAAAATGCTCCATATGACAAAGCTCTATCTCATCAATTGCCTACCTCAAACCAATAAGCGCACATAGGGAGATGCTCCAGGATGAGAAAAAATACATTGAGGAAATTTTTCATTAACAACTATCAGGTGATTAACATTTTGATTAACCAAAATATAAGAATGAACAACTTCTGATATGCTTCCAAATCCAAAAACCAGTCACGCCATTTAAGCTCCATTTAGTGCTCATGGACAAACTTACTCACATTGATGCACCTGTGACACGATAAAAATCAGAGAGAAGTAAGACTAAACCATGCCACACGTCAAGAGTGAATGAGAGATTTCATTTTGAAAGACTAACCAGTCACTCCCCTTTTCCATCTATTTCTGACTTGCTCCTTGTACACTAAAGCTCCATCAAAAAAGAAGAGTAGCTGATTCTAAGGAAGTATTTTCACCAGATGCTTTTATTCTTTGACGTAAGAATGAAATTTTTTAATTATTTTTAAGTAAAGTGTACTTTTTCTTGCAGAAGACGAAGGATAAAGTCAGCACATACAGTGGGACATATCTGAACAGACATCAGTAAGGAACATGTGTTTCTGCTTACATCTGAGTCTTCTGCATTCCTAGAATCAATTTCATGAAGCACAAGGAGCGGGAACATGGGAGGACAGACTACATACAAACAGTACAGAACCACCTTGAGTTTAACTACAAAATGAATTAAAAATAAACATAAAAAATTGTTCTTCCAGCTTTAGATAATGTTTTCCTCATTTAGCTAACCAAACTACAGACCTACATTAGGTCATTGGAACACAACTGCTATTGTAAATGGCAAATATAAATCTCTAAGAATAAAAGAAGTAAATATAACAGCAAATATCCCTCTGTGTTCTTCTGAATCCTTAAGAAATTATTGAACTATGTGTATGAAGAACACATTAGAGCATGTGTTATACAAAGACTAGAAGACTCAAGCTGGAAGAAAAACTGCCTTATAAACATTACCAAAAATTCAACAGTAACAATATGCTACGCCATTTTCCTTACCCCCTGAGCTTTCACTGGAATTTATTTGTGGCACAGTGACTTCAGAAGCCTGTGTGTTGGTCACAGATGCTGCTGTTACAGCTGGCGCAGGACTGCTTCTGCTAAAAAGAGAAAAAATTATGAAATGCTGAAGACATTAGTAATGCTATGGTGTTACATGATCTTTCATCACATCATATGTGTGACCAGTAACCACAGTTGGTATTTTACCTACATTACAGGGCAGAACTTATGCCAGTAAAAAGGTAAAAGTGAGCATTGGCAATCTACTATCCAACAAAAGCAATGGAAGCTATTTCAAATACTCAAATACTGAATTTAAATCACTCAATGACAGTTTTGAGACCAGAAAAAGGCTGCATTTAAAAGACAAGCAAAAAGTCAGGCAGTGTCCACCCAAACAATGAGCATGGGAAAACACAGCAACTATTTAGTGAAGGATGAAAAAGAAACCACTGTAGAAGGACCAGAATAAAAAGCTTGGTTTTAATTTATACACACTGTTAAAATGACAATTTCAGACTAAAATAATCAAAAACAAAGCCCTGGGGCTTCAAGTGACCAATCACAAAAATGATCCCTTTTCCATCATCAAGCAATTGGGAAGCAGTGTGTGTCTAAAATCAGCCAAGGGCAATTTCCACTTCACTTGTGACATCCTAGGTAAGACAGATTTATTTCAATAGCACAGATAGTGGTATCAACTACTGTTAACCATTCACCAAGGAAGAATAACTAAAAGAACTCTTGTCAAAAGGACTAAGTATTTCATCCTACACACATCCTATAACAGATGTGCAATACTGCTGAACTGTAGGAGATTGATGATAACTTCTATGTGTATCAAAGAGATGAACATGAGACCCTTGAAAAAAGAGAGTACACTCGCTTAAGTGCAGTAAACCGAAGATAAGGTAGGAAAAAACTTAATACAGAAAGTTAGTATTAAGTAAACTTTAATATGTACAATTTGAAACTAGTGGGAAATTATGTTCCTATACTTAATTTGCATAGGTATCATCAGTAACAGCAGGAGCACTACTGATTTCCCAGACAGAAAATCTAAACCTTTCTACTGTCTTACACTTGGATCCAAAACTCACAAAATACTTCCTCACCCTCACAACTACCTGCTCACTACTTCTCACTGCCTCCTACTGCAGGGCCCAAGTTTTTCTATCATCATGTTCTTCTAAGCATTTTTACCCAACTTTATAATTCCTCATCTCAAGTCCAGCACCATGCTCCCTATCCCCCAAATTTTGCTACAGTACTCAAACTGAAATAACAGGGTTTACAATCTCCATCCAATTTGGAACATTCCCACCGTGGTACCACATGTGTGCAGTATTTGCCATGTGTTTAACACAAGTAATTCAGGAAGGCAAAGCAGCAAGAAGTCTCAAAGGCTCCATTACCCCTGAGAACTTCCAGAACTGTTCAATGGACTTGTCTTCATAGCACTGGTAGGCGAAGGCACAGACGTGCTGTTATCACTGTCCATAGACAAGTCTAGGCTGCTGTCATTCAGAGCTGTCAACCTGATCCCTTCTGTCGAGTGCTGCAAGCCACAAGGCAAAGGAAAATTCTGTTAGTCTAATTAAAAGTTTAAAAATCAACAGAAATTCAAGTTATTTAAAAATGCAAACTTAAATCAACAATTTTCAAATCCTTTTACTGTAAATAATCCACTATACTCTCACTACTATCATTGAGATTTTCATGTTTACAGCTCTGGTGCAGATTTGTCTGAACCAACCACGTTCAAAAACAAACTGTTACTGTATTTAATGATTATATTTTCAGCTTTATTTCAAATTTCTTTGGTTTGGTGGACTTAGAAATACTTTCATTAACTTTAAAGTGATGTACATCAAAACAAACTGATGTACACAAAAAGAATTTAAAGAGGATTTAAACTTAGTCCATGGAAAAGAAAAACTCCTTCCTGACATAGTACTACTACTTTAAGTGATATATTACTTAATACTCACATTGTTCTCTGAAACAGATCTACACTTGGTGTCAATAAAGACTTCCTAGTCCTTAAAACAGCATTCAATATAAAACAGCTATAGAAATAAAGCATGTTATTCAGCTATACTTAAAATATGTAGCAGTGGTTTAGCTATTAAAAAATCCAAGCAAATCTGTATTGCTCTCAGATTAAGCTAATACAAAGCACTAGGGATTGTGAAACAGACTGAATTGTTCAATTCAAAGTTTCACCCCTTCTTACTGACTCAACTAAAATTAAACAACAATTCAACACAGCATCTTAATTAAAAACTAATTAAAAATTATCATTCTCATATATGGCCACAGGTAAACTATCCAGCCAGACAAGAAGACACCACTCACATTGCTGATGCTCTGAGAAATCTAGTATTATATTCAGTGCATCTAGTAATACTGCTACACTCAAATGAGATCATTTGCAGGTAAAATTAGGATCTCAAAATGTGATTTTAATTCCTGGATTAGTAAACCTAAAAATCTAAGTAAACCTAAATCAGTAAACCAAAAAATCAAAAATTTAAGAGCAATGGCATTTTCATTGCTGTCATATGTTAGAGAAGTTTACCTTTTTCTTTTTCTGAAGCACATGATTAGGTAGCAGTTGGTGAAGTTGCTTACGCTTCACATGTCTTGCAGCAATCTTCATATCCATCTCAAACATCTTGCTGTTTATTGCTTGCCTATAAACTACACAATTAGAATAACATTGAGACATACTCAAGCATTTTGCAAAGTCCACTTACTTGCCCAGGCAGAAACAATTTTCATTTCAGAGCACTTATTATCCTCAAGAACAAGAATAATGTTTCCTTGTTCTGGAGGAAGAAAGGGAACTGCCTACCATGCCAGCACTGATAGTACAAACACAAACATTAGTTTGGAAACAGGTGACCTGGTTTTCAAGAAACATGTCTTGCAAGCACACGGTTCTCTGTGTTTTGAACAAGTTTTAACTCTAAGAGCTCTGAAGCAAACTCTTCATCTCAAAGGGACTAAAGATGGAAATAAAATTTCCTCATAAGAATTACAGCATTTACATACAATTATCTTCTTTGCAGGTGATTTTATTTATGCAGCTCCTTCACCAAGTGGGTTTTAATTCAGGAGTTAAGTGCTCATTTGCCACCTAACGTATAAAAATTACTCTGGCAACTCTGGCACACATCACTAAATTTTTATACAGAAGTAATTTATGTTTAGATTTTTTCTGTTTTCTTGAGCTTTTTTGTTGCTCTGGTTTTTGTTGTTTGTTTTTTGGTTTTTTTTTAATTTTGTATGGTCATTTTGGTGGTTTTGTTTGGTTGGTATTTGTTTCTTTTATTTTTGACTAGTATGAGAAGATATTTCTCTTCACCTCAGAACACCTGCTTCTGGAAAGTCACCATGGTAAGTGCTAGTACAAGAACTGTGCTGGAACCCAGCATGCTGGGTTCAAGTAAAGCCAGGTAAAAATGAAAAGCTTGTTCTTTCACACTGACTGTCTCCACAACATTGAACTAAAGCTGGGGCAGATGTATGATTAAAAAATGGTTCTGTAGCTCTTAAATACAAAAACTCAAGAGCCATCTCTCTGATTCACTGTCTCTTCTACAAACATTAAGGAATCTCACTGAATAGGCTGTGAACAGGTAATTAAAAAGGTGTTAAGAGAGAGGCACACAGAGAACTCAATGAATACTGAGTATTAAAGCAAATACTGCATTACTTCTTGGTATTGAAGAAGCTCATAAAGCCTCTCTGTAAAAAACTATACTGGTTACAGCTAAAGTAGAAGCATGCTCAATGAAACCAGACATTGTTAAAGCATTCCATATTCCTGATATTAGGTCTTACCAAAAAAATTTTAGAATCTATTCCAAAAGACAGGGCAAAGAAGTCTTTAGGCTGAATTACAAACAATGAAGACAGGCTCACACTAATTTCAGATTACCAAAAAACCCACAACACACAAACATAAATAGTTTACTAGATTGTTACTTCTGGAAGCATATTCACAAATCAAAAACTCTGCATCACAGTTCGTTAGGATCTTGATTAAATGATCCTAATAGATCATTTATAAGTGGAGTATCTTCAATAATAAGATACTCCACTTATAAATGCATCTATTTAGACAAATTTCAGGAATATAGTACAAAGAAATCACATCAAGTGCAAGTTTTAGTCTTTTCACATGAAAAATCTCTGACCAGTATACTACTGAAATATCTGTTTACAAACAATGAAATATGTGAGAAACTAACTTCTGAATTCCTTCACTCTTTCAAAGCAGCAGTCAAAGTATCATCTCTAAATTCTCAAAAATTAGAATGATGTTCCTATAGTTGCTATAATCTCACCTTCATCACTAATAATTACAATACATATTGCAACTCTCAAGAAAGAGATGCCCCTCTGCAGCTATATATGACAATAAACAACTTTGAAACCTTATCATGATTCATAAATATGCCTATGTATTTACTGCATTCATGGGTGTGAGGTGCAATGGGGGCCAAGGTGTTCAATCCCCTTTCTTCCTCAAACTGAGTCTTAGAAATTCAGAGACCATGGCTGCATTAGGTAACACTTGAACCTATGCCTTCAGCACTGTAAACGCTGAATATTTGAGCCTCAACAGTTGCTTGTTTAAAAAAAAAAAAAAAAAAAACAACAACCTGTAAATTTATTAGATAAATCTGTCAAAACTACTGTTCCTGACACTCTGGTGTCACACTCTGCAGCTGCTACCAATTCTTTGTTTACAAAACTGCCTGTGTGTACTAAGTTATTTTTGTGAATCAAAAAGTAAACATCAGAAAGTCAAAAAACTCTCTTCCACTGAGTGTCAGACATGAAAGTAAAGATTATTGAATCAATTATCTAGTATGAAACACCAGGGAATAAAAGGTATTTTGTTAATCCACTGATAAATTTAGTTTCACTAAGCAGCAAAAATATTTAAATTATACTCAAAATTTTTGAGGTTAAGCGTGCTAGCTTGCATATGATAACTAATTCATCTGTTTAATAAAGATTACAAAATAGTGTGCCACACTTTTAGTGAGACCAGCAAGATATGTGTATAATTTTTCTCATTTTTAATGAGAACAAACTGAAAGTGATTAGTCTAAATCCTAACTAGATTTAGGAACATTGAAACTCATTGAAATTGTGTTTCATGAAATAAAACCCCTACCTCCTCAGCTGAAAATCTCTGTGTAGATACAATTCTACTATTACTATGAGCATTATGAATAAAGACTACCTTTTGAACAAAGTCAGTAACTTCAAAAAGTTTATTAATACCAGAACACCTAGAAAGCAAAACTCACCTGTGTCTGTAAAAGACTGAATGTCGTAGGTAAGATCAACACTTAAATTTTCAGAGTTTTCAGTTTTCTTAAACACCAATCCAATCACCCACATTGTACGGTATTCCTCCCTGGAAAATTTTATACAAAACAGTCATGTAATACTGACAGAATTAAATAGCTTAATAAGTTATTTGTTGCAATAGACAACATTGTACTTTCTAGCTCTAGTAGCAATAGGAAACTACACAGAAAGGCAAAAACCAAGTTGACTAACAATATTTCCTTTTCACTCAAAATATAAAAATCATTAAACACTACACATCTACCTCCAGCAAATGAACTATGATTATCAATAGATTACTCCATTCAACTCTGTTCCCATATAGATACTCCTAGCATGAGAAAACCAACTCTCAACTAGACATAGCAACTATAAAGGCACTAAAAGTAATTAGAACCTATTATCCAGTTAAGCAACTTCCATTTTGCAACCTGAACGTGTCTTCAATGCTCAAATTTCTTAGCTGTAACTGACCACAAACTGCAGGTTCCAGTTAAAACCCTCCCTCTGACAGCTCCCCTTCACATGGAATGTGAAAGAATGTCCTTTGTATACACTGGGAAGACAACCTTTGCTGGAAGTATTTCCTGAATCAAGTCCCCTGAAATAAGAGCTAATTGGAGGCTCAGCAGTTGTAGCTATATCCACCCGCTAAACTGGTGCTGAGGAGGTACTGCCTGCTTCTGTCCAATTTTACTTGGAACACACATGTAACAATTCTAGAACCTCTTAAAAAAACATATCCCCATACTGTACTTAAAGCAGTTCATGTGTGGAAAAGGCCCTGTGCAAGGGTAACAAGGCTTTTCACGTATCCCAGTGAAGACAAATTGCTCCCCCATTCTCACACTTCACACAAAAATATAATTCCTAACAAATTAATTACAACGCTGTCTTGAAATAAAGTCTTACAAGAGTTTTCAGCCCCCACACACCCGCAATTGCTGTTTTGAGTGGGGAAGGAGTCAAAAAACATTTAACATCCTCAACAATCTGAAGCACTTGATACTCTTTGCTGTTTCCACAACTTGACAAATTCTAACCACAGCCATTATGATTTCAATGACATTCATCCCAATTACTAAATTTTATAACATTAAATGAACTTAGTTACTCAAGAGCTCTGTTCTACAGTGCCTGATGTTCTCCCAGATTCTCCACACTTCCTCACAATTAAAACAGCATCAACTAAGTAGCAGTAACTTATACAGGTTGGCAGGAAATTATGCAATTAATACAGTTATTAACAAAAAATACATTTACCTTTATTTTCTGATTTAGAGACATTCTTATACAGAATTAAAGAGTACCTAATTTCAATAGTAACTGTTTTAAATATTACTTAAGAAGAGCTGAGCATCATTTGTTTGCCTTTAGGTGCTGTCATTAAAAATGAATCCTTTTAAGATTCTATAAAAATGTCCATTTATTTATTAATGAAATTGTGTTTTAGTCAAGTTAGTTTCTCCATACTAAATGAAGAAAATGGGTTTGCTTACTTGTCAGGATTCTCCTTGGGTGCTGGGAATGACTGTGGATTCACATGAGCCAGTGTAATGAATTCATTCTTCTCCAGGTTTCCAACTAGAATACGGATTTTTGATTCCACCAAGCCCACCCTGTATAAATGTCATTTATTAACAAGATCTCATTAACAGGAAATAATAGAAGTATCTAACATCACGTATCAGGATAAAATCCTCAATATTCTCCTTATACTAATACTTGAGACTACTAATGAATTGGTGCACGTCAGATTAATTCAGATCAATAATTTCAGTTAAGGCATTACAAAAGCTGACAAGGGAAGCTTAAGAATGCCCTGCAGCTCTCTCTGCAGCCTGATTTTACAAACGGAATTAAATACAAGACATTACACATCAGTAAAAGGCAGTTAGAAAGAGCCACCACATATTTATCCAATGTTCTTCTGGCTTCAGATGATGAATTTTAGAGGTGAAGAAATTCCCAATACTTGCCAGTCTTAAAATTTCACTAATAAAAGAGCAGAAACATGGGAAAGGGGAATTTTCATTTTGAGAAACAGCATTTCAAGTGACTGAAAACATACCTCTTTACAATGCTTATTAAAAGAAGTGCACAAGGCGTTTGTAAAGTAAGCCTGAGACTCCTGCTAAGGAAAAATTCAGGCAACAGCCTTCACTCCCCAGTTTTTAAATTTTACTGGTTTTTTTTTCCAGAACTCTACAATCTTTATCCATTTAATTTTGAAACACTAGAGCTCCACTTTCATTCACTGAGAAGACACCTGATACACTAGATACTCTCTGTCCAAGGTTGATCGTGAGGGGGAAGGGAGGTGCTGCTTTTGGTTTGGGGGGGTGGAGGTGGTGTTTTGTTTTGGTTTTTTTTAGATCTCAAGGATTACTCACCATTCTAGTCGCTGTTTTTCTGTCGGTGCGCTTGCTAGAAGTACAATATAATGCCTTTGGAGATAAAGACAATATGCTATACTATAGATATTTCTAAAACTAGACATTCAAACCTTAATACTAAAAGTTTGCAGTAAACTCTACATTGTAAAATACAGATTATTCACTTAAGTATATACCTTACATTAAATTAAGCTTTGTTAAGTAGAAAAAGAGGCTATGTCGCAAGTGTATGACTAACAGACTTCAAAATATTTTGGAGTTTAGGAATTTTTTTGCAATTCCACTGTAATACCTTAATAAAAGGTTAGGAATGTAGCACCAGTTGAAATATTTCAACACCTGAAGAGATCAGGGATTTAACTGACTACAAATCAAGAGAAAAGTTGTTCACAACTACCTTTACATGTCAGCTGTCTTAGTTGCAACATTATTTCTGAATAGTGAGAAGAGTGGTTAGCACATACACATTTGCTCAAAATGCAAAATAACACTATGAAATGTGGTTTAAAAGATTTGTATCTGCATTTTGGAGTTCTCTGAAGACACTTATCTGAAACTTCATAAGGAATGTTTCCTCTGATGATAATTCTTAAACTCTCAATTATTTTCCAGGATATTCAGTGTGTACCCACTGTAAGCAGATTTCAAAGAGACAGTACACAAAACAAGAACAGTATTTTAAACAAAGAAATCCAAGGACAGCAGAATGGAAAAGAGTACTTTTAGCTTGAGTTCCTAATGAGGGCACTGAGGCAATCTCACATGCTTACAGACAGGTTTTTCAGAAGCTTAGCTGGGAAGTCTTTAACATCCTAAGTCATCCAGTGCTGCACTACTCTATCCAGATATGGCATGTGTAGGTACCTTCAAGCAGGATTTGAAGAACAGCAGTAACACAAGAGAACAGTCCCTAGCGCATAGCTCACAGAGAGGAAAGCAAGGTCAATGACACTGAAAAACTATGTTGGTACAGAGCTCTCTGGTGCCACAGGCCTTCAAATCACAACAGCAAATCCAAATCAACAAATCAAATTAACAGATGCATGTCTCTCTACTTATCTTTAGGTGGCAAGAGCCTAAATCTTGCTACATGCTACAATCCTCTGATTTCAGTCAGAGGATGTCAATGAAACAACAGAACTGCAAGGGAGAAATTTGGAGAAGTTTCTTCCCTGTTCTAAACAATGTAGAGATAAAATAATCTATTCATTTTGCATTTTGTAAAGCAGCATTAACTGCTTCACAAGAAAATGTTATGGAAAAAGGTAAGAGACCTTTAATTCTGTATGAGGAGCTACTGATTATTAATATTGGTTTATTCTAAGGAGCACTACACTTTCAGTAAGATTCCTACATGCACACTGCACACTTGCAGAATGTTTCATTCAGTAGATACGACAATGTTTAAGCTTTTTGATATTTTTAATCATGTCTGAATAGGCAACCACCTAGGAAAGAACCGTAAGCCTTATTTATGAAAAAGTAAGTGATGATTAACTATTTTTGCTCAGGTAGTGTTTGCTGAAAAAGAAAAAATATCCAATTTCTCCTCACTCACCTACCAGCTGTTAGTGCTGAGAGGGAATTGTTCTCTAGAAATTTCCTACTACCATTTTGAATAAAATTAAATAATTTGTGTTAAAAATTAAGATACCCTTAGTTTTAAGAGTCCAAGGTCTCACTGCTAAATTTTGCAAAGGCAAAATTTTTTATCAGTGCCTCATTAATAGTTTTAGCACAAAGCACATGTACAATTCAGATGTATCACTTCATTATAAAGAAAAAATTGTCTTAGCTTAAGCTTCTGCCTCTGCTTCTCAATGGTAACTTTTAGACTCTGGGTACTATTCTGAAGTGTATCAGTTTGGGCTGTTGTTTGGGGCCTGGGATGTTTTCTCTCAGTCTTCCATTCATAATTATTTTCATAAAAATAACCTAATGCAGATAGTATGGAATTATAATATGTCATTAACGTAAGTATTTCTAAAAAAAATACCCAAATTAGAGTCATATTGCTTTCTGGAGGAAAAAAAAGAAAAAAAAGGACTGAGAACACCTGAACATGTTAATTTCAATTTTTCTTTATTACTTGTCTAGGAATTACACTTTTATTCAGCACTTTACAGTCTTATGAAGCCAAGAATTTAAACCACCTTTTAAAAAGGTGTATTTATATTCTACTTATTTAGCAGAATTATCTCTTAATGACATAGAAAGAATATGCTAGAGCTCATTAAGTGAGTACTATTTCTCTCAATACCCTGCTCTCTTGGTCTTAAGCTAAAAGGATTTCATTTCTCATGCAACACTTCAAACTCATATCCATTTGAAATTCTTGTCCCTTCCCTGTACAACACCCTATCTAAACGTTCTTTGTCATTGCCTTCCCCTTCTAAAAATTTAAATCTACACAAGGGGCAGATAATACATGTTGCAACTCCCTAACTCCAACTAATTGCTGACATTTAAAAAGTAAGAAAAAAAGTAAGTAACTAAAAGTAATTTCCTCATTCTCCTAATTTCTAATCTGCTCCTACTATTCAGGTATGCAGTAGCCTACAGATTTCCTTAGTCACACATCACTGAGGTTTATTTTAAACACAGAAAGTCAAAAGTGCTTATGAACAACAGATATTCAGCAACTAATTGCGATTTAGAGCTATTTAGAAGCTATGCTTTCAGAGATTAAAAGAAATGTTTGTCTCAGAGCAAGGATCAGATGTTCTCTAATGTGGCAGATTATGCTATGAATTTCAGCAGAACATGCCAATCTACAATTTAAACAGGAGAAGAGTGTGAAGAGGGGAAAAAAATTCAAAATATCTTTTAGATGGAGAACTGACCAAGAGATCTGACTTTACTGCATACAGATGACTGCATACAATTATTAACTTTGTAAATCCTACTAACCAAAATTATAAAATTAACCTAAGGGAAAACAGAGAAAATCCTGGGTAAATTAAATTAAAGCAGGCACCATAATACCATTCCATACTTAAAAAAAAAAAATCAGAGCAAAAATATCTTGTGCAAAACAGAAAACCTGGATATATAATGTTGAGAGAAGATTTTATTGCAACACCTGGTAAAATGGCTTAATCTAGTACACAAAAAAAACTGTATTAAAATGGAGATTATTTCAAATGACAATAAAAGCTTCCTATTTTTTTCTACTTTTGAAAGAAACAAAGAAAATGTACTAGGGAACTTATTAGCAATCTCTCGAACAGAAACTAGTTTGTCTGTAGCCCATTTTTTTACTTCAAAAATAATATAATTTAACAGTGTTTTTTTAATACTTTCAATCTTAAGTTCCAAGGAACAACATTAAAGCCATCCAAATGTCTTAAAGCTTTTATCATGCAAAAGGTATAGAAACAAAACACAGACACATTATGAAGGTCATCAGTCTCTTTTAATGGGGGAACTGTATATTTCAATCTTGTTTAGATTAGTACAAAACCAACCAACCACCCAACACAAACAAGTGTAAAATATATTTGATCTTGATTCAAGAAAAATGGGTCTCCAATTTCAACTGAGGGCAAAGAAGATGTAGTCCATATTTTAATAATCCATATTTATTATAAAAATACAACTTTCAGCAAGTCCGTATATGTATACATTTAACAAGCTTCTGCCCCACAAGCATATTACTAAAAACCCTAAAAATGTGAAGTGAGAATTTCAATATTTCCCTCAGAGACATTACAAAAATAGAAAAGCTAGGTGTGAGTTAATATAACATCCAAGAGCCTTAAGCTTTAATGAAAAAAATCTATTAATAACTAGTACAACTGGTAGTTAGTCAACACAACTGCAAAAATATCTTTTATTATCAGAGTAAACTGTTGACTATATTGTCAGAAGAAAACATACAGTTTCAAGTACTTATTCATTTAAGTACTGACCTTCTGAATAAGTTCTTTTATCAACTTTTTTCTTGGGAAGACCCATTTTTAGAATGCTTACTGACAGGACTAAAGAACATTTCTATTAGTCAAACCAGATGACACTTCTTCAATGTTATTGGTAGGTGGCATACCAATTCTAGAGTTAACTTGTGACATTCTAAATATCTGCTCAGGGACTAACTGGTTTCTGAAATACAGGTTTAAGACAGAAAAAGTACCTGAGAAAAAGTACTTATATACAGAAAAAGTACCTTATATACTTTTCAAGAGAAAGGACAGTAGTGTATTCTCTCTCCCACACTAGAAAAAAACCCTAACAAAACACTTTTTGGACATCTAATGTATGTATATTTACGATCCTGTGCTACAGAGCATTATGAGGTAGTTCAACTGATAAACTTAAAATATTCTGCCATGCCATAAAATACATACTTGTACTTCTGAAAGAAGTTTGGAGCTTCAAAAAGTTTGGACCACTCTGCCTTACTCAGCAAAATTTCATCTGTGATAGCAAGACCTAAATTACAAAAACAAAAAAGAATTTAAACTTTTTTTTTTAAATACAGTCTAGTATCCAGAGTAAAGACAGTTTGTTAACTAAGCAAAATCTACTAAGAATTACTTCCTCCCTTCAAATTCACAGCAATTTACCAGCAAGATTTATAATTCATTCATCCTTTCATTAGTCATTAGTTAAACAAACCATATTACTAAAAAAACTCAATCTGTGTAGAAACATATGTTAATTGATCTAATTATTTCACATATTTTTGCTCTGTGGTGTAACACAGCTCCATTTCATTTTTTGCATATGCCACACTAACTATTCAGTTCAGAGACAACAGATCTTTCCCTTGCAGTATTGAATCACCTCTTGTGCAAGGCATTTCACAAGGCAAAGAAATGGTGAGTCAATAAGTTAGTGTTCTGTCTGAGAAAGCTAGCTGGTAGTTGCTCCCTGCATCAAATCTACTTCATGCTTTGATAACATCTTCCCTTTTCTGCTATAATTATTCATTACTTGGATGTATCCAGAGGACTCATCTTCAAGAGTCCACTGACTTATATTAGGCCTAGAAACAGGCATCAAGTGGAACTATTGCTAATCCTTCATGTAACATGACACAATCTAAGCCACTAAAATGAAGTTATTATACCATTAGTTCTAATTTTCAGAGCACAAGGCATCCTCTTTCATTACCCTCAGTTTCTAAGAGTGAAGGACAGACCTGCAGAAGGATCCACTAAGTTTGCAGTGTTAAGCAACGTTAGGTGTAACAGGCCAAGTTCAACCTCCCTCAAAACAGTCTCTCAATATGCTTTTTAACACCCACCCACCTCCCCCTTTCAAAGCATACCCACAATGAAACTACTTTAAATCTGTCTGAAAACATCTATATAGAGAGCATAAGATAATACTTACCTTGTTTAAATTCCTCTACCATGACCATCCGTGTGGAAACGGACACATTGTACGTAGAGTTCTGCTGTGGGTATGCTGGTGTAATTATAGGCATAAGATGGTACCTATCACTGGGGTTTACCTACATATAACAACAGCCAATCAGTTTTCTTCAAGCATACACATCAGTTAACCAATTTGGATTTCTCCCTTTACTACAACCAAGTCTTAAGTTTTAAGAGACCTTCATTTGCAGACCAAGAGTACAGAGAAAGTTTAGAAAACAAGAATAGTGTTTTGACAAAGGACATCTTTCTGAACAACAGTGATGTGGGAGGGCTGTAACCTGTCAGCACATCAAGATCAAGTTGCAGGCATTTCTAAATCCAGAAATGCCAACCAAACAGAACAATTTGCCTCTTTAATAGGAATTAGTTTGTGATCACATGAAACCAAGGACACCTCATCACCATCATGCACCTTCTGCAGAATGACTGTCTTCGGACCTTGTGAAAGGTATTTTATACTTTATTTCTGTAACACTACTGAAAACTAAGAGCCATTTTAAGAAAAGAGGCTCTATGGAACCTGACAGAAGCATCACTTGCATTAACGTACTTTTATTTAACAGCAGACAGAGTAACAAAAAAAGAAAGGACACAACATACATACCAAAGTACATTAAAATATTATTAGGGTAACAATCTTGTAGAAGGTAAATAAAAGATAAACCCCTGCCATTACCTTAGCCCACTTTGATTAATTACTACAACAGTTCCTGTCACACACTGACCTCAAACCTCCCGTTTCAGGAATAACAGACTCAAGAATGTGTTTTTAACCACTTCACATATTTAAATGTGAACTTTTGTCAATCAGAAAAAACAGATTTGAAGTACAATAGGGAATGCAACTCAACCTCTGATGCTTACACTACTCATAAAAATAAAGATTAACTGAATACTATGATTGACAAAACAGCATTGAGCCTCTCATATTATGTCCGGAAAGCTCACAATGGGAGCCATGCATCTGCTGCAAGCTGTTTCACTGACTACCTGAATGACAAACATGTCCAATGTCCTTAATGTAAGTGCTACAAAGATGGAGATCATGTATTATAAACAACACACAAAATAACTAAAAGACTTCAAGTTATTATCTTCTTTGGTGCAAGATGAAAAGACACTTTACTACAACTACATGGAACCAAGCCTATCTAACTGTAACTTGCACTGAAGTGAATTCAAGATACTTGAAAAAGTAACAGGTTTTAAATAATAAGCAAACTATTTTAAGATTAGCAATTTTCCAAAAATGCATCACTTTAAGACATAAAACTATTTATGCTGAGTTTTTATTAAGATCACTTATTGCAAAAATTGGGAGAAAAAGTACATTGTTTAGCAAGTGTGCTTCAAGCAGTCAATT
Organism: Passer domesticus; assembly: GCF_036417665.1. NCBI lineage: Eukaryota > Metazoa > Chordata > Aves > Passeriformes > Passeridae > Passer > Passer domesticus. The sequence goes on from NC_087479.1 coordinate 14,226,745, forward strand.
CAGAAAATTAGGGTAACTTTGTTCTATACTGAGAATTAGAGGTTACTCATAAAGATATAACACCACAACATTAAGTTCAATAAACCCAACATGAAGTTCACCTAGAATTTTTTAAGCAACCGAATTTATTGTACAGTGTGACTTAGAGGGGAAAAAATAACACACTAACCCTTGGGTCCCATACAGGCAAATTAAGATTGCATTCTTCTGGCTGTTTCAATAGCACTGGATTTGGCCATTCCCTGTTCAAAAAGATTGTAGGACTGAATAAGACTACTGGATACAACCATGTATGATACACAAACAACACTTTTGAATGTGATCCATCTTAAATCTGTTCTCAAAATAAAGCACCATTTCCTCACAACTAGGCTGGTCTAACTGGGGCTGTTTAAATAACCTGTATTGCTGAACTGCAACAAAGCTGCAATTAGCTTCTCCAGGCATCAGAACAAGGCATTTTCTGTAGTCCTGAAAGTTTAGAACCACTGGTTTAGATAACTAATTTAAACTCCTCTATATTCTTCTTGAAATATACTAATCAAAGACAAATTCCTCTGGGAAGATTGACATTGGGTCCATCTTCAAGCCAGCTGTTTCATGGACAAACTATAGAACAATCAGCCAGCACAGTTACAGGTATAAAGCATCATTACAAATCATATGTATTAAAAGAACATTATAATCAAGAGAGAAAGAAACCTTGTTGAATTAAACACTACAAAATAACACTTGTTCTCCAAGTCTTCTTACCCCATGAATAAAAATTACCTTCCTATAAAGAGCAGAAGTCTTGGAATTTGGAATTGTCTTGGAATTTGTACATTATGCTCCTATGCTATGCATGTACAAACTGGAGTGAACTCCAAGAAACACATTAAACAGAGATTGCAACCAATTCCCCTCTAGTACCTTAGTGTGGCAAAATATTACTAAACACTACGTACCTCAAAGAGGCTATAAAGCCTACGAATACAAGACAGTGAAAGTGTGCAAATTATCTTCACATTAAGAAAAGACACTATACTTGGAGGAAAGCAACACCTTGGTAAGTGATTCTTAAAGACTATCAGCGTCTCATGAAGAATACAGGTATCCAAACATGGACTTCCAAGAAAAACGGTATTCATTTGTAATCTGCAAAGTTGACTTTTGTCCCATTTGTTCTAAATTTACTTGGAATGTTCCCATCAGAGTTATTCAAACTGTGTTTCTGAATTAACTAGCTCTACAGTATGAAATGGCATGTAATTCTGAAACACCTACCACTCCACACTGAAAAGATTAAAACCCACATTTTTGCCATTGGCTCTCTTAAATTGCATTTAATCTATGTGCCTAAACCAGATACTGGCATACCTCCTTTACCCATTATCCCAGTACCTGAATATTAAAAGACTAAATTTTGGGGCATATGCTATTATTTTGTACTATATAAGTATTTTATCTGAAGAGTATTGTTGAATTACAAAAAATACTTGAGAAAATTTAAATTAAGAACTGGGTGGCTTTGGTTTGGATGCTCTAAAAACAAGATATGTTGGATGACTTACTGAAAAACTAAGCTGACAATTTCTGGTGGCAAGAACAATGCTCCTAACGTAATTTGGTAACAGCTGAAAATGGTACCATAAAAACAGGACTAAAATTTAGTGTCTACAAACAATTTTATTTTAGTTTAATCTAAATTAAAAACAAACCAAAAAAAAAAAAACAAAAAAAAAACATACCATTTAGAAAATACCAAGAAAAATTTATGTACAAGAGTTGATGCTATTGCATTTGGATAAAGCTGGCAAGTTCTTGCTACTAGCATAGCCCAGGAAACACCGCCAAGGAAACCTAGTATATTGGAATAGATGTTGTGGCCTGCGAATCAAGAAGAAAAAGACAAAGAGATGTCAGTAACCAGAAGAGGCAGTGAAAACTTCACGAATTTTGGAATATAACTGCTTACGTTTTGCCCACAATTTGATAGCTCTCAGTGTTAACCTGAAGTTGTCAATGTTTGGTACTAGATGCAGAATTTCATCGGTTACTCGGCAACCTGCAAAAGAAAGAATTAATTACAGTTGCTGTTTCCAAAGTTTTTTGCTTGCTTATCCTCCCCCACTGTTAACACTATCAAACTTTTTAGCATGCTGGAAACTCATTTCATATTCTGATCACTTTTGTTTTGGATTAGAAAGCTTCACGTAATTTTCATGTGCCTTTTTTCATTTTTAGTGTTTTATGGCAACACTCACGTAGCCAATTCATGAGTGCATGACTACCTATTTGGACTATATAAGCTGTTGAAGAAACAAACAAGTTCTGCTGTTATATGAATAGATGCAGTATATTATGGAATGTGCAGGCACACTAAAAAAGGTTAAGTCTTTGTGAACCTACAGAAAACATGCCAGCCATAGGCCAAAGCTTTGAATTTTAAAGATCAGGCTAAAAAGAATACTTTTTAAATATACTAGCTGTACTGCTACTTTGATGGCATATTTTCAGACTGTAACATTAGAGATAGCAATATTAACTGCTTGATTTTAGGGGGTTTATAATAAAGAATAAGTAGTACTTCATTGTTACTAAGTAGCTGCATAGAGCTATTTGGAAGAAAATAGTATTATCTACGACTACTTTTAAAGTAAGAGGCAACTACAAATTCTAGAGATTACACAAGATGGGAATTTCACAAAACTGTTTAAGTGGATGCAATGATCTTAAATTATGATGTTTTCAGCTTGTAACAACAAATCAGTGCTTCTCATGCAAACATGCTCCTCTTCCCCATCAAGCTGCAGCCAGGTTGAAGCCCCTACCATCCTGTACACAAATAACCATTTTTTAAACAAAGGTATTATAGAGAAGTTAAGGGTTACACAAGCTAGTAAGCTACTAAAGAACTGACCTCAAAATGACACCATTTTGATATCTCCAATTTATCACTGAAGCAATTTCATGTATGTTTATGCAAACACAAATTAAAAAACAAGCACACATCTTTATTTATAAAAATAGGTAATGCTCTACACAAAAGTATTACAAGTCTCATTAATTTTTAGAGCCATATACCAACCAAACAAGAGAAAAAAATTATAAACAGTCTGGCCAACAAGCAACAATCCTTCTCTCCAGAAAGGTATACAAAACTGGCAATAACTTTATTTCCAGATATGAAGTTGCTGTGTTTTCAGTCAAATTCACAACTACTGTATCAAAGAATCTAGAACAGTTATTTAAAGATTAAATAAGCTGATATACAAATCAGTACATACATACCATTAAGACTTCGTATGCATCTAATGTCTAAATTTTTAAGTAGGCTGTCGTCTCGTAGATCTAAGTCCTCAGGAATAGTTTGCAGTGCTAATCTTGCAAACAAAATATCAATCTTAAGAACAAAAAAAGATGTAAGACATTAGAAAACTGTTCTTTCTTCTGTAGGATTCTGTAAGTAATTTTCATCAAGTTTACTAATAGCGGTCTTGCTAGTATACAAAGAATCCCTTTAAAAAATACATACTAACATCTTTCACAGACACTTAAAGAAACACTTTCAGATGCTTAATCTCTCTTACAGCTCCTTTTCCAAGAAGATACAATACCCATTTAGATTAATATACAACCAGCACGCACAAAAACTATGCTGACTGCCAATGTAAATAAAATCACTTGAGAACAAGCATCACTTCTAGGTCAAGAATACAAAATCCTACCAACATCAGAACACGCCATGAAAACATAAATCCTGGTTTTAGCCTAAATAGTCTCAAATATTCTATAGAAGAATTCTAGAGAAGACTGAGGGGAGCAGCCATTGCATCCCCTCATGAGGATGTCGAACGCGACAGAGGGGCAGGTATGAATCTCTTCACTCTCATAACCAGTGAGAGGACTCCAGGAAAAAGCATAAAGCTGAGCCAGAGGAGGCTTAGGTGACACAACAGCGAAAGTTTTTTCACCCGGAGGGTGGTTGGGAGCTCAAACAGGCTCCCCAGGTCAGTGATCACAGCCCCAAGCCTGACAGAGTTCAAGAAGCATTGAGAAAACCCTCTCAGGCTCAGGGTGTGACTCTTGGGATGTCCTACACAGGGCAAGGAGCTGGACTTGGATTATCCTGATGGGTTCCTTCCAACCCAGCATATTCTACGAGTACATGAAAATCACCATAGAATTACAGGAAGAGTAGGATACCTTCCCTATCCCCTGTAAAGCACAAGCGTAACTAGTTGACTCAACATATGAAGACCAGTTTCTGTGAAGAATCCACATACCTGATTACACAAAAGATTTTGAAAATTCAGCAAAATGCTTAGCAAGCATACACATTTTCAAAGTACGTTCAATTTCTTTGCTATTTCTTCTGCAACACTTAAACATAACAGTTTTTCTAGGCCAAGAACATCTAAAATACTATTCAGCACTGAGTTAGTTTTCCATTGCCCTGCACACAAGGACACTGCAGAGTGCAGAAGTCAGTTTGCCTTTCCATAAGTCAGTTGACGAGAACATCAAGTGCCTATCAGCAGACTGTCTGCAAGGCAACAAAGGCACTTCACCAAACAAGGCTTTTAACCGAAGTGGTTATCACTTGACCTACAAGACGATGAAATACCGAGAACTATTGCACCAAGAACTAAACTGGTTCAGTTACATGAAAATTATTCCAGATAAAGTGAAGCTGAAGACACCTTGAAGACTTTTTGTAGGTACTTAAAACTTTGCATCCATCTGTTTTAAACTATGAAGCCCTTCTCCACAGAAAAGTATTTCCAAAGTATCCAGGGCATTTTGCATTTCAAAGTCCTTAATAGCTGATCTTATCAACAGTCTGTATTACACACTGAAGTTCCTACTTGAGTCAAAAGTACTACTCAGTGTAAAACAAGTCCAAAATTAACTTCAGTTTGAAATTTTGCTCTGATCTCTACAAGGTCTAGCACCTCTAAAGATTCAAAGCTCATTGACATTTATTTTCAAATAAAGAAATTAGCAGTGTGTCTTATGTAACTGGGGGAGAGGTACTGGCAATCAAATACAAAGTACTCTACAGGAACAACAAAAAAATTAATAAAATTGTTTATTTTAAACAAGAACATAAAATGGGCATGTAAAAACTTATTGTCTGGACTTTTTTAATAACAGGATCACCATAAAACTAAAGTCCTTTTCTTCAGTTATACCTTCTGGCATGTTTTGCCTGGGTTAGCAAGAGGAAAATTAAAATCTTTTGATACTGACATAGCTGGGCACAAACACAACCGTCAGAAACTGTGGCCCAACAACACTAGTATATACAAAGAGCATGCTTATGATATAAGAAAAAGAATTCTCATCACTGCCCGCAACATGAGTTGTCTCAGTAATAAACCTAAGCCCATAAAAGCCCATAATAAATTTCTATCTTGGAACAAGATGTTACTTCTTTAAGAGAAAACAGTCTTTTTTTTTTTTCCCCTATTTGGTCTTATATTTCAAATTTAATTTTTTAAAAAGGAGAGACAACTCCAGCTTGAATGACTACAGGGGAAAAAAAAACAACATACAAAAACCAAACAGACCAGAGGACAGCAATAGCAAGTTTCAACATCTAGAATGAATACCTAAGCTATGTAAACGGCAAAGAGATTGTCCAGAAAAATGTTCATCAATACCCAACTGCATATGGACAGTTTAAAATGGCTAACAGATACAAATTCACAGACTGGGAGAGAAGGAGTTGACAATCTTGTGTGCAATACTACACCATATAATTTGCCAGAAGATTAGCATGGGAATTCTTTCCCCTCTGTAAACTAACTTGTATCCACCAGCTACTGGTTGAGATAATCCAACTACAAGTCTCATTAACTGTGTGTATAAACAGTTTGTATGTTTTTGTCTTGTCACCAAAAGATGATAGTTTGACTATGTAACAGTCTGACAAGAATAAACAGAGTATCTTTTGAAATCACCATTCCTATTCCCCTAGCAAAAATCAAATTAAGCAAATTCAGTACTCTAAGACAGCTGATCCATCAGGCTACAGCCACCAAAACCACGTGTCACGTGTTTACAGATATGTCAAGAGATCAGGACAAAAGGAACACTCAGCCTGCCTTCAGCAGCACACTTCTGATAACTACTTTAAGACCACGATTTTCTATAATGTAGAATAATCAAGCAAATCTTTCATGTTTGGACAGTTAATCATTAACAGTCAAAAAAATTTCTGAAGCCACACTATTTAGAAATATAAAGTTATTAAATTTATATTTAATATAAATAATTTTATATTAACATTATTAAATGTTAAGCCTAAATAATGCCTATACTGGTACTCTACAAACTAATCAGTACAAGTGGGTAGAAAAGCCAAAAAAAAAAAAAAGGACAGGGATATATTTTAGACACAGCTTTAAGTCCATCAAGAAGAACTTATTTCAGTCTTAACTCTCCACTTTAAATTACACAGCTGAGGACTGTTGACTAAATCTTAGCCACAAACTTCGGAGAATCACTTCAATAGCATTTCTATTACTGAATAATGACTTATTAAGATCTTAAAAACTTGGTTTTAACCATGTTCTACCAAAACAAATTAAAATAGGATCTTTACCTCTATTCCATCAAAACAAAGTTTAATAACTGGGACAAAAGCTTCTTCAACAGCCTGGGGAAAAAAAAGGTGCATTTTATTTTCAGTATAGAGAACATTTATAAACAATAGCTACCAAGTCTAGACAATCATAATGAAATGCTATTTATATCAATGCTTTTCTGCTTTCAGGTTGATTTTTGTCAGCCATGTCTTTCTCCACCACTGAGAACTTACACAGTAAGCACTACCTACTAGGTGCTACAGCTGTCTAAATATTAATAATGATCCAAACTTGTACCAACCAGTTCTGATGGTGTTGCCTCAACATTCAACCCTTTTCTCCCTACACACAAGAAATGATCTTTCACTCTCCACAAACATCTCAAAGTATTCCAAGCCCAAGCTACGGGGATTCTTGCTCTAAAGGGCCTATTATTTTGGCTTCTACAATTGGTACAAGAAATGAGAAGACTGTATAACTGTGCAGCCTGACACCACCTAAAGCAGTTGCAAGTCACCAGTCTCCAGAGGTCAAGCATGTTTTTAAAATGTGGTCAATAATATGGTGTTTTGATGAACAATATCACAATGGCACTTCACATCTATTCTGGAATCAGCTATGAGTATCATTTTCCTGAACTAAGCATCTGAACTAAATGCAGATCTGCAGCACATTGTTTTAGTAAAAGCAAAGAACACTGCCTACCTCTAAATAAGAAATACTCTGAACTGTTACAGAATAAACTTCCAAAAGTATTTCAGTTCTTACCAAGAGGAAGAGACAACACTACTGGCTGTGCTCAAACCTTAACTAATGTGATCTTAATGTTACTGGTTGGCAGGATGGATTGATCCTAAGCAAAAATCATATTTACAAGTGTCTCATACTCACTACAGTAGCCACTAAGAAAGTTTGTGTTCCTCTAAAGATGGAGATGTACAAACTTCTAATAGTACCTGGAATGACTTAAAAGTATTATGCCACCCTGACATAAAGGTTATTTGCATCACTATAGTGCTAGAATGGATACCATACATACCTTGCTGCTAAATCACCTACATTACCTGGAGTTAAGAGTTTACAGTAAAGTTGAATGGAAATCTGAAAATCTGAATCCTCTCAAATATAGCATGTCAAGTTAAAGACTACTGAATATGTTCAGATAAAGCGTTGAAAACAGTTATCTCAGTGCACTAGATGTTTGCACTACCCTGGTAGTTACCAGCTACAGGGTGCATAGATTGGAAGAATGCTGCAGAGTCAGTTCCATTTATTTTATGAAAGCAGGACTAAACCAAAACAAAGACTTGCCAGCAGCTATCTCCATCTAAAAAAAAAATCTGGAGGAGCGAAAATTTACTCTGAGCCAATATCAAGATTAAAGCTCCCACCATCTGACTCAGGGAGGTGTGTCACTGAGGTATAAAAGAAACAAAATACTGCATCAGTACAGTCTTCCACTACTATAAGGGAAATCTTCATCTTTAGAAGCTAAAAATCATGCACAAGCATTTAGTAACAAGATAAATTAAAAATAGAATTTCCCTTTTCAAATGAACAGTTGACAGCCAAGATAAAAAGTTTAGTTACCATCAACCACCATTACTATTTATGTAAGTACAAAGTTATAAAAAAGCTGCAGAAAATCTTCCCTAAAACCAAACAAGTCTGGTCCTGAACCCTGTCAAACTAACGTTTACATTTGTGTCTGCCTGCTTCTAGACTGTAAGCAGAAATTTTGCCATACTAACACACATGCTAAGAGATCATTCTGCCATTCAAATTTTTGAGTGTATCTACTAAGTGAGACGAGAGAAAATTCTGAAGAACCTGTATTTATTTGAACTCTTATGACAGGCTTTGCTGCAGGTTAACAAAAGTCTTTCAAAAAGTCTTAGCAGTAAAGTTATATTTACTTATTTAATGTAAAATCTTTCACTACAGAATTCTCCTAATCCTCAGGCCAGCAAGCTATATCAGGTGTTTCACATACCCTCAGATCTTTCACTTCTTCTTGTTGTTTTAACTTTTCATAAAACGATGTGAAAAAATCACTTCTTTCAACATGTCTTGGTGCAACACACAGGGCATCAATATCAGCACCTGAAATTGTTAATCAGCAGAAGTATTATTACTCAATATTTCACATGAACAGAATGCCAGCAATAGGTATACTTTTATTAATAATTAAGCAGTAAAATTTAGTTTCTCATCATGTGGAATTACGTTTTTTTGACACACTAAGTCAAACCAAATGAAAAACAATTCATAGCCATTAAACATACAGAAGACATACATACACTCTTGCTTCAGTTGTGGAACACTTGTCATTTTTAAAGAACAAAACATGAAAATTTAAGTATACAACTTCCTCTTTAAATAATTTTCAACTTTTTAGTCTGTTTCTCAATCCATGATGAAAACATAATATAGGAATATATTTATTTTATTTAGGATGAAGACTAGAGATGGTTAACCAAAAAAATTAAGAAATCTAACACCACCTCAAATACAACAAGACCAATCATTAGCTCAAACACATGGATTTTTATCACAAAAGGAAATGTTACCTTTTGTATGAACCCCTAATCTGTAGGATCCAAATGTAAAAATTTTTCCTCCAACATTTTCTATTACCGATTGTGGAAGATTCTAAATGGAGCAAAAAAAAAAAAAAAAAAAGGTTATTTTAACTTAACAACTAACAATCAACACAAACCATTTATTTTCAAACAAGAAGAAAAATATTGCACAAAAATTATGCTGTTGAACTACTGAAATAATCTCAGTATTCACAGAAAAGACCTTTGCCACTTGGATAATTTATAATATTTCAACTACATTACACATTACTACCTCAAACCTGGTAATTGCACCAATTCTACACTTCAGGTGCAACAGCTTTATAACATTAGAGATCAAACATTTTGCTTACCACTCAGGCATTTTAGACAGACACGGAAATAGATGATGGATTCCAATTTAGAGCAACTCAAAACACAGCCTTCTGTATCAGTGTTTATTACATTACTTTCAAACACACTTGTACCACAGCCTTTAAATAAAAAATTGGGGTTGGGAAAGACATTTATTTTATGTTTAAATTGTTTAGGTACATCTACTAAAGTTCCTAGTCTTTAAAAACCATTGAATCCACAGTACCGTGGGCAAAGAGGGCTATCCTTTCATAACAGGATGCTATGCTACAATCTGAAACCCTACAGCACAAGAAAAAAATAAATCAAAACTTCTATTTTGCAATGTACATGATATTAACTTAAGCAGCTTTCAATCTTACATGAGTCATGATATTCTCACTATTTTGTTTTCAAGGATCAAAACACACATAGCAGGGCTGTCCCTACCCATAATCTTGTTCATATATAAATTCTCATTGCATAAGGAAAACATAGGATCCCAAACACACACAAAGCAAAACAGCTTAAAAAAATCAAGTGTTTCCTCTAGATAAAAGAAAAATCTATAATCACACAAGTCTATAACCATTCAAAAAATATATGTGAGAGCATTGATTCCTATAACATGGCAAAAACAGCATCAGCATTATCAGTCTACAAAAGTAACATCACAGGTACAACATTAAAGAAAAAGATTGCAGACCACAAAGATGCAGGAAGTTCATTTTAAGATCAAGCACTGTTGCACAAAGGCAAATGCTCTAAGCCTGTGATTAGTACAGTACCATATGCATTAATTTTGAGAAAAAGTCAAGTTACACCTATCAGTTTCTTTCTTTGACAAGGTTCTACTATGAAGGGGCAATGATGCTTGTAAACTAAAAGACACTACACAAGGATGGTATGTATCTGTCTTAATATTCAAATTGAAGGTTCATCCCATTTAGTACAGGCATGTGTTTTGGAATAATCTTCCTACAAAAATCTTAGAAACACAATATTGGCAACCTCATGTAAAGTACATCCATACCTTGCTTTCACTGATTTCCCGTATCCATTCCTTTACCAAGTTATTTAGTTTTCCCAAAATTAGAATCCTATTAATAAAACAGCAGAATGACAGGTTACAAACTTAAACAAAACTAGCAGAATTTTTTTAAGACTGTGATCATCATTACACAGTAAGTCAACTTGAATAACATTACAGACCTAATTAGAGATCTTGTTATATATATATATATATATATACTGAAAGTTACTCCTACAACATTGCCACTATTTTTCACCCCTTAGAAACATTCAAGAGATTTAAGCTCCAAAAAAATGAAAACATGCAAGGCATATGCACATGAATTCAACTCATTTTCAAAATAAAAGTTTAATTTGTATAACACATGCATCTAAAAGAACAGTGATAAGCAGTACTGAGAGAGGAAAAAAATCTATAGAAAGCTTAATAAGGAAAAAAAAAGTATATGGTCCATTACGATGAAATAGTGATGAAGGGGAAAAAATGTAAACCAGCCTCTTAAATTTAAAGGCCATTTTAATTCCTCTCTGTGTTTGAGGTATTACTCTTAATTGAGAAAAATCAAGCTTACAATTCCACTAGGCTTTTAAGAAACCATTTGAAAGAACACACATACACACACTTGGTCTTCCACAGTCACACATGAACCTCATGACAGGACACCAAACAGTGTTCACTCACCTGCGTTGCAGCTCTTCTTCCTCTTCAAATACGCCATAAGGTTTTAGGGTTTCGATTAATTTCTGGGTAAGCATGCAGTCAAACTCCTTGGGGGCAGCTAAACTGATGGGTGAGGTAATGCCATAATGCTTCTGTAGTTGCTGTGTTTGTGATCCCTGGGTTGTAACGGGACTAATAAAGGCAATTAGATAAAGTTACTGACAGGAGCAAAACAAAAAAAAGTATTTCTTTTTTCTCATCAGAGTAGACAAGAGATACATACTAAGAAAAAAAAAGTTAAGCCTAGATGATTTCCATCCCAAATCACTGTGTTAAATCTGTCCTGCTAAGCAGGACACCAACAGAATTACCTTTCACCTACTCTTAATATGCATTCATATTTTCCCCCTGTATTTTTTTTTCATTCTACTAGGGCAAAAGCTGTACCAGCTTTCATAAAGCCTAATGTAAAGAGAACCCTTCAAAAAGGGTCAAGCTGATAGCAAAAGTGAAAGTCCCACTCTTGGCAGGCATAACATTCATTGGTATATTGCTGCAGTATCAGGCCTGCATGTTTATACCTATTATATACTATTTCTATCATACAAAATGAGAAATATTTTCACAAGGCTAACTACCTAATACATGTAGAAAAACTAAAGCAATACTTCAATTTTACTTCCATTATTTGTCATCATCATCTCAAGATTTCATTCCTCATTTCCATAAAGTCTATAAAAAAACCCTAAATTAAAAATTGACAAGAACCCACAAAACATGATACAGTTTTCCACTAGTTAAACCCATTTAATAACGACTCCAAGTACTATAATTTGTTTGCAACCAAGAATTTAGTCACAATGCAAGCTTGAGCATATCTGTCCCTTTGCTCATCAGAAAAAAGAAAAAAAAGAAAAAAAAAGCAAGAAAGCATATCAGGAAAAATACATTTAAAAGTGTACATGTAAAAAGATTAACCATCAAGTAATTGTGGGGACTGGGGTAGTGTCTGGGAAAATTATTCTATACTTTATCCTTTAGCTATGAGGTTTCAATCAACTAATAAAGAATCTGGTAGGAGCTGAATAATTAATATACATTCTAGGACTGTAGGTGTCAATGCAAACACTTTTTTTAAAAAGCTGTTCAGACAAATTACATAAAACAGTAATTCAAATTAAGGACAAAGGAAGCCACTAAAACTTTTGGCTCCTTCTAAAACTTTCTCCTCTTCAAAAAAAAAAACCTTAAGGAATGTCAACACAAATAGTAGCTTCAGCCACTTAACTGCCTCTAAAAAAAGCAGCCAGAAAACAAAAAGTCTCTATATATAAACATCCTTTGAATATTTTAACTTATACCACAAAGCAAGTTTTTGAACTACATTTTCTCCCCTTTTGCCAACTGTTGATTTGAAGCAAAATATATGCTTTTTCATTTAAGATTTTTCAGTTTAATTTTGTAGGGTTTTTTAAGCAGCAATACAAAACAATCAATATTTTAGCTTTGTGTAACAATTTTCTGATGTTCTAACTCTAATTTTCACCCATTCATAGCAAGAAACTGAATCCAATTCAGCAGATATCAGATTTCATTAGAAGAGCTGGCAAAACATAATCTTGACAGATGCTGTTAGTAGATTTCAGAAAAGACTCAATGTCACTCAAAACCAGATTCTGCTGAGCTGATTTCTGAAATCAGCAATGCTGACAGAGGCCTCTATATTCCCCCTACTTGTAAGGATCACGATTCACAAATTCCAGAAGTAACAACTTAAAAATAATCCTTTATATTGTCTATAAAATTACAGTGCATAAACCCCAGCCAAACATCAGCTCTCTTCCCTAGTCTGGTTTACACACAGCCCTGGCAGTGCAGTGTGCAGCTCTGCCTTCAAACCACCACACTGCAATGATTTAAACCTCCTCCAACCCCTGCAGGACCACCAGAGCATGGCCACAGGGCACAAACAAGCTTTGAAACTGCTCGCTAAAACAACAGCTTCAAACAACCAATTACATCCATCACCAGATATATATCTCTGGGAAATGTTACATAAAGCCAGCTACAGTTCCTACATTTACTTTTGCAATAATGAAATAACGATGTTATCAACAGCACTGGACTTCCCCAACACAAGTGTTTCACCTATTTTTGAGCACTGAGGAGTTAGTAAGTACCCTTTGGCTGAGTTAGTGTGTAACAATTCACAGCACAACTGCCTCCAAGACTTTAGAGCTGCAGAAGACAGTTAACATGTAATTAACACTGAAGAGAACATAGGTAATTTCCAGATAAAAACATTTAAATTGAAGCTTTGCTGTTTATACCTTCCAAGTTAACTCTAGTCTAAGGCTCCTGTAGCACAATAAATATGAAAAAAAAATCCTTTGGAAAATAAAAAAAAAAGATAGTATGGCTAGAAATTTTGTTAATGAAGTTCAGAATAAAGTAACATTCTGTTCATGTATTCATTTAAAAGGCAGTTTTAATGAAAGCTAAAATAAACAAACAAATAAAGGTATATCCTCTCCCTGCCTCCTACCTTCCACGGAGATCATGCTCACACTCCAGTATCTTCCCTTAGTCACAGATGGACATGCTACCTTTTACTTGTGACACATCCAGAGAAGAGCTTAAGCTACCAATTTTATTCAAAGAGAAGGTGAAAAGCCAGGGAAGTATCAGTGCTAACCTTCTACCCAGACAGATTAGACTTGTTGGGGAGTCAATACCTTGATTGTACGTCACTTCTGGTACTCACTGAAGTTACACATTAACAAAAAGCAGAGTATTAAACAGAAACTGAAGTTCCATCTCAGCTACTCACTCTTGACAACCGCAGAGAGAGATTTGGCAGATCATCTGGGTCTGACACAACTGAAAGCATGTTTAGGGCTCATTGAATTGTGGGATTTTTGGTTTTATTTGGTTTTTTGTGTGTGTGTGTGTTTGTTTTTGTTTTTAATTTTAAAAAAAGCTAAGCTTTTCTTTTTAAGATCACAAAGAAAATTAAGATTCAGTATAAGGCTTTTGGGTGTGTTTGTTGTCAATCACATGTAAACATGAAGATCATCCTATCACTCTGAGAAGACCATGAGCTATCTATCAATTGCACAAATATAAAATAATGTTACAGAAAATGAGTCAATTTAACATGCTATTGCTGCACCTCTGGTTTAACCTGAATTTTTGAAGAACATGTACTAACAATTTACCACGCACAAATTGGGCAACAGCTACAGTGGATTTATTCTAGAGTGTTATGATTTGGTATTTCATATTCAAATATTAATTTCATCAGCAAGAAACATACATACCCTTTTTCCCCCCTTACAAAAACACAGACACAAAGCTCTAGTCTGTGCTAAGCTGAAGGCAGTGCAGCCAAACAACTTCTTCCTCAGAACTTCAAGTTTTGGTAGGCAGTATCTTTATACTGTTACCAGTAACTACCAAACTAGAAGAACAGACTTTGCCTACATGGTCAGTGCTAAAATCCATTTTAAACGGAGTGCAGAAGTGGAAGGAAAAAAAAATAAAGCTTTTAAGAAGCTTTACAGTTTCCAGAGCATACACCTCTAAATACCTTTATATGGAAGTGACTAAAAGTTGTTCTAAGGTAGAGGAGGAATTACAGTGCATCTTTTGAAGATCAGGTGACAGCCTGAACACATCCATTTAAACTGAACATAGCAAAATACAGCTATACCTATGTAACACTGGCCCATATATAACTAAGACTTGGATAGAAATTCCAAGTTCTGTACTACTGTTTGCTTTTACAACACTAGAACCTTTCTCCATCCTCAGCAAAATGAACAATCCTGTCATGAACTTTTTCAGATGTGCTTTGTATTTAAACCAAATTCTACCCCCACAAGAAAACCTGTCTTTCTTAACACTTGTTCTTCTCTCCCTGTATTCCACATCCATTCTAACAGTACTATTTTTAGCACTATTTCTGTTAAGATTTTACATTTCTTATCACAAACAAATACAGTTGCTGTCAGCACCACACTAACTAAATATGATGCTCCTGAAATTTGGGAAACTTCACAAAAAATAAACTTCACAAAAATAAAAGACAATACAAACAACTGAAATATTAAAAATACATAGTGTAATCATAGCAATTTAAATCCCCCTAAGTTTCAAACTCATCCAGATACTAAGACAAAACACATAACTTAAGGATTCTCAATGATTACCCTCACTTCTCTATCTGCCTCTACTGATTAGCTCAGCAAAATGCATTCCTTTTTACTTGCTGATGTAAGACACCCAAGTCAGATTCCAGAAACAACACTGGTCATCACACCATCTGGTTAACCAGCTGGAGCTAAACTCATGCAGCTCAAGCTCCACTGTGTCCAGATTCAGAAAAACTCCGTTGAGGATTTTTGCTTCTTTTTATGTTTCCTTCAGCAATGAGTATCTGGCAATTCAGAATGAAGATTCCAGATTAACGCTAACACCATGACTCCACACAAAGTTTCAAAAATCTAGGCAGGAAACATCAATGAAGTCTGTGCAAATCAGTTATGGTTAAGACAATACAGCTGTCCCTCCTGAATAAAAGTTTCAATATCTAGCAGAATATCACTGGCAATCAGGCCATGAATTAAGTCTTCACCTGTCAGTATGAGGTGTTCAAACACTGATTTGAACACAGGCATTGGAGCAATTGCACGTAACAGGGGTACAGAAGAGGCTCACCTATGGCAAAAGGAAGGTCATTCACACACATTCTGACCCTGGACAGTCTCCTGAGCTCTACGGCTCTTCTGTTCACACAGAATAGGAAAGGCAGCATGTGCAAACAAAAACCCATCCACAACAGTCTTCCTAACACAACGGAAGGAGAAGTTTCTCAAGTTTAAAGAAAAGAAAGTGCTAAGGAACTGCACAGACAGCAGTTCAACCAAAACCTATTTTTATTGCTATACAGGAGACAAAAAACTCAAAGAGCAATTTAAGAAATTCAGTAAGGCTGAGTCAAAAGATAACAGGGACTATAAACTAAGAAATAGGAATCCCACAAAGCATTTCACTGTTAAGAGATTAATTTGTCTCAGTGGTGAAATCTGCTCAGCCCAAAATAACTGGGTTTCCAAGTTCTGTAAAATACCTTTACATTAACAGGTATAAACTCAGTCCTTCTTTAGAGTGATACTGGAAGACTGAAATCTGTTGCAAAACCATATATCCTTGCCATCTAATCCTCAGCACAGATTTTTATATTAATTGTTTCTCAATTAAGAAAGCTATCACTTTACGTTATGGCAACTATTCCTCAAAAGTCAGTCCATTGCTCTGCAAAGTTAAGAATAATTTAATTCCTTTCCTAACAGCCTGTAAAATTCTCAACTCCCTCTGTTCAGAAACACACTACTTATCCATTCCCAGTCAGCACAAGCCATTTTAAATACAGTGCTGTATTTCTGGCATGTAAGCTGACAGTCTCTAATGAAAAGTGAAGAAAACAATGACTTTGCTATGTCTACAGCAAAATTCAGTGGAAAAAAAAAATGAAGTCTTACTTCAGAAGTGAGAATCAGCTTGACTGTCCACTGAAGAGAATAACTCTTAATGACATTCCAAAACTCTAATACAGAACTTACCAATACTAACAATGCTTAAAATTTATAGATCTTATGGCACTTTTAAATGTTCATGTATATGACTCAAAGTACTTTTCCACTTCTGGTCACAGAAAAAACCAAAATATTTCAAAAGTGTTTTGCCATGAATTCAGCAGACACAGACATTCAGTGTCCTTGTCCAGCATACCAAGAAACAGATTCATGTTTTCTCTATCTGGAGAGTCAGAAAGCCCCAGGTTACATGACAAGACTAAATCATCACTCTTATAAACATAGGCTTCTGACTCAGTGAAGCTGGAGCTTTCTGTATAAGCCCCAGATCCAACCAAAATACACGAACAGCTTAGTGAGTTCATTCTTCCCTGGCATCTTATGTTTCAGATAAGGCACAGGACCATTCTATACATAACCATGCACTAAAATGTATCTTTATGACAGGGGACAGTCATCCTTGTTTCTAATCAGCTTTTTTGTTAAGGACTTCTTCCTTATACAGCTGCTAGCACTTTGCACATGAGAATTTTAACAAAAAGTCACATCAGTTTCTAGGATAAATTTTAATATTTAAAAAAAAATACTAAAGGCTTCTGTAAATGCAGATATCAGCAGTCTTACTACTGCTGTACCACGTACGGGAAGAATTTGATTGGTTTCATACTGTTAGTAAGTGCAATATGAACACTGGTGTACTGGTGAACTCTGGAGAACCCGGAACTCCAAGTCAAGAATAATGACAATCTCTGGTTGTATGAGAAATCAGTTTTGAAAAGGCCTGTCAATTGTAAACACCACAGCTGAAAACAAAGTTTCAACATATTGAAAGATCAGGCAAAAAAAAAAAAGGAAAGAAAAAAAAAGAACATTTTGTCACCATGCAAGTTTGGCAGCAACATAGGGTTGTTCCACTTTCACTCAAAAATATTATAGTCCAGAAGACAGAATCAACTGTCTGGAAAGAATTATCCAGGAAAAATCTTCCCAAGCTGCCTCTTTCTTTTCTCTAAAGTTAGAGGTATCACTTCACAAACTCAAGAATTAGAATTACCAGCATTTCTACTTACTGGCATTATAATGCTCACTTTAAAGTCTTGACTGGATGATACCAAGTCAACAATGTCAAACATACAAATGCATAAACTGAGAAAGCTTCATTTTTGCTAACTACAATAAATCTGCTTTACTAGTTAAGTTGCCAAGTAATGTTTATAATGAAAATAGCAATAACTTGGTGCCATTGTAACCATGTACTGTTATTTAAGTATTTCTAGCTAAAGTATCATAGACACCTACATCAAGAGAAATTATCATTCCAAACTTTCCAAAGTTAAAGATCGCTACTATTAAAAGTAGCCCAAACTTTTAAGTGTTGTTACTAAGCCTTCGGAATTTATGTAGTCACAACACAATAAGCTAAGAATGAAAGCAAGTGGAATAAACACCCTCCCATTTTCCTGAGGCTGAAAAGCCTAACTAACTTCAAAAGCTGACTTCTGGTAACTTTTCATTGCCGTAATTAACATATGCAAAACTTATCTATAAAGACATTGGCGCTTCGTTACACAAGCATTAGTCCCTACTCAGCATAACCATTTTCCTTCCCGCACTCACTCACTGGTCCTTTCCCTGCCATAAACCCTCTCAGATAAATTTCTATCATGGCATCTACCCCATGACTAACTTTGCAGTACTTCAGACTGAATTAACAACCACAACAGACAACCCTGGCTATTCACCACTTAAAAGTTGACATATTTTTAACCGCAGTGAATAATCCCAAATTATAAGTGAGAGAAAGGGTGTAGAATCACAAATTCTTTGTATTTCTCCTTCAACGAAAAAAAAACCCACCACACAAACAAAAAAACAAACCAACAGACCAACTGAACAAAATATATAAACATGCCTTATTCTGAAAAATCACTTGATTACCTACACATCACTGTTTCCCTCGATCTCTATAATGTAAGATTATGAACTTCAGAACTGAGACGCTGCAAGTTTTGTCGTCTCAATCAGAATTCATAAAAACATCAGCGAAGAAGAAAAAAAAAAAAAAAAGGAAGCGGAGAAAAAAAAAATGCCAGAGGGGGGGTGAAAAAAAAATCCGCGAAGAAAGCGGGATGAATAAGGTCACACTTCGCTATTCCCGGCTGCCAGCAGGGTCACGGCACGGCACGTCCAGCGCACGGGCCCGGCTGCCGGCCGGGGGCGCTGCCCGGGGCCGCCGGCAGCGGGGCTGCCAAGGGCAGCACGCCGGCCTCGGGGAGCCCGCTGGAACCAGCGGCCCAGGGTCTGCTGCCCCGGAACGGGAAAAACCGGCCCGCGTGGTCACAGCGGGAGAGACTTCGCCGGGGCTCTGGGGGGAAAGCGCGGCACCCTGGGCGGGCAGGGGACAAACACGCGGGTCTCGCCCCTCCGTGCGCCCTGACCCAGCAGCGGGAGGGGAGACCGCCGCACGCGTCCCCCCCGTCCCGCACGCTGCCGCTGCGAGACCGCAAAGGCGGCGACAACAAGGCAAAGACCGTATCACGATCACCTCCGGGGCTCACACGATGGGGGGCGAGAAAGCGTGGGGCTCCGGGCGGCGCGGGCAGCAGCGCCAGGGCCGCACACTGCGGCAGCGGAAGCGCCCGGGCCGGGGGACCGCGAGGGGGAAGGGCCCGAGCCCCGGCAGCAAGGGCCCCGGGCATGTGGGCAGCGCCGGGCCCGGGCCGGCACAACGCGAGCCCCGAGCGCGCCCCGCGAGCTCCCGGACTTACAACGGCATCGTCTCTCCGGCCCCTCCTCCTCCTCCTCCGCCGCCGCCGCCACCACCGCCGCCGCGTCGTCCCCTTCTTCCTCCTCTTCCTCCTCCCCCACCGCTGCCGCCTGAGGACCGGTCACTCGTCCCGCGGAGCGGCGGGAGCCGCGACCATGGCACAGGCCGGGGCCAGGCCCCGGGAGCGGAGGGAGCGGCTGTGCCGGGCCCGGCCGCCGCCGCCGCTTCACTCGCCTCTTCCCCTCCGGCCTTCTAACATGGCGCCCGGACGCTACCACAGCAACGTCCCGGGGCGGGGGGGGCCTGACGCAGCGCGGCGAACACCCCCGCACTGCGCGCACGCTCGCCCGTCCGCGCTTGCGCAGAGGGAGGCGGGGCCGCCGGGCACGCTGGGGAATGTAGTCCTGGCGGCGGCGGCAGCGGCGGCGGCCGAGGTTTGAAAACAAAGCGCCAACGGCCGCGGGGCGGCGCGTGCGCGGGGCCGGGCGGGACGGGCTCGGCTCGGCTCGGCTCGGCTCGGCTCGGCTCGGCTCGGGCTCGGCTCGGCTCGGGCTCGGCTCGGCTCGGCTCGGCTGGCCCGGCACCGCAGAGTCTCCGGGAGCCGCTCCAGCGCCCCGGGCTCGGCCGGGTCTCGTTCAAAGGCGGCCCCGTGCGTGGCTGTGGCTGCCCAAGCAAACGGATCTTCTTCTAAGAATTGTTCCCGAAACATCTGCCTGCAGTAGTCGGCATAAACTTTCAGAATATTATAAAAAAGTCATACTCTTTATAGATTAGCTCAAAACTTTATTCTTAGAAAAATCAAAGCATTACACTAACTCTAGAGAAAACCTTGTTTACCTTTCTTTTTAAGTGTCCAGGTTTCATCTTTAATCTGAAGAATAGTACTTTCAAACTTTCAAAAAAAAGTGTTCAAAACTACCGATTTTCACCTTAAACTGTCTCACAGGACAAATGGTGACTTTGGCTGACAGCATATAGGACATATAGATCACCAAAAATATGTGTTTCTTTAGAGTAGGAGATGACAAATTCTATTCCCAACTTGTCTGTGCAACTATGAAAACAGGTGAAATATGATTCTCTACAAAAACACTGATATATCTGAATAGAAACATCGGGCATTAACATGTCTAAAATTCTGATACTCAAAAGTTATAGACAAAATAGCTGTCAAATGTTTCACTATGTATCACTATTGATTCAGCTCCTCCACTTTCCCCCCTCCTTTTGCACAAAGGGCCTTGCCTTCTGTTTTGACAAAGTCCTGTATTTGTTTTACACCAAGTATGCAATCACTTCCAGCTCAGTCAGCACAGATACGGTTCCTGGGACAGCTGGATGAAGT
The DNA here is from genome assembly GCF_036417665.1 of Passer domesticus. NCBI lineage: Eukaryota > Metazoa > Chordata > Aves > Passeriformes > Passeridae > Passer > Passer domesticus. The sequence continues at coordinate 14,247,637 of NC_087479.1, forward strand.
CAGCAACACTGAGAAGGACAGCCATGTGCTGGAAATTCTAGATTATTCAAGAATCTCTAAAAAATATGTATCTAGTGTTGAATGCTGAAGATTATTAAATGAGTTCTACAGCCATGTGTTTGGTACCAAAGTAAAACACAGGTTTTATGACATATCTGTGCAGGAAAACTGTTTACCAGTCAGTCTTCAGTGCAGCACAAGACTGTATTGTGTGACTTTTTACCTCTTGGTAACTGGGAAGGGAAATAAGAGTTTGCTGCTTCTATTTATTTCCTTTTTCAGTAGAAATACTTTTTTTGATAAAAGTTTTTCTCAGGCTAGCTGCCTACATTCACTAAGGATTAGGACAATAATATACAGATGTGTAAACGTATCAATCAATATGTGCAGCAAATTGAAATGTTGTAGAAGAGGATTAAAAGCCCATTACAAAATAGTAACAAAGTATGATAATTAAAAATGAAGATTGCATAGTAAGCCTAAATAAAAATAGCATCAGAAACTAAGTATTTTTATCTAAAATGTATTAGGAATTTTCTCCCTTTTTGTTTCACAATTCCTGTTGCTGCTAGGATTTAACGTTTATTCCAGTCAATATCAGGACTGTTCTTGAAGAGATATTCTGCCTATAAACAGAAGAGTTTCAAAATTACAATAATTTTCACATCTCCAACTTCAAAATACAAAAGATATAGTGGATAACATTGCTTTGAACAAAACTTTAGCATGTATTAAATGTAACTTATAGTAGAAAATGTCAGAGAAATCTCTTTCCCCCAAATACTATCCAAAATGCCATCGACCTCAGTCATGCTGTTCATAGCAGTCACTGTTTCTATCGTGGGCAAGAGAAGGAAGTGAGCCATTTATAACAGTTTTTGTCACTCCAAGGAAACATCTAGGGAGTACCCTAGAACCTGGTTTCTGGACCCACTGATACTGATCTTTAAAAGTTATGAGGGAAGATCTCATAGTCCTGCAGCTACAGGTAGCTGTCACTCACCAGTAGGCAAAAAGAAAACATTCCTTAGTGCCTGAAGTTGGATTCTAACACCATTGCTTTCATTTCAAGCTTTTGCTTGTTTAATAAAATGCTCAGTTTCAGCTTGTAAACAGCTTGGTTAGGATGTCAGGCAGCACGGCAGCACAGCCATAACATTAGAGCACCTGGATCCCTGTCTGAATGCAATGCTGACCCTGCTTGCAGCCCTAAGTTGAGCTGGATGCAGTCCTGAGGTCATTTGCACCTGGAATTAGTCTGTGAATGTCCTAAGGACATTCACAATAAAAGATTTTCTCCTTTATTTATGTGTGTATTGTGAAGGGAATTACCAAAGAGCTTGCATTTATCATTATGTGTGTTCAGTTGTGCCAGGGGAGTGGGGGTGGCAGGGGAAGAGTGATGTCCTGCTTTCTGAAGAGTTAAAAATTTAAAATTTGAAAGTAGACATAAGTAGCTAGAGTTTTTAGGCTGGTTGAACTTTATCTGAACCATATGGTTATGTTTTTAAGTCAAAGATGGATTACAGTGAAACCTGGCACTAACAAAATGAACATTAATAATACAATAGACAAAGCTGCAGCTTAAACATTACTTAAAAATTAATAGCTGGGGTAGACAGCCCATAGATCATGGTGTATGAACCGTAGCAACCACATTATTGTAACAACCAGAACCAACCAAAAGTCCACTGAAACCATCCTAAGAGGATGTGGAGGTGACCCTTTAGCAAACCAATAAAGGGCAACTAGATCTCAGACCCTCACAGAGCTCTTGGTCCCATGAGGGATGTCCTGTGAGGGATGGGAAGTCTAGACTGTGAGGGTGTAATTGCCCAGGGATTTCTTTGCTTGGGGAGGCACCTAACTGCAGCTATCAGATAGCATAATAGGTTCTTTGGCACAAATCAATCTAGTGGATTGCCTAATGTAAAAAAGTTCTTTAACTTGTAGTCCTCTATGGCACAGCAGAATTGTCAGGGTACATAAGATGTGCAGAGAGCACATACCAAGGGGAAACAGATTCTGGTAGTGATTTTTGTCCTAGTACTGTTTAACTACACTGGATCTTTCCCTCGATACACAGTATCAACTGATCCCATAAGAAGTAGTTTCTAGGTTTTAATTTTCACTATAATTGCTGTTCACCAGAATTGCAGACTCTAATAATTAATTAGTTACTATCCTGAAAGTGGGGAGGAAATTTAAGTCCTTTCATTAATAGAGATTCTTTGTATCTATATTAGTATTCAAAAATATTTAAGAAACAAAACATAATCACCTTACCAGAAAATTGACTGGATCATCTGGCCTGATCCTACAACATTCATTTATCCCTTGCATAAGTGTTGGCATGACATTCTTCATTAAATAGTTTCGTAGTGGAACAGACTGGGCCTCCAATAACTCTTGTTCCTGTTTTTTCACTTCCTCTTGCTGTTTATTCTACAATTAATAAAGAAAAAAATAAAATAATAAGTAATTATGTTTATAAAATCCATCAAATAACATGGCTAAATAGTGCTGGCCTAGAGGGAAAAAATAGTGTTAGAAGCTGTGGACAGAACTTTAAAGAACAAGTTGACAGTAAAAATTAACTGCTTATTAAATTTAGAGCACACAACATACTGAGGACAAAGAATTTAACATAATAAGCGCTGACATAATCTCCTTACTAAATTTTTTTTTTTCTTTAACACCTAAAAGGAGTTTTATTCTCAAGTCTTCCAGTGGTCCTGTTTCCATAAAGTATTTGGCAAAATGGTTGAAATACACTGTAGCACTTCAAAAATTAGTGCTATTGCAAAACAAAGGTAGTTTCTTGAGGCTTATTTTAACTAGAGGGAAGGAGAATATTTTTACTCAGTAGAGAGCCCGGGCTTTCTAAATTTTTAATTTATTACTTTTGTTGGATTTGTTTCGCTTTGGTTCCCTTGATTTGTTTTATTCGTATTTCATTGATGTTTTTGAGGGGGTTGAGAGCCAAATACACTAAAACTACAGTGAAATACATCTGTTTCCACCAGCTAAATTTATTTCTGTATTCAGGTTAAATCAAATTATATTTTTACACTCAAAAAGTAAGAGGGATGAGGAAATAAAACTGCTGCAAGCTTTTCTTCCTTCCATTCAATAGCTTAGCAGCGTGCATACTTGCAGCAGCTTTAGCCAGAAAACTACTCCAACTCATTTTCATTGTCCTCTCTTCACTCATTTTATTCATTAGTAGCCTGAGTCATTAGAGATACAGCAAACAGATGATACTCTGAAGACTGCTTTTCTATACTCAAGGCATAACACAAAAGCAACATTCAGATGAAACAGATACACCAATTTTTACCTTATTCACTCAATCCAGGAGTGCTATTTAATAAATCTTGCAAGTGGTCTTTGGCCACTACTCGGAGACAACAGCTAATCTACAGTGTCAAGGACAAATGAACAGTTGCTTAGATCTGATCATCTGCCTATTTTAAAGGATAATAAGTTTTATTTAACACCTACTTCAGCTTTGATTAATGCGGTTTGCACTTTTAAAGGTAGATGGCTTGGATTGAATCTAGCTAAAATGTGTTACCTATTCTTACGAATTTTACAGGGTACAAAATACTGTTTAATGTTGAATGAAGCTGTAAATAATCAGCTTCATTCAACATTAAACCTTATATACAAGCCAACATCAGAGGAATGTAAATACTTCTTTAAATGTCAGTAATTTCAACATATTTTTACCCCATAGGTGTATGGGCATTCAAATAATAGAAAAGGACTTCTCTGTGGAAGGATCGGTTTGTTTTTAAATATCTCTAAAAGAAGACAATAGACTTGCCTTTTGGTGAATCGGCCTGACTTTGGGTGTGAACAGGAACATTCTTACAGTGCGAATTTCAGGTCATTCAACTAAATTGCCCTTGGGTGTGGAAAGGTAAATAATGAAAAAGCATCACGTGCATATCTTCTGGGGTCAGTTAGCCTAAATACCAAGTACTTATTAGATTATTAGCAAACAAAAACCATCCTTCAGTCTGCATCAGGTAGTCCTTACCGAACAGAGTACTTGGCTCTTACACACGTTCTTGCAGGCTCAGAAACCTTTCTGCAGTGTAGGCTGGAAGATTGGGTCAGTGTAGAGCTAAAAATCTAGTTTGATAATTAAGACTTAGTCAGGTGCTTAGAAGTAAACTGAGCAAAATGCAAAAGTCCTCTTCAACTTGGTAAGGAAAATCTCCATTGATTGTAGTCGATATTTATAAATGGTAAAATAGAAGAGCTACAGCACAGCAGCAACAAGAGTACCATAAAAGTATTTTAAAGACATGCTGATACCAAAATGCAAAACAACACTATGTCTGTAATAAAAAAGGCATTCTATTCTGTAACATGGGCTTTAAAATGCACTGTGGAGATAGCTTGACCCAGACCTAAAGTAGGATATAAGGAACAAGAGAATTTATGCTACATTTCCCAAGTGTATTTATATAACAGATTACTTGAAGTCATCTAAAACACATAAATAATAATGTTTTCCCAAAAATATGTATTAACCTACCCACTCTTCCCATCTCGCCTTTCTTTCTTCCCTTTCCTTATCTTCTTTACGCTTTTCTTCAGCTTTTTCTTGAGTTTCTTTGGCAAGGCGTTCCTCAGCTGCCTGGCGTTCCAAAGCCTCCTTTTCTTCATCTGTCAAACCATAATTCCGAGGTTCTCCAATTTCCTTGATGATCTTTGATACAGTAAGTCTGTTTTCAGAATCTTCATATACAGCTATATCTTTTAAAAAATACAAGAGAGAACCATTTCAAGCTTTTGTCAACTATCCTCAAGTATTATGCAAGACCTAAAAATATATATTTGAATTTTCAAGTAAAATATGTTGTTTTCAATTACTTATAAATTTCAATTTTTGTTACATAGAATGAAGTTTTCTAAATCTGATTTTCTTTACCAGTTTCAGCTAAAATAATTTGCCTTTCAGGCTGATCTAAGGAAGAAACATGCTAAAATAAATTTTACAACTATTGTTTAATAATTGCAGCTTGCCCAGGATTTGAAATCCAAAAAAGAGGTCAACTACCATCTTTCAGAGATGTTCCTGGCACCAATCTTATGTCAACTTACCCAGATGCACAAAACCATCAGTTTTGTCCTTCTCTCCCCACTGAATGCTACACAATAGTTGTTAGGACATGGCACAAACTCCAATGTTTTTACTCCTACAGATTTACAAATACACAGACCTTTCTCTAATCGATTTCTCACTGTGTTATATTTACAAAATAAATTTGTAGCTTCACATAGGAACATAAGGACTGAACAAGACCTTCTCTTTCATTTTATTCCTTCTCCCTTTTTAATTGCTGGAAGTTACTTGCACAATAAACTTGACAAGAAAGAAGAAAAAAATATAGAAGAATGAAGACTTTCTCCAGGGCTCTCTATTTTCTGTATGCATTCAGTGTGGGGAGGCAGAAACACTACAGGAATTTACATGGAAAAGAGGAAAAGTGGGTGTTTGCAGTAGAGACTACTGAGGTAAAGGGTTTGTTCAGGGGCATGAAATGGAAGGTGTAAAAGCACAGCAATGGGTAAGGAGAGTATGCAGATGAAGGGAAAAAGAAGAATCAGAATACAGGATTTAGATGAGAATCCAGTAGCCCCTGCTCCACAGTCCTTTAGGAAGTTTTAAAAGTCATTGGCAAAGCATTTTTCCCAGCTCTTTCTAATCACAGATTCAGGCAGAATCAGACTCTCAAATACTAATACAATTTTCCCAAGAGTTAAAGTATTTGTGAGTTGGACCTCAAATCCAAACTCTGATCATTAATTGAGCAGGGAACTAACATAATTGTAGGTGATAAAACTTATTTTACAGCTTCTTCTATCATGAAGTCAGGAATTACATTCCTGAAGAATTCCAAATTAAAGCAACACGTTTGCTATGGCAAGCAGCCCATCATTCCTACAATTTTAGCTGCACATGGACATACAAATTACAATGAAAATCACTTTTGTTGTCGTTTAAAGTATTGCTAAGAATTGTTTCAAAGTTGAATTTGAGGTCTCAAGGACTGCATTTTTTTTCTTCGATAGCCACAGAAGAGTACAGTGTTCATTTTACAGCAACCAGAATTAACTACATTTATTCTCAAAAACTAATGCCTTTTAAATGAGAAATGAAGTTAGTACTGATGCTAGCTGAAAGATCACTGGAAAAGGAGTTCATAAATTAAGGTCTTCAAAGGGATTGTTGTTGTAACTTTAATATGCCTTTTTGTAGAAGATCTGTCACCATTCCCAGTTTGCAAATGAGAAAAATAAGACACAAGATAACCAACTTGCAGTCTACATGAAGTGAGTCATCAAAGCAAAGTTGAGTTTCCAGAATCTTGAAGCCCACTCCTTTGTACTAATCATATTTCAGACTCAGAAAAATAATAATCATAAAAATGATACATAAAACCATATGTTACATTTTTTAAAATTTAAGGTGAAAGAAAACTTTTATTATTTTGAAACAATATTTAACAAATCACAGGCATAATTTTTAACCCCTTCTTTGGAATATAACTGAGCAAGCAGTTGGGTCTCTGATAAAATCCATTGCTACTTAATTCTATGTATCTGAAAATCCAGCTGGAACATTGACTAGAATGGAGAGGTATTGGCTGAGCTGAAGGATCCTCAGTGGTTATCTTGGTAATCTGCTCCTACTATTTTACAGCAGAAGCAACACACCTGCATGCTTCTGTGGGTAACAACCAGGAATGTGAACATGAGTAAGCAGACAGTTCTGAGACAAACAGGACCTAAAGAGGATGCTCATTTGAACATGGGAATCAATGCTATACCCTCAATGTGAAAATAATCTGGAACATCACAGTTGTGATACTGCAATAACTACAATCAGTAGGCAAATGTGTTTCTGTATTTGGAATGCGCTACAGTTGAAGAATAATCTTTAGGCATAATTGTTTGACAGTGCCTCTATTTGCATATCTAGAATTGTATAAGCTAAGAATATGACCAATTGGTGACACCAGACCTTAATATTTACCATTTCATACATTTACTTTCCACAGTAGAATTTCTTCAATTCTAAAATAATTTCACTAACTCTAAATAATTACACTATTTTTTCCCACTACTCTACTTCCTAACAACACTTAAATCTTATTATTTTCAAAATAATCTCCATAACTGACAATAAATAAAAATCTTGGAAAATCAGTTGTGGCTAAGGGGGTTGAACAATTAACTTTTCCTAATTCATCCCAAATAGACATTCCAAATAGCAGCAGTTTGATTTTAGGTGCAGAGGTCTTGCTCTTCTTTGTTTTCTCTCCTCTCCCCTCCAAAACCCACCTTTTCTTTAGAATGGTGTCACTCTGATCTCACTGGCATGAATAATCAGATTATAGTTATCTTCTCAAGATTTCCCAGTGATCACAATTTTCTAGATAATATGTAGGGAAGACAAATTTTCTCACATACAGGGATAGTGCAAAACAGATTCAGTCTCAGCCTTCCACTTTTGATTTCTAGTAATATTCTTAAATGCTTCCTAGTTTACAGATTACCCACATATTGTCATGGTGTTGCAAAATGTGGAAAATGTAAAAATTTTCTTCAGAAATTATGTACTTTGATGTTTCATCTTTGTATATTTTCAAGCTTGATCAACAAGAAGGAAGATTTAACCCATGAAACAGACAGCAAGCTCTAAATGATGTCCAGGTGTAGAATTACCTTGTTAAGCTGTAGGCCTGAACAAGACTCAATGATCTCAGACCAATGGGCCATTAACAAAGCTCAGGAAGAAGAACGTACAACTGATAGTGGACACAAAGACTGCAACATTTACAGGCCATAAGGAATCTGGCAGAAGCCCAAGGAAGAAACGAATAAACTTAGAAACTGTGCGGAAATCTGCTCCAGCTGGGTAAAAGTTAATGCCAGCAGTGAGGAAATCACAACCACATATTCAAGGACCACCAACACAAAAAACCCACTGACCCAAAAGAAGAGAAACACTGAGCATGGGAAGAAAGAGCATAATTATCCAATAGAAGATTGAATACTAATTCATATGAGAACTATGTAACATTTAGCTAATAAACAGTAATCCCTTTGTTTGGTAAAATGTATAAATAGTGAAATGGTTTGATAGTAGGGGTGTTTGATTTGTGGAGTACCACCAAGCACAGAGGTTAGCACAACTCCGAAATAAACCATCAATGCCTCTCTTCAGGGTGTAACTATTAACTTGTTGCCCACCAGGTAACAAATCCAATTTTTGTGGACAACAATAGCATTGGAGATAAGTCTAAAGAAAAGAAATAGAAGGAACCATAATGTTTATGTCCATGAAAATGTACTCTTACACCTATCTGAAAGGATGCCAATGCAGAGATCTGTAACCTAAGTCATACAATTATTTTAATAATTAAGATGACAAAAATTAACAACTAACACCCCCAATTTTACAAACAGGTTAACTGTAAAAGAACATTTTTTGCAGGCATATAGTTAAATGCTTGTTTTATATGTATCCTGCAATGTTAATAAAAATATTATTTCTAAATGAATACTTGCTATTTGATTTTTGCAAGTGTTAAATTTGTAACAACAAAGTTTTTTTATTCATGTTATATTTACTAATTTTATTATTCCATACCAATAAACTGAGGATGTATTTCAAGTTCATCAAAATAGTTGAGAACCGTCACATCATCGGCATTTATCTTGCGGAAGTGTTTCAGAATGTGCAGGAACTGGTTCTCAGCATAATCAGTTCCAGCAACTTCACTCTCTGGCAGTTTTATTATTCTGTTTATAAGGAATTCATCAGATGCCATCAAAGAAAAAATAAATTCTGTGAAGAAGAACATATTGTTTGAATATATACAGAATTTCCAAAGGAATCAAGCAAAAACAGCAGGATAAAGCAATTTCTACACAGATGAAATCCACTCTATTTTAACTCTTAGCATAACCAATGCATTGCATTTTTATTCCATTAAGGAGCTGTAATCACAACAGGACAGTCACTACTGTTGTTATCAGCCAACAGTTGATGGCATTTTCACAAAAATCGCAAACAAACAAACAACCCACAAAGTGAACCAAACCCTTCCTTTTAATTAAGAAAAACTTCAACAAAAAGGTGGCCAAGCATTGGAACAGGCTGTCTGGAGAAGTGATTGAGTCACCATCTCCAGAGGTATTTGAGAGATACGGAGATGTGGCACTTACGGACATGGTTTAGTGGTGGACTTGGAAGTACTGGGTTAAGGGTTTGACTTGATGCTCTTAGTGGTCTTTTCCAACCTAAATGATTCTATGATTAATTGTTCACTTTTAAATATGAGGGCAGCAGCATTACATGAAATTGATTTTTTTTAAAGTGAAATTAAATAGGGACAGATGGAGTGATATTTTAGACTTCTTGTTGGTGACAGCAATTTTTCCTCAGTTTATTTAATTAGAAAATAAAACTCCTCAGTTTATTTAAAAAGAAATCTATCAAACTTACCAGGTATAATTATTTGATTAAATCTAGGCATTTTGCCCTTTGCTTCGTCCTCCTCTTCTTCTGCTTCATCATCTTCTACTAAAACAAAAGAAAGAAATTATTGACATTTTCATTTGAAGCAACAATATCACTTTATTTGCTAAAAATGAGCCGAGTAAAACACAGGTTTGCCAATATCCAAATTATACTCATAATTGGAAATTATTCTAACCTTGACACCAGTTTAGAGAATTCAGTAATTCACGTTGCCAGGCACCACAGAATTGTATTTTGGGACACTAGTAGTTGTTTGCCTATACCACAGATGTATCTACATGCACACACAATTTTTAAATATGTTCAGTTTTAAAACTGCTGTCTTATCTTTGGCCTCTCCTGCTGCCCAATAAATTATTCTGCAAAAAAATAGAGGCAAGGCTCAGAACAGTGCGTAGAAATACTTTACAATTCTATGGTTAAAATGGTTTTTGCCACTAAGGGTCTGCTATTATGAATAGTCAGTAAAACTGCCTGTAGAGTACCAGCTGAGCATGACCATTTGCAGAACAGCATAATAAGCTGAACAAGACTGTTTTTCTGTACCTACAAACCTCAGTTGTAATTTAAACATGAATACGATTCTTGGTCTTAAGGTATGGACAGTGCTTGCTCACAATTTGAAATGTGTGTTGCAGAGCTTCTCTGAAGTCATATCTACAGTAGCTTGCCCAATAAATACACTATAATTTGTCTCATAAAATATGTACTGGTGCACTGCCTGGATCCCTTCATTCAGTAGCCCTTAAACATTATGAAGAAATTCTGTTGTAGAGCTTGCTTAAGTAGAGTAGACCAACACTGGACAGGAGAGCATCTTCCATGTTTGTGCATTTACTTTTTACATTACCAGGAAAGATAGTCTAAAAATTACCTTGTGCATAAATTCAATAAGCTGCATTACAGTCCTTCTTACATTCTAATAATCACACATCACAAAACTTGGTTTTGTATCTTGCACTGCAATCATCACACCACCGATGCACTCAAGGCTCTGAGAGCGAGAATAAAAACAGCAGCAGCAATAAAAACAAAAGCAGCAACAAAGGCAAACCAAGCAGTACACACCTTTAAAAAGATCCATTGCCTGCTCATAGGTCTCTGGGAACCCATCTAAAACATATCCCTGATTTCTACAGGGCATAGACATGAGCTTGTCCTTCAGAATTTTAATAAGAAGATACTCATCACCTAGATGGCCTAAGACAAAGAAGGTTAATAGGTAGCTAGTTTATAGAAACAAGAGATCTCAAAATATTATACTAACATTTAATACATTTTAATACATTTTTCTTCTACTTAGACCTTAAAAAGTTAAATATTTTGAGTTACTATTTATATATTATGCATTGTCAGCAATCTATGGAATATTAAAGTGTAGATACAAAATAAAATTACCTTTGTGTTTACAAGGATATAAACATTAGTACTTTAATGATAGAAACAGGAAGTCAGTTTTATTTTGAATTTTACAATCAGATTTTAATAGAAGCAGTAAAGAAATACTTAGAGAAAAAAAAAGTCACAAGAAAGCAACAATTTTCTATTTTCATTTGACAGTAAGACTTAAAGATAGTCTTCCAAAAAAGACATGAGGTAGGTTCTGCAAGTTTCATTTTCAGACAGGTTGTGATATGAATTAGTTTATTTACCTGTCCTACATTGTTGAGAAAATATGTAGGAGGAAAAAGGTTTGACCTGATATTTTGTCCTTTTGCAAACATTAACTCTAGTTTCCAAAACATTTTTTTGCTTTGACTATTAAAAGCCTTAGATATTTATAAACCATTCTAATCACAAAAGTATGTAACTATTTTAAAAGACATTGTTATTTTGAAGAACACATCAAAGCATGCAGAAGAGATGCTGCCATAGATCTTATTACCGAAGCTTCTAGGTGTGTAAGAAATTAATTTCTTTGCAGATACACAAGATCTAAATCAGCTACACCCTTAGCAACAGACCACATTTTTAAGGGGGATCACTTTATACCACATGGAAAATGTACACTAGTAAGAAAATTATATGGCATTATTAATATACAGATGGTAACTAATACTTTTCAGCAAGGAACCCTTTTTCAATCTTTTAAAAATTCTTTCCAGGCTTCTGCAAGCAGTACTTATTTTCTAATAATGTATGAGGTTCTTAAATAACCCCAACAAATTCATACTAGCATGCACTTGTTTTTTCTAAAATACTTTTATTTTTGCAAGTTTGACAAAGGTATATTTCACCAGCTTTTTACTTTATGTTATAGAAATTTATGCTCTCTGCTCTGAGAAGAAAGCATGACATTATTAAAAAAGTCTGAAGTAGAAAGAGGAAAGGGCTACGATTAAAGAGGCACCAAAATATTTTTAAAATATGTCACTTTTAATATACAAGGTGTATCATTGCATTGGGCTTGTGTGGACAGGTTTTGTTAGCCAGGGGACTCACAGAAGTGGCTTCTCTGAGAGGCTGGTAAAAGCTTCCCCCATGTCCGACAGAGCCAATGCCAGATGGCTCCAAGATGGATCTGCTGCTGACCAAATTTCAGCCGATCGGGGTGGTAGTAATGCCTCTGTAACAAAATGTCTATGTAGGGAAAAAGTCATTGTGCAGAAGTAAAATGTGGCCAGGGAAGACAGCAGTGAGAATCTGTGAAACATCTCTGCAGACACCAAGGTCAGCAAAGAAGCAGGGAAGGAGGTTCTGCAGGTGCCAAAGCAAAGGTCCACCTGCAGGCTGTGGTGCAGCCCATGGTGAGCAGGCTGTCACCATGCAGCCCACGGAGGTCCAGGGCAGAGCTGAGGTCCACCTACAGCCCATGGAGAGGCCCACTCAGGAGCAGGTGGATATCCAAAAGAAGGCTGTGACCCCATGGGAAGCCCACACTGGAGCAGGCTCCTGGCAGGACCTGTAGACCCATGGAGAGAGAAGCCCACTCTAGAGCAGGTTTGCTGCCTGGACTTGTGAGCACGTGAGGGACCCACAATGGGGCAGCCTGGGCCTGAAGGACTCATCCTGTTGATGGACCCACAATGGAGCAGTTCATAAAAAACTGTAGTCCATGGGAAGGACTCACACTGGAGAAGTTTGTGGAGGACTGTCTCCTATGTGAGGACCCTACATTGGAGCAGGGAAAAGACTCCTCTCACTGAGGACGAAGCAGCAGCAGAAACAACATGTGATTAACTGGCCATAAACCCTGTTCTTGATATCTCTGTGCTGCTGGTGGGAGGAAGCAGAGAATCATGAATAAAGTTAAATTCAGGAGAGAAGGGAGGGGTAGATTCTCTGGTTTTGATTGGCAATACATTTAAGTAATTTCCCCAAGTCAGGTTTGTTTTGCCCATGACAGTACTCTGTTTGTGACCTCTCCCTGTCTTTATCTCAGCTCATAAACCCTTCATTGTATTTCCTCTCCCTTGTCCAGTTGATTATTCATTTTAATAGGAACTAAAAGTGTAGAACACAAATTTATTTGTGTTTATCTGATTTCCATTTGCACAGGGTTGCACTAGCTACCTGAATCCCATCATCATACTTTGTATTTCCTACCTTTATTCTGCTGCATGTTTTCTTTTATTGCATTTAATAGTTCCTTTGCTTCTTCTACATTTTCCCCCTCTTCCTCCTCCTCCTCCTCTACAAGATCTTCTCCTTCTCCTTCTACTTCTCTTTCCACCCTGTCAGATTCTTTAGCCAAAATTTGCTCCTGATGACAAGAACAGAAATAGGATTTGGCTCGGAAATTCCATAACCAAATTTACTTTATACACAGATGTAATAAAAGAAAAAAATAAATAATTTCTTTCATGTGTGCTCATTAACAGTGAGATGCTGAGCAACTTCCAGTCCCTAAAAAGATTTTAGTGCAACTGCCAGAGATGATCACAATGTTGAAAGATATTTCTATTCACAAATAATGGGATTATAAGTAATTTTTAAACGCTGCCACACATCTTAAAATCTGAGAAATTAAAATAACAGGAATATTAGAAAACAGCAACACACCAGATGTGCAATTTTTTCAGAAATCGCATCATTTGTCCTGACATAATGTAGCTTGTAGTGTTTGCAGAGCTCCTTAGCAATGGTAGATTTGCCAGACCCGGGAGGACCATGAATGCAAACTTTCAGAGGCTGGAAAAAAGAATGTGACATTATTCAAACAGCACAGATGGTTTTATGTAAAAGCAACAATATTTTTAATATTACTAATAGGAAATAGCAATTGTACTTAAAACTAAAAGTATATTATTTATTTATTTATTGTTGAATACCTTATCTATCACCCACAGGTCTTGAGTAACATGGTTACTTAAATGATGAAATTTACTGTTGGAGAAAAAGCATGCTTCTATTTAGCAGACTTACAGACCAATTTGTTGTGGCTAGTTAACGTTTGAATAATCCAAAGAAATGAAACACAATGCCACAGACAGGATGCAGTGAATTTTGGAATGTGGTAGCAGATATTCTACTATAAGCATGCAATAGTTCTACTTTCCAATTGAAATAGAGTTGCTGTCATCAAAATTATTATTTTGACCTCAAAAATTCCTGGTCCATAACAATCTTAAGTGATGTCTCATTTCAGCCTACTTAGCCTGAGGATGAGTAAGTGCAATTAGGATCCCAGTATACACTTATTAAATATGTTATGCAATAAACTCCAAATCATACATAATTAAGTGCCTATCTTAATTTAGTAAATCTGACAGTACAAACTCTGCAACAGAGTAGTGACAGACAGTCTAGCTAGCCTTCTTTCTCCTTGCTACCTGGTATGTACTGTTTCTTTTAGTTAGATGCATATGTTCTTAGATGCAATAGTTTAACCCAAACGCAGATCTGGTAATCCTTTCAGAGCTATGAAGGGACTTTCAATAAATAACTTTTAACAATAGTATCTTCACCTTGTTTTACATACCCTGAACTTTTATTCAAAGTTTGAACCAGATATAGACATGCTAAACAACTTTATTTATACTTGGATGTAAACAAGCATTTTTCTGCACCTTTCAGTAACCTATACACCTGAATACAGAAGTTCTAAATATCAAGCTAACATAGGAAATAGTGAAGTTGCCCAGTAAATTACACTACAGAGCAGGGTAAAAGGAAGACTATATTGCATTGGAATATCTACATTCACTGAATATATAAAGGGCACAAAATACTCACCTAACTATTGACCATTATAAAAAAAAAGCTTAAACAAAAGATAACTTATTGTATTCATGAGGCAAATATACCAAGAGTGCCATATACTGCATAAAGAAACTAGCTTCAGATAGCAGCTTTCCATCATTAAGCTTATTTACATTTACAGAATTTCAGTTTTTGGCATAAAGGAAATAAAATTCGGTCTTTCTTTTTTCTTATTTAATGTATTCAATTTAATTTTAAGTTTTTATGTTCACTTATTTTGCATCTATATCCACCTTCTATGTATTTTTACTGAATTAATTTAAAACTTGTGTTTATATAACCATTTCTATTGGGGATAAAGAGAAAAGAGCAGTTTAAAATAGTATATACCAAAACATTACCAGTAATCCTCGAGCTTTCTTGTATTCCATGATGACTTGAGCAATGTTCTCTATCAGTCCTGTCTCAGCAAACCAGTTAATGTTGAAATTCTCTCTCAGATAAATAGGCTCCATTCGCAGGTTCACAAACAACATATCCAACTGCATTTGCTGAGGGAACAAAGCTACATTAATTTATAGCCTTAACCTATGCATGTTAAAAGAACAGCTGGAGCTAGAGACTAGAATGGATGGGGACAATAGAAAGAATTAAAGCATTGGGAAAGAAGGTTTGCATACAAAACAAAACAGATATTTTAAGCTTTTAAAAATATTAATTTTCAATGCATATTTGTATTTGAGTGTTCTCATGATCTATTAGAACATGCAACACTAAGCAATTATTCTGTACAATGAAAAGTTTTCATGTAATTGCAAGGAATCCCCTCTTTTATAAATTTATCAAGTACCATCTTAAAAATTATCTGGGTTGTGTTTTGTTTATTTCTCCTATGAACAATTTATTCCAGATAAATAGATGAATTCAACGTAATTTATGTATTCTGTGTTCATCAGCCTTAGCAGCACTTCATTATTAAATATTTTTTAATTTTTATCATTTTGTTAGAGTTTTATTAGAGTGCTCCCATATGCTAAGGGGAACAATGACAATAGAGCTTCAGTGTTTTATTCTTTTAAATGATGCTGTAACTCTTCAAAATTCTGTGTTTTATGATGGCTAGATTTTACTTTATTTATTTTCCAAATTGAAACTAATTTTAAATATTTTTAGGCGTATTTTGGGGCTAATTTTTTCTGGCGAAAAAAAATTATCTAATTTATTATGTTATACTTTTAAGTTTAAATACTTTCTTGATGAAATAAAAGAAAGAAAAGTACTGACTGTCAGCTCTTTGCTCAGGAATGCATTTTCTTTAGGAACCTTCTCAGTTTTTCCTGGTCCAATATTTTTACTGATACACTATCAGAAAAAACAAACAAACAAACAATACAAAAATGCCACTCCAGAACCACTTAACAATCAGATTCTTAGGAAAAAATTGAACAGAATTTCAGTGGATAAAATATGTGCTTTAAATTTTATGTTACACTGTGCCTGGAAAATCAGGATACTGATTTGAAATAGATCTAAGAACAATACATTTGTGTCTTGAAAATCAGGATACTGATTTAAATAGATCTGAGAACAATACATTAACTTTAATGTTAGTATTGAATAGCTGTTGATTGCTAAGTAACCTTACTACCTGAAAAAAAAATAAAATAAAACAACCCAAAATCACAGAAAATTTTATAAAGCTCTTAAATATATTAATAAATTCCTAGTGCTTCAGATCTATTTGGAGATATTTAGTTTCCCAGCATTTTTGCTTTAGGTTCCTGAGGTATTTAATTCGATTAACAATTGGGAAGGGTTTTCAGATCAATGCCACTGATAAATCTCCACATATCATTTGCATTTCATCATTAGACAGAAATTGTTAGTTACTCCTATATAGCCCTTTAAAATAGATTTAAATCCCACTACATTCCATAAAATCATAAGCATTTGTATGGACCATTGTCGGAGACTGAAATAGTATAGTTTATGACTTAAACATTTTCATGAATAGTTTATGACTTAAACATTTTCATGAAGGCCTTTTGCCTATTATGGCACAAAATGTTTTACAACGGCTGCGGAGAAGACCACCACACCCTGAATGGGGCTCCCACTGAGGCCCCGGGCTGCTCGCTGATGAAGATAAGATAAAGTAACAATTGAGGACTAGGGAAAATGGATGCATTCACAAAAGCACAAGCCTAACACCTTGCGGGCAGTGACCCAGCCCCAGGGCTATCAGCTGCCGGGCTGCTCACAGACCCTCGCACCTAAATGTGTTGGGGGGCAGGAGACGTTTTGGGTGTGTAGCGAAAAAGCCTCTGGTGGGAGGCAGTGACCGCCCATCCTCCGCTCTGCAGAGCAGCTCAGCTGAGGGGCCCTTCACCCGGAGAAAAACTTATCCACAGCAGAAGGGGTGTCATGGCCCATCAAACACCCCCAAAGGGGTCCCCAGACCCTGCACCATGATGCAACAGATCCACAGTGTTGCAAGGGACAGTGTCAAACTGGCCTCTGCAAGGGAGACACGTGGGCGTTCCCACCTGCCCTAAGCTGCATTGACCCGCAGCACTGTATACTCTTCCGATTCTACACTCTTCTGGTGGCCCCTCTCCACCAGAACTCCAGATGGAGAGGAGCAACAAGACGTCATTGCGACCCTCGGATGGGTGATATGCTTCCACCTAACCCTTGTTCCTTCCCTTCCTTCCCTTCCTTTCCTTCCTTCCCTCTTCCCCTCTTTCCTTTTACTAACCCCATTTGCTTTTAATCACGTTTTTGGGGTATATTTTGAACCTTCAAAGTTCTTTCCATTTTATACAGAGAGACTTAGTTTTCTTTGCTCTTCTGGGTTTAAACTGGACCGTAACAACATCAGGTCAAATAATCCAGCATTCTGGCTTCAGTGATGTCATTTAGTGGACACTCAGTTGAAGGTAAGCATGGAAAAGGCATATGTGATACTTGTTCCAAACTCTCTTCTAATCTTCAGCTATTTTCAACTAGAACTCTTAAGGTGTTTCTTTCCCATGCACCTTTCCAGTCTTCCCCTGGGCTGGTACAGCTTCCTGTCCCCAAGAATTGTCCACTTACTCCTGTCCTCTATCTCTCA
The DNA here is from genome assembly GCF_036417665.1 of Passer domesticus. NCBI lineage: Eukaryota > Metazoa > Chordata > Aves > Passeriformes > Passeridae > Passer > Passer domesticus. The sequence goes on from NC_087479.1 coordinate 14,265,462, forward strand.
TTTCTAAACAACCTCATACCTATGAAAGGACACCAACCACTCTCCTTGGGATGCCTACCTGAACCAAAGCACAGGTTTCATCTTCTAGTGAGCTCCCTGTTTCATTAAACTCTGATACAACAACAACAACAACAACAACAACAAAAAAAGGGCCTTATGTAACATTTGCTCAATCTACATCAGCAAGTGTCCTATGAGTTGACTCTCACTATCACAGTGTATAGTTTACCAGTGTCATTAAGACTACTTCTAGACTTAATTTCACAACTCTTGGAAAAACAAGGTATTTTCCACAACATGAAGGGAAACACATGGTAAAGAGTCAGTATATAATCACAGTTCTGTGAATCCCATAACAATTCTCCATCAATTCTCCATAACTTTCTTAGGTAAAAATTTTATTTAAGTTAATGATAATACTGCAAAAATTAGTCTGTAAGATCAAGTAAACTACTTTGTTTAAAGGACAGATGTCTTAGAGAATTTCAAAGTAATCTTCCATGTAATTTACTACTCAGGATAATTCAGGAAGACCTAGGAATGTCTACTTCAGTAAAATGCATAGTTTTAAAACCTTACATACAGATATACTAAAAAAACAAACCAAAAGAAATTAAAATATCATGCTTTTATCAACTGTCTTACCTTTACTAATTCTCCAAGCGTGTGCATAGATGCATCTACTGCAAGTACATACTGAAAGTTTGGCCTGTGTTCTGCTACATTTTGCAACACTCTGAAACATAGCAAGTACAGTTCGGGCTGGCACTTGGAGAAGCATCCCAGGCTTTCCTTGTTAAATGCAGTTCATGAAACAGTACCAAGAGTCTGCAAATTCTTGCAGAATATTTCAGAGCATGACATTTTCATACATATTTCACTTAATAAAGAAGCACAGCTACACATTTTATTTGGAAGGAAGTTAAAAGAATAAAAAGATATATCTGTGAAAGATATTGTCTTAGTCTGCTGTAGAGTCCACAATCCATTTCCAGGTCTGTGCCAGTTAACTGGTATCACACTCTAGACTGAGCACAACTCGTTATTTATTAAAAGCAAAGCACCAGTGCAACAGTCAGATAAGGATTCCAGAAAGCACATCTACTTCTAAAGAAACTGAAGGCTCTGTTTGACTCAGTTAAAAGGGCCCAAAACTGACCTTAAACCAACCCACCCAATTTAAAAGCCTCAGTACTCTCTAGTGAATTTGTTATCTAGCTAGGTATCAATTATTGCTCAGAGAATTTTTTTTCTACTTACATTGCCAAATCACGAATATGAATGGTTGGAATAATATTCTTGCCATCCCCAAAAACAGGTATTGAAGGAGTCTCACCAAGCCAACACATCTGAAAATACAGAGAATAAAATGAGGGAAAAAAGGTTACTTCTAACTAGAGCTACAAAAGGAACACTTGATTAGACAAATCTGTATATTCAAGATTTAAAGTTCAGTTTATTGAATAATTACTAGAACTGCAGTAAAGGAGACCATTCTTGGGAAGTACTGATTGCCAGACTACTAAAAGCAAGAGGGGTTTTTTTTAAGACTATTCTTTAATCTTGGCAAATATTACTTTTTATTACCTTTATCACCCTAAGGGAAAAAAATAAAGGAAAAAAAAAAGAGAGACTGTTGAATGTTGAAAGAAAGACATTTCCCTGAATTCCATTTACAGTGACAGACATGTTCTCACTGGAAAGTACATATGGAGATACTGCTCAAAAACTAGAGAAATATCTCAGAAAAAATAGAGCCAAAAAAGATAAAAACACTTCCACTATAGCTAAAATATTTCAAAAGTATCAAATAAACAGTTCTGCTCATGAAAGCATTGAGCTTACAATGCCAAGGCTGCTAAAAATGGATTCAATTCCAGTGCAGTTTGCCCCTAGAAATTAAATGATCCTTCAAATGTAGTTGGATGTCTACCTTAAAAAAGTAGTGAAAGAGTCCTTCCTCAGCTCCATATTGATGTCCTGAGGCAACAACATAAGTTGAAAACTTTTTTTTGTTCTGTAAAGTGAAAGCAGCAAGAAAGTTTTTATTAAAATCTGGTACTGCAATTGGGATACAGGTTTACACTGACTCTTGACTACATGTACACTAAATACACAAAGTGTGCAAACTGTATCATTTCCAAGTTGTAACTAGATCAATTGTTGCATATCCCATAGCTTCCTGAGTTATATTATCATTACTACTTCCTTCAAAAAAGCTGTCTACAGCTGTCTTCAAAGAAAAAGTCTACATTTGAACAAAAATTATAAGATTAAAATAAAATTAAGAGGTAAAATTTGGAAGTTATGTAAATAAATTGAGTGAACAGGATAACTCATGCTTCTACTTCCTATTTTCAAGAAAAAATAACTCTGAAATTCATTGAAGCTATTTTTTCAATGTAGTCTATTTACATTTGGCTGTCTAAAGGAGCAGAAAATGCTGGATTAATGATTTTACACTTTCTTTACTTTCATTTTGATGCACTGTTACAAAAAGAAAAAAAAAATCTTTGAACTATTTAAATGGTTTGGTAACCACACATTATGATTAACCCATATATTTCTGGCTGATCTGTGTAATGTCATAAAATTGCCTGTCTGCTTCGACATACATGTTACTGTTTGCATCAATGGTGAGGATGGTTATACAGGGAGAAAAAATATTTTTAAATCATCGTAAAGGAAACGAGCTTTTGAAAAAGTTTTTTTGAATTAGTAACTTTTAAAATTTTAGGATGAAACAAAGTTATTAAATAATTCTCATGTTGTAAATATCCTAGGCATTATATATCTTCATCATAAAATGTAAAAGACCCTGCCTTTATCACAGTGGGAATACATGTGCAGATTTGTGATCTATTATTTTTTTTTGGGAGGGGTGGGGGAAAGGACCTTTTGCTATCATCTTTATAATATTTTAGAAACAGAAAAATTAGGCATGTCTTAGCCAATCTTTGATTATATAAGCAAAGCACCATGTAACTGGACGACAAGTTGCAAAGTCAGTGTGTTGTATCTATGTGACTTTATACTTAGAAAGTGCAACTTTGTTATAAAAACTACTTCAACTCACCTGAGTTTAACAGCTTGTTATTAATCACGAGAAACACTAAAATTAGAAGATATTACACGTAGCAGAAGAGCTTCCACACTGTAAGGACAGCTGCCTTTTTCAAACACTGCTAGGGCCACAGAAGGCTTTGCCATGGGATAAGCACAGAAGGGGGCTACAGCAGAATGTCACTAACTCCAGGCGTGGCAGGGGGTGATCTGGTTAGTCCTGGTTAACACATCTGGACAGAAATTTCCACTGTGGCCAACAGCGTCATGAAGCAACTGCTCATATGTGTATCAGTGGTCAAACAATGATCACCCCTAGTTCTGGGTCAGATGGCCACCACCAACCATCACTGAAGCCCCCTGAATATGCCTGTGTGGGTACCTGGAACTTGGACTGTAAGATAAACCACCACAGCAGCAACCTGAGATGAGACAATGCATTACAAAACATTATAAAGCTTACATTAACAAAGCTTGGGGAGAAGAACGTTTTGCTGATAATGATCACAAAATGCAGAATTTACAGGCCATAAGGAAAGCCAGATCAGCAAGTGTGCTGAAATCAGCTCCAACTGGGTAAAACGTAATCCTGGCAGATGAGGTCATGGCCTCCCCACCCAAGAAACCCATCAACTCAAAAGAAGAGGAAGGCTGAGCATGTAACTAATTAGCACTAGAAGTGAGGGGAAAATTTAACCAATAGATAAAGAGAACTCTGTATCCAACAACCATTAATTCCTTTGTTTGCTAAAATGTATGAATATGAAAACTTCTGAACTATCTTGGGACTCCCATGACTGAGAAGCCCAGTATGAAGAAGGACCAACATGATGCCACTGGATCCTTGGGTGGTGACTATCTTCTGCTTGATCTCTCTCCTCTGTTTTCTATTTCTTTCTATCTCTCTACCTCATATTCATTGTTAAATAAAATCTGTATAATTTACTTCAGTTTGTGTCTTGTTTGCATCTTAATTTGGGCAAAGCTGTCTCCTTAGTATTCGATCTTAACACACACTGAGTTTGCTTGGATAATTCCATGACACACAGTGTTTGCACCTAAGAGCAGCAGCTCCTAGGGCTGTTCTGGACAGACATGTCCCAGAAGACACGTAGCAATTTCTGTCTCCTGGCAGGAAAAACCTGCCTCTTCTGAATCCACAGGAGGTGCTATTTCTCATTTCCCTTAAAAAGAATGTAACACAGGATTTTCTTCCATGTACCTTGTGCTAACTCCTGCCTTGTGGGAAGACAAACCATAATTTTGCACTGAGTGCTATATTTCACTGAAATGCATACCTCTAAAACAGGTTCAATTCCTCTAACTGTAGATACTTAGTGTCACAAGCTACCCATTGAGAAGGTACTACTTGACGTTACTTGGCTATGGTAATTTTAAAAATAGGGCAATGCTTAATTAAGCAAGTTGCTTAATTAAGTTCCCCGCGGCATGTTTAGTCCCGGGTAAGGAATGTCATGTTCCCGTTGTTGTTCATTAAAGCCACTAGGTGTCACTTTCTAGCTGGGATCCTCAGTTCCGGGCTGTGGTTGTTTTACGCTTGTTTGCTTTATTTTTAAAAATTGCTTGAAGTGAGAAACAGGTCTAAATGGATTCGGGAACTACTACGTCACTGAGAACAGAGATGGGGGCTGAAGAGCTTTTCTGCCTTTGGCAGGCAGGTATTTCTCCAAGAATTCTGAATTTGGCACGACCTCAGAAACTGCAACTTCTAAGAAAAGTGACACAAGTTGAATGCCCTGAATGCCACTAAGGTAAAGGTAAAAAATTGCTAGTGATAAAAAACAAAGACTCTTATGCTCTCAGACTGTTACTGAATTTTAATCAAAAAACAGGTGAGAGGTACACTAATGCAGAGAGGCAAAATCTTGCTATAAGAAACAACTTCCATTAAATTGCACTCTGAACAGGCAATAAGGCTTAGAAAACCTTCTTTCTTGGTGCAAGACCTTTTTTACCAGGCTGACTAGACTGATGAATCCTAGTGTCTGAGGTCTTTGCAGGGAACAATAACACTGTAATTTCTTTCACTGATGGCATATCCTCTAGACACCACTGAATTTAGGAAAGAGTAAAGACTGTAATCCAGAAGTCCCCAGCCATCACAAGAAGCCAAAGCTGATTTCATGGGAAGAACAGATGCTTTGGAGCCATCCTGTTCCAAAGTGCTGACAGAAACCATCCAGGAGCAGTGATACCCATTGGTGCTGACACTGGAGCTCTGGAGGAAAGGGGCTCCTTTTGAAAGGGGTACAGCAGGTAGGTATTGAAAATATTCAAGCTGCTTTATCATGTGCTACATATCTGTCTTCTCAACAGATATTCAGCCTGGCAAACACTTAGAAGCTAATTATACAAATACTTTTGTTATGCAGTGACTCAGTGCTTTGGACTAGCCAGAAAAACAGTCAATAATTCATCTGGGTATTAAGTGGTGGCAGAAGTTAACACAAGGTTTGATGGATGCTGTTTAAAATTTTCATGTTTTTAACACTGTAGGTGTGAAACTTATCCCATGGTCTTTCAAATCCACGTTAGCACAGTAAAAGAAAAACCAATTTACCACTGCTTTTTCAAGCTGTAAACCAAATTTTTACTTGTATTCTGCATTGTTAGATCCACAGTAGAACATAATATAATTTCTAGTGCTATTTTCTCAGCAGTACATAAGACATATGCTCAAACCAGAGAAAAGTTATTTTCACAATAAACTGTTATTAGCTGGATAAATTTCTGAAATGGACATTGAACTATATTGATTATGGGAGACTCCTAACACAGAAAAAGAATGACCAAATCACACCTTCATCATCCGTGTATTTTTTGTTGTCTTTGAACCTCCTCACTACTCCACCACTAATGACAACAGCTTCCATTTTCCTGAATTGTAAGCTCAGCCACTATTGGTATTTATTTAATGATAGTTCTTAAATACAAATAGAAGCATAGTCTGTTCTCTAGTAAGATTAATGGTCTAATCAGACCAAAGCAAGGAAAGCTGAAGGAGGGGATTTTAAAACATATAAACTGATAATATATTTAAGCTATTCTGTGTCAGCTCTATGGGTGTGATTTTAAAGTGAATTATAGGGTGGAACAGAAGTCAATAAGGCCTCTGCTCCAAGAGCACAAACTATCCAGGGACATGCTAGGTGTGGCCAGAACATCTAAGAATTTAAATGAGTTGTAATAATGACATAGCTGGCTGATATTTAAAGATGCTGCTTTTCTTTAGAGCTGTACTAATATCTCATTCCTCTACAATCTTTCTTCCTCAAATATTTCCACACAGACCACAGCTTCGATTGTCTTTAGTACAACCAAAGAAACAATACTATTTCAAGATGAGCATGATTTACTCCCTACCTAAGAAAAAAAAAAGAAATTGGGATTTATATTATGCATACATTTGGGTTTCAAAGAACATTATAGTATTCTCCATGCTACTATATTTTATTAATAATTTGTATCATCTATATTTCTAAGGACAATATGATAATCTTAAAACTTATTCAAAGAGTTTATAAATTTCATTACTATGATAAAGCTCTAAATAAGAAGACAAACCAGCTTATTTTTATAAAAAAGTTGTACACATACAGTTTTCCCAAGTTTTGCAATGTGTTTTTCAGCATTTATGTGATCCAGAAAGCCAGGATGAGACCTTCTTTTGCGAAAATCGTCTTCATTAAAAGGAGCCTCGGGATCTTCCTACGAAGAAAAAAAATGTGACTGATATACATTTCCTAAAACAGAACCATTTTGATGGTCTAGATAGTTAAAGGAAATTCTTTAAAAGTGTTTTAAAATCTGTTTTAACCTTTGTCTTCATTTGAAATTCTTCAAGGTTCTGAATTTGATGCCTGAGATTCAGCATTTTGAAAATGTCATTGGTTCAATTTCAAATTTCACAGTAAAAGATTTTTAACTTCTTGTTATATTTTAAAAAGCATTGGTTTTTATTATATATAGCATTACACAAGGTTGAAAAAGATCTATTTCTGCAACACTGAATTTGAGAATTGCAATAGCATGCTACAAAGCACTCAACATGGCTCCTGGAAATACTTTAAATATATTGATATAAAGATGTATCCATTTTAATTATGTATTTCATCAAATATACAGCGAACATGGGATTTTTTTAATGACTGAAACACAATGCATATTGTGGTTAGCATTTGTCTTGCCTCTTGACCAAGGAACTCTTTATGTCTTTCTGTATCATTATAGCCCAATGCCTAAACTTTTCTCACAGTGAATTTTATCTAGCAATTTTGGATGCAAGTAGTGGGTAAGGGTGAAAGAATCCTAAAACCCCACTCACTTTACCAGCCATCATTGAAGTACACATCCAAAATATATTGTATAATTTAATGTAATGAATATTTTCCACTAAATAGCAACATCTGTTAAAAAAAAAAGTTTTGATATTACTTACAGGGTCAATGGGTTTGGTATTTGCCCAGGTCATTATTGTTGAAATGAGGATGAATAACTTTTGTTTTGCAAAAGTCTCTATTTCGTTATGTAGGGCTGTTAAATGAAAGCAAGGATTTTATTTTAAACTGTATTTTTCAAATTATATTTTTGCTCTTATATAAAGATGCTATAGACTAATAGCAATGTTCTATGTGATGTCTTTTTTAAGCAAATGGTCTTTCAGTTAATATAAATTAAAGATAAAAAAATCAGGAAAGAGAACAAGTAGAGAAATAACGGTAATAAAGAATTAAATTATTAGTAATTGACATAATTGCCACAGAGCTACAAATTATGGGGAGAAAATTCCCCAAACAATCTATACTAGAAAACTATTCATCTTCACTGATTGCTGAAATACTGCAAGAAAATAAAAAAGTGTGGGGTTTTCGTGGTAGGAAAAAAAAGGTACTGAATGCAAACAAAGTTTATTTTAATATAAAACAAGATAATTGTTTTAAACAATTAATTTTTTGTTATGCAAATTATTCTGTTTTCTGAACGTTCATATTATAAAGAGGAAAGGATAATTTAGTTTAGCTGTCATATAAAGAATCATATTGCACTCTCACCTTGAAAGGATTCCAGCTGCCTATTAGAATGTGGGCGTAACAATAAGGAGAAAGTTTTCAAAAGACTGTTAGCAATATCTTTTATTGGACTTTAAAGAAAAAGAAACTTAATTATATAAAATATTGAAACATTCTTTGAATATCACAGGAGCAAATCTACTCACCCCCCAGTGCAAAGAGATGAGACAATGGTTGGCAGTTCTTTAGGGAAATTACTGCCTACACAGATGTGCCATTTCAAGAGCTGGACCATTCCATGTCAGCTTCTCTCCCTTCTGAATGTGACAGTGCATTCCATGGTTCTTTGCTATTTATCCAAATAATGTGTGCAGCATTTCTCCATCAAGGAACCCAATTTTATATTAAAGTGAATCCACTATAATTTTACACATTTTAATGATAATATTACACATTTATGGCAGGTTTTGATGGCTACATAGAAACCAAATTTCTGTTCAGGTAAAGCTATACTAACCAGAAGCAGCCCATGTTGCTTCCTCGATTTGGTTTGCATCCTCAGTGATATTATACAAAACAATGTCACACTCAAGCAAGTGACTTAAGAGTGCTTCTCGAGGAGAGACCTGAGGGAAAAACAGAGAGAAAAAGACTAGAGAAAAAAAACTAGAGAAAAAAAAATCCTCTTGTAGTTCAATTTCTGGATAGAATGTGATTTTCCAACACTAGGATGTTGGAATTATTCATAAGATAGTTATCAAACAGTTATATAGTTATTATATTTCATCTGTCAGATACAAGAAAGCTAATAAAATGGAAATTAAATGCTGAAATTTCTAATTTAGAGTACACATTAACATAGATCAAAAATACAGACTTTTAATGGTATTTTAGGATCCATATTTTTAGTACATTTGTGAGTATTGAAAATAACTACCACTTATCCAGGTATTTTAAACAACTATCCATTGATAGAATGGAGAAGACCTCAAAAAATGTCAATTTCCTTGCAAGATAGCATCCTGTAATTTTTATTAAGTGCAGATTATCTGTATTACTTGAGCAAATCCAGCAAACACTTTGGGCAAAAGCAGGGGTTAAAACTAAACACCACCAGCCATAATTGCCTGATTGAACAGTCCAGCTGCATAGACATCTGAATCAAAATTTTCAAATGTTGGTAGAAATTCTTCAATAAGAAGAATAATAACCAGTTTATAACAAGCAGTTTGAGACAGAGGCAATTTCTAGTTTCAGAAAACTAAATCAAGCAATAAGCAATCACATTCACAAGAGGAAGCCTCCTTTAGTTAATTAAATCCAGATATACACATCTTTATCCAAAGATGGAGGTATTCAGAACAATTAGCTGCTAGTGAAAACTGTGATTTCAGTGAACAGTTAAGAAGGACACTAAATCTGAGTTCAGCATCACTACCTTCAAAATGGTGATAAAAGACAAAAAGAAGATGAGAGATACTTGAATGGTAAGCTTTGAGAGAAAAAGAAAGCAGACCTGTGGATCATCAAGGTAGATTTTTTAAACAAAAGTTATGAAGAGGACATCACCTATTTTCTGTCTGAGTTCCTTCCTTTTACTATTTGCGGTGTCAGACCTAGAAGGGAGGAAGCCAGAGCACGTGCAGGAAGCAGAAAAACAGATATATACAGCTACCAGCAGGAACAAAATTTCATTAGTGCAGGTCATTTTACATGAGCTGAGGTATTTCTAATGTCGTCTAAAGGCAATCTGAAATCACAGTCATACTTACTGCATACGTTTCCTTTGCAAAGGGTGGACTGGCACTCTCCGGTGTAGAAAGAGTACCCACGACTTCGTAGATTTCCCCTGCGGTCGTGAGAACACCAACAGCTGAGTCATTTTCATCGCCCTCCTCTTCTTCTTCTGGGCTTTCAAGCGTCGCCCCAACAACACAGGTGGATAAATACTGCAATATACAAGACACAGAATTTGTTTACAAATATCTATTGAGCCCTACACATCTTGTCGTAACCTCCAGGAGGCACCAGCACCGTCCGACCAGCCCTGCTCCTGTCGTTGGTAATGCTCTTCAGAAACAGCTTCCCATTGAAGGGAAAACTGTAGGGACTTCTCGGGCTCAGCTGGAATATTTCGGCTCTTGTGTCCCGCGCCTCAAAGCCGAAGGTGCCTGGTCCCTGGCTGCCTGTGCCGCGCACCTGGCTGCTCCCGGGCAGGGGGTGCCTCTCAGGGAACTTGTGAGGGGGCTCCTCACAGGGAGCATCCTCAGCCATCAGCTGCTGCCTCAACTCTCCCGACCGGCTTTATCCCCCCTTCCTGCTCCTAACTCTTTATTTTTACTCCTCATTTTTGCTCCATCTTATCCCTTTAATTGCTCCGGCGCCCCTCCTCAGCAGCTATCTCAGCTGACCCTCCTGCCCGCCCGGCCGAGCTCCCCGGGGACCGGCCGCGGCTCCCCAGCGGGCGGAGGCGCCTGAGGCAGAAGCAAGCCGCGGCCGGGAGCAGCTGCGGGCCCGCCCCGCGGTCACCTCGCCGATGCTGCGGCCGCAGTAGGAGTCGAGGTGGTTGAGGAAGACGCGGCGGCCCGGCGGCGCCTCCTCCATGGCGCAGCCCGGGACGCGGCCGTTGCCGCGCGACCGCCGCCGGCCGCGCTTCCCCCGGCCGCCGCTGGGGGCGCCCGGCCCGGCCCGGGACAGCGGGGCCCTGCTCGGAACGGCACGGCGCGTGTGGGCACTGCCGGGGCAAAACCAGGCGTTAACTAGGTTATCCGCCGTCCTTCCCGACAGCAGGCAGGCTGTGAGGCTGCTGAGGCAGACTAACAGCTACGTTAGCAGCGCTTGTTCAGAGCTCGGACAATGAAACACCCGGCAGCTGAAGGAGACCTGAAATTCTCGCTCCTCAGTGCTGCAGATGTTCCCTCCATAGGGGCAGCAATGCAGGACAGGCATGGGAGAGCATTTTGCTCATCCTCAGCAACCCAGAAGTGGTGGAATGATATTGCTGTCCCACTTTTGGGTTAACACTGTAATACAGTTTGAGAAACAGCACAAGTTTCTTCTGTTAACACCTACACAATACCTGTTTTGAAAGTATGCTTATAATAAGCACTGTAAATGATGGCTTAAAGACCTCTAAGACAAAAAAATCCAAACAAACAAAACCAAACAAATCCTAAAATTTAATAATGAAACATTACTTTGGCATTTTTCCACTTGGATTTCTAACACTCCTTTACAATCACATACCATACGTTAGCTTGCCATTTCATGACAAAGTTTCAGCTGATACAAGTTTGCAAACAGTTTTCCAAACAGTCCACAGCTATTTAAGATTTGTCTTAGGGCATGACGATTTCAGTCGTTCACTCCCCACTTTCCAATAGCTCCACCCCCACAAGAAAACTTTAACACACCGGTCCATTCATTTAATTCTTTAGTCATTGAAATTGAACAAGTAAATCAGTTGCAAGGAAAAATATTCAAATATAAATTTGCTGAAGTACATTCTCCTCACAGAGGACTAACCACGTGCCACAGACCTGTGTGCAAAAGAGAGCCTATGAACAATTTTTGGAGCATGGAAGCATACCCTAGGGCAGTGGACTAGTTTCAGAAGTTTCAACCCAAAAAGATAATAACCATGAAATTAGGCTCTTGAAAACAGAAGCACTAATTACAGTTGTCCTGTCATAGTTGCGCATTGCTAACTCAAAGCCATTACAAAAGCTCTACTAGGCTTGTCTCATCCATATGACTAACCACAGCAGGTAGAAGCCAACATAGCTCTATTGAAGTCACTGGAATCTGTGAGAACCAATAAATTCCTAAATGTGGCTCCAAAAAAACTACTGCATGTACTTGTCACAAAAGCATAGAAGAATAATGGAGGATTGTTTAAACAAAGACAGACAAATACAGGAATAATGGAAGAATAAAAAAGGTGTGAATGTCACAGAGCGTCAGTTCAACTGTACAAGCATTTCCACCCAACTCTAATTTTTAAAAAGTCTACTATTCAGTACATACTTAAAAAGTTATAGCAGAACAATAGATTTATAAAGAGAGTTGTACCAGTTTTTAAGTAGAAAATACAAGTTATATCTTCCAGCTTGTATTAGTCTTAGCAAATTTCACAGAGCCTTTGGTTTCAAACCAATACAATGCAATTAATATTACAGTGCTTACTTTAGTATTCATTAGGAGAGGACACTGTAAAACTGAGGGAGAAAACAATTGGGAGTACCAAAGTACTGTATTATAGAAAGTAAAGGCTGAAGCAAAAATACTCTTGAGTATATCCTGTACATCATGTAAATACACATTCAAAATAGTAAACAGGCCTTCCAAGCCTCTCAAACAGTTGCAGTACAGCGTACATATTTACAGCATAGATAACATCATTTTTAGGAAATGTGTAGCCCATTATTTCTGTGCTTAATCATTTGTGTTTCAGACAATACATTCATATATAAGTAGTTCATCTTGTGTATTATTTGGAGCTTGCTGGTTGCCATAGACAAGGACAGATCAATTAATACTGAGCCTTGCTTTTAACTCTGATACTGCCACTATATAAGCAATGCTCAACTGCTGAAGAACCACCTTTCTAGCTACAAAGCTGAAAACTTTCAGATTTATGTATAGCAAATCAAGCAGGAACTCCTTGCAGAAGTTTTCCAGTTATTTTTCATTAATTGGCTAGAGCAAGTAGTTACCTTCTATTTAAAAAGAAGGCATGAAAATTATCAGTAAGCACACACACAAAGAATTACTACTTATATCTCTAACATTCAACCTCTATTTTTTTTTTTAGTTTTGAATACTAAGACTTGGCAAAGACACCAAGGTTTTTGAATATTGTATGGAGCAACTTACATGCTCATTTACAACAGAAAGTAAAATTAAGATTTTTTTCTGCTATTTATCAAAGTGGCTTTTAATAACATTGTGATATATGCAAAACCATGGTAGCAAAATGTTATATAATATACTTGTTATAACATATAAATGTTATATAATAATGTAGTAGCATGAAGTAGACTTTAATCCAAGAAATGAAGCTTAAGATGTTTGTAAGGAAGATCTCAGTGCTTCATACTTAGAATTCCTTCTGGCACCAAATCTTCCTCATATCTGGGTAAATCACGACTGACTTTCTTTCTTCAAAGCTTCCAGTCTTTGTAGTAATGCATTTCCAAACACCTCTCGATATGCAGGGCTGAGAGAGTCCAACAAGGAGTAGACAGTTTCATGATACGGAGTTTGCAGTCTATCATCAGTCTGATCAAAATCATAAGCTACTACCTGCAACAAAGAATTGGGTGGTTAAATTTCTGTAGTGATGATCACCTTGGTACATGTAGCACAACATTTAACTTTGCCAGTCAGGGTAGTACAGAACAATGTTTTGTAGGAACAAAAAATACTGAATTTAAATCGCAGTCTCTGCTTTCTACTATGGAGCTTACTGGTTAGACAGTATTTAAGACAATTTCAAATACCTCTTGTCCAAAACCCAGAATGTTAGTAAAATACATTCTTTGAAAAGAAGTCTCACATCTACATGTCTGTATAAAAATTACAGATGGTGCAAAAAACCCCCCAAACTGTATAGATGTTGTATTACTGACTTCTTTGGGTACCTGAGAAACCCAAAGATTGACATACCTGTAACAAATTACTGATTCTATCTTCACCATTTTCTGTCTTAAATAAATTCCTGTTTATTTATTAGCTTCCCTTCTCACTTTGTTGGAAGTAACTAGCTAAAGTTCCCTCTTCTAGAAGAAAACATGTAGGCCAGACTTTCATAAAAGTACAAGAGGAATATATGTGGTTGTCAGTGAAGTATTTTTCTAGGCACCTTTTGAATATGGTCATTGTGCAAAACAAAGAAGTTTAAGAAATTACAAACAAATTAGTTTACCCTGAGTCCTGCTTCAGTGAGCTCCAGACAGTATCTGTTCCTTTCCCTGGTTTCCACATTGATATATGCCACATCCTCTGCACACGGAAGGGTTTTTGACACAAACATGTTGCTGACAGCAAACAAAACATCATTCACAACAGCTTCAGCTTCTAGTCTCATATCTTTCACGTCTGTTCCTTCGAAGTCTCTATAATCAGAATCCTCTTCAAACCCTGTATTATTGGGCAACTCCATAGGATTGCAATCAGTCTCCATTCTGCATATAAAAACATTTATTTTAGAGTTATTATACCACTGCACTCAATATATAACACCATAAAACACAAGTTATATTTTAAACAGACGTATTTAACATTGTCCAAAAAAAAGGAAACTATGAGACCCAGTGACTTCCATAACTCATGAAATGATAGGCCAGAGAAGTCAAACAAGTGATATTCAGAACAAGTGCTGAAGAAGATTACATGAACATTTAGAAGTGGTATCAGTATCACTGAGGCTAGTATTTCTCAGGCAAGTTAACTTGCATTCTGTGGTACAGGACTCTGTTAAGATTCAGCAGTCATTAATTCTGCCCTTTGCTGATCCAGAATGCAGGAGGAAGACAAGTCATGCCTGGAAAAAGCTAAATCAATAGCTGCAGAAAACAAAAACCTACTGTTGGTGCATTTAAGGAAGACTTAGAGAAGTCTGTGAACTAAATGGGTTATCAGAGACCTTAGGAATTAAAGGCAGCTGTTTGATGCAGTCACTAAAGAATAAAGCCCCTGTTCATCTTTTACGCACAGCTGCCGACACATTTCAGAGACACAGGCTGCTGGTCTTTGCGAGCAACTGGAACCAAAGCGGACAGCCCCAGCAGGGCTATCCCCGCGGCTCCGGCAGTGTACCGGTGTGGCCAGGAGGCCTCAGCTGACACCTGCGGAACCTGCCCGGGGCAGCAGGGAAAGCCCCTCGCCGCCCCGAGAGCTCCGGGAGCCGAGCGCTGCTGCGGGAGGGGATGGGGGCTCCACATCACCGATATGGACATGCGGGACATTCACTCCTCGGGATCCGCCGCCTCCTGCCCAATCCCACCGCCGACACACAAACAAATTCAAAGACGCTGAAGGCAACCGGGGAGCTGGATACCGAGCTGCGCAGCCTCCCGCTCCCAGGGACCGCACCCCCGCCGCGCCCCGGAGCGCACCCACCAGCGCAGATGGGCGGCCGAGGCCCCGCCGCCCGACCCCGCACGGCTCCGGTCCCGCCCCGCTCGGCGGACAGCGCCCGCCCCGCCGCTTCCCGGGCCGCTCCCCGGAGAGGCGGCCCCGGCGCCACCGGCCGCACGACGCCTTCCGGCCGCGCCGCCCCCTCCCGCGGCCGCTTCCGCCCCCGCCTCCTCCGCGCGGCGACGCCACTTCCCGCACGTCACGGTGCCGGTGGTCGGCGGGGGGTGTCGGCAGGAAGGGGACGAGCAGCCGCGATCGGCCTGGCCGCGCTCGCCGGCGGCGCGGAGCTGACGGGGAGGGGCTGCCCTCCCGCGGACCCCGGCCCCTTCCCCGCGCAGCGCGGCTGCGGCGGCCGCTCCGCGCCCGAGAAGATGGCGGCGGTGTCCGAGTGAGGATGGAGCTGCCTGCCAGCGCCTCTTCGCCCTAGGGCGGGCAGTGCCGCCCCGCCGGGGCGTGAGGGCGGCGGCGGTGCCGTCGGGCAGCGGGGAGCCCCCGCCGCAGCCCGCGCCGAGGGGCGAGGCTTGGCCTGGCCTGGCGGCCCCCACTCCGCTCCTTCGCTCCTCCGCGCTCCGCCCGGCCCCGTCCCGCCGCCCGGCCCCCGGCGTGCAGCCGCCATGCCGTGGCCTTTCTCGGAATCCATCAAGAAGAGAGCCTGCAGGTACCTGCTGCAGAGGTACCTGGGCCACTTCTTGCAGGAGAAGCTCAGCTTGGAACAGCTCAGCCTGGATCTCTACCAGGGCACCGGCTCCTTGACGCAGGTCCCTCTGGATAAGTGGGTAAGGGATGCTGGCGCTTCCCCCCCTCGGCTCCTGCTCGTCTGAGGGACCAGCTGATTCTCTGCCCCCGGCTGCCTCCCACTTTATTTTCAATACCCAGCCTCTTCTATGCAAAAAGTTATAGCCATAATTAGCATTTAATCTAGGGAACTGTTGTCTGATATGCTAGTACTAAAGAATAAAAAATCTTGCCATTTGTTACAGATATATTTTTCTAGTCACACTTCGATTGTATACTTTTTAATGATGAGAAAGGAAACAAACTGAAAGAAGGCAATAGATGCTGATATATCAGGGAGGAGCTAGTGTACCCCAGACTTCTCGAAATCCCTGTAGTTAATGAGGAGTCTGTTACTGACTGCTAGAGATGGTGAAAACAAAGTAATCCCTGTGGTATCTGTGCTTTGTCTTTGTCTTGGAGACATCTTGGTTCTTAATGATAGTGTTATGCTGAGCTTAGTCTGTGAGGTTCTCTAAAGATTGTCCCCTTGTCTTGCAGTGGTGAAAGAACTTGTTGACAAAAAGCTGATTTTAGCTGGAGTTTGCTCAGCAGGTGGCCTGTCACACTCCAGTCCTGGCTTGTATGGTTTTTTTATATGTGTGTGTCTCTAAAAAACATATATACATTTCCAGCCTATTTTAGAGACAGACCTTTGGATTACTGTGTTTGTAATATTTTGTAATGGTTCTTGGTTTAATTGCCAGCGTTACTGAATTCTCCCTGTCAGTCGAGGGTCTGTCATGAGGAGGCTTAAGCACTGCAGTGAATCAGTCACTGACTTCCAGGGCAGCGTAGATGATGAGCTAGGTCCTTTGTTTTCATGTTTTCCAAACCACATTTTTACTGCAGTATGTACTGGTATTAGGCCATATGGAATATATTTAAAAATACTTGAAAATATATTATATTTTCAGGAAATGGTTTTAATGTTGTTAGTATGAAAATATGTTTGAAAGTGGTAGGGAACAGATACTTGGAGAAATGCTCAATTACCGGTGTTTGAATGTGGACATTTTTTTGTTATTTGCTTGTTTGTTTCCTTCTTTTCTTTTCTGGCTGTGTCTGCAGCTTGTTTTCCGTGTCAGGCTTGCAGTGAGGCTGCCTCGCGTTAATTGAATTGTTATGCCCTCTAGTGGGTATCGAGCACTCCTTGTCGGAGTGATATTTAAAATGTAAATTACTTAGTAACAAAGCAGTTACGGGTCAGTGCTAAATGAAATGTGCATAACGTATACACAGTGATTAAATGAATATGCTGTACTGCTTAGGTGATCTTCCCCATTTGTGGATCAGCATTTTTCTGTTCCACTTGTAAACAATTACATGATTGAGGCTCTCTGCACGTGACTCTCATGTATGACAGATTGCAAAAGCAGATGTCACGGAAGTACTACAGCTCTCTTTTCCCCCTAGTCATTGTAACCTTGTTCTCAATGAATCACCAGGATGACTGTATTTTTACATGGCATCCATTTTTGCAGACACTTCTGTTCATCACAGCACTGTAGATACCTTAGCCACCATTGTATGTGTTTATAGGTTGTAGAGATATGTAGGAATTCCCGGGGCTGTTAATGCAATGCCTATGCCTTTTGGGGTGTGGGGTGTTCAGAAGAATCAAAATGTAATGGATGATGTTTCTGGTTGAATTTTAGTATACATTGAATACTACTTCTGTAGACAAAAGTAGTTTTGTCTACAAAATCTGTCAATAATGTGGAAACAAGTCCTGATATGAAGGCTGTGCTTCAGTTTTAAAATTTCACTTGGAATCCTCTAATTACTTCCTTCTAGGAACAGCTGGCCTATTTATGAAGCAATTTAGCTCAAGAGTGCTTCATTTTTTTTTGCTTTTAGATAGTACATTTCTATTTCAAAATAATAAGCAGCATACTAAAATACATTTACTTTTTATTACCATGGGTATGGGTAGCAAAAAAACATCTAAGTCAGATTTGTTCAAAATATGGTAGCTAGCTTACTTCCTGCTGTAGCAAATTACTTGTAAATTAATTCAAGTAATTTAAATGATCATGTGGTATTTTAAAATACAGTTTTCATCTCTAATAATTATTTTTACCTTATCTTATGCTGTTGCCACATGTATAATTCTTAAATATAAGTTCATATATGTTTGAGCTTTTATACTATTTATTTTATTAAATTTTAATGTCACTGAATTTTAATTGATTATTTGAGTCTTAAATAATTTCCCAATAGGACTGTTCAGGTTCCGTTTCTTTAAAGTTTGTGTAATTTTGTGCTGCCTAAGTGGACTTTGGAACAGAAACTAGAAAAGCTGAACATGCAAGGCAAACAAAGTTCTAAAAGCAAGGTTATTGAGAGCAACAAGTCAATATGATGGGAAAGTTGCATCTGGAGATACAAGAATAAAAATAAAGAAAATATGTTTTGAGAAAATTAAATTTTTATTCTATATACTTGGAATATAATTTTAAATACAATTAAAATGGCAAGCAACTTCTAAATCCTTATTTTTTTCAAAACTTAGGATGTTGAATTTAAGCATTTTCTTAGGTAAAATCAGTGGCTTTGTTCAAAACTCAGCAAGGTCAAAACCACACTTTCTCTTGCCTGTTGAAGATTATGTCCTGTTATTACAAATGCAGTCTTTTGTCGAGTCTTGTTTACATTAGAAAGTTGCACTCTCTGGATTTGGTATGTGAATAAGATTGGGATTTGCTTCATTAAAGCCTGACTACTTCTTGTATAAGAACTTAAATTTTAACTGCATTTTAAAATCAAAGCACAGGCAGGAACTCACTTTTTTATTAGCCTAAGTGTGAAGAATATGTTTTATATGTATGGATGTAATGAAACCTATATAGAGCAATAGGAGAGTCTTCTGAGGATGGTGGAAAACTTGAAATTCCTAAATTACTGCGTTAGAGCTGGTGTGATACTTGGGGCAACTTGATGGTAGCAGTGTTTATAATGCCATGATAAAAATATGATTTACAAATGGCAAGTTTGTTACATGGCAAGAGGGGATTGTTTGGGTTCATTGTTCCACTGTGACAGAGAAATGAAAAATGAACTTTGCATTGAAATGACATGCTCTGAAATACTCCTATCATAGAAACTAGGTACTTTTTGTGCTTTTACTGGCAGCCTGTTTTCAGTTTTCTTCAGTACTGCCAAAGAAAGAAAAGATTAATTTTTGTTAGTATTCTGATGTCTATAAGAGTAAGTTAGCAGCCGGGTTTTTTTTGTGTAGTGCAAAAATACAGATTATACAGCCAGCACAGAGCAGTTCTGAAAGCTAGATAGTGTGAAATTGTAATGGAATTGATATAGTTAAGTGTCTATTTTTTTGTGTGAGTATAATTAATTTTCTAGTAGCTTCAAAGTGTTTTTATTTGTTAGATGCAAAATTATGGATGTGATTAAAAAAAGTTATGATTTTTAATTTTTATTTTATTGTTTTCTAGTGTCTTAATGAGATCCTGGAGTCTGCTGATGCACCTCTGGAAGTCACAGATGGATTTATCCAATCAATTTCTTTGTCTGTCCCGTGGGGGTCGTTGCTGCAGGATAACTGTGCATTAGAAGTAAAAGGATTAGAGATGGTCTTCAGGCCGAGACCAAGGCTTGGTAGGCTTATTTTTTTATTTTAGAAAAGGAAATTTTTTACAGTTTTTCAGAGTCAAAAGTCTACCCTTGCTTATTTAAAATGTCATTTAGCTTCCATACATTAATGATTGAGAATTAATAAAAAAAGAAACTGTCAGGTGTTTGTCAGTTGGTTGACAGCTCAATTAGTTGTTGCTCTGTTAAATAATTTAAAATGCTTATAATATTCTTACTGTTGTATGTCTTCCAAGCTTCTTTCAGACCTATAGAAATGGCAGTGTGGGAAGGAGTTTGTGCAGTTTTTGGGTGGTGTTTGTGCAGTTCTGTGAGGCAGAGTTAGTAGTTGGCTGTTGGATGGCAGCAGGACAACAGCATGGTGTAAGATTGGGGCATGTTATGGGAGGTTTGTCTTTGTCTACTTCAGGCTAAAAGATGCATCTCTTGTATATTTAGAGAACAACAAATGCAATTTAATTGCTATTGCAGGGTGAAATAATGACTTTTAAGTACTCTAACTTCTTCATACTAACTTTGGTTATAATGCTGAGGGTTGCCTGAGTTCTTCTAGCTTGTCAAGCTCGTATCCAGATGCTTGTTACTGATCTAGTTTAGATAAATTTTTACTGGTCATCAAGCTTCCATAAATTCTGTGGAACACTTAGGTAATTTTTAGTTGTGAAAATTGTTTGAATGTCTGAAGGATTTTAATTTGGCTTCCTTCTTGTAGTGTAAAGATAGTGGAAGAAAACATCTTTTTAAACATAAGAAAAAAGAATGCGTAAACCCTATTTCTCATCTTTTGTTAGTTACCTTAAAGAATTACTTGTTTACATATACTCTACATTTCATCTGTAGTTGTTTTACTGGAATTAAGTTTTGAGCTATATTACTTTCTGATGTAAGATTATTGCTTTGAAGGAATGGTAGTATTAGGAAGAAACCTTTATTTCTTCACTTGCATCCAGTTAGTTCTCTTTGATGTACAGTGTTTTATAATAGACCAAATAGTGTAGAAAAAACCCCATGGTGCTGGTTTTATCACACATCTATAGCCACATGGAAGTTTCCAGAGCTGAATGCTTAACTGAAATGTTTTGCCTGTTTAACACGCTTGTATTTGAGCTAGTTTTATTTTTGTCTGCCTGTACTGGAGTGCGATAGTTGAATTTGATTAACTTCTCTAATCCATAGTTTTATAGTATTTGCTCACAATGGCCTTGGCATTAGCTGATAGAAATGCATTGTCAATTAAGTTAATCTGGCTGATGAAAAACTTGTTCAGCTTAATACCCGCTGTGCTCTTGGATTTTATTATGCTTTATTTACTATGTCAGGTCTGCGTTAGGCATTTAAAACATGTTTTAATGTGCTAAGATAACATTTTAAACCTTGCTTAGTGTACCTCTGTGCAGGATATGTTTCAAGAGGAATAAGAAACTTTGAAATAATTTTTAAAAATTAGATTTACTTCATTTTGCCAATTATGCCTGCAAAAACAAACCAATATAGTGAAAGAACTCCAGAAATTTTTTAATTGCTCAAATTAGTTAAACCAGTGCTGAAAATTAATTACACTGTTGATTACCTGATTTCTTGTTTTCAAATACCAGAATCTTACCAGTGCAGTCTAAACAGATTACATTCATTTTAAAGTAGTAAAGTCTATAATGAGAGATTATAACTAAATTTGTTTTTAAGTGTAACTTCTTACTAAGTTGTTGAAACTCTTTTCTGGATGTGCCGAATATATTGTGGTGTTTTGTCTTTATAGTTTCATGAAGTCTATGTTTAATTTATTAAGACTAACTTTACTCCACAGCATCT
This sequence comes from Passer domesticus, assembly GCF_036417665.1. Classification (NCBI taxonomy): domain Eukaryota; kingdom Metazoa; phylum Chordata; class Aves; order Passeriformes; family Passeridae; genus Passer; species Passer domesticus. Next base: position 14,286,890 of record NC_087479.1, read on the forward strand.
GGTTCTGAGCCCATGTATTGGTCAAGTTTTATGACCAGTAGTATGCAGCTTGCAAAAGAGTGTCTTAGCCAAAAATTGACAGATGAACAAGGAGAAGGGTCCCAGCCTTTTGAAGGACTTGAGAAATTTGCAGAAACTATTGAAACAGGTATGAATCAATTATTGAAATTTGAATTAACATCTGAGATTTAATTGTTTTATGTTGTGTCTCAGTTTTACAAAACAGCATCTCAACTGCCATAACTTGTATGACTAATTTTCACTTGTTAGCATTGCTTGTAAAATCTAAAGAGGAATGTAGGACAAGTGATCTTGATTTTGAAGTGGGGAAAAAAGCCCCATTTATTTCTTAAAGTATTTGTATACTTCCCTCCAAACTGTTTTTAAGGGCAAGTTGGTGTTTGTTTTCACAGAATAAATCCAGCTAAATCTGTGTCTGAGGGATTGATAACATGTCTTAGTTTTGGAGATGGCTCTGTAATTCATCAATTGCTAGCAGTGATACTGTTGAAGTAGAAATGGAAAACGTTTCTTCAGCTGTGTCTGTGCAAAGCTGACCTGTTATGTTGTATGAATGTCCATAATCACACTATGTTGGTAGAAGCACTTCAGAAACTGTTTTTTGTTGGAGGTGGTTTTTCTAAGTGCACAAAACTAAGAGTTTATGACTGCATTATGTGGTGGAGAACCTTGTGCAGAAATGTGTGAGCTAAGGGAAATGTTTAAAATCCCATCTGGAGATGGAATTACTCAGTCCAGGTAGCATGCTGCTGCAGCACTGCTTGATAGTTCAGATATGGTGCACAATGAAGATGTTACTTTCCTTGAGGATCATCCACACTGAGCTACAGGAAAACTTGATTTGAACTGTCACTTGCTCAAATGTCTGAGCCTTAGAGAGCAGTTGTATGCTATGGATATACATACATATTGGTTATGTAATAGGAGTTTATATTGTCTGTTGAACTCTATCTTATTGAACTCAATTGATAATTTCCACTGAAATAAATATTGAGAGCTTAAAATGAGAGACCGTTTAATATGGTTACAAAAGTAATCATTTGGTAACTTAATAGTCTACACTGTATTTTTTTTTTGTTTTCCCTTTTAAGTTCTAAGAAGAGTGAAAGTTACCTTTTTGGATACTGTGTTACGAATAGAACATGTGCCGGAAAACTCTAAAAGTGGAACTGCACTTGAAATCAGAGTTGAAAGGTAATTTTAATTTTTTTTTTCCTAAATCTGTGGATTTTTTTCCCTAAGGGACTTCTTGCCATTTCCTGTAAAATACATTTTACTCATACACACAAGTTCTTAGTATACAGTTAGACATTTGCCCCTGAGCACCTTTTTTATAATGTTTGTGAGCATTGTCTTCACTCAGATTCCACTTTAGCATGTTTATGCTAAAGTTATTTAACCATCAAGTTAAAAGAGTTGTGTTTTTTCCCAATATACATTTTCATCTACTTCTACAGTTAATGAATAACATTTCTCAGACATTCAACAGTCAGTGTATATTGTTGGCCAGTCAGGCTATGTATACAATTAGAAAGGGAAGTGACCCTTTTGAGTAAGATACTTTAAATAATTTTAGAAAAAAAGGTATAGTCCTGAAAAAAAATCCAAAGCCCTGAAAGAATTTAGGTTCTTTGTGAGCTTTCAAAACAGCCCGTGTAAATTCTGTAATTACTTTGAACATGTATGTGTTCTTAATGTAGATTTTTTTCAACCTGTGGGAGAATGTAATCATACTTGCTTGCAGAATATTGAGATCAGTATCAAATAAAACTGATGCTTATTCAGAATTGCTAATGAAATATATTTAGTTTTAAACATTTATAAGCTTCAGGTTATTGTGTTCTCTGGAGTATGTTCACATTGGAAGCACGTCTTGGTTTTCTAGTGGTGTCCCATAGAGAAGTTAAGATTTCCACCCATTCCCAGAGAGTGGTGGATTTTCATTTCATGACAGTGAACAGCACTGTAAAAGTATGAAGAGAGAGACCATGTACAAACTTAAAGGTTAAAAGGCACAAGAGAAGTAACAATTTGTATGCACCCACTGTCTTAATTTCCTTTCTTTTGCCTCCCAGAACTATGTACTGTGATGAAACTGCAGATGAGTGCTCTGGAATTAATGTTCATCAGCCCACAGCTTTTGCTCACAAATTACTGCAGCTCTCAGGTGTCTCTTTCTATTGGGATGAGTTTCCTGCATCAGCAAAGTCCTCCCCAGTGTGTTCAGCTACACAGCTGGTAAAAATAAATACATTATATAAGGATGTAAATTGATGAAAGAATAGATTGTTATGCTAATATATTACATTAATTCTGAAGGATACAGGAGTTGAACTTGTACTTAAATCTGTGTTTGGGAAGTTTTATAATCAGTTCCTGTTGATTTTGAGGAGTGGCAAGGAAATGGACTTGAGGACTGAGTAGAAATTAGGATGTATTGTGCTGGAATGTGGTTGCAACTTTAAGAACTAGAAATTTAAGGACCCTACAATTCACTGTTCTGTGGAAACTTGCTCTTTTTTTTTCAAAGGTGTAATGCTTCACATTCTATGTGCTTTGTTTTTTCACAGTTACCTATACGTGTTTTTAAAGCCTTGATCACATTTATAGTTTATAAAGTGATTATTTGTGTGATAGGCTTATTTTAAATTATTGTTTTGCATTTTTTTCCTAAGAAATGGGATACATTCTTATTCCTTTATCTGTAACTTTTTAAGGCAATGGAACCAAAGCTTTCGCCTAGCTGGAATCCAAAAATCACTTATGAGCCACATCCACAATTAACAAGAAACTTGCCAGAAATTACTCCTTCTGACCCTGTACAGATCTGTAAGCTGATTGGTAGAATGGAGTTAAGCCTAACGTTAAAACAAAATGAAGTGCTTCCTGGAGCTAAGGTTAGTCATGCTTTCCTGGTGTCTAACTAAATGAGTAGTTCTGTAGAATTATTTTTTTCTAGTACATATGAAGAAGGTGTAATATTCTCAGGGGAACAGAATTGCAATAGTTTTCATGTTGATTCCTTATGTTCTAACCTAATAAATATATATAAAAAAACTTCTTTATGGTAGTCAGATGAGTCAGGGCACACTGAAATTTGTTAAATGAGAATTCCTGTGTTAGAGAGACTGAATTTAAGTGTTCACAAAGCAAGTAGACATGGTAGTGAGTATATAAGTAAAGCTGTGTAATGTATTCCCCATCTCTGCAGTTTTTAAATTGGCTGTTGACCTGTTTTGTATAATGTACCATATTTTATAGAAAGCATAAAGTTTCTGCTGTGGTAGAGAAGGATTTTTTTTATGTCCAGCAATTTCTAGTCCATCTTTAATTGTTCTTGTTTATTCAGTTAAGAGTCCTTGAAAAGTAAAATAACATTTCCTTGGTGTGAAATAGAGAAATGCTGCCAATTTCAAAAGTATTAATATACAAAACAGAAGACCTTTTATTGTTTTAAGGTCTATTTCAAAAGGTACTTACTTGAATACCTAATAAGGTGGTTACTTGAATACCTAATAAGAAAAACTAACTTTGTTTTTTATTACTTTGGGAATTATTAAAGAAAAAAAAAACAGATTAATGGAATTATTGATTTTTTTTCTGTTATGAAATTGTGTATTTATTTTAAGCTGATAGTCAATGACACATCTGCATTAATCCTGCCAAGCTACAGGTTGGAAGAAACACAAAATTATGTTTCTCGTTGTTTTATAGAAGATACTGGTATAATGACTGTATTCTTCCCACTATAAAAATCTATTATCCAAATAACACATTCAAGTAAAGTAAAGAAAAATTCCTTGAGTGTTCTTGACAATATTATTTTCTTTTCTTTTTAGTTGGATATAGATGGACAAATAGATTCTGTACATCTGTTTCTGTCACCAAGGCAGGTTCATCTTCTATTGGACATGGTAGCAGCTATTGCTGGACCAGGCAAGTATTACAAGAAACAAAAAAAAAATTTTGCAAGATAAAAATGTTTCCTCAGTTGAAAAAAAATTGTGATGGTACATTATTGAGAACTTTTATCTGATATTAGTAAAATGCTTTATAGCTGCTGTGAGTTAGCACTATGATTATTTTTTTTGTTTTCAATTGCAAATTGTACATCTAGTAATGAAAAAAAAACCCCAACAAATAAGGCTTGACACATGACTGTATAATAATACAAGAAATGAGGAAATTCTAGGTGGAGAAAACCAGGAGACCGAACAAATTCTGGTTCTTGCAGTTTCTGTTTCACAAGAGGAACTTCACTTCTCTGTCCTATGTTATGGTGGCAGGCACAGAAAATATAGAACAGACTGTAATTGAGTTTGTTTGTCTGTATTTGTGAAGAAGTAAAAGCAGTGTTTCAGTTACTGCAGTAGAAGTATGAGAGTGTTTGGGTTTATTCCCCTCACTATTTTATGTAACAACACTTGTTAGGGTAAATAATTTGTTTGAAAGATATGTCATCTCCTGGGTGGGTGCTTAATATTCTTCTAATATTGATATACTTGTGTTATTGGACATGTTCATTGTTTTTGGACAACTGGGGAAGTATTACATACAATTTCCCAGGTTTTCTTCAGACCTGAAACTTTAATAATGCCTTAATAGTAAAACCTTTAAGAAGTTGTGGCCTTAGTCCCCAAAGCTGACTGAGAAATGTATGTATATTATATGCTAACACGCTGCATATATAACCTTGAAATGTTTCCATCATCTGTGAAGTTAATAAATGCTAGGAAGAGAGTAATCTGTATGTGAACAAATAAAACCTCCAAACCAACAAAATGCACAAATACACACATCTCATATATAATAGACATGTATATAACCACACATGCAAATGTATATGTATACACCAATGATCCATTTTCAGATTAATTTTTGAATTTTATTAGGGATACAGTTAAGGAAATTACAGTAGGATTTCTGTCCATTTTTTTGAATTCAGAGAGTCTGAGCAGGATGGAACTGTCAAATAAAGATAGGAAGAACCGGCCCATGCAACAGGAGGATGAGTATCGGATTCAGATGGAGCTGAAACGATATTTGAGGAAAGAGTCTTTGTCTGCAGGAGCATCATCTGAACAAAGCTTCTATGAGACAGAGAGTGCCAGAACGCCTTCTAGTCGTGGCAAGTATAAAAGATGATGCAAATAACCTGTGGTTAAGATTGTTTAAATTGATTGTTCATCTTTTCATCTTACCAATTTATGTATTGAAACAAGTTTGACCTGAAGTAATTATATGCCATTAATTGTAAAGTTCAGTAAAAATTTAACTAGTTTAGGTATCAGGCTGGACTTGATTCAGTATTTCCTTAAAATTGTTCTGTTTATGTTAATGTGAAACATGCTGAAAACACATACAGCATGACATCTTTTCAAATGTGTGGTTGAGGAAATTACATCTAGAATAATAGTTGTATTTATGTGATTTTATGTGAATACTTTTTTGCTAATTATTTTTAATGTGAAATACTTTGATTTGTCAAAAGGAGAATGTATCAATTTATAGAAGTTATACCAGCTTGAATATGAAAATGAGAGATTTAACTGTTCTAATATTCATGAGGTTTTTTTCTCTCTTGATTTTTATTTAAATGTCTCTCCATAGACTCTCCTAGTTTAATGTCAAGAAAACTTGGAACTTCTGTAAATTATGTGTTTAGCTGGTTATTCTGTCTAACAGTTATGACTTTAGACTTAAGAATACATTTCTGTTAGAAATAAAGGGGTTTTTTAAAATTAGTAAATAGCTCTTTATTATCTGTGGTTCTCTACTAGAGGAAGAAGTTTTCTTCTCAATGGCTGAAATGGACATGTCCCACAGCCTTTCTTCCCTTCCACCTCTTGGAGATCCTCCAACCATGGATCTAGACTTGTCTTTAACCAGTACATACACAACTACACCAGCAGGCTCTCCACTGAGCACTACAGTGGTATAGTATTAACTGCATTTGGAATCTTCTAGAAATTAACACTTCTGCCTGAATCTGTTGCATAATTGCTACATTCTTTACAATGTCAGGAACTGTTGCAAAATTCTAGAACAATTTAAATGTTTAGAGCTGATAGTATTCCTTTTCTGCTGTGGAAATGGTATTGGAATTATTCTCATTTAGGAAATGTGTTTTCAAATGCCTTGAAGCTTATATAGGATGCTTCATGATTTATTTTCCTTTTAATTACTGCATGTGTGCCACCTGGTTTTCTTTTAAAATAGACTACACAGGCAGTGTTGTACGAAATTGTAGTATTAAATTTTTCCTCAAACAGTATAAAAGCTATGCTGTTGTTATCACCAACTTTCCCAAATGTGGTGTACCTAATGTTTCCCTTGATGAAAACTGTGGAGAGCAGCTGTAGAACTAGAAAATGTATGCTCATGAGGAGTGCAACTTTAGCCTTAAAAACCTGTGGAATTAAAAAGCATATCTTGAAATAAAGCATACCTGCATTGAAAGTTGAGCACTAATTCTCCATGACATAGCATGCCATTGTTTGTTTATGCATGTTGGAGTTTTGTGGTGATTTACCTCATTATTTATGTTTGATCTAATGTGTAACAATGCTTTGCAAATTTAAGATCATATATATTTTTTGTTTTAGCTGCAACCGACTTGGGGTGATTTTCTTGATCGTAACAAACAAGAATTGCAGCCTCCAAGAGGTTCCTCGCTAACAGCCAATATGGTTCACCAGACTTCCATAAGAAGGACATGTAAGTAACAACAGATAGATGATTATGAAAATGAATTGTTAAGCAGCAAATTGGTAAAAAGAAATGAAAATCAAAAGTAAGATGATTTTATAACTGTTATTGCTGAAAAATTACGTGAACTTAATTTTGTATTTCAGCTATTCCATCCAGATCTGTTTCTGTGGATGAATCCAGACCTGAGCTACTTTTTAGACTGGCAGTTGGAACTTTCTCAGTGTCTGTACTTCATATTGACCCTTTACCCCCACCTGAAAGTTCACTGAACCTTAACCCATTGACACCAATGGCTCGGGATTTCTTTGCCCGAATAGAAAAGATTGAGCCAGTTAAGTTTTCAACAGAAGATTTTCTGTCCTTCCGAGAAGTATTTGCAGCAGCTTGTTCTCATGATCACCTTAGGTATAACTTTGCTTATTAATAAATATAAGTAACAAAAATATATTTTAAGTAAATTTGAATAAAGTAAGTTTATTTCCATAGGAATTGTGTCACTTAATATTTGAATTGCTTTAGACTTCTTTATTAATTTCAAAATAGTCTTGAATTTTGACATCTGTTGTCCAAGACGTCTTTTAAAAAAAAATTGAAACAGAAGAAGAAACAACAATAAACACTAAAACCATCTAGCTTTTTAATAGACTAATGAAATTAGGTACAGTTTCTATGACAGAAGCCTAGAGAGTCAAGAATAATTAAGTAAATATCTTTTTTAGAAATAGCTGTGTTTTACAGAAGTGTTGTTATTCCAATGTAGTGATTACTGCTTGAAGGAGCTTAGGGTTTTACTTAGTGCAAAATGTGATACCAGTAGGGATAAAGCCTAAGTGAGAACAAGATAATAAAGTCAGGCAACAGTCTTTTTTTGCCTTTTACCATCCCAGTACAGTGTATGAAGTAAAATATTTAAGGGTATATATATTTTCTTACCTTATATATGTAGTTTATACTTTGTGAGACATTTGACTTCATTGTCTACCTAAGGATGTTAGTTTTATATGAACTGCACCTCAAATTAGATGCCTAAAATGTTGTTTACAAATTTCTCTATGCTGACCATTGTTGATTATGTAACATGAGCCTCATTGTCTGTTGCTCAATCTGTTATAATTCGATATTTTCATGTATTTGGAGAAATTATGGTGTTTTAATGATTTTAAAATTATTATAGTGATCCTTTCTTACCTACTTAAGTCTTGACTTTTTATAATTTTTAGTGATTTATACTACTTTTAATAATTATTAATTTTAATAATCTAGGTTTATAGGTACTGGCATCAAAGTGTCTTATGAGCAAAGACAAAGGACTGCCTCACGAAGTTTTAGTACTGACTTATCCATTGGTGACATGGAGTTCCTGGAATGCCTTTTTTCTACTGACTCTCATTCCATGCAGCCTCACTATACAGAGGTATGTTAAAAATAAAGGGAGTTCCATAAAAAAGAGATGTTAATTGTATAACTGAGAATGCTAGATTTTAAGATTGTTGTAATTTAAATGTTTCATAATGTTTTTCATTTTTTTAAATATGGTACAGTTTTAAGATAAAACTTACGTTTTAATTCTGAGCTGACATAGTGAACCCAACTTCTGTCATACCTGACAGGAACAGCACCAAGTAGCCAAACTTGGTTAGTTACTTCTTAAATATGCTTAACATGGTTTGGGCATTAGTTTTTTGAAAATATTCTAAGCAATGGAGTTGAGCAATGCAAAGGTTTCTTGTGGTGGTGATTATTCTTGCAGCTCTTGTAATGGTCAGATATCCAGTAGGTAGCTGAACATGTAGATTGAGTAAACAGTTGAGCTGGGGCTCTGTTCACTGACTTCAGTGTGGGGTTACCTGTCTGTTCTAGGGAAAATGTCATATATATTTTCCTGTGGCAACTCCTTCCTATTTATTAAACATTTTGAACTTTTTTTTTTCCTGAAGCTGCTGACATTTCATTCTGAAGAAAGAAATGATTCTCATTCTATGCCATGCCTTCAGCTGCATTATAAGCATTTAGATAATAGAGGACCTCAGGTAAGGTGGGAGATGAAAATGACTAAGTTTCTGTAGAATTACCTTTGTCTAATTTGGTTCATTTGAACAGAAAATTGACTGTAAAACAGAGTTCTTAACTCCTACTTATTATAATTTGTTTCACTGTGTTGTGTTGAAGATTTTAGTGTTTTTTCTCTCTCTTTTCAGGGTAGTCAAGGGAGACTCAGCTCTGTTCCACAGAAAGCAGAGTTACAAATAAAGTTAAGTCCAGTGTTTTGTGAGCTGGATATTAGTATTGTAGACAGATTAAATTCCTTACTTCAACCCCAGAAACTAACTACAGTGGAGATGATGGCATCTCACATGTATGCTTCTTACAATAAGCACATAAGTCTGGTAAGTTTAAAGTGAAATTGATTAAGAAACTTGCTGGGGATCTTTGCAGGAGGAAGTCAGGGTGACTGCTAGTTCTGATTGATTTTTGGTGGCTGAGGTGCTTTTTTTTTTAGTGTGAGAGGTTTTTTTGTTTGGTTGGTTGACTGGGGTTTGTTTGGTTTTTCCAACTTCTGACAGTTTCATTTTGCATTCAGTGATTGTGTGCTTGAAAACAGACCAAAAGACAGTGGTAGACGCTTCAAAAACTGCATAAGTTCTCAGCTTCTTTGAAGGAAGGAGAACTGGGCAAAAAAGAGTAATCTTGACTGACTTCTCATCCCTAATCTGTCCCATCATGCTCTCTAGCAGCTGATATAAAGTGTTGCTAACAATTCCACTTCTGTGTTGAAATCTTTAGTTGTCACAATCAGCCTAGCTGCCTCTGCTGTGTATTAACTTGCTTTTGGGTAGGTGACAGAGAGAATAGGAGGTTTATGCATTGCATTCTAGTAATCTGGGACCAACAGAAAGAAATTGAAGCTTATTTGCCTTGGTTTGGGTTATTACAATAGCATTAAACGTAAAGACTTTTCTTAAAATACTTGAGGAATGATTAATGCATTTAACTGATTTTCTGCACAGCAACAAAAATCTTTATATAATTTTATTGCTGCATTTACTGATTACGGAAAAATCAACTTTCAAAACTATTTAAGAGACTGCTAAAATTGTAAGACATCAGTTATTTCTGTAAATATAATTGTCTTGCAAGTTTGATTCCTTTCAATAATCAGCAAAAGGGGGATGGTATGAAGGACATGACAGTGACAGGAGCTGGACACCCTGACTTCCTGAAGGGGACAAATACACATGATAGTAATTCCTATTTCTTCAACAGCAGCAGTTTTTAAACAAGTGTCACATGCCAAGTGAGACATGGTATTTCCTAACTGCAGCTGAATATTGTTCGGTACTCTCACCATCTAATTTAAGAGGAAAAAAATTGCAAAAATAACAGTTCTTTTTAAAGATTGCTGATCTCTGCAAAAACCTGACTTCTAAGTAGAATCTTTATGACACCAATAATAGAAAAATATCCAAAGAACAGTTGCAGTCAGTCTTGATGTGTTTTTTCTGTGATATATAAATAATATTTTTCATGTTCAGATACTATATCATCAAAAGCTTTCCCCATAGTCACTTTTAATGCTATTTTCTCTAATTCAGTGGGTTTTTAAATTCATTTTGGTTTGTCTTTTGTTTTTTGGTTCTTTTAGCATAAAGCATTTACTGAAGTTTTTCTGGATGACTCACATACTCCTGCAAACTGTAGAGTTTCAGTTCAAGTCACTGCCCCAGCATTAAAACTCTCTGTTCGCTTCCCAATACCTGATCTACGGTCAGATCAGGAAAGAGGACCATGGTTTAAGAAATCACTTCAGAAGGAGATTCTTCATCTTGAATTTACAGATATGGAATTTAAAACTGAATTTATAGGAGGGTCGACTCCAGAACAAGTTAAATTAGAGCTTACCTTTAAAGAGCTAACTGGTAAGAATGTTAATATATTATATTCAGAAGTCCTTTTTAATTTTTCTAGGTACTGTGTAGTTCAGAAAAAGGTCCTCTGATATCGAGTAACCCAGGGAGTGTCTTTCCACCTGAATTTTGGAGTAGATATGATACCTCTACTGTAATTCTGTGTTCTGTACTAAATACCAACGTAAGTCCAAGCAATACCACTAGGAGGAGAGGCTGTGTGTCCAGTTCTGAAAGACAAGGAGCTCCTGCAGAGGGTCCAGTGGAGACCATGAAGCTAGTGAGGGGTCTGAAGCATCTTTATTATGAAGAGAGGCTGCAGGAGCTGGGCCTGATCAGTCTGGAGAAGGCTGAGAGGGAAATCTCATAAGTATGTAAATATCTCAAAGACAGGTGCCAAGAGGATGGTGCCAGACTCTCTTCAGTGGTGCCCAGAGGCAGGATGAGGAACAATGGCCATAAACTGAAACACAAGAGGTTTCACATTAACATGAGGAAGAACTTCTATGCATTGAGGGTGGCTGAGCACTGGAACAGGTGCCCAGGGAGGTTGTGGAGTCTCTCTGTCTGGAGACATTGAGAATCCACCTTGGATGAGTTCCTGTGTAACCTGCTGTAGGCAGAAAGCTTGGGCTAGTTAATATCCAGCAGTCCTTTTCAACCCTGAAAGTGCTGTGATGCCAAGACTGATTTCCTAAATTACTGTCATTGAAAAAATTTAATAATTTCATGCCTCTGGTATCTTTCAAAATAAAAAAAATCTGTGAGACTGGTTTATTTTTGCAATCTTCTCTGCTGACTCATTTTGTGTACTTAATCAAGGTTGTGACAAAATACAGTGATGCTATAAATATAAATGCTGGTATCTATGCATTGGAAGCATCTGATTTTCTAACTATTGCTAGGTAAAAATAATGTGAAGTAATTTCTCTTTCTAAAAGTTAATATTACATTTTTGGAAGAAGGGATGAAAAAAATTTGACTAAGTAGCTTAGTAAGTAGCATTGGCAAGTTAGTCTTGTATGACTCCAACCTGAGGAGTGGCTAACCTGAAGTTAGCAGTTGTCATTCATCTGTTAATTTCTAAAAAATCTCTTTCTGTTCAGGTTCATTTGAAGAAGATAATGCAGAAACACCAGTAAAATTTTTTCAGGTGTCAGGTGGCACAGATGGAGATATAACATCATCATCAGACAATTTTGACTGGCCTCGGTAAAATAAATTTTCATATGTTTAATGAGGATTGATTAAATATTTATTAAGCACTGTTGTTTTTCTAATTTTAATCCAGAATGCCTGTATGGTAAATGATTGAAAATAATTTGCAAAGAAAGAACATGTAACTATTAAAAAGACTCCAAGAATTTATAAAAATCCCCTGGAACTTCTACATGCGAAATAATGAAATACGGTTTTTAATGTATAATGACTTCTGCATGGACTTGAGTAAATTTCACTGAAAGTTGGGTAAATGATTAGAGACTTGAAACTTTTTCCCATTTTCTTTTTACTTTATCTTTTCTCCTGCATTCATGACTGGATACCAAACCACCCACCCTAGTTGAATTTTGCCTCAAAATAATATAAGCCATAAGAATAGTACGAATAATTATATTGTGATTGCACTATTGCATCTTATATCACAGGCGAGGCAATACAGTACTTCAGGCTTACTGAAGAGAAGGACCTGGTAGCTAAAGCATGTAATAAGATGTTTAAAGAGGTAATTTTAGATTTGGTACAGAATTTTCTGTGTACATTGTTTGGCCCAAAATTCAGTGGCTTTCTGACAGTAAGTTTATGTGGACATTTTTTCTTTTATAATGCCACAAATAAAATTTTCTATAACATTGTTTACATGTAAGAAGCTACACCATGCAGTAGAGCATTTTTAATAGCTGTTAATGGTCTAGTGAAGCAAGTTCTATTTTGGGAGAGTGCTTGTTTTTTTTTTTTTTATTTTGGGAGAGACTTTTCTTATGTCACCTGTATGATCACCTGATGGAGTTGAAAAAAAAATGTTAATACTTTCTTTCACCTGATGTTTCACCCATGTCCCTTTGTGTATGTAAGTTAGTTTTTTTCTTAGTAGTATTGTTTTGGGTAATAAAATATGTTATTATCTAATAAAAAAGTCCCGGGAATTTTGAGTTATTTAGTCTATGTGTATTTAATGGCAAGCCAGTAGAACTAGTGGACATGTGACAGAGCATAAATATAAACATTTTGAGCATCTCTTGATGGAGTATTCTGCTTAACTTCTCCCATGTCAGGATTGTATTGAAAATAAACCCTCTGGCTGTGCACTCTATTCTGGAAAGGATAGCAGCTGAGGAGGAAGAAGGTGATAATAACTTCCAAGAGGAAGAAGAAGGAGGGTCTCATTCTTTGAAGGATGTCTGCGATATTAGAAGACCAGAGCCTTCTCCATTTTCTTCTCGTAGGGTCATGTTTGAAAATGAAGAGGTACTATGAAATTTTGTTACTGCTTTGTGGTTATGATAGAAAAAATGAATACAGTTTCACTACTTTACATGCAGCTTCTGGCTCCTACTTTTGGTTTTGTTTTGGGTTTTTTTTTTGGTCGTGTTTTTTTCTTTAACTTAAGAATTTTTTTCTTTTTTCTTTCAGATGGTGATGCCAGGAGATGTAGTTGAAATGACTGAGTTTCAGGATAAAACAATCAGCAATTCTCATTATGTGCTGGAACTGACATTACCAAACATTCACTTAACACTACCAAACAAAAGCTTTTATGAAAAACTTTACAACAGGCAAGTATAATTGTTTTGCTTGATTATCATGACCTGTACTCTCAGTTCTGTGTCACTTTTGATAAAAGCAGTTGTCTAAGCAGGTATAGCAGGAACTCATTTGTATAGTTTATTTAAAAACACAAATTGCTATATAAATATTTTTCCAAGTTAACATGACACCATTGTGTCATGCACCTGATCAGTGCTATGACAGATTTTGTGAACAAAGGGTGAAGCTAAATAATCTTTGGCTCTCAGTGAACACTTTGTTCAGATCTCTGTGCAATTTTTCATTTTTCTCTAATATTTCTGATGTTTTCTTTAAACAGATATTATACTTTAGAAACTTGCGCTTAATTTTATTCTTTCCATCTAAAAATCTAGAGCTTGCAAGGCAGTCAGGAAAAAAACCCCTAATCCAGTTTTGTAAGGTTCACGAAGATTTATGAAAATATAGAGATAGTGAGCCAAATTTATGGGTGGGTGTTCATTTATTTCTGTTAGTTTGCTGTCTGAAAACCAGCAAAATACTACTAGATTGTTACTGTACTGTGCAAATATGCAAGAGAAATGCTGATCTATTTTAGTCTCTAGTAGATAGTACTTCGAGTATTTTCACTTCCAAAGTGACAAAGCAGAACCTTCCATTGAATATTTTGTTGGAATACTTCTGTACTGAATGTCACATATGTCTTTACCCTGACAGACACACTCACTTGAAATCAAAAGAATGAATGTCTCCTGCAACTTAGTTGAAAATTGATGTGATCAAAATAGGGGTTTCTCAACTCCCCCTCCAGCCTACTGAGCTAATAGATAGCTACTTATAAAGGATTTTGTGTCACTATCACATGTTAGACTTTGATATGTGCATACCATAATTACAGAATGAAAGTTACTTTCATTTTTTATTTCTTATACTCATGAATATATTATTGTTTCTTGTACTCATGAACTTTTTCTCTATTTGCTTATGGAATCTGGAATTTTATATAAAGTCTGCAAAGGAATTATGCTTGACTGACTTAATACAAAATGGGAATATTTTGTGTAATGATAATGTATTTTTTCTAGGATCAGCAATGATTTATTGTTGTGGGAACCCACAGCTCCATCTCCTGTAGAAACATTTGAAAACCTTTCTTACGGTGTTGGACTATCTGTGGCCAGCCAGCTCATCAACACCTTCAGTAAAGACAGCTTTAGTCAATTTAAATCTGCAGTTCATTATGGTAATACACTTAATAAATTATCTAGAACTATAGTATTTTAGAAGTGTAATTGGCTGAAGTGATTAAGGTATTAGTGGAAAGATTTTGTAAACTTATGGGAAAACATAAAACCAAGGGGAAAAAAAAAGGTAGATTACTGTTGAATTGGGTAAAATAAGTGTGAAATTGAATTGCATTACCAATGGAGAAACAGTGAGTTATTGGCATAATGTGTGTACTAGCTAGAGAATGAGTTGTACTTCATTTTATCTTTTAGATGATGAAAGTGGATCTGAGGAAGAAACACTACAGTATTATTCCACTGTTGATCCAAACTATCGTTCACGCAGAAGGAAAAAGCTTGACTCACAGAATAAGAACTCACAAAGCTTTCTGTCTGTTCTGCTAAATGTGACACATGGATTAGTATCAATATTCACAGATGTAAAGGTAAGGCACTGGGGCTGGAGCCAGGTTTTTGTTGTTTTGACCATGGGTCTCCTTCATGCTGTATGTACTTATCTGTTTTAACAGTAATTCTGTAATCTTTATGCTACTATAACTAGGCAGTAATGCAACACAGTATTTGGCAAATTGTGTACTTTGCTTCATGTGAGATGCAAGCAGGAAAGCATGTATTGGCAGCAAGTGTTGTGTTAGTTTAGACTGCCTAAATGCAGCAAATTGTCAGCAAACAATAATTTTATCATTTCTCTTCTTCCTTCAGCAGGATGATGGAAATACAGTGGAAGGAAAATATGGTGAATTTTGGTTTGAGTTCAACGGTGGTTCCCTTTTCAGTGTGACTAAATATGAAGGCTTTGAGGACAGACACTATGTTTGTCTCCATTCTAGCAGCCTCAATTTATATCATCAAGGTAGGGGTGGGATTGAGGTGGCTTTGGGACCAAATTTGAAGTTAACTAAGCTTCAGTCTTCTTAGGGAAAAGGCTGTATTTTTTTGTCTTTTCTCTCGTAGTGTCATTTGGCACAATGAATGTAATTTATGGCTAATGTTTCTAAATGCTACAGTAATGCAACTTCCTTATAACTGTATTTAGTTACAGTTTAGCTCCAACTTTCCATATAACTGCTGGTCTTAAGAGATATTGTGATCCTCTGGCAAAATAGCTGCACAGCCTATTCTTTACTATGAAAATGCACTCTTCCTAATGTCATTGGTTTTTTAAATGAAAAAACTACAGGTTACCAGTGGCTGCTCTGTTTTTCCTCAGTAGCTGGTTGTTGTCCACAAGTGAAGGATTTTGGCTGTGTCATTTGTCTATGTCTGGTAACTCCATGTAGTTAAACCTTTGAAGGTTTCCCCATCAGATGCTTGTGAATCAGCGGTTCTCATGTTTCAGTGGAAGGCTTAGTTATTGTATGTTTAGACATTAGCATGGCACTATCTCATAAAATGAAGAGGAAATACATGTTCTTCCATGTAATCTGTAGGAGATTTCTGTCCTTTATTTCAACTTTGCTATTTTGTTGGGCAAATAAAAAACTCAATCCCTAACAGACACGTTGAAGATTATAGCTAGAACTGTGGTTTTAAATATTGAATCACCCATAACCTTCCCTTCACAGTTCTTGGTTGTGCATGACTAACTTTGGTAATTAAAATAATTACGTAGGCATTAAGCATAAAAAGGATTTTCCTTCACACTTCATCAGTAACAGCTTTGGTAATTCATTCCAAAATCTCTTTGCAGGTTTGGTAGATGGAGTTGTCCCTTCCTCTGAAGTACGACTGCCCAGCACAATACGTCCCCATTGGTTAGAGCCTACTATTTGTTTTTCTGAAGAGGATGGTCTTAGTAGGACTACTTCAGATGGTGTAGGAGTGGATAGTCCAAGTATGCTGACTGTTGCAGTCAAAATCCAATCAGATAAAATAGAGAGCAATACAAAGGTTTGTGTTATTTGTTATATAATTTTTATGAGTTGAGTTATCTCAGTTATATGGAAGCATCTAGATAGGGAGTTAGAAGGGTTATAGATGAAGAAGCCATATAGTTCTCAGACATTCATTTTCAAATGACAACTTTCTGTTAGAATCTTGGGTGGATTATAAAATTTAAGCAGCAGTCTAATTTACTAATTCTTCCAATGCTTCACTTTACTGATCATGCTATTTCTTTACAAAATGCATTTTTTGAATAGTTGACATTTTTTGTTTTTGTTGAGTTTCTCTGCTGTTAAAACAGGCAAGAACAAATACAGAATTACAATGCAGTTAACTAGCAGTGTCATCTAATAGGCAGCCTTTGCTTACCTATTTGGAATGGGACTGGTAAATGACAGTAGCATTCATTAGTGCGGCTGTAAGAGGACCTCTTAGCTGGCATAGTGGTGACAAACAGGTTGGTTGAGTTATCTAAAGAAAGGTTCTGCAGACCAGCAAAGTGTTGTGGGGGTTGTCTCACATGTGATCTACTTCAGGTTGGTACTCCTGGTAATTTCAGCTGTATTCTAGAGTAAATGTGTAGGCAGCCTGCCTTCCTACCACCACCACCAAGCCACCATTTCTGCACTGTCCTGTTACAAAAAGTATGATATTGTGTTATCCAGGGTTTCTGTATTGGAAAGCAGAAAACACCTGGAGATGTTTGGGAGCAGAAGGGTGACAGAGTTTCATAATCTAGATGTGAAATAGTTACATGTTTCATGTAAGCCAAGTCATGCAACTTTGTTGTGCAGGAATTTCTGGTGGCTGTTGGACTACGAGGAGCCACACTTCAGCACCGTGTGTTGCCTTCAGGTTTAAGCTGGCATGAACAGGTCAGGTTGCTACTGTTTTCTTGACTACATCTTCAATTTCAGTCTCATTGCCTTAACTGTCAAACTAAATCATGATTGAAAATCTTGATGTTAGGCTGTGCTGTATTATCATACTCTGCTCTTGAAAGTGTTCTTCTTTATTCCTGTTTCTTTGAGATCATTGACAGATGATAATCTTACATTTAAATTATTTCTTGTCTATTCACTTGGTAGTGTTCCTCTCATCATCCTAACTTTCTGCCCATAACATGTCAGGGAGTTTCTTGGCAGGGTTTACTTCATTCTGTTGGGTTTTGGGTTTTGTTTAAAAATCAGATAAAAAATCTCAGTAGTGCAATATTATTCAAGTACCTAAATAATCCTTAAGTTAAAAATACCCTCAAAACAAGCAAATATGTTATTTGCAGTACTGAAAGCATTTCTGTATTTTTCCCTTCTGCTCACTATCCCTCAAGTCTCATTTCTCAGTTGTATATTTCCTGTTTTGTATTGCTGGAAAAGCAGCACTGGAGGATTTTGGAGAGGCAGTGAGCAGCAGTTTACATAAACACTTGTGAATGAGAAGGGCTGTAGTCATAGGTGTGGATGCAGAGGTAGAGCACAGCAGACAGTGCTGGAAACCCTTGATCTGTGTGTATGCACGAGGCAAAACATGCCATTATCACAGGAGCAGTGTCATTGCATGTACCTGCCCCATGCTGGATTACAGACAGTAACCCTTGACACTCAGTCTGCTCCTGTTCATCCTCCAGTCTGTATAATATGCTGATTTTTACATGCATTGTTACTGTACAACTGTGTGGAGCTGAACTTGGGGCTTTAGGCTCTGCTGTGCTGTTACTTTTTCCTCAGCATAATATTGTCATGGTTTGTGTAGCCTGCTTTACACCATGTTGCTGTTTTTACTCTGTGAAATGTTTCTCAAGTAGCATTTCCAAGTGCATCACAGGCAATCTTTTTTGGAGGGGGAGAGATCAAATAAAAAATTGTCCAAAGAGGTAGTTAGAAGAAAAAATTAAAAGACTAGCAGTGATGGTATGCCTCAGGCCTGGAATATTTTAAGAACTTCTGTAGTGTAACATGTTTGAGAGGGAACTATCACACATCTTACAGAGGAGGATAGCAGCTAGTTTTATGGGGTAGTACATGAAAAAGCTGTTTATACTATGAATGTGCACATGGTTCTGAGTGTATTTCCCATATCCAGCCCTCAAGAAACACTTGAGGATAACTTGAGCAATGTAGAGTTAACTAAAAGTTAACTTTTCAGAGAGAGAGCAAGGAAAATGCAAACACTGTAATAACAGCTGTAAAGAGGGATGAATAAGACTGTATTTGGGCAGTGTCTTAAAAATGCATTGTGAAACAAGGAGCCACTGGAGCGTATGTGGATTGATCTTTTCCATACCTTTGAAGCTGCAGTTTTTATGGGGTTTTTTTTGTGTTGTTTACATTCCATGCTTCTCTCTAATAAAATATTGAGTAAGCATCTTTAAATATTTGTGGCTGTTCACACCTTTTCCTTCTACTAACCTAACATTTTATTGTCATACCTGCGACAGATTTTCTTTTTTGCTCTTCTGTGATGTGTAGTTATTTGTTAATTTAACAATATTGAAGTATTAATATGTTTGCGATTTTTAGATTTTATATTTTCTGAATATTTCTGATGAGCCTGTTCTGGGATATAGTCCTCCAGCTACAATTACAACTTTTCATGTACATCTGTGGAGTTGTGCTCTTGATTACAGGTAAGTAAAATGAAAATGTCACTTGACACTACAGCTGTATACTCAGTCTTCAAGAATGTTCAAGTTTCCATACTATAAATAATAGTTATTTAGGTACTTTGGAAAAAATACTTAACAGTGATCCCTTAACTAGAAGGAATTTAAAAGAGGATATGACTTGCTTAGGTCTGGGAAGATCGAGTTAGGTAATCTAGAAGGCTTTGAGTGAACTTCCAAGTAGGTACAGAGCACTAATTTGTTTTTCCAATTTGTTTTTAGGCCCTTGTTTTTGCCAGTCAGATCTCTACTTACTGTTGAAACTTTCAGCATTTCCAGCAGTGTTGCAGTAGATAAATCCTCTTCTACTCTCAGGTATAATTTAATTATGAATCATGCAAGCTCCTGTAAAACTTGTAATGCCTGTCTGCTTTTTTGACCTCAGAAGTTTTCATGTTGTATAAATGATCACACTGGTTTCCATCTTTTGAAATAGACTTTGCTCACATGCAATCCTTCTGTTTTATTAGGTTAAATAATTTTGTTTATTTATACTTTTTAGTTGGATTGCTTCCTTTAACAACAAGCAATTCTGCATTTTTAATAAGATTGCAATATCCTGAAATGAAGTTATGTCTATTTTATGAATTAGTAAGACCTTAAGATTTCTTATAATTTGCTACTTGACAACAGTGTTTTAACTAATTGAATATTTAATGACTAGTGAAAATATCTGTAACTTCTAATAATTTTCTTGCGACTTCAGTTGACTGTTTTACCTGTTCTTTTGTGAAATGTCTACCGAGTTGATTATTTTTAGTGATAAAAGCTTCTAAGTGTTCTTTGAAATAAATGTTCTGTTAACTTTATTTAGAGAAAAAAGACAAAAATATAAATGAATGTTAAGGCATTATTTCTTATTCTAGGAAGGATCAAATATATAAATTGAAACGTAAAAAATATATAATTAGCAATGGGAAAAATATGTAGAGTGGTTAATTGTTGATAGATTTGAAAATTATGAAAGGTTAAAGTGAAGAGTTTGAATTTAAGATATGCTTGGTATATTTGTGTTTTAAAATATTTTTATATACTAATTTCTTTTGACTTAATAATTGTGCAGCATTTCTGTAAGCATTTTTATTTCATCTTGGTTTTGTTTCTTAGGATAATTTTAGATGAAGCTGCTTTGCATTTGTCTGACAAGTGCAACACTGTCATGGTGAACCTCCATAGAGGTAAGGATGGTTTAGATGTGACTAATCAATTGCAGAGCCTAAAGAAACAAAATTCAGGCATGTTCAGCATATGTAAAGGTTATTGAAGAAGAGTACTGAGGAGATAAGAAGCAGCAAGTAGAGTATGAGAGAATAGTGCAATATTGATAAAAATCTGAGTGCTCTGGCTTGGATTTGTGAATCTAGAAGTATGTCAGAGAAAAACATCTTGTAATTCCTCTAGATCTTGTTACAGTTTAATAATGGGTATTTGAGAAAGCACATTTTTAAAAATCTGGAGTGTCATAGAAATTTTCTTAGAAAAGAGGTCTCATGAGATAGATATTTTAAATAGTTGAACTTGAAAGGTGCTATATGTGCGGAGTGGTAGGTTGTGAAAAGAATCATACCAGCTGGGTTGCTCTCATTGAAATAGTAAGAACCTTTAAGGACTGAGGAACTTGAATCAATGTTTACTAAATGAGTTGGAGAAATAATGAAACCTTGTGCCCACAAATGTCTGTTTAGCTTAAATGAGAGATCTCTAGTAGGGGGCACAGTAAAGCTATGTCTGTTTTGTTTAAAAAGAGAAAAGTTATGCATGGCACTGAGAGATTAGTACAGTATGAACATGTGTTCTACCTCACTTCAGCTAAAAATTGATAGAATGTTTAGTCATTCAGCTTCTGTGTGCCTTGGTTTCTCTAACTCACACAGATGGGATGAAGGTAAATATCTTGAAAGATTACACTGCACACAGATGGTGGTAGTGGGAGTGATACATGGAACCGAAAAGGTTGAAGTTCTTCATTTGAGTAGCTGAAACTTGAACTCTGAAAGTAATCGTTGTAAAAGAAGGAAATACAGAGATATAAAAGGCTTTGATTCCTTTACAGCTCATGCTGGGTTTAATGGGTTTATAACTGTAGTTATATAGGGTTTTGTTATTTTCTTAGTAGCTTTTTTGATTATCATATTTCAGATTATGTTCGTGTTATGGATATGGGACTGTTGGAGCTAACCATTACAACAGTAAAATCTGATTCTGAGGGAGAAAGAGTAAGTATCTAATCACAAACAAAACAAAATGTAAAATCTTCATGAGCAATTGTGATTTGAAAATTACTTTATTATACTTAAAATAAAAGGTTTTTCAGTTTACTTGTATTTTTTAAACTAATTTTTGACTAGATAAGTAAAATAATCTAAAACCAGCTGTGTATATACCATTTTTATGAAACTAGGATAATTTTAACTTTATTCTTGTTTTTTCATTGTTGCTATCTAGACTAAGCCACGTTTTGAGCTACACTGTTCCAGTGATGTAATCCATATTCGTACCTGCTCTGATTCGTGTGCTGCACTAATGAATCTCATACAATATATTGCAAGTTATGGTGATTTACATCCACCTGCTAAGACAGAGGTTAAACGTGGAGTTAGCAAGCCAAAAATGAAGGTACAGAATAGTAAAATGATAGCAGCTTAACTTTCTGCTTCTTGGTAATATATTTTAATTTTAATCCCCATTCTATTTACAAATAATATGAGATTTTATGCAAAAAAATTAACAAATTGTATCTAATTTAAAATATATTTCAGACTTAAAATAGTATTTTTTCCTGCTTCGGTCACTAAATATTTCAAAACATTGCATTGTTTACCTCTTGTACTTTATTCTCATCTAAAGAAGAAAATTCCAGGACATACATGACCTGTCCAGGTATTCTGGTCTAAACACCCTGAACCATAATATTCTAACCTACTTGATGAATCATCCCGCTTGGTGTTTCAGATCACTTGACTGTTTAACAAGTTAAGGTGTTTTTTCTCACAGTTTAGGAACTGTGAAGCAAGCTGTTCTAGCAAAATCTTTTTTGACAATTGTTGTTTTTGAGATGTAACTATGTATAGTTCCTCTCCTACAGGTAGAGACCTTTAGCCAGCCAACTTCCCACGGAGCAGGCCTTGCTGAATCTGAGCAGCAGATTTTACGGGATTTGATGAGTGATGCCATGGAAGAAATTGAGACTCAACAGACTGCTTCTGCCATCAAGCAAGAGTCTAATGGTGAGAATTCCCTGAAGGCATACCCCTACACATAAAGTACAACTTTGCTGGAAAGAAAGGGGGATTGAAAGTTTTGTATATGTAGAGATGCTGCAATAAGAATGGGAGCTGGTACTTAGGATGTCTGAAGTCTTCAAACTATGGAACAGATTTCTGCTTTTAATAATAGTAATGCAGAAGTACTTTGAGATTCTAGTCAAATATACATTACTGAGTTACTGAAAGTAGCAGGGAAGAAATCTCTCTCTGGGACTCTGTCAAGACCCCAAATTCTGTAGGAGTATAAGTTAGTGTCAAGGAATAGACCTGTCTTCTGTATGTGAGAGGTCCAGGAAGAAGGTAGTTTCAAGTCACAGGAAGAACTTTTTAGCTATAAAGAATTTTTTCAATTAGCAGATAGAACAAGATAGTTGATTTTATCACAGGATTATGGCTTCTGTATCATGGCTAGAGTGCAATTCAAGTTTAAATTTCATAAGGATTTTGTACTGCAAGTAGATTTCTCTTCCATTACTATTTCCATGATGTCTGGTCTTCTTTTCTGTGGTGGAGGGTAGGCAGCCACTGTGGTACTGAAAGGTTTTGATGCTGTGTTCTTACTACTATAATAGGAAACTTGAGAATTGTGTATTATTTATAGTAGGACTTAATTCAAGATATAATAAGCAAATTTTCTTGATATAATTGAAGTAGCAAACATGAGTTTACTTAATTTTCATATTTTGCAAGGATTTTGCCACTGAAACATATTTTTTCTCCACCCTCCTTCAACTCCTAGGAGTTTTAGATGACAGATCTCAAACTCAGGAACCATCTTGCTCAGATCTCTTCCTGTTTCCAGATGAAAGTGGAAATGTCTCACAAGAGCCAAGTCCCACTTACCCTTCATTTCCTCATCACCTGATAAGTGAGGCCATGGGAGATGTTCCAGCAGAAAGTGATGATTTCTGCATACTTTTTGCTCCTAAAGTTGCTGTTGCTGTAAGATCCTTTGAAAATTACTAAAAAAAATCCGTATATAAACTGAATTAGAGAAAAGCTTATGTAAAGCCTGGGCAAATAAGATATCATAGATTTCTGTGATTGCTTAGTGATGCTTTTCTGTTTGGAAGGAATTCATGCATTGTTGCTGTTAGGAATGAGTACCAGTATTTTCAAATAAATATGACTTTTCTGTTTCTCAGCACTATGTAATTGTTCTCTCATCTGAGCATTACATTAAACATTGGCAGTTTTCCTACATTTTAGTAATGTTTAATCATTATGATATCACCTTAAAATAATGGCATTGTTAGGGAGAAGATGTGTTAAACAAAATCCAGCATTTATCAAAACAGCAGCTTTGCATGTCTTTTAATCTTTTGTTCATTTCTCTCTTAATCTAAGCTCTCACTGTTTCTAAGGACCTAAGATTCTTGCCAAACCTCATAGAAAAACTTCTGTGTCACTTTCCACCAATGTCTGTCCTCTGCATGTTGTTTCTTAGTATTCTAACATGGTATTCTTCTTAGTAGACAGAATTAGTTCTTGGGTCCCTGATTAGAAGCTGCATTTTCCCAGTTATAGTTGAGCTTGTTTGTTTTCAGAAGTGCTGGTAGGGTGGCCTGGGCTCTTCTGTGGTTTTCTGCTTGCTTTCAACTAGTACTTAGTTTTGTTTATAGTTTGGGTGGGAAGTTTTTTGTCTTGGTTTGGGTTTTTTTATTGCTCTTTTTAACTACTTCGCATGTTCTACTTTTTTCATATGCTTTTGTCTGTACTTTATAAGAAACATTTCTAAACTGATCACGTGTTGTATAAGCTTTAGAAGACAATACAGAAAAGTTTTCTTTTTCATAGGAAGGAATTAGACATCTCAATAAAGAAAGCAGATCTCACCTTCTCAATGGTATATGTTTTTTTTTTTCTAATTAGGAAAAAGAGGAAGAGCCAGTTATAAAAATAATGGTTGATGATGCAATTATCATAAAGGAAAATCATTTCAGTCAACCTGTTAAAAAAACAGATACAAGCAAAGCTCCACTTCATTTCCCTGTTCCTCTGGTACGCTATGTTGTAAAGGAAATATCTCTTATTTGGCATCTTTATGGTGGAAGGGATTTTGGGACTGCACCACCAACTTCTCCAGCTAAAAGTTTCATGTAAGTGTTTGATCCAATTATGTGGATTAGAACATTTCGAAATACTTTATTTTCTTTTGATTTGGAGTAATCTTATTGTTCAATCTCAAGTCTCCCTTGCTTGCTTCTTGACTCCATTCTCACAAGGAATCAATCATAGAATGATTTGGGTTGGAAGGAATCTTAAAAATCATCTAGATTCTGACTCAGTTCAACTCCATACATCGGAGTGTATTTTTCCTGTGTCTTAACTTGGACAAGCTGGCTTTGATTTTTGCTGATTTTTGGAGCGGGGTGGAGGGATGGGTTTTGCTTTAGGTAATATTGGTAGTCAAATTTTCCTAAAGAGATCAGGACTTAAGAAGCATAAGTGTCAGATTTACAGGATGCCATGTTAGCTAGAGAATAAAATTATTACAGCCAAAACTAAGGAAATGTTTTGTGAATGTTAATTTGGTGGGATACATGCATCTGGCAATCTGTTTAGATGTGTACTACTTGAACAAAAAGAAATTACTTAGTTAACAGTAACATAATTTCATTGGGTTTTTTGAATATAATTAAAATAGTAAGAAGTTACATCTGGTGCATTTAGTTTTAGATTAGCAGTGAGATAACTTTAATCTGCAAAAGGGTATTTTTTCTTTTAATTTCCCCAGAAGTCCCCATAGTTCTCCTTCTCATACACCAACAAGGCATGGACGGAATACAGCATGTGGAGGAAGAGGAAGAAACCCAGACTTCCTAATGGAAATACAATTAAGCAAGGTGAGTAACAGAAACAACTTCAGCCATACTCTGTGTGGATATCTTCACATGTTATACTCCTTTGATAACACCTTTCCATTAAGAGTTCTATTACTATTCTAGTACTATTTCTTTCAACAGTATCTACATCTAAGCAATCACTTTGATGGTGATGAATGCAGAATTTGTTCAACAAAAACTGTTAGTATTAGCATAGTATTTTCTTGCTTGTTTCTAAAGATGGAGGATATCCATCACAATATTCTTAAAAGTTTTTGTTTATTATAACTAAGTTTTGCAACTGCTGTTCTGCTTCCCTCTCTTTAGTTCCATTCTGAATAGGTACCCCTGTTATGAAATTAAGTGTTCTAAGAAAATAAGCAAGACATAGATATTTTGAGACTATTCAATGTGTCAATTTGATAACTGGATATGAAATAACATCTAGTTATATCAGAGTATTGTTTCTGTGTTTCCCCTAACATATTTAGAGCTTTTCAGGCATAAATATCTTACAGTTGTTTTTAGGCTGTGCTTAGCTCTAACATAGGAACTAGATGCTTTTTTCTGGTGCTGTGAATAATACTGGCAAGGCGTTAAACATATTTCATGTTAAATGGATCAATAACAGAATTCTTTTAAAATAAGATGTTTTCAAACGTTTCCATAAACATGAAAGGCACTATGTAAAAATGAAGGCCTTTTTATAGTCTGTGTGCATTTCTGGAACTAAAATTCATTAACACTTCATGCTTGCCAGAAATACGTGATACTTAGGGTAGCCTTTTCCAGAAAAAACATGACATTGCAATAAACAAGAGGAAAAACGAAAGTACTTAATATTCCACCTGGAAAACTTCATATGTAGAATGATAGCCGTCTCTCAATTTGCAGATATTTGATGAAAGTTGGTGTTAGCACTGAAGCAGTATAAAGGTTTTTTTCCCCTGCTTGGACCCCTAACTTGGTACGTGGCTGGGTAGTAATGTTAAAGAAGTGAAGGAGAGTAGAAGGTGTCACAAGCGGTGTTGCCTTGGAGCTCAGCGCGGGGCCGGCAGGGGCCGCTCCTGCCTCGCTGTGTTCCGCTGCCAGCCGGGATGCGGCGGGATTTGGGGAGCAGGGCATGGTTTGTAGGTCACCATAGCTGGAAATGAGAGCTACGTCAAGGGATGGCGAAAGAAGATTACTCCATATAAATCTAATTCAGCATTTTTCTTCAATTCTAATTTAAGTGACTAAGAAACAGGAAACGAGACCTCAAGAAGCCACTTGAGAAGTCAGGTGGTAGGGAAGAAATGTTTTTTTATTAAGTATTGGAGGGTGCAAGATTCAAGAACTGCAAGATTGTCTGGTACAGGCTTCACCATGATGTAAGAAAAGTGCTAGGATTGAGAGGAAAAAGCTGAGTCAATGTTAAAAAAAGTGAAATTCATTCCTTATCTTATGTCAGTAAGATTTCCTTATCAAAGAAGTCAGTACTCTGCTTTGGCTTGAATTCGTATGCTAAAATACGAACATTTACGCAGCTAGAAATTGGAAGATTTCTGCTGCTAGATATGTAAAAACCTGAATAGTGTTCAGAGATCTTAATAGTATTTCTGTAAATTTAAAATAGTAGACAGCTTTAAAAGTTCTTATATGTGGTATACTTCCCTGATTTTTATTTTTTTAAAGAACTGTTCTGTTGTTAAATGTTTTTTTCAATGAAGCTGATGAGGCTGGTTTTCTTTCCCTTTTGAAAGGTGAAATTCCAGCATGAGGTGTATCCTCCAGGTGGTGCAGAAGGTGATTCCTGTCTGTTGGAGCAGCCAGTGTCACGACAAGTTTTTATTGTTCAAGACCTGGAGATCAGAGATCGCTTAGCTACATCACAAATGAATAAATTTCTCTATCTCTACTGCAGTAAGGAGATGCCCAGAAAAGCACATTCAAACATGGTATAGCTATGAAATGTTAATTTCTTCCATTTACAGTGGTAGTATTGTCATTGTGGGGGCTATGTGCATTTCTTAATCTTTCAGAAGCAGAAACATGAGCTCGTGCAACATTGAAGTAATAGAATTTGTTGATAGTTATTTGCTTGACTCTTTGTGCATATTGAGGCTAATTCAAGAGTCAGTTTGAATGTCAGCATGTCAGGTAGAGATGGTTAGTTAAAAACAGATGTGCAGGACTACTTTGGTAGCTTTCACAATTACACATGCAGATTTGTATTTTTGTGGTATACAGTAGTCTTACTGGTTCTGTAAAGGATTTAGTAATTTTTGGGGGGGTTTCTTTTAACTTTATTTTTTTTATAACATTCAGAGGAAGTTTTTATTCAATACTGTAATTGCCAAGTGGGATCGTACTAGTACAGAGATTTACCAGTAAATGTTTTTCCTAGCTGGTGTTCTGAGATTTAACAATTGTGAATGTTAGTGCTTTTATTTCTCTTGTTGGTGTTTTTCAGTTAACAGTTAAAGCTTTACATGTCCGTCCAGAGTCTGGCAGATCCCCACAGGAATGTTGTTTACGTGTTTCACTAATGCCACTTCGCCTCAATATTGACCAGGTTGGTTGTGCCAGTGCAAAAAATAAAACAATTTTTTCTTTATTGAATGATACCTGGGGTTTCTTTTAACCAGATACTTTTGGCCATCATATATAAAGGGTTTGGAATCACAGCTTTTTAAAATAACTGCTTATTCTTGAATGATCTGGTTTTGTTTGTTCTTGAAGTGACTTCATTGTTTTTAATTGAATAAGATTAATCATTAATCAAAGTGGTTCACAACATGTTGGTCAAGGGCACTTGACACTTGAGAAATGCTTCTGTAACCTGAAGGCTTTGTCTTGCTGTCAACTACAGTGGCAGGAAGAGCAGAAATTGTTTTACTTTCTTTAGCAGGGTTTTGTGCAACGTATTTTTCATATATTCAAGAAACAGTGGGGTTTTTCTAAATCAGTAAGAGCTCTATATGTTTGTGCTGGCAAATGTGAAGTGCAGTTATTACTCTTTGTTGAGGCATTTCTTCCTTTGTCATCTTCAAATCTAGGAAAAAATGGCCTGGAAATACTGCCATCTAGGGAGGAAATATATTCTTTCTTGGTTACTTCTAAAGTCTTTTATGTTTTGTACCTGAACAAAATTTACAATTTCTATGAAATTAACCACAGCTTTTTTGGAAGCACAGGGCTGCATGCAGTCATTAGAAATACTTGTTATTACTGCATAAGTTGTCATTCTTACCAGCTGGAACTAAAAATGGAGAAGAGAGTCCAGTTGTCATCAGTGATAGGATGAATAAGGCACCAGTGTGATGCATCTGTCTGAAAAGAAAGCTGGGATGTAATAGATTTATGATGTTAGTAAGGCATTAATACCATAGATATTAATGACTTTTAATGAAGCAGTGATGAGCTCTGATTAGTAATGATTTGATTGACTTTTACAGTACTAGAGAAGAATATAAACTATATTTAAATACCTTCTACTGCAAATCAGAGAAAAGTTTATAGCCATTAAAACAGCTGGGTTCTGGAACAGTCTTCAAAATTAGAGTAGAAATGATGAAAATAACCCTGAATTTTTAAGACCAAGCTAGATAGATCATGAAATCCTGTTATATGGAGCAGGGGGCAGTGGCTAATAGGGTCTTCCTGGTTTCTGTCCTAGATTTCTATGTGGTTTGTGCATATGTTAAAGGATCAGAAAGGAAGAAAAAAAATTGTTTCATATCTGCATAGAAATAGATCTGGAATGTTAGATAGTATTTTTAGACAATTAGCTCTTTGTATTTTTTTAACCTGATTGTATTTTACTTTTTGCCATTAGGATGCCTTGTTTTTCCTGAAGGACTTTTTCACTAGCCTTTCTACAGAAGTAGAACTCTTAGTTACTCCAGATCCTGAAGGTATATTTCTAAAAAAAAATCTAACATAAAAGTGCTGCTTCTTTGTTCTTTAAATTGTGTACGTGTCTATAAATTCACATGTGAAGCTTGTATGTATAAAAACTTGTGTTGGGGTTTGAGCACTAACATTTTAGTACTCAAAAGCCCTTGGTATTTAAGCTTTTTATTTTAGAAATATGAACAAAGGTCTTCAACATGTGGAATCTTAATTCTTTAAAAGGAGGTTTAACCAAAATTGGAGCATATTTAATAAGAGCTTCTGGAAAAATTGAGGACTGTGCATATGCTATTGGAAGTGCATATGCACTGTGCATATGCTATTAGATAAAACTAATACATTGTCCTGCTTATTTATGAAATTGAATTCTGTGTTACACCACTTCAGGATATTAGACAAACATAATACTTTATGCAAGAGGTATTAAATAATGTATATATGCTGTTGAAGCACTACTTCTTATCAGTTACATTATCTGATGCAAAAGCAATACATATTGAAAAGCACATTTCTACTATTAAGTATATTTGGATATTTCTTATACTTTCTTTACCTATTTCTGTTGAGGTGTCATGCTGAAATGCATGGGTGATGAAGCACTCTGCAGTACTGCCATCAGAACCAGATACATTATTTATGCTGGTGCATTAACCTCAACTTCAGCTGCGTGTAATAACTTCTGTCAAAAACTGAGAGAATCAAAATATTGCCCTGCTAGTAATTCCTACTAATAAACATTAGAATTTACTAAGGACGCAGTAATTTTGTAAATACAGTTTCTCTGTAATCACTGTGAAAAATATGAGTCACTTTATGGTGTGTAATTTTTTTTTGTAGTAAAAAAGTCTCCTGGTGCTGAAGTCACGTGTAGTTTGCCCAGGCATGTCAGCAGCCTTAAGGAACCAAGTCCAGTCATTTCTTTTGCATCACACAAGCAAGCAAATGAAAATGGCAGCATTGATTCCATGGATGTGGTTAATGGAGATGATGATCAGTTCTCACAAGAAACGACATCATACAGTGATCAGCCAGTGTTTTTCAGGTAAACTTTTGTTACAATTACCAACAGAATTAATTTCACCAATTATCAACAGAATTTTTTTATCAAGTTCCACTTGCAGGACTAAATTTTGCCCACAGAATCATTTTGTGCATGTTTGCATGTTTCTTTTTTTTCATATACTCACTTGCAGGATTAATTGCACATTTGCCAGACTTTTAAATTTATTACAAATACTAACCTGAAATAGATGTAAATAAACCAAGAAAAACTGAATTCGCCATTGTATTTCATACATTTATTCTGAAGTACTATCACAGTAACAAAAGGATTTATGGTTTACAGAGAAGGGTATGATATCCTATTTCAGGAGAATGGGAAATCATGAGTTTCTTTTCAGAAGGATAATTTTATTTCCTTTTCATGTTTCTCACTGAAATATTTCCTTTGTGTGTCGCAGAGAATTTCGTTTTACATCAGAAGTTCCAATACGGCTCGATTACCATGGCAAGCATGTGTCAATGGACCAGGTTTGTGTATATTGCTGATGCTATAGAACAAAAATTTGATGTTGTTTGTTTTGCTCTCCCCTCCCTGCTCCATATGAATGGGGGGTATATTTTTATTTTCCCTACTCATTAATCATGTGATTATGACAAATATAAAACACTTTTCTCGCCCTTAGTTTTAGTAAAGCTTAACCTTCTTTCACTCTTAATTGGAAAACTACGAGTAGATACCCCAGTGTGATTAATCCAGGATAGAAGTTGAATGTCACATTTGTGAGATCCATGATTGGCTCGAAATCATACTGTATAGCTGCAGTACCCCTCAAAGTATTATACCACTGTCTGATGTCAGAATTGTATTATTTTTCCTCATGGATACCAGAACAAAATGCTGTTGTTTGTTCTTCTTGTTTCCTTTCCTTGCAGTCTAGTAGCATATGGGCCTCAGTGGCAATGGCAGAATCTATTATAGATGAAAAAAATGCCTATGGTTCTTGTTAAAATATGCATTCTTTATCACACTGAGTTTAGAAGCTGACATAAGAAAATCCTATTTGCACAGCAAGACTTGTACTTTACCATGGCAAATCAGTAAGAAAATACGGAAAGCAGCAAATTCTTGAATTTGCCTGGATATCAGAAATGAAACATGAAATATGGTAGCTTTAGAATGCCTGGAACACACTAAAGCCAGAACTGTGTTTGCATAATTTGTTATAGCTTATTATTTCTGAAGAAGCCTTCCTGTATCCAGGTGTTTTTCTTTGAGTAGCAGGTTAAGCCAAGTTTCCTTTTTTGCAACTTTCCATGTAACATGATTCATAGCACTGTAACAAGTCACATTTGGGTGACTGGGAGAGAATGTTTAGACAGAATACTTGTAAGTAAAAGTTGAGATAATGAAATTATTTCTTACAGGTTGTATGGGTTGAGTAAATGTATGTGATAACAAAATATTTCACTTACAGGGAACATTAGCTGGGATTCTTATTGGGCTTGCTCAGTTGAACTGCTCAGAATTAAAGCTGAAGAGGCTTTGTTATAGACACGGGTAAGTATCTCAAAATCTAGATCAACACTGCTACTGCAAATTTTTAAATGCAAAGCAAATTTTATCTTAAGATGCCCTTCTAAAATCCAAAATTTCTGACTTTACAAATATGTCTTGATTCTAGATTTTTTCAAATGTATATAATTCAAGGACTTCTAGCTCAGTACAGAATTTAATATACCTGCTATTCTTGGTGATAAACTCTTTAGTTTCTTGTTCACTTCCTATGGAACTGTATGTGATTACACAGTTTTGAGTTTGTTTTATGAAGCATTGAAATACAATTGAAATACTTGGCTTAGCCAACAGCAGCAAAAGGCATTTGAAGAAGCTTTCCTTTTGTTTAAATGATGTCTTTTACATCAATGAATAATGAATGCATTTATCTTATTAGGAATTGTTTGTTTGAAAAAATTAATAATTGTATTTACTTTAGTTTGTTAGGTGTGGATAAATTGTTCTCCTATGCTATCAGTGAATGGCTGAATGATATAAAGAAGAACCAGCTACCAGGAATTTTGGGAGGAGTAGGGCCTATGCATTCACTAGTGCAGTTAGGTAAGTTAATTCTTCTGTTCACCTACATGTGAATGTTTGTTTCTTTAAAAACCAGATAACACCTTTCCCCTCTCAAAAAAACCAACACAAGCCATGTTGACACTTTGTTTTCACTTCCTTTCAAGGCATTCTGCGTATCTAAGAGAGCTGTCTGATTTTGTTGTTGTCTTCATTTTCAGTGCAAGGTCTGAAAGACCTGGTGTGGTTGCCAATAGAGCAGTACCGCAAGGACGGTCGTATTGTCAGAGGCTTTCAGAGAGGAGCAGCTTCTTTTGGTACTTCCACTGCCATGGCAGCACTGGAGCTGACAAACAGAATGGTTCAGACTATACAGGTAGAGTGTATTACTCTTGAAGTTAGATATAAAATGAGAGGTGTGGCTAGAAAGTGCTCTGTATTAAGCTAATGTCTTAATGCTATGGATTTAAGGTAGGGAGCATCTATTAAAAAAGAAAAGGCAGCTGTGTAAATAGGAGAGCAGAGACTGGGCAAAGTTTGCAGCAGTCTGTGAGGTGAGAACTGTGGCATCAAATGCAATGGTTAGAAAACTGTGTTAAAATACTGCTGAGCACCCAAGCTGCTGCTTGTTTCTTAATGTCTTTAATGCATTACAATGTGCAGTTTAATATGAAAATGTTCAGCTTCACTAAAAAAATCACTGATGCTGAGAAAGATGAGTTCTTCATTGTATGTGTGTTATCCAGTAGTAGATTCTTACCTTTTTATAAAAAGTCAGCTTCTCTGTGCTTATTTTTTAAAAAACTACATATTTTGCATTTGTACCTGATGTGCAGGCAGCTGCAGAAACTGCTTATGACATGGTGTCACCAGGGCCTACCTTCATTGAAGCAAAAAAGATCAAACGGTTCCCTCGCCATCGCTTGGCTCCTCAGCCCGTCGACCTGCGGGAGGGTGTAGCCAAAGCCTACAGTGTTGTGAAAGAGGTGAGTGCAGAAGGAATTGTTGGGAACCAAAGTTAAGAATTATTTCCTAAAATGGCATTTTAAAATAACAGATGTTAGTTTAGGCTGGCCAAATGGAGAAGGAGATTTCAGCTTTGAACAAAACTGTCTTCATCAATTATCTTAAACCAACAGAAATCTTGAATGGAAAAAGGAAAAAACCTAAGATGTCAGGCAGATGAGTGTGAATAAGACTTGAGTGCTCTGTGGTTGGGATGGTTTACAATTATTCTGAGCCATGTAAACTTGATTTCCTGTGCTGTGTCATCCATCCTTCCCTTTCCTTCCCTTTCTGTTCAACCTCCTTCGCAGTTACTGTTAGTTCTGAGGGAGGTAGAGTTTAAGCATACCACAGGATTTAAAAAAAGTGAAACCTTTCTCTACTATGACAGTGTATTATAAATTAGAATGCTGATCTGTTTTTATTATATTTCATATTATACTTTATTAATTGCACCTTATGTAGTGTCTATGAAGTAAGGTGTCAGCTGAGTTTCCAGAGAATTTTGTCATTTTTTCAGTAGTTCACAGTACCCCAAAGCTTCTTGCCTTACGCACAAGATGTGCCATCATATGAAATGAAATATTTACATCTAAATCCATAGGAGTGTTATTTTAAATCTTCTCATTAAATTTAAACCTTGCCATTTAAATCTTCTCATTAGAAGAACTAAATCATATTTATATCAGTATTGTTTTACTACAGTTATAGTACAAATCACCAAGAAGAAACATGCTGAGCAGTTTAAAATTTCCGTTAAAACTAGGAGAGGTTGCTTTTTCTTTTTTAGTGTAACTGATTCCCTTTATTTTCTTAAAGGGGATTACGGACACAGCCCAAACCATCTATGAGACTGCTGCTCGTGAGCATGAGAACAGAGGAGTCACTGGAGCAGTAGGAGGAGTTCTCCGCCAAATCCCACCAACGGTGGTGAAACCTTTCATTGTTGCAACAGAGGCAACCTCAAATGTTCTGGGTGGAATGAGAAACCAGATCAGGCCAGATGTGCGTCAAGAAGAATCTCAGAAGTGGCGCCTTGGGGAGGATTGAGATTCTAAATCTGACTCAGCAGGCAGGTAGCAAGGCTGGAAATGCAGAAGAATGTCCTGTTGGCAGCTTTAGATTGAGCTCACTTTGTTTTGTCATGCTCATCTCAGGAACAAATGAGGTTTTCCAACTGTTATTAGCAAAACATCCAACCAAAAATATTTAAGAAGTGAAAAGCGAATTGGTACGTGCTTATACTGTGTGTTACCAATACATTTGGTAGATAGTGCCAAACATAGTGAAGCATGTGCTGCCACCTCAGAGACATGCTTGCTCTGTTCCATTTACCATATTTTTCTTGGTAGATTTGTCATCTGAAGCAGTAGCCTGTATAGTGAAGCCAAGTGGACTTTAAAGAGGTTTTCTGAGCATAGTCAAAGAACTGCCTTCAATGAAGGGCTCTGCAGATGCTCTTCACTGACTAAAGGATAAAAGCTTTCATTGTGGACATGAGACATGAGGCTGTCTAATATGGAAGCAGATAATATAATGCTGTTTATTGGTCATAAGCATCGCTTTTAGCGTGGCACTTACAGCAAGGACAAGCTTGATAACCATTCAGAGATTAGATCAGTGTCAATACACCTATGAACAGAATTTGTTCCTAAATATTAAATACCTACTTTCGTGGGTTTTTGAAGAATCTGAATGTTGCAGAAATGTTCTGTTGTGTTGCACTTTAAAGGATATGGCCTGTATATTGTGCTTTTTTTATAGTGTGAATAAAATGTAATGTGCATTATCTTAATGTGGTTTAGAAGCTTACACAAATTATTGAAAAGAGCATCATTTGATGATGATCCTACAGAAAAGTGTCTTAAATTTATTTAAACTCATTATATGTAAAAACTTTTTTTGTGTACTGTTACACTAACAACAATGATAAAAATCTACTCTTCAGGAAAACAGTTAATTCTAATTATCACCAACAGTTCTTTGTAAGAATGAAAAATCATAAGTAAAAACAAATTATTTCATAATTTCATAGTTAGAAGGCTATACAGACTTTATTTTAGTAATCTGCTTCTGTTTAAAGTTCATATTGTTGCAAAGTTGCTGTTCTCACAAGATATTCTTAATTTAGATTGTGTGTCATCAGTTATTTGATAGTGAGTTTTTGTGGTCCTTTAACTGAAACTGGGAACCGGTGAGAAGTTTTTAAAAAAGGACAGCAAAACTTAAAAGATCCAAGTTGGTACTGACATTATTTACCATTTAGTAGGTGACATGTGTCTCCACAGAACTTTACTAAGCACCTGACATTGCACCATTTTGGGGCAGTTGAAAGTCTTGGCAATAGATGTGCAATAATGAACTTCTTTTTGTCTTCTATTAGCAAAAACTGGAGAATAAGAAGTAAAGATTCTTTTGAATATAAAAGTACTCATTTGAATTTCAGTAGATTAAATTACTAGCCAGTATGTCAGTTTTTCATTGTTCTGTGCTAGAAATCCTGCCCATATGCCATGTGGAAAATCCCCACTGAAAAGGGGACATCAGATGCTATTGATCAGACTTCAGTCTCAAAGGGTGATGAGGAAGCATTTTCACTCTTTGTTCAGTTAACCTGCCTCCAGTAGAAACTTTGCTGATGGGCCTTAATGGACAAGCAGGGGTATATGAAGGAAAAAAAATTGCTGCTTGTTCACACTGATACGATACTAGGTATTCCTGAACACCAAAGAATCTGGCTGGACAGTAAATGATTTTCAAATGTCCACTCTGTTGGGAAGACTTCTGCAGTCTGCTTTATTTTTCATAAAATAAAGCTCCAGGTAAAAACAAATTCCTGCATAGGGTTACAGGTGATATTATAAAGTTGTGTTTCAAGTCACTGGAATCATTGAAGTTGTGGTGCACTGAAAACCTGGTAATTTGAGCTAAATGACTTGCTGCAAGCAGGAGGAAATGCTTTTGAGAGAAAAAATATCTGCAGATTTAATAATGTAAAATGTTTTCTGATGTAAAAATACTTGCTGTAGTGCATACTTCTGTTCAGTAATTAGAGAGCTCTGCTTTAGTGAGAGCTCAAAGCATGAGCATTTTGCACAGGAATGAGTTCCATGTTTGCAATGCGGCACCTCCTGAATGCCTTCTCAAGAAGTGGTGGTGAATCAAGGCAAGTAAGTAGCAATGCACCTTTTTCATTGGGAATTAGTGTACTAGTAATTAGCTAGTACTAGTAAATAGCTAATCCAGTTCATCCACTTAATTAAAATACACTGCTGTAGCATAAATCTACACATTTTCTGCCTTTCAGACACTGCTGAAAAGTGGCATTTCAGTGTTCTTTTTCAATTCTGTCAAGATCTAATTGTACTGCAAGGTAACTAGAATATATTTTTATATGAGGGCATGATGTCAAGGTAAAACATTTTTATAGCGTGTCTCTCATTGTCAGCAATACAGATTGTACAAATTTATTAAACTTCACTTTTCACTATGTAAACCCTCTCATTTGCTGCTTGCACTTTATTGAGGCTTTTCAGTGAAATTGATTCTAAATTTTTTTCCAATTTTTTATTTTGGAAATGGTTTTCTAATTTTTGGGTGTATATTCTGCATTGTTGCAGTGTTTGAAATGTTTAAAAAACCCGAAAAAAATCACAAAACTTATTAAACTAGTCTTTACATTAAGACTAGTTTACAGAATGTGTCTTGTAGGGCTCGGCTTGTATTTTAAATCAAAAAGTATCATGTATGAGAAGGGATTCATCAAATGCTCTGCTCAATACTGTAAGAGTTTTCAAGCACTTAAAAAGTACACAAAAAGAGATTTGACTCTGGACATATTCCTCAGAAATGGAAGCTTATGGACAACATTACTGTATTTTCCATTAGCACAAGGAGATTGTAAACAATATTATTGTACTTGAATTTTCCAGTGAAATCAGTTGCTATAGCTGTGGGCAGTTTTCATATTTGTAGAGGCTTTAAACTGGCATAGACAATGTTTTAGTTCTCTCCAAACACTCTAACACTACTACTGCTATTGTTACTTAGCCCAGCACCATCCTAATAGACAAAACTGTCATCCTGGATTTTATTAAATGTACAGGTGTTTCAAATAATACATCGATGAGTGGCCTGGAAGTACCTGAAAGACAGCCAGCCATCTTTTGTAAAATAAACAAACCATACTTGCTAATAATCTTAGCAGTGACTGAGAGCAGCAAATTATCACATCGATGCAAAGGCAGCTTCCGTTTTCTTTCCACTATCTCTTCTAAGTCCTGCAGGTTTTTAGCAGTGCAGTGTGCTCTGTGTGTACTTCCCTAATGAACAGCATTGTCAGTGACTCACTGGATAATCCCCTGTGACTTCATCTGTGCTTAAGGGACATGTCTGCTTCTGTTTGCTCACTAAGTGGTTGATTGTGAACATCCATTGCTTGCTTTCATTTACTTTTCCTTAATTGAGTTGCCAAGAAAAGTTTCTTAATAAACCAAAAAGCTATTCAACGGTAATGAACAAGATACTCTTACCAAACGTGAAAACCTGCACCTGCAAATGTGATACTGATCTGTCTTTGAACATTGAACTGTATGCATTTTGTAAAACAATGAAATCCAAGAATTTGTTTAGAGTAGATGAATACATCCAAATCTTTTAAATACCCTAAATGCCCCTGCAGGATAAGTCAGAAAATGTGTGGGTATGTATGTCAATTTGGATCCTAGTGTGCACAGCTCTTCAGTCTCCAGGCCTCATGATTTATGCTTCTGACAACTGTTTTAAGTTGCTCTCCATGCTGAATCTTGTTTACAATTAAATATGAGATACTTACAAGTCAAATACATAAATACAAATCATGCATTTGTACTGGATTTCTTAACTACAAGGTAGCTCAGACAGAAACACAGCAATTTGTGTATATGTTTGTGTATATTTTTTACATTTTTGCACTTATGGTAGTTTTGTGGTATTGTTTGTATATAGTTTGCTAGTGTAAAGAATATAATCTCATGAAATAGAAACCACTGTTGAAGGGAATTGACTATTTCAACTTGAGTTATTTTACTTAAAGTTCTTGTCCCCTCAGTATGTCCTTCAGAATTATTTTTAACCATAATTTGTATGGCACCAAAAGTATATATTTTAGCGTATTAAAATGCTGACAGGCCTGAGTGCAAATAGGTTGTCTGTTAAATACATTTAATGGAAAATCCCCTCCCAAATTTGTAACAATGCAAAAATAAATATCTTAATTTGTTCCTTGAGTTGGTTTTCTCTACCTGTGAATATAACTGACACAGAAAACAGTCTCTCAAAGTATCAGAATTAACTGTTAAAGCTAAGACTTGTACCTAAAAAAAATTTTAAAAATCACTGACTCAGAAAGAGAAAGTTTTAAAATTACGCGGAGGTCAAAAGGTAGGAAATTAATTAAGCTGGCTGATATAACCTGAAACCACTTCTGTTTTACATCAACAAAGCTCTTTACCTGAACAATCAGATTTTGTGTCCCCCATAGGCCTGTTGCTGCATTTAGTTATTAAGAATGTAGTTTTTATCT
This sequence comes from Passer domesticus, assembly GCF_036417665.1. Taxonomy (NCBI): domain Eukaryota; kingdom Metazoa; phylum Chordata; class Aves; order Passeriformes; family Passeridae; genus Passer; species Passer domesticus. Next base: position 14,325,694 of record NC_087479.1, read on the forward strand.
CTGCATTTAGTGGAGGCTTTTAAAGCTTCATCAGCTTCCAAACCCTGTGAAGAATGCAAAATAATTAATTCCTTTCAGGAGTCTTCTTTCATGCCCACTTCATATGTGTTTAGTTGCAAGCATCTGAAATGAGATCATAGAATTCTGTGTACTGGGCAATATTGAATTTTGGTGCCAGATCCCTGAACAATGTGACAGGTGGAAACAATTTTCTGCTGTGTTTTGTAACGATGTTTTAATCTGGGGGGCTGAGGGGTGGTCACTGTATAAGGCTGGATCACTATTCTGGCAAACAGTGACCCTTCATTTAAGAGGGGAGCTGACTCCCACCCTGTGTAGCTTCTCTTTCCCCAACCTTTTTTTTTTCTTTTTTTTTTCTTTTTTTTTTTTTTTTAAACAAGACCTCATGATGGATTAAAGGAAAGTACCCGAGTTCTTTATCTCTTTGCAATACTAGGGAATACCAGGGATAATCCTAATGTTTTCAGGTTAGCCCCCAGACAAACAGAAGAGACTAATGACACTCCCAACTACCTGAGAATTTATGGAAAGCCATCAGGAAGTCATTCCAACCCAGCAACCAGAGCTGGTATCCTTGATCTCCATTCCTAGTTGAGGATGACGCAGGCTCAAGTGTTCTTTTATTTTCCTGTTAGTGAATTTTGTTAGCAACATTTGAAATGTGATATTAAATAGTGAGGTATTTTCTGTCAATTAGTATTTGTAGAAAATAGTATTTGAAACCATCTCTTAACAGAGATTATAGTAATAAAGCTGCCTTTTTGTGACAGATAACTGAGGTTTCAGAGCTATTTCATCCTGAAACAGAGTGATTAGATGGAAGCAGAACTTAGTGAAGGGCAACAGTGAATATTCATAGCCCCACAGGCAAGTAAGCAGTTCAAGCTTCTCAGGTGTTTGTCATGAGGGTTTGAGAGCTATCTGTAGTGTAGTTCTATTTCCAGGCTTTTATTTGTGTATCTAATTACTTACTCATTTGTTGATCTCTTTTTTTGTTAAGAGCACAAGTGTTATATTTGGCTCTTGCAGGTTGAAGATTGAGGAAGGAAGCCTCCAAGGAGGAAAAGAGATGTGAAACCATTAGAGCAGGAGGAAGGTTACTTCAGTTTTGGAGATAGGGCAGAGAACTCAGTAAGATGGAGCTTGGTCCACTGTAGCTCATGAGCACAAAGATAAAATAAGTAGGAGCTTTTTCCACTGATACATTTAACTTGCACCTTTAGACTTCAACACTTGGTTGTTGTTTGGTGCTGAAGATTTGTTGGTGGCCCCAACAACTCCATGAATCTCCCAGGATGACTTTTTTTCCCTTCTTCTCCCTGATGAGTTTGAATTGCTTCCTACTGTGTGTACAACAGTTTCAGGAAGACTTCAGGTTGTGAGTCTGAAGATGCTTGACAGTCCTGCTCTGTCATTGCAACACTGGCAGTCCTTGGCCAAATGGCAGGTGCAGGCTGAACCCCAGAAGGTGAAATGGCACAGGGTGTGCTCTGAGAATGCTGGTAAGACCACAGCATGGGTATATCTTCGCTATGCTGAGTACTGTACAGATCTGGATTCATTGCAGCTGATGGAAGGATAGCACAGAGACCTGCAGTGATCAATAGAGACATGTGCATAACACTACTGTGGATGGAAAAGTGATAGAAAAGCAGAGTATGCCATGACAGGATGGCAAAAGTAGTGCTTAGTTTTATAAGCAGGTTATTTATATAAATATATTTTTTTAAGTTATAATTCCTGGTATCATCTATCTCTTTAGTAATATTTAACAGATCTGAAACGTTTCCTGGAATTATTCAATAAAATAAAATGCTTCACCTTCATTATGGTCTGTCTCTGTGTACTCAGTGCCAGAACTGTCTTTTAGAGCCCTAAAAGTATTTATTTTATTTTAAAATATGTCTTTATTTTAGACATGAGGCTTCCATTGTTGCTCACTTTCATTTTCTCTTGGCCTTTCAATTACTTTGTTGTAATAGTGTTTGCTCCTTTTCTTCTTTTCCGTGTCCTTTCTGTCTCTGAGTGCTTATTTTTCTCAGAACTGCTGACAGGCCAAATGCAACAAATGTAAATGAGGGGGAGCAATTATATAGATTCCATTAGAGGAAAACTCTGATAGCTGAATTCTGTTTACACCAGGCAAAAGTACTGTCCCAGGTCATGGCTGTTTGTTTTTGCTACTGTTCTTTCCTGAGAATTGTAACTTTTTGGCAAGAGGGCCCTTTTTCCTTTTCCCAACCAGAGGTGATACCCCTCCAGGTAAATTTGTTAATACAATGGAGTTTGACAATTCATTCAAAAAGAAAAATTACCTCTGAGTTTGAGAAGATCCATTGATGTGGGATTGTAAACTGGGCTCTGTCTCTTCGCAGTATCTCACAGGCACTGCAGCAATGACAGGAGGCAATTACAAGGGAGCATGTCCCACTGCATTAACCATTAATGCCTCTGCATCGTTGCCCTGAGCCTCTTGTATAATTTAATGCGAAGATCCACACTGACGTTAAGAGAGAAGGTTTTCAGATGCAATTTTCATCATAACCATCCTGCCTTGTTGTCCTCGACCTGAATTTTTACTGATGCTGCTTCCTATTAAGCGTGAAGCCCCAAGAATAGTTTTAACAGATATTTGTGAAGATGCAGAAAAAGCAAGGAAGGTTGATGAATAAAGTTGGGCAATGTTGTTATTTCTGCCACCCCTGAGGTTTGCTGGTAAGTGCTCTTGTGTTTGAATTTCTTGATCAATCCAGCTACTCCAGTGGCAATCACTTGAATTTAAGCTTGCCATGCAGACAGAATAAAGAGACAATAGATTTTCAGAGTAACATTGAATATGTGAAAAATGTTTGGGGTTTGTTTGGTTTTTTTTTCCTTGATACACATTTTAGGGGTAGCTATTCAAACACATTCACTGGAGTCCTCTTTGTGCTGCTGAGTAACAGTTCTTGATACTTGTTGCTTTTGCAAAACTTATCTCGGCAGCAAAGTTAATGTAGAGGACGACAGTGAGAGGTGAGTTCAGCTGGCTGGACAGAGCCTGCTAGCTGAGGAGGAAGCTGGGTGTGAGCATCCAGCCATCCTGAGCAAGGACAGAGGTGCTGGTTTCCAAAGCACACTCAGTGTCTGTTCCTGCTGGTAGGAAAACAGAGCCTTTCTGAGCTTCCCCTGTGTTTTAGGGAACCTACCCTGAGTGCTCTGCAGTGCACCTGGGGCTATCAGGTGCAGGGAGTGACAGGCACACGGCTTTCTCCTTCCTCTCTGTAACATACTGATATCACCCCCTTTTCCCAAGGAGTTTCTGTTTCAGCCAATTTGTGGTGTGTGTCAGGGAAAGTCTTAGCTGTCAGAGAATGCTAAGCAAAACCAGCTTCTCAGTACATCTTGTTTTTACTGCAAAATCCAAATTGTTTTTTGTCCTATTTTTTGTTTTTTAAAAAAAAATCTGTCTTGATCTTGCATTGCACAAGTAGATAAACGTGATGCTGGGACTCTGCTTTTACACCAGTGTCCATGGAGGCAGGTGTCAGGCTGCTCCTACCTCCTCCTGTGTTCTCAGCTGCTGAAAAATCTTTTAGAAACCCATAGCAAAACTTAAAAACTGAAACTCTGTCCCTACCTATTTTTAGCAAGGCTAAAGTGAGAACTTGAGGAGAACTGAAAGAGAAGACTCCTTCAAATTCTTTACTGCTTGAAAATTGAAGAACCTGCTTAGAGTAAAGCAAAGAAATGGGAGCTTTTTGACAGAGTTTGGTTAGTCTCCAGGGTAACTTCCACATCATTGAGTCTGCTTTGCTGAAAGCTGTTTCCTTCTTCACATCACTTTTTTGTTTAAGACCAAGTCCACTGTGTTAGGATCCAAGCAGCAGGAATTTACATTCCTGCAACACATAAAAATCCTGAATTTGTCTACAGAATGTTGCCATAAATTGTCTGTCACACAGCTGTCTCTAATGTGAAAAGAAAAAAAAAAGGAAATATATTTTCAGAATAGTTGTTGTCTATCTTGTTTACTTCAAAATCAGCCAATAATGTCTTTTGTAAATTAAACTTCATCCCATATATCTGTTGTGGAACAGAAACTACTTGTGTAGAGGACAACACATGAGCTCTAGTCATTCAGGACAAAAAGAGCAGGATAATTACTACTGAGATCTATGGCTGATGCTAAGGTCAATTTTAGGTGTATTACATATACATCTAGCTGGGAAAATGTACATCCTTATATGGATTATATTTTGATTATGATAATAATATTCCAGGAAGTCAAGATATGTGTGAAAAAGCAATAGACATTACAGTTTATGCAATGACAAAGGAAATGTTTTATAAGGCTTATAAATAATTTCCCCAAATTTTCTCATTTTCAGAGGGGAAGTTTTTAGTTGCTCATAATGAAATGCTGAGATTGACTTCAGAAGAAACTGATCACAGTGACAGAAAATACTAACAAGGAAGTGGCTGCTACAGAAGAAAATTAAGTGTCTTAGTCATAGTCATTCACAGAGACCAGGGAAAGTCACAGCAAATTAAGTAGTGAGGTCTCCCAAGTCATTCACAACTAAGTGATGTATCTTAATATAACCAAAGCTGCATTAATTACTGACAATAAATTAGCTTCTCTTTCAACAGAGAAAATAAAGGCTTATTTAAAAAATATGTATATATCTACACAGCCTCTCAAGGAACAGTGATAATTGCTTTGTGTTGCAATGTTAAAAATAGTTAAGTGCATTGTTTAGAATGAATAGACTGCAAACTGCACTAAGAATATTTGAGAATATTCTTATTCAAGTCAAATAACTTGAATAATGATGGTGCAGTGCCACATTAACTTTGGGAGATGTTGCTCTTTCCAATAATGGAACACATCATCATCATGCAGTTTAGTGCCCTGACTCATGCTCATATGGTGTGCTGCTGCTAAAAAGCTTGTGTGCCATTTGGACAGTTCAGGACATGGTTTCCCTTGGTAAATGTATTTTCCACCAGAGGACACTCAGTCAAAGGGAGAAGAGGGTAAGCAGGAGAAATATGAGGAAATATGGGAAAAATATTTCTCCTGCTCACCAGTTTTTGGTCTAGTCAAAGAATCACCTTGTTTTGTGGCCTTGATGACAGAGTTGAGTTCTGCACTGAAGTTCCTACCCTGAAAAGACAATATTACAGCAAGTTTGTGCTTTCTCTGGATACTTTTCAGTTCTTAATTTGAAAGATATTGCAGTTCACTTTTACCCAGCAACTGAGGAAACGGGGAATTGTTTTACAAATGTGAAATTTGTAAAATGTGAAATTTTTGTTGAGATGTTGTTCTACTAGAAATAAATGTTATTGTCCACATCTATAATTGGCAAAAATGTGTTAATAATGACGCACAGAAATACCTCAAATTGATTATAAAACAGTTATTTCCAGAAAAATACCATCTTTAAGAAAGATTTTACCTGAGAAGAAGAATAAGTTATATCTATGTAATTCCTGTGGCATTGTACTGTGGGGGTTTTTTTTATGCATTACATTTAGGTCACAGGGTGGCTAAAGCTGTCCTTCACCCTTCTTTCCAGTAGCTACTCCATCCATGTCCTGCTTTTCCTCCTGAGCTGTGCCTGGATACCTGGTTTTGTGCTTATATGGTGCATTAGAACTGGAACTGGATAATTAATGGGTTTTAATCCAGATCACTTTCCTCATTCAGTTAATCACACATCTACAGATCCCTCTGTCCTGCCTCAGCTAAAGGAGGAAGAACAAATGAGTGGAGAAAAAGTTCATCTGGGGTAGGATAAACCAACAGAATCCTTGAGAAAATACATGGGAAACTGTGGCCTCAGCAAAGATCAGTTACCTTTATATCTTAATTTGCTCTCTGGGAGAAATGAAAGAGAATTTACCAACTTGTAAGCAGACTGCCTATGAGCACTTGGATCTGTTGTTATCTGTCACAGCAGGATACGACTTTTTACTGCTTTTGGTAATATTGCCTGACACTTGTTTATCAAACTCATTCTCTCTGTTAACCAAAGAACAATCAAAAAATCGCTTTTCCTCCTTTTCTTCCCTTTTTATGAAATGTAAGAGTTCTCATTATCTTGCTGTTCTCTGATTGTGAGGTTCACTATTCAACACTGATATGCATGTGTTTATTTGTATTTAAGTATGTGAATTGGCCTTGATAAAAATCTTGCATGATATGATCTCTTTTCTTTGTATTTCTTTTGCTACATTAATTTAGTAGAAAATGCCTTAATATTTAGCATCTTGCAATAATACTTTTTATTCTGCCTGCATCTCTATTTGTGCTGGGATAAATAACAGTCTACTCTCTCAGTGAGACGACACCAATGCAGTTTTTATGCCAATTGTGATAGTAGTCTAATTTGTCAAAATCTAAGATTCCGCCAGTACTTCAGAGAACAGTGTGGAGACTGGTAAAGATTCATTAATATTAAAATATGTTACTTGCTTTGTCTACACCACAGGTAACTTATAAAGTGCATTTTATGTGTTATTATTTTTTTCCATGTAGTTAAACCCCTAAATGCTTAAGTGTCCACAAAGCCTGACTGTGAGTAATCTTGTCTAATGTTTAGATTTAGCAGAACAGTTAAACAGAAGTCAGTCGAAGTTAGCAATACATGCAAGTGGTTTTTGTAATAAAGGAAAATGTCCTTAAGTGTTTGCTTGAATACAGATTTCAGTTTCTATACAAATAACTGAAATTCACAGCAGTGTGTGGAGTGTGACACATTGAAGGTCATGAACTGTTTAAAGCAATGGATGATTCATCTTCTCAGATACCTGCTTTTATGGAGTGGCCCTTTTGGATCTTCACCAAAATTCAGCTAAACAGATTGTTTTCTAGAGTGTGTTTTTAAATCCCTTCAGATTTTCACTGACAGCATGGGAAAGTGTTAGAGAACAAATTAGTTGCAGTGACTGTAGCTGGAATTAAACACCTTGAATTCCAATTCTTCTGGAGAAGCAGTAATTCATTTCTACCAGGAGGGGCTGCTCAGCAACTGTTCCTTGATTGCAACGAGTCCAAGAAAAAAAGCCTAGCTGGGCTCCAGATCTGTGTGTGTCAGATGTTCACACATGATGTTCACAGATGTGCCTCCCAAATTTCAGGCAGCTTATAGGAAAGGTTCCTTGTCTGTGTGTGTGCATGTACATACTCTCATCAAGCCTCGTGTGATGCTCTGAAACTTCAGTCATGGGGTGGAGTCTCTCACTCAATAATAGCAATTGCTTTGATTTGGGTCTTCATGCCTCTGTGCCTCAGCTCTCATTGATCTAAATAATAATAAAGCTCAATAATTAACTAATGTTTTGAAGTATTACTTTAATAATAAATAAAATAGTATTTTTAAAAAACCCTTTTTCATACCATTATTGCTTTTCTTATTACACTAACTGAATAATTTACAGTTTTGGCAGAGAAGAGGAAGTGAGAATTCAAAGCACTGCAATATTTCCAAAAAAATCCCATGCTGTTTTTGCTTCACATTGCCCTATCCATGCACCAGAGTTAATCTTACTCTTGAAACACTGAAGGAAAAGCTGCCTTAGATATCCATAACAGTGGTCTTTGAAATGTTGTCAGTTGTCTTGGCTTTCTCAGATTTATTCACAAAGTCTGCTCTGATATTTTTGGTTGTGCTCCAAAGCAACCTGAGCCTCCTCATCTGCCAGCCCGGACCAGCCAAGCTCCCTGCATGGCCACTTGCCCTTCAAAGCTGTTGATCATGGCTGCAGCCAGCTCCTGGCAAGGCAGGCACATTTCCTCAGCATCCAGGAGCAGATGTCCTCACCTATGGGTGGACATCTCTGTCCCAGAATTTCTTTGGTAAAGGATTTCTAGCTGTGCTCTTCAAGACAGAATACATTTGTTATTATTACACAATTGCCTTGGATGGTGGCTTCTTGTCTTTGGTGTATGGCCCTGGGCAGCCAGGCTGACTCCCTGTGATGTGTCTGGTCAGCTGGAGTAAGGCAGCCACCTTCTGGAGGTGAATGCAGACTGGGAAAGCTGTGCCTCTGCAGGCCATGGGTGTCTGGTCTCTAATCAAGGATTAGAGGGGGCAAATGGAAGAGAGAGATGGTGAGCTTTTGTGGGAGAGCCAGGTAGGTCAGTGGTGAATTTGGCACGTGCTGAACACAGCCTGTGTCACCTGGTGACCTGTGTTCTCCCTTGTGGCACAGCGGGAGGCAGTAGCTCTCTCCACTTTGTCCTGCCCTGTGCAGCTGTACCCAACACAAGCCACTGCTCACTCACACCTTCCTCTGCTACATTCTTGGAGGACTCTCATGTCTGTGGGTCTGTCCTGGGGCCATAGGTTCACCCAGGGGGAGACCTTCATCAAATGTCAGTGACAGGGGAGTGTCTGTGCCCAGACTCTGGAGCAGGGGACAGGAGGGATCCCTCTGTGAGCAGACTGGGCCAGAGGCAGTGATGACAGCCAGCTCTGAGGATTACCCTCTTGCCAAAGCTGTGGACAAGATTTGTGACTGAGCAGGGCTTTGGTTCCCACTTGGCAGAGCCAGAGGTGCTAAAGCATTAGAAAAGAGGGGGGTTGTAACACCCCAAAGCTCTTTGTATGTGCAGGTTTAGTGTTGCTGTTTGTCCACACGCAGCAGGAAGGAATTTGACTGGCCACTGGCCAATTTATGAATGTGCTCTTGAGAGGAGATGATTTTGATTTACACTGTCAAAGCATATAAGGTAGAGGAGTCTTGTGTGTCCACATGTCATGAGTTATAAAGAGTTCTGTTCATTCATTCATTGTCTTTAATGAATACAAACTGGAACACAGTAGTGAAAAGAATTCTCTTTGTGTCACCAGGGATCTGGGCCTGACTGGCTTCAAAACTTCAGAGCACAAAGTGTGCATTACTCTCTGGCATAGAAAAAATAATGTAGCTTTCATCCTTTTTTATTCCCTTTTTGAGCTACAGTTCCTCTTATGTTTGGGTATTGTTGTTTTGGTGGGTTTTTTGGGCCTCAGGGAGCTTTTCTTTCCAGGACACCTTGCTTTTCATCTGGAAGACTTCAATTTAGTGCCCTCCATGATCACTCCCACTTGAGTCAAGACTAAGCACAAGATACAGAACTCTAAGCGTCAATTTTTTATTCTCAGATGTTTCTCACAGAAAACCAATGCTTTGGTTTTGAGTTCACACTTTGTGTGTGTAATAAAGATGACCATCTTCACCTTTCCAAGACCTCTTTTATTACTCTGCAACTGCAGAAGTGAGGTGAAAGTTGTGTGTACATGACAGCTTTTTTTCCCAACTCCAAATGGTGCCTTAAACTCCAAGCCTCCTGTAAAAGCTTCCAGCTCTCTTTAAATGGGCGTCTAATGCTCAGTTACCATCCATCCAAGAGTCTGGATCAGTGCTCATTTCAGGGTTTGCAATCTATACAATGTTGTGGGGATGTGAAAATCAGCCTGGATGTTGGTCCAGAAACATCTCCTGAGCACACTTGATTCACATGAAAAGCAGTCAAATAGCTGCCATCATCCTCCACCTCACAGAGATGTGCTCTCCACAGGCTGCTCCACACCATGCAAACTCACATTTAGTGCCCATTTGCAGCTCTGAGTTTTGCACCGGTTATTTTAGAATCCTTTGCATGTATTTGCATAGCCATTTACATAAGGAGGCCTTGATGGTAAGAGTGAAAATGGAAGGGAAATGCAGTCATTAGTATTCTGGTAATGTTTCATGGTGTTTGATTCCAGAGCTCCTGCTTCACAGCTTATTTGTCCACTCATGTAGACACTGGCAATTCTGAGTTCTCATCAGACATGCTCTGGAATGATTTTGGGGCAGTTCAGGCAGGACAGAGTAGTGCCTACTGTTGTTTTTCCATAGGAAACACAGCAGCTAAGGCTTGGGAAGCAGGTCAGTGAGTTCTGCATGGTGTTGGAAACCATCAGTGTCCAGCTCTGTGTTGCCAAGAACTGCTTCCCTGAGTGCTTCTTTTTGAGTAGAGAGTGCATGGCAAGGCAATAAATGTATTTTTTAAAACTGCATTGGAATGTTTGAGAGTAACTAAGCAACACAGGTAATATGCATTAAAAACATAGTACACAAAAGGACAACACCCCAAGACCTCCTCTACTAACATCTAAGCTACATGATTGATTCTCTGTGTCCTCACAGAAGTGTAAACCAGACTGGCCTTGTTGCAGACAAAGGATCTGTGTTGTTGGAGACTCCTTCTGTAGCCCTCAAGTTTTCTGTGCTCACACCTAGCAGTGCCTTTAGTTAGAGAGGAGTCTGTAAGGGATCATCCCTTGGAGAAGGCAGTTAAGGGGCAGCAGCGCTTTGGAAGAAGTGATTTTGCAAGACCTCACTGTTGCCTGGGGAACCTGTGTTTCTGCCAAAAGAACTTTAAAAATGCCATGGCATTCTGCCCCAGGGTCTTCTAGAGCTGAGCGAGGGTGCAAACCAAATTCCAGTAAAGTGACTTAAGCAAGATGTTTGCCATCACATTAGGTCTGTTCCAGTATTCTTAAATTGGCTGTGCATTATTTACAGCTGAGAGGAAAAAGGCAAACAAGAAGAAAGCAATTGTATTGGTGAGAAACCAGACCATCCACAGGGATAATTTGGCCTTTAGGGTCATTACATCAATGTACATTCACCACTGTCACTGGTACTGCTTTGCTGATTAATCACACAGGTCTTTCAACTTCTGCTCTTAAAAATCCCATGGGAATTGGTCACTCTTGCTAGTGAACTCACAGTCACACAACCCTTGGCAGAGACTAACTTCTGGGTGGATATCTTGATCCTAAATTCTGCTGGGAGCCTTAGGACAGGAGTTTCCGATCCAAGCAGGAGGTCAGCAGCCTGCCCAGTGTGGCATGTGTTCAGAGCCCATGGTGGGGCACAGGTTCATGTCTTCTCCTTCAGCTAAGGCAGACTGAAAACCTAAACTAGGTGATCTCAGGAGTTCCCTTCCACATAAATAATTCTGTGACTTCATAATGTGAATTTTAGTCCTAGGTACACATTTCTTGGAAGCAATCTGTCTATGGTTTCAGAGTAAAGCAGGATGCTGAAATCTCAGGAGATTACTAACATTACATTTGGCAGTGTTCTTTCTTCATCTTTTATCTGTGAACAGGGAGAAAATACTTTAAAATATTTAAACTAAACAATTTTAAGGATTTGCTTAATACAAAATATGCACTTAGCAAAAGTAATGCAAAACAATTTAGGCTACCATGAAATTCTGCATAAGCATCCTTAGGAGATTCTTTGGGCTTCTTTAGTGGTTTGGAGGCCTTCCCACCTCTCTTTCTTGGCAGCAGCATTTCTGACTGTGTTTCTGCAGGAAGGACATTAACTGTTACCTGTTACCATGAGAGCTAAGCACAGACCCTTAGAAGTTTTCAATCCCCCAGCTCCTCTCTCATGCATGCTCATGCATACACTCTTTCTGCTTCCCTGTGTCCCATTTCTTGAGGACTCAAATGCACATCTCCTGTAAGAGACAAGGTTTCCACTGTAGTACACTGATGTGGTCCCTGAAGCAGCTCAAAGTGGCTGATGAGTGACATGTATTCCTCTTTTCTGAGGAGCTGACAACATTGTCACTTCACCCCTGGGAAGGCAATAATATCCTCATTTACTTGGCATCCACTCAAATCATCTTGCACCAGTTATTTGAATTTCAGGGCCATGTGGCACAAGAATTCACTGGCACAGAGCAGTATCATTAACAGCTTCATTGGTGGAAAGAAATGGGCATCCTGAGGATCTTCTAATTTCACAGGTCTTAGGAAGTTGTCTACAGACAGTATGTGATGGGTAGGTCTTTCTCATGCCTTTGAAAAGAGCAGGGGTTGTTCCGTGAGCACCTGTTCAGTGAGCACACCTTGCTTTGAATCATAAGCTTCTGTTTTCAATTTAATTTTTGTGTTTTAACAGAGCTCTACTCTCCATTTGCAGTCCTAAGTAATAATGCCAGAAGTTTCTCAGGCTGCTTGGCTGCTGCCTGACTATTAGGTCAAGTCCTTCAGAACAGTCACATCAGCCCAAAACAGATTGTAATTAGAAAGGGATTTACAACAGTTGAGAAGAAAAGTAGAAGTTTTCATCTAATCTTGAAGAAAAATATGAATGTTGTACTTCCCCAACATGCCTATACCCCTCCTCAGCAGCTGCCTCTGCACTTCAGTTCACCTTCAGGAAAGCTTCTTTACCTTGTCCTCCAATCCTCCTCTGAGGCAAAAAGAGATGTGTGAGCAAGCAGACCAGAGGAGCTCTAACACAAGGACTAGCTAACAAAGCAGGGGACTGGGAGCTGCCTGATGCTCCAGTGTTTTCCTCCAATACAGACCATCAAGGTGAACAAAGCAATTTAATGGTTGGAATGGATCAGGGAGATCCAGCTTCATCTGACTGCTCCTGAATCACATTTCTGGTCCCTCTACTTGGCTGTTTAAGTGCAATTCCCCTTTATTTTTCTTTCAGGTGTGTTAACTCTAATGGTATGTTCCATGTAAAATCTGTTGGTGATTTCACTGCTGAAACAGGCAGTGAACCATAGGTCATGGTTCCATCAGTGTGGACATAGCTGGGAACCTAACTTGCCCTGTGGCATTGTCATGTCTCATACTGGTAGCATCTAATCTAAGCTGTCAGAGCTGCTGCAGTGACAGCCCGTGTGCGCTGTGATTGATGTGAAGGTGTGCAGAAGAATTGGGATTGAACAAGGAGGCCATGTCAGCATTGCTGCACGCTTTAATTTGGTGACACAGGCTCTGCTGGGCAGTGCTGGTGCTTGGGAGCACTGGGCAGGAGTGAGAGGCACAACACAGCTCACAGACACTCCCAGTAAAGCATGCCCACAGTGCTTTCTGGCTTGTCAGTTCCCATGGGGCAAACACTGATGTGGATCAATGCTCCTTGCACAGAGTTCTGCAGCAGTGGTCCAGGCTGCAACACAAGAGACCTGCTGTGATAGCTTTTGAAATTCTGTCTTGTGTGTTATAAATTGCAGTTGTAAATTTGCATAACTTACAACTGCAATTTTAAAAGGTTTAGAGAAATTAGGCATTCATGAAGCTCTATATTGCTTTACCAATCATATTCACTAGGAGCTTTTTTTTAATTTTTTGTTTTCTCTGAGAAGGCCATCTTATGGGGTGGTCTGAATTCTAGATGAGATTACAACGAAAATATTGTGTTCAAATGTGGATGAAGCATTGTAAATATCATTAGTCTTTCAGAGACAAACTTGGCAGGCAGCACAGTAAGCTGCATAGAGCAGCAAGCAGAATGTGCAACACAGCCTTTCCTTGAGACTGAAGAGATGCATTTCACCAAAAGCCCCTAATACCTGTGAATATTTCAATAGCTCAGGCTAACAGCTGCTGGTAAAACTGTGCTGAAGGTCCTTTAGGACACAGCACAGTGCTGTGTGTGCAGCTTGCCACTGTTTATGCTGCTCTGTTGGGAAGGTCTCCTCCAGCTTGGTAAGTGCTGCTGCAAAAAACAGACTTAAACTCTGAATTAATTTCCATGTATGCAGACTGAGTGGAGACATGGAAATTGCTTCAAAGAGGTCGGGTGGAAGAAACCCAGATAGTTTCCAGCAGGAGTGTCCAGCTGAACCACAGAGGCAGAGCAGTTTTAGGGGCTACTACTAATCCAGCAAAGCAAGAGTCACCCTTTTCTTCTTTCCCATATTCACAAATTCCTCCCCCACTTCACCAACGTTTCTCTTACATGCCAACTGAACAAAGTGACTTGACTATTCCTGTGGAAGGGTGCTCCTGTCAAAAGAGGCTCTGCTTAGTGGGTCTGAAAGAATCCTGGCTGATGGAAAAAAAAGGAAAGTAGGTGCTTTGGATGGCTGTCCACACTGAAAATCAGCATGTGAAACTGCCAGCAGCAAGATTAAAGAGATAATAATTCTTCAGTAAGCTGCAATATATACCGTGTACTGCATAATTCCAAACAATGAGCATTTGAAACAAAAGACAGCTTGTTCATTCTCTAGATATTTGGTAAGGAAAAAAGTGGCTGTATTTTTCAAATAAAATGCTTGTCTAGAAACGGTTCACCAATTCTAATCAAACCCATCTATCTTCATATGACTCAGTGTCAGACAGTAATTACAGTCAGTTATGTTAGCAGACACTAAAAACAAATTTGCTGAAAGGGAAATTTGGAGTATTTATTGTAGTGCATATGTAGAGGAAGGAAGAGCTAATGCCCTAGAATATTGCAAATGGTAAATGGATGGGTTTTAGACCTCATGAATTAGAAAATATTTGCCTTTCAGAGCACTGTAGCTTCTCCTTATTTTCATGTAGAAGTAGAAATAAATTATTGAACACTGAAAGGTGTTTTAGTCCTAGTTCCATATGTATACAAAAATACAGAAACTATTCATATAGCAAATTACACTGACAAGAGAAATGGCAGAAAACAACCAGATGAACAGCCTCTACTGCCTCCCCTACCTTCATTTACCTTCTTGTGCTGTGAGACTATCTCTGCTCACATGACTAAATAATTATTGCCACACAGTCCTTTTCCTGCTGTCACTCTCGGAGCTTGGACTGACAAGAGGGGGCAAGTCCTCTAGTTTTCTGGCTCTTGCTGTTTATTCTTTAGCTTCTTTCAACAAGGAATCACAGTTGTAAATCCAATATCAGATGCAGTAGCCCATTTGCCTTCCCCCAACACCCCTGCTCTCACAGTCTCAAGTTATGAGACATTTAACTTTCCCTTCCATGACACATTTTTTTCCAAACAGTGAACTGTCTTACTGTCCTTGCAATGAGTTTAGCACTGATATTTATTACTCTAATTTGAGGTAATAGCATGTTCACAGAACTGTATGTGTCTCAGTTCAGAGAACTGAGTGTGTCTTGCTGTCTTGTTTACTCCTGAAAGGTGTAAACAAGAAAGTATCACTTCATGCAGCAACAGCCTTGGAAAAACAAAGGAATTTCCCTATTAGCATGTGTGGAAAAAAAAAAAAATTGAACATCTAGGAAGATACTGCTGGTGATTCCTAAACGGAAGATGGCTTGACTAGTCCATCACTTGTGTCTCGTGCTGTTGGCTCCTGTCTCCCTGTTCTCTGCCCTCACAGTAGTCCCTCACTCTGTCCTTGAGTTGCAGGGGCTTTCCTGCTCTGGGCCAGCCTGTTCTGGATACACCTGGTTCATGGAGAGAGGCTGTGTGGCCCTGCTGCTGGAGGACATCTTCTGCCATTATCTACTGATTTCCACTGGTGACCAGGGACTCCAGACAAGGCTCCCACAACACGAGTGGATACAATATTGCCCAGTGCATCAGAAAACAACATATTGCACTGAAAAGGGAAGGGTTTCACTAAAATCAGGACACAGGATAACTCCACTGATAGTAGTCTGAGTAGTTAGAATTTGACAAAAAAAGCAGTGAGAATCCAGTGCCTGAAGGGAGTTGTATTTTACATCAGTATTCCAAGAGTCTGGGACAGTATCCCAAAATAACTCTTCCAGACCCTTCACACCTCATCTGAGTAAACAGGATGGGTTGTGTAGAATGCCTGGAAGTGAAGCAGAGCAGGGGCAGGAAGAACAATGCATGTCTAACATCACACATCTAATTTTATTCTGCTGAAGCTGTGCCCTTGCTTTACATGTTTTCTCTGTGGACTACTCCTTTTAATGTGGTATTTTGTGCAGTTTCTCAGGGACATCAAGTGCTATTTAGAGGATTTCTTTTGCTTTGGACAACGTGTAGGATATTTGATTTTTGGCAGAGCATGAAAGATGGAATATGAATAATCCTAACAAAGCTCATTTTCTTCCCGCTGTTCCAAGTAAATGGCTATCTCATAGTAAAACATATGAATACTTCTTTTATAGATAATATTTGACTAGCAAATACAAACTTATACCTTTACCTAGAACATAGGTAGGAAAACAGCAGTGGTGCAGCCACCTCTGAGGATGCAACAACCAGCAAGACAGGTATTGTGGGAAAATTTTGGGCCAGTGTTCTGCATTTAACGTAAGTGGTAAGTGCCGTATACTCACAGACAATCGGTGGAATACCTTTCATTGTCATGATGAAGCACTTGGTAATCTCTATTGTTACAGTATCTGATGTCTGACAATGCCCTCAGGCACATGGTGTGATTCTTGGAGTGTCCTGCACAAGTCAGAGTTGGACTCCATGGTCCTGATGGGTCCCTTCCAACTCAGCCCATTACATGATTCTATGATCATATACCTATTTTATTTTGAGTTGCCACAAGAGATCAAGACATCTATGAAATTTGGAAGCCTCATTATATTGGTGGTCACCTGACACATGTTGGTGGCAGTGATCCTGCTATGTGTAGGGCAGATCACAGCAGCCTCAAAACAAAAGTGCCCTTTTGGCTACACTGTTTGTTCCAGGGCTCACCTCTGGGGTGACTACTGGTACATTTAGGAGCAAATCAGGTGTGCACACAGAGCTTAGAGAAGCCTGCAAGGCTGCAATTAGAGCCCCATCTACCTCTTCTGGTGATTTAAATTAAAAAAAAAAAAGTCTATAGAAGAGGAGGGAGCTGAAACTGTCTCTCAGAAGCCCCCTTTGTGCCTTAGACACTGGAATACTTTTGCCAAATCTTGCTGCTGAAAGCCAGCCCTCAAGGGCAGCTGAGAAGAGCTAATATAGCTGCTGCAGAATGCCAAAGGGCTGAGTGGGTATGGCTGGCACGAGAGCTGGTGCACTGTGGTTTTGGGGAACTTAGATACTGGATGCACAATTGGTAATTAGACCACTGTCTTTCCTCCTTGGGCTACCAAGTGTGTGCATTGGCCTAAGAAAGACAACAAGCCTTGGTTTGAACGGGGCCATGTGTGAAGGAAAATGTGTCTTTAATGCATCGCTGAGCACCTGAATGTTGCTCTTGATCTGCAATGACAATCTAGCAAGGAACATTCTTGAAGTTCAGGATGTGTGAAGTCTCAGTAGTCTCCACACCTAGGAGTTCTTTTAGAAAAGTAACACATCTTCTTTTCTGGAATTGTCTTCTGTTAAGTATTTTCCTGTTAGCCTGAATTTGTTTCTCTTCCTCCTTTATGATCCAGTCATGAAGACCATACCAGGGCTGACTGTAGGATTTTAATACCATGAAATGGAATGGCATGGGATGTTCCTGATGTTCCGTATACCTGCAAGTCTGTTTGCTGCATTCATCTTCTGCCATCATGAGCTCCCTGTTCTCTTAACTGGGCAGTGACAACCATTTCCATGATATCCTGATAGTGATGGTTTATCAGAGTATTTCTTTTCTCCCACACCATGGGAAGAAGAAAGTTTGCTGACAGTTTTTGGACAGCTTTAAACTGTATTTAAGTGACTCAATTGTGCTTTGCAGCTCTTCACATCCAAAAGTCTGAGGCAAGGAAGGAGACAAAACTGTGCCTGACTTCATAACACATTCTTACAAATAATTTTGTTATTTTAGTAGATTACTATTTATCTGCAATAAATGTCTGCCTTGGAGGGATATCTGTAGGATGTTAAGCCCCAACAGATGCACCATCATCCATTCTGTGACTACCACTTGCCACGTCAGAGACATTCAGTGTTCTGGCTGTGGGTGATTTGCCTTATGAATTACTGGCATCCATGCTGGGGAGCTGGCATGCAACCAGCAGATAAGAGTTGAGCAATGCTGGCAAGAGGCCTCTCTCAGGGGCTCAGTGCTTCCTCTGATTCATAAGAGACTGACTAAAGTTTTGCAGAATAGGCAGTCTCACCTTTAAATTTTCATGGGTTTCTCATTTTCTGAAAATGTCTTAGCTGCTTTTTAATTTGTTAAATAGTATCTTATATATTTTTTAAAAAATTTGCTTATCTTTTTCAAATCTGATCTTACCAAGTGTCTCACTTTATCATTGGAGGCTGAACTTTTGCGTCATGAGGTTCTCCTCATCACCCTCAATAACTTCTAAAGTGTGCACCAGCAGTTTTGTTACATGAAAAATATTTTCATTAGAAGCTTAATACCTAAAGAGCATAGCAGAAAAAAAAAAATAGAGACTACTGCTTATTATGCTGACTATAAGATGATGTAATTTCTTTGTCTCTCAAAAAACTAGGGTAACTTCATTATGATATAATGATCAACACTCAGGGTCACTATCTCTGTTCAGGACTAGCCCTTTGTCTGCTACAAGTATGTACAGCTTTCTACTGCTGTGAGGTACATTAAGTGAGGTTTTGGCCTCTAACTTGTTATTCACAGCACAATTCTGTCACTCAGGTAAGGAATGCTTGGAGCTTCATTTCTACTTATCCTCCTTCCAGTGCTGAAGAGCATTTCTCACTCCATGATATTGCAGGGCTACATATCACACGCATTTATCCATACACGAAAAATGGGACAATTTGAAAAGTTTTTTCAGGATTTGGACCTTGCAGTTTATCTATTAAGTTAGTCTTATGTGATGGATGTGAGATTTATTCCAGCTCTTCCTGTGGGAAATGGTGGCGGCTGGTTTCATTTCTCGTGTGTGCCTGTAGATTTTCTGTGCAGGAGCTGAAAGCCAAATATGAACTTTTCTATGTGTGAATTACTTCCCAGAGGAGAACATCTTTTCCAGCTGTAGCTGTATATTGGAGCGATAATGGAAAATAAGCCTCACTCCTGAAAGAAAATATCACTAGCAGACAGTGAAGATTTTGCTGGAACAAACCTGAAGCGCACAATATTAAGATGGCTGCAGAGGGTTTTCTAGAGCAGTTGCTTCATGTTTTCTTCCTAATGTTTTTTCCTGTAGAATGCACTGCAACCAGCCACACATATGCATAAAACTAGATAGCTTTGAATTAATGGATTCCTTATTCTGTGTCATGTCATTTAATAACTCTCCATGAGCAGTGTTTGACAGCGCAAGGGACTTAATGAGTTTGTGGCAACAACGTGGCCAAAGTAGGTTGTGCCAACAAAGTTCTTCTGCCAGAAGTTGAGGAGCACTGCTAAAGCAGGCTTCTTCCCTCTTACTATTCACACAAGGAAATATGATGTAGTTAGTTTTGGTTCCAGCAGGTAACTAGACACCATACTGACAGTGTGAGGGGGAGGAGAATCAGAAAAGATGAAACTCATGGGCTGAGATAACAACAGTGGTAACTGAAGTAAAGTAAAATATAATAATACAAATTATAATAATAACTACAATAATAACAGTAATGAAAAGGGCAGAGAGAGAAATAAACCCCAAGAAAAACAAATTATGTACAATAAGTTGCTCACAACTAATTGATCAATGCACAACCTGTCTCCTGGCTGAAATAAATTTGATATCAATACTATTCTTAAAGCTAAATACAGTGCTGTGCCAGCTGCTAAGAAGAAAACTAACCAGCCCAGCCAAAATCAGGACAGATGTATTGTCGCCCATGGACTGAGTTTGAGAGGGAGATGGATCTGTTCAAGCCATGCTTACTAACCAAGCTGAAACTCAAGAACAGGCCTTGCTAACATTTCTCTCACTCACCATGATGGGTATTTGTGGTGCAATGTCCTTTGGAAAATTCAGATAGAACAGGCAATTGTGACCAAATGGGTCCATGGCCATTCTCCACCAGGGATAAACATACTGGCTGCAAGGGCTTCCTGTGATTTGGAGCTGAGGAAAGAGGGGGCAGGTTCTTCATCTAGCCCAGTAGGCTGGGAAAGATAGCCAGGATTTGCTCTGACTCATGTGTGAAATAGAAGCCTTGGCAATAAACAGCAACTACTGAAAACTCAAAGGAAAAAACAGCTAAAATACTTAAATAAACTGTCTAATTCAGATGGATTTGTTTCGCATCAATGTTTCAAATTCCCTTACAAAAAAAAAAACAAACCAACAAACCAAGCCAAACTGCTCTTGCATGGTCCAGTCCCAGGATGTGTATTTCCATCTGTTCTTTGAGCTGCCAGAGGAGGATTTATTTTGAAACCCCAGTTTTTCTCTTCATCTGTCCTCCTGACAGACCCAAAGTCCTGCCCTGCTCTTCTGTGATGAAGGTGTTTTGACAAATCCTTTCCAGTGACCAAAAGGAGTGTCTACTCTTTGTCAGGAGTCCTACTGTGCTACATGGAAAGGGGAATGTTTCTTTCTTCATTTTTGCTGATGACAATATTCTTCCTATCTTTTCTTATTTTACAATGTCTCCTAATATTTTCAGTTGTGATCAAACATGATTAATAGACTCATTTCCTTCTAGAAAACCTTATTGAAATTAATTTTTCAGTTTAATTATATGTTGTGTCAAAGATTTCTCAGTGTAAAATTCAAGGCAGCATGTGTGTTATCAATATGATTGATTTTATTTAATATGCAGGATGGATGATTTAATTTCTTCAGGGTATTGTTTGGTTTACGCAAGTGTGTTCCTCTCCTACATAAGGCAGGGTGACACAAGGTTAATCAGAAGTGGATAAGTTGCAATGTTGGAAATTCAAAGCTTAGTCATAAGACTGTAACACCATATTATAACTCATACCCTGAAGGAGACCACACTGAAATTCCAGGGACAGTCTTAGGTCAAATATTTCCTGGCCCTTGGATGTTTGATTTTTAGTGTTTCCAATCCTGACAGGGCTTTTTAAGGGAGTGTAATATTCCAAGTCCCATCCTGAGATATCTGCTTCTTCCCTTTTTTCACAATTTGCTCTGATCTCTTCACCATCAGGTCCCAACTCTGTTCCAGTTTATTGTCAAAGTAATTTCCCTTTTACATGCACATTGTTGTCCCCTGGTCCAGCCAGGGCATGTCTCCTGCTCCCTCAATGTTTTCTTTTGGTCACTGTGACCTCCCTGCTCGTCCCCACACTCTGGCATTGGGAAGATGCTGACACAGGCACTGGTGGGTTATTTCTTCTCTTGCCTCACCCTTTTCCTCTACTTTTTGACTCCCAATCTCCAATCAGATATTCCTCTGTTCTCCATTAAACTCCACGCATTTCCCCAGTATGATTTTGGTCCTGACACCTTGTTGCAGCTTTTGTCACTCGCTCCTGTCCTGTTGCTGGGAGTGCACCAAGAGCTCACTGGGAGAATGAGCAGCTTTTTTGACACCCTCCACCCTTGACCCATGGGCAGTGAAGTGGGTCCTGTTGCTCAGTGACCGAGTCTCCTGTGAAACCCTGTCACAGGCAGCTGCAGAGGTGTAAGCATCTCTGTGAGGATTTGACTGCTGAAAGCTGCAGCACATCTGACCTGTGAGCAAAGTGCTTTTTTTCCATCCAAGAGTCAACATATTTACTCAATGCGGTATGATTTGACAGGAATGACAAACAGCTCTCTTCCCAGGAAGATGACTGCTGGCAGGTTAGAAATCCCTGTGGCTATAGATCTCTGAAAATGCTCAGGTCTTTACTTTTAGGGATCAAAGTATTTTAGAAATCAATCAGCTGGGTTTGGTGGTGTCATTGCTGTTGTTAAAGGTGAAGGTTCTGTGATATGAGAACTATCTGTATTTACAGGCAGAGTTTTTAATATTGAAATGGCTTGCCAAAATGTTTTGATGTTACAAATGTAAGTCCAGGCTGTATTATTCCTTGAGATGTGTTTCAGTGAATCCTAAATGTCTCTTTATTACATTAGTGCTAGGAGCCCTGCATGATAAACTAAGACTGGGCATTAAGCAAGGCCTGAACAGATTGTGCAAAGATAGTCCTTGTCCTAGAGAAATTAATAGTAAAATACAAATGCTATATAGACAGATGAGAACAAGTTAAATTATACTTGCAAGATCATAAGGTGCAGAAGAGAAGCTTTTTAATGATTAATGCTTGACAACGTTTATGAGGAGTGTGAGAAGTAACGAGAGAAGGTAAAAATGATGCTTATTGAAAAGAACAAGCCATGGGCAGTGGAGGCTGGCAATATTAGTCCTACAGAGCTGACATTTCAGCACTGATTGAGAGGTGATCAGTGAAGAACCCAAAAGGGCAAACAAGGAAACTTTAATTATTGACCACAAGAGAAGGAATCAGTGGAGGGGTACACACTCCCTTGTGCTGGGGCAGAACCAGCTATGTTGATATTTTCCCCAAAAATTGCTGTCTGAAGTGGTCTCTCAAGGTCCTGTTGCTGCTGTTCTGCACTCTCTCCTGGGCAGCCTGTCACTGGCTCCACCAGGAGCTTTTTTATTAATGCTTATCCTGAGATATCCTTGCTGCAATTCAAGTTCATTCTCTATTTTCATATACACCTTCAAGGCACAAACAACACAGCACTCCTGGGTCAGGTTTGTTGAGGTTTAACCCCAGCCTGCTGCCAAGCCCCATGCAGCCACTTGCTCATCCCCCCACCAGAGGGATCTGGGAAAGAATCAAAAGGGTCAAGGCTGGAAAACTGATGTGTTGAAAGACAATTTAATAGGGAAAACAAAAGCCACACACATTAACAAAGCAAAATAAGCAATAAATCCACTGTTTCCATGGGCAGGCATGTGTTCAGCCACCTCCAGGAGAGCAGGGCCCCATCACCTGTGACAGATACTTGGAAAGACAAATAACATCACTCCAAATGTCCCCTCCTCCTTTTGCTTCCTTCTCCCTTGCATTTTGTATACTGAGCATGATGTCATCTGGTCTGGAATATCCCTTTGGTCAGTTTGGGTCACCTATCCTGGCTGTGTCTCCTTCCAATTTCCAGTCTTCTCTCGTGTGGCAGCATGGAAAGCAGAAAAGGCCTTTGTTCTGTGTAAACCTTGCTCAGCAATAACAAAAACATCTCTATATTATTAACACTGTGTTCAGCACAAATCCAAAACGCAGCTCCATACTAGCCACTGTGAAGAAAATTAATTCTACCTCAGCCCAAACCAGCACATTCCATCACTTATTCAATACCATTTGCATCGTGCCCAGGTCCCACAAGTTCATTAACCACCATCCTTTGACATAATACACAGAAGTAATTTCTTGAGTCAATGGACCACCCCTAGAAAATCCTCATAAAATGTCCACAAATGTTTATAAAACATCCTTTGAGTTCATTTAGTCCATGGTTTCAGGCTCCATCTGTTCTGGCAGTCACTCAGTACAGGAGTGGTGTTGTGTTTCTTGGAGTTACTGGGCACCAAAGCCAGCTCAGGTCTGGTCACTGGTGCACTTAAACTTCTTCTTGTAAGGCCTCTCCTCCATTGATATGGATTTCTGCTGTACTAATTCCTGTAACATTAACTCAAATCACAGCTTACAACAATATCAAGGCACGTCCATTACAATCTCCACCCTCGGCCCCTTTTTGGACCAGGTTATCTGGTTTAACATTGCAATGAACTCCTCCTCTTGTCTCCAGCCTGGCTGCAACAAGGGTTCTCCCTAATTCCATAATTTATGTAGTCTATGTGGACGTGACAGCTGGGTAAGAAAGAGACAAAATTAGATAAGTTTTCCCAGAATTGGCCTGAGAGGCTTTAGGGAGTTGAAGATAAACAATGATAGCTTATTATCATAAACAACCTGCAGGTGTTGTTTTCTACTCTCTGTTTTCTTGTTTTTCTCAAAGATTGTTTACAAGAATGGGTTCCTGTAAATTAACCAGTCAGATGAAATGTATTAACCAAATGACCAATGAAGTCCACCTGGACTGAACAACTTATAAAAAGGAGCAGTCTGAAGTAAATGGCACATTATGCCAATCAGCCTTCTGGTGAGTCTGTGTCATTTCTTACTCAGCAGTGACAAGTCTACATTGTCCTCCTCCATGGGCTGCAGGGCACACTGCTTCACCGTGGGCTGGAAGAGAATCTCTGCTTCCCCTGCTCCGGCAGATGTTCCCATCCACATGAGACAGTTCTCTTTGAACTTCTCCACTGTGGGTCCTGCTCAAGGGCTGCAGTTTTTCATGAGCTGCTCCAGTGTGGGTGCCCCATGAGGTCACAGGTCCTGCCATAAACCCTACTCCAGCAGAGGCTTCCCGCAGGGTCACACCACATTCTCCTTCAGGCATCCACCTGCTCCAGTCCCGGGTCCCCCAAGGGCTACAGGTGGATCTCTGCTCCATCACGGGCACATCCACATCCCTTCAAGTCAAGGTCACACTGGTTCCAGCCTGTCCAGTACAGCAGCAACACCTTGGCCACCTGCCAGCCCAGCAGCATCACCGGGGCTGTCACCAGAGCCTTGCTGGGCACAGCTCAGTGAGGTGAGTGCAGCACAGCGCAGCAGCAAAAAGTGGCCACTAACGAGCACCAGACCCTAACACACAGTCAGAAATGCATACATTTACAGAAATTCATGCTGGAGAGTAAATCCATTGATTTGCAAGACTCTGTTAAGCAGTTTAAAGCAGTATTTAAACTACAGATGTTTTTCCTGACAGTTGAGCATATGTAAAAGAAGCAGTGCTTTCATGAAAGCCCTTGTCACTTGCTCATGGATAGAAACAGGAAGTTTTCCATTAAATTCAGATTTCATACTCATTTTCAATCTTTTATGTCATAGCTAAAATATGCCACCACACTCAAGAAGTGTTTTTTCCATTTGTTTGTATATTGAATAACATGAACAAGTGTTAGTCAGATGAGACAAGATATTTTTCCCTTTAAAGGTCCTCAGCTGCAGTGAGAAAATGCAACTTCTTTTTCTGCACCTTTTTCACAATTTCAGATTTTTTCCTTTTCATTTTCCTTTTCTCTTTTCCCTTTTCTCTTTTCCCGTTTCCCTTTTTTTTCCTTTTCCCTTTCCTTTCCCCAGAAAATATCTCTGCTTGGAAGATTTTTCAATTAAAGATTCAGCTGGGGATGTATTCAGTGTTCAACAGTTTACAATACATGGGAATTAGGAATTTGATTTCAGATGAGTCAGGGGACTTCACATGTTGTTGTTATTATTGGTGTTTAAGCCTGATATTTATTTTAAAAACATCTGTCACAGAAGCAGTGGAAGTAGTAAACCTATGACAGATTCTTCCTCCCTGATCCCTTAATCCACTCCTAATTCTTAAACCATCATTGCAGGAAGATAGACTTTTAAGTCTTCAAAAGGCTTCCACTGTTCAGATTCAAAAAGATTGAAAGAACTATTAAAAATTAACACTAATCTTATTGCAATGAAGTTGAATAGACAGATTTCTATAATCAGATAAGAGATTAATTATATATTCAAAATGGAAACACTAAAAAGAACCACAGAAAGTGTGGTGCTGTTACAGTGAGTAACTGTAAAGGCTGAACTGAACAGGCTTTACAGTGAGGAGTTAAATGAATTGTTATACAAATGGTGTGTCTGGATGCTCCCTTCTGCACCAACATCCTCTGGCTGAACAGGCTGCACTATCTTCTTCCATGTCTGTACATTCACATAGTTTGATCTCAGTTGCTTTACATCTACTCTGCCATTTTGGCTGTGATGGAAAAGAAGTTTTTTATAAACTATGAGAGTTTGTGTTCTGGTAGCAACAAGGATTTTTATCACAGAACTATATATTTGCTCTTCCTTAAATGAAAGAGACAAATATAAGAAAGACAAGACTATGAAGCAAAAGAAGATGTTACATAGTTTATTAATTTTGATTCATAAAATCATAAATATGTATCTAAGAATTTGCCTCTAAATAATACCGTATCAGTGGCCATCATATATATATGCACATATAAAAAATAAAAAGGATCTTTACAGTACTTTATAAGCAATTTTGTAATACTTTACTGGATCAGCAAAAATCAAGTTTTGAAGAGGCTACTGTATTACCTTGTTTTTTTTACAATTTCTGTACACTTTCTTCGTGTTACATCCTCTTGTACAATAGTTATGCACTGCACATGATTAAATTACACAAAAAAAAATTCCATACATCTTACTGTAAAAATGCATATCAGTGAAAATTTTGTTCAAAATTACCAAAGTTATCCAATACCTGCTTCAATGCATTTATCAGCTGAAATTAAGCTCATATTTGCTCTGTAATACTTGTTGTAATTTTATGTATAGTGTTATAGGTGGTATAGTAGCTGTCATCACAGATACAATGCAGCAAAATATTCAGCTAACTTATGGCTTTCTGCAAAGAAACCAGATTTCTGGTATTTTGTCAAAAAGTTTTAAAGCCATGTTAATAGGTAAGACAAGTTAGATCATTTGGTAAAAAGTTCTGGCATCACACGTTGTACATTTGGATGGATAACACAGAACAAGAAAAGCAAGCCTGAGGAAAAAGTAAGCAATCAACCAAGTGATTTACTTTAATAGATAATTAGCTTGGTCTGTGAAGGTCAGATCAGAGTGTTTCATATTCATTTTTAATGCCATTTGCAGTGGCATAAAATAAGTTATAATATCGATGAAGAGGAACTGAGAATCATTATGTTAAACTACTCTTGACTGGAAACATGTTGAAATTTGAAGACATTTCTTTGAAAGATACCCATCTCAAAGGAAATCCACAGGGAATAAACTGTGAAAAAACTTCTAAAGCCTTTTGCCTGAAGTATTTCCCAACAAAGACATAAATCACGGGGTTAATGCAGCTGTTGGTGATAGCCAGCATATAAGAAAACTGCTCCCCAAAGTTGATCAGTTCCCCCCAGAAGCAGCCTTTTATCACTTCTGTATGGTATAATATATCAAGGAACACAAAAAAATGGTGAGGAGTCCAGCAGAAAAGAAACATCAGTACCACAGTGAGGATCAGCCTGGTTGCCTTTGTGCCTTTGTGCCTCTTGCAACCCTTTGCTCTGAGTGCTTTTCTTTCTTTTGCTGTTTTTTGTAGGGACCTAATGGTGGAGAAATTGAGGAAGATGATTGCTGTGGATGGCAGCAGGAACCCCACCACATTGCCTACCAGGCTTTCAGCTATTTCCCACGATGGGCTGGGGAACTCCAAAGTGCAGGCTGAAATATTCCACTGGGGAAAGTCTTTCACAGTCCGGAACATGAAAGCTGGGACGCTGAGAAGGATGCAAAAGAACCAGATGAGCAAGCAGATCCCTTTGGTCATAGACTTGCTCCATATCTCTCTGTGGTTCAAGGTGTGGACAAAAGTCAAATAGCGGTCCATGCTGACGGCCACGAGCAGGTAGATGCTGGTGTACATGTTCAGGGTGATGGAGGCGCTGATGCTGCGGCACAGGAAACTGCCAAAGGGCCAGTTAAACTCATTATTGATGTTCTCTGCCCAGAAAGGGAGGCACGTGAGGAAGATAAGGTCAGCAACAGCAAGGTTCATAAGGTAGATTTCAGCTGTCTTCAGGGGGCCCTTTTGCAGGGAATAAATGAAGAGAACAAACACATTTCCAAGCATACCAATAACGCAGACAGTGTTGATGTACTTGGGTCCTATATAGTACACGATGTCCCACCAGTCATCCAGTTCTGGGCAAACAGTTGAGTTGCTCTGATTTTGACTCTGGTTTGAGGAGGGAATATTCAGTAGAGGAGTTTCAGTCATTTTTTAAAAAATTCAGAAGTGAACAGGAGACGTCTTCGAAATGAGAGACAATAACTGCAAAAAAAAAGCATAAAAGAGCAAAAGTCTCCCATGAGTGGTGCAACAAACATTTAACTGCTGCAAATTCTTTATTAGTCCTTACTGATTATTACAGGCTAGATAAATCCATCTTTGATATGTGCAGCAGTGGGAAATGTTCCCAGTATTAGCAAGGATAGAACTTCCTCTACATCCCATTAAGTTTCCTCTCCTTGTTTCCATTGTTTGAAGTGGCACAGAGGAAGGAAAGTCACAAATTAGTGTAAATAGTTCTGTACATCTCCTCCAGACTGATGACAGACAGATATGGGAGAATTCCATCTCCCTGAGAATAGTGGGAGTCATGCTGGCGACACAAAGCCAACTTTGCATCCTTCCCTGCCCCTTCTCTTATTCTTATTTACCATGCTACGTACATTATTATGTTACTGTATTATATACTATATTATATATACATTAATATATTATTATATTCTGTTGTCCTGCTGAAGCAGGACCATGCCTGTTTCCCTGAATTGGAAAAGCTGCTCACTCCCTGTATGTGCCACTTGCTGACTGAACTTTGCATTCTTTTGTTCCTTCTCAGTTCCTGTCACCCTGAACTTTGGGTTCAAAATTGCTGTTAGATTAGACAGCTTATTGCCTTCAAATGTCAGTGGTTGGAATAATAAAACACAGACTTCTCCAAAATATTACACTAAAAATCGTGCCTGGAGGAAAGGCCTCTGCAGCTCTAAATTTACAGCCCTCTTCTCCAGCTCAAAAATTTTATTTGAGTTTGGCTGTCCCAGGCTCCAAAGTGTTTAGCTCATCATAGCATTGGCAATACCTTTATTTTTTTCTCGTAGTTCCATGTGAGACTGTGCAGGACTAAGAACATGGGTAAAACCTTATCCTCCCATGAAATTGCTCTGGACTTTTTGTCACAGATTCACTGTCAGAGCTGCCCCTGCTTCTTTCTTCTGGTGCTGCCATGCTTGATGATAGTGCCCGGATCCTGGTTTTTACAGCATTTGGTCTCAGAACATTATGGAAGGCAAGTTTTTGTTGAGTCTGTTCTGCCATCTAACATTTCAGTATTTCATATGCAAGTGGAGCATGTCGATCACAGAAAAGAATGTATTTGAAAAAATGAATATTTTGCAATCAGTCATTCTAAATGTTGACTTTCTGCTGCAGCTATTTTACTCTGCCTTTTCAGCTTCTGTATTTTACACCTATTTTTCCATCTAATGATGGAATTTCTGAAAAGACAATTTAGGACCATCTTTCATCTCTTTTACACACATGTCCAGCCTCAGTGATTTCTGTATACGAGTACCTCACAGAACTTATTTTGGGATGCCTCTAGGAATAAGTATTAATATTCCACATCAGGCTATCTGGTACTAATGCACAGAACATTTTTCATCTCTGCAGAATTAGGTGAGCAGCAAAGTTGTGCTGGAGTTCATAAACTCACTCAAGCTGGCAGCCTTGGGGGGGAACTGAGCTACAACTCAAGATAGCACAGCTCCCTGGATTTCTCTCACAACAGTTTGAAGGTTACCTAGTTCACAGACCTCTCACACAAACAAAGATAACTTGAGAGGATCTAAAACTGCAGGTAAAACACATGTAGCAAATGAATGGCTGATTAGCATCAGAGAGGCTCTTTGTGAGACAGCAGAAATCTAGTGCTGTTATAGCAAGAGGCTGGCTAAGGCATGAGAGAGCAATGGCAGAAAATCTGTAACTTGATATTTCAAAAATAATGTAGAAGAAAGATAACAGTTCAACCTAATCAGAATTATTTATTTTAATAAATATAGAATTGAAAGAAATTCTTACTGTCCTTGCCTGCCCTTTTCCTGACACTTCTTGCTACCAGCTTAAGCCAACCACTCTGCACACTTCAGACACGATCCCTCAGCTGGAGCCACAAATTCATTCAAGATGGGCTCAGCTAAAAACACCTGGAAGTTTTATTTTTCATTGCAACTTAGATTTTATTCACAGCTAAATCTGAATTCTTGTTCAGCTAGCAATAGTACCTGAGGATTCTGTAGGGTTTTTTTTTGCAAATATTTCTTCAGGTCTACTAATCAGTGTCTGAGCACTACCACAAGCCACAAGCCTTTTATAAATTTAGAATTCCAAATGTTCTCTTGACAGAAAATGCATTTTATTTTCCATAATTCCTGTAAGTATTTTGAAGTAGTTAGTGCTAATGGAAAATTAGCCACATGAATGGTTTTCAATTTCTGTCCTTAACACATTCCAGTCATCTTTTATACAAATAATGACATATTTTTCTTACTTTGAACTGATTTCTGATGAATTTCCATGCACAGTGCATCTATCACCCCTTTTACTACTAATACTAATTAGCCAGTTAGAGCAATTAGGTAAAATGGATCGTGGCTTTACATATAAACTTATACTGACCTTCAGAATTACTTTTGTGTTGAAAAAGAAAGGGAAAGTCTTACTAGACTGCGCAGATCAGAACTGAGAGCATAAAAGATTATTTTTTAAGATAAAATATAGAAATGATTTTAATAAAGATAATGCATTTAAAAAGATAGGCATACCTACTCGTTGTCCTTCCTGGCAATCCAGGCAAAGTTTCAAATTCGGAAACAGTTGACAAACAGCAGTACAGAGGTTACTGAGAGAATTCAAAGAGGCATCCTGAGGCACAACTGAGTGACTGAGGGCTGTCCTGAGTGTTTTGCTGGCCATACACCATGTGTATGATGTTACATTTTGGAAGAAAGCCCCAGGATTTTTTTTTTTAACTTTCCCAAACGTCAGCTGAAGTAATTTTCAAGACATGTAAGATATTTCATTCTCATTGTGAAATAATACAAGCCATGTGTCGTGGCTCTTGTCATCCTTTGACCGCTAATTAAAGCTCTCAAATTGTCCTTGGCAATTAAAAGTTCCATTGTGTGAATGTCTGTAAAAATAAGAACTTAATTAACAGCTCTGAATTGCCTTCTCTGTACCAGTGCACACAGGGAGAAATTAGAATTAGGTTTTGTTGTGTTGGGAGCTCCTTTCCCTGCTGGACATGAGGGGGGCCATGCCCAGGAGTTGGGGTAAAGCAGCAAGGAGAGGTGGGAATGGCTGCTGAAACATGAGCCTTGTTAAATCCCATTAACACTCTTTTTGAAAAGAACTGCTTTTTGCACACACTGTAGGTGTCCAGGGCATGAATCTCTGTGAATATTATTTTTCAGTAATATTCATGATGACTGCTGTATTTTCTTAAGCTTGTACCCAAATAAGTTTCTTACTTTTCTGATTACTTTCTGGGACCAAGTAGCCTGAGAGTGGTGGTTTATAAATTATTTTTCTCTTTTTTATTCTGATTGTCCACTGATTAGAGTAATATTTTAAAAAGATAATATCTTGCATCCCAGACTTTACATACAAATCTGTCTTAAGCATAGCCATATAAATAATTTAGGTTTTCAATAAAAAAAAAACCCAACAAACAATGAGAAATTATCAAGGGACTGGAATTTTCCTACTTATAGGAAAATATTCTTTTGGCTACTTAACGAACACATGCACCATATATCTCAATTCTTATTCAATTGTGTCCATTTTTCTTTGATAAGTAAGTTAAAATGAAAAGGCAGGGGAGGCTGAGTGGTGATACCTTATTATGAACTTCCTTATCATGAAAAATACTTTTATTCCAAATTTTTATTCATTAAAGGATAGTAAGATAGCTATGCAAACAGTGCTAAAATTGACAAACAAAACATGTTCCAGTTAACACCATCACAATGGAGAAAACTCAAAATGGCTCAAGATTTAATGTGTGTTTGTTTTTTAAATATCTTGTAAAATTTCAATTTTGGCAAAGAATTGAAAACAACATGTAATTTGTGAATTACACATTATGTAAGGAATCCTAACAAATAACAGAAGGAAAATCTTGAAACAGCCCATCTCACACTGACTCATAAAGGTAAGTGCAATATGACAGGAGATCTTCGTCACAGACTTTCCAAAGTCTCCACTTTGCTTACACTACTGCATTTCCGTGTTTAAGTTATTTTTTCCATAATGAAGAACATTTGAGCAACAACAAGAAGTTTGGAATTTGTCCTTGCTTGGACATGAATCTCTAGGATCTGCCAAGTTCCACATTTACTCACAGACTGAATAAAAAACTGCAGCTGTGTCTAAAATTTATATGACAATTCATATGTTATTTATATTTATAAATGACAAGTCTTACAAAACTTGTCACATCAAAATGAGATCAAAATACTGGTTTTGCAAATCCAACTTCTCTTTGCAAATCTAGTTTCTTATTTTCTGGGTTTTTTTCATTGCTATATTTGGAACACTTTCCAGTAATGGAGAGAGATTCAAAGTTGGAAGTCTATGCATTTAGTGGAAAGAGTGAATAGGCACTGCAGTAGCTTCAGCATTTAAAGATCTTAGAACAAGTCTACAGAAGCTGTAACTTTATATAGAAAGGGGATTTAATTTATTGTGTCTTTACAACTTAATTCCTCATTTCAACCTATAGAAAGCATATAAAGATCTGGTAACATTTCACAGTTTGCACAGGTGTAGTGGAAAATGAATTGAAGATATTTGAAGGGTTAGTTTAAAAATAAGAGTCAATAGTTAAGGTTTTTTTACTGTAAAAAGCATATCTGCCCATTGGCACCTTCAGTTCAGGATGCTCACAGCTTGTTGGTTAATGTTTTAGGCTAGAATGATCTTCAGTCACACGATCTAGGCAGACTTTCCTGCAGAAAGTAAACATTTTAGAGCTGTGTAAGAATTCACTGATCCTCTCTACTCTCTAAACAGAATGATTAAACAAACATGTTGAATTTAGAGGTAAGACTCTTTGCTTAATTATCACACACATTACAAGGTAGACAAATGTCGAAAATCCTAAAGGTGTCCAGAGTTCTGGCTCTTGGTCCAACAGATCAGCCATTAAAATCTTCCTTTTAAGATGGCTGGAGAATTTAATGATTGGGACAAAATATCTTTTTAGATCAGTATGTTTTAATGATTTTGTTTTCTTTATTGAAATGTTTGGCAAATCAGCCTAATTATCTGCTATAACTGTTCATCTGTTCTGTAACACAAGAGAAGGTTTTTGATACGACCTTTAGAGGTAAAACTCTGTGTTCAGCTTTGTTGGATTTCTTCATATATACTCTAGAGATTGCTAAGGAGAGCTTAAACTCTGGCTCAGATATTTACAATTCCCAAAGAATGATGCTGGTACCACCACAGTCTGGTAATAATCAAGCCCTACTAACTACAGTTTACAGAGCTTGAAACAGTAAAATATGAAGGAGCCGATACAGGTTGAATGGAATGGAAAGATGATTCAATGGCTAAAGACTGCTTAGGGATTTGGGAGAACTGAACCAAGATCCTAACTCCTCCACTGAAACCCTGTCTAAAAAAGAGCAACTTTCTCCTGTCTGCAGTGAGCGCCTGCAGCTTCTGTAACAGCTCTTAAACTCTTAATTTTTCAAGTGAAGACAATAATCCACATGAAAAATGAGAGAGTGGAGATATAATTCCTGCCTGTAAATGCTGAAGGCCAGAAATAGAATCTGGCTGTTGATATCCTTGCCATTCCTCTGGCCATGGTCCCCACCTCTGTCAGACTGAATGGGGAGTCAGATCTTTGCATGCCCAGAGTCTTGATATCAGTTGTGGCAGGCTCAGTAAAAGAGAAGATGGGAGCAGAGGTAAGAGGGGGACAGAATAAAGAAGAGTAAAAAGATATGATTACTGTTTGCCATCTTCAGCTCTGAAATTCTCTGGACAGAGTCTGACCTTATATTACCAAAAATCCTTCTCATATTTTGTCATGTCTGTAAGAACAGAACTGAGCCAAGTGTGACTGGAAACTATCAGTAGGTCAGATGTAGCTTGGAGGTTACACTTTATTTATTGGGGTTTTTTCTTGCATGTGTAAATGGTGCATGTGAATACCACAAAAGTGTCATCACACTGAAGAGTCAGGAAAATGGGAATGAAACAGTTTGTGAGCTGCCACTGTCTGTTCTGTGATGTGCAGAAGCTGCTGCAGGGGCTTTCCATTGTTGCTGGTGTCTGCATAGGACCTTAAGTTATCAGCAGGCCGAGAAAAGCTACCACAAATATTTCACTACCCTTAACTGCCTTAATTCTGATTTAAACTTCCAAAGGGACTGAGGGTGGTCAACAGCACTCAGAAATGGGCCCTGAAAAGAAATATTTCAAAGCAACTAAAATTCTGTTGTTTCAGCTCACTTTCCTTTGGTGTACCAGGAAACCAAGTAAGCATCTGGAGCAGTTGAACTTCTGACAAATCATTCCTTAGGAACAGGATACAGGCTAGAGAAGAAAATGCCAGGAAATCTCATTTCTCAAAGTACTTTATTTTCTTTTGTACATGCTTACTGCATAGCAAAAAAAAAATAAAAAAATTGTGCCTATATATTTACATTATTTAAATTAATGTGATATTAACATACTAACATTTTTATATCTTACTTCTCAGTACCAAATACTCAAAAATAACTTCTGTTGCCTCAATAACCTCTGTATGGAGTTCCTTTTGTGTAAGGTTTGCATGAACAGCATGCTCATGGAGACAGTATGATAAGACTGGATATAACAGAAAACCTTGCAATGTTTCATCATAGTTGTCCCCATTGCTTCAGACAGTAAAAAGGATGAGCAATAGATGTATTTATGACACAGGATTACACTGGCTTATCAAAGAAAAACCATGGAAATTGCCTATAAATCATATACAGTGATCTAAATCCCTTAGTCTTTAAATCACATCTGCACACTTATATTTTGTGGCTTAGTTATTTGAAGGTTTAATACAAATTTCCCATCTTAAATGAACTTTATTGCTCCATTCAAGCTCTGATGGATAAAGACCATGTAGTTGCCATCTAAGCTTACTCACGTCACCAAACTCCATTTCCCTTGGTAGCTTTAGAAGCTGTAACCTTAAGTGCTTTGAAAGGAATAAAGATGTTTCAGCATATCTTACATCACCTTCCACTCAGTTTTGGTCAAGGTTCCTAGAGGTTAAAGTGCATACAGACAATTCAGTACACTGTGAGTCTCTTTATGTGTATAATCAACTTAGCTTAAAAATACAGTCCAACTGGGGAAAAGCTATCTTGCATTAAAATCTCACAGATTAACTCTACAAATAAAATGTAGGTATTACTAGAATCTGAAAAGGCTCTTCTTGAATACTCTGGGCTTTCAAGACCTCTCTTCAGTTAGATTTCTAATGTAGTTAGGTGATGCTTTTCTTCATATTCTCAGTTTTTTCTGTTTGTGAAATTATGCCAGTTGTGCTGAGATTTAATATATCCATTGAATAGCATTAATTATGCTTTGTGAATACTAAAAACCTGAGTTTCTGGGCTGAAGTGTAAGCATGAATACAAATAGCATTTGTCCACTCAAAAGGAGTAAGTAAATGTTTAAAGAATCTTCTTCTACGAAGAAAACTCTGCTAACTTCATGCAGGTGGGTGCAGGTTTCCTTCCACTACTGCTTTACCTTTTTCAGCTACTTTTCATACCTATTTTCTCATGGAAATCTGTAACTAACTGGAGCAGCTGCAAAAAGGCACTGCTTGTCAATGAAAAAATCAGATAGCTTTAGATGACTGAAGAGAGAAGTTAAAAGCCCAAAAGATGGACACATCTAAAAATGCATCCTACTGGATTCACTTAACAGAACTTACTCAAATGCAAGCCCCTCCCAGATCAAAAACCTTAACACACTATTACGGGTACCATATGCAGCTGCAAAATCCTGACAATTGTTTCTGTACTGGGACTCTGTTTGGAGAATTGTATGTACACCTTAGAAAACATTCCAAGTGATACATGTGCCAAGTATCATTCAGCCATGAAAATGTAAGTAAGCTACAAAATAAGATTCAATCACGAAAAACATCCAATAACACTAGAAGCAGGTGTCTTTATGGAATTTCCACTAAGATCAAACAACTCTTTTCCCTCATGTAATGAACATTACCACATGTTTACTTTGTGGACCTATAAGAGATGGATATGGGTGGAGACTGACACATTAGACGGCTTTCTTCCTTTAAGAATTTCCTAAAATTATGCTATCAGGGTAATGACAAAACAGATTTTTTCCTTGAGTATTCGCTTGAAATGGAAGTTCTTAAAGTGTCCAGGGAATTTTCCATCTGCACAGACTGTGATTTTCTGCACCTCTTTGTGAACAAGTCCTTGTAGAATTCCACAGCCTTCTTCTGGAAGTTTTTCCCAACAATCACATACAAGACTGGGTTCAGGCAGCTGTTGCTAAAGGAGCAGTATGTGGCTATCTGGGTCAGTATGTCATTGATGTCCTCCAGGCACCTGAGAGTGGGTGAGAAGTAACGGATTGTGTCGATGGCTGTGCTGATCTGGAATGGAAGCCAGCAAATGATGAACAGCAGGAGCACGGCAAAGACCAGCATGGTGGCTCTCCTCTCTGTCTGGACTACCTTCATTTTTCGTAGCTCACTGCTTCGTAAGGCTTTGATGATTTGCACAGTGCAATAAGTAATTACACAGAATGGGATCACAAACCCCACAATATTCAGCAAGCAGTTGTTTGTGGGCTCCCAGTAGCTAGCTGGGTAAAGAAGAGCACAGGCTGTGATGTTGTACTCTTTAAAATAATGCAAATTTCGAAACACCATTGTAGGTGAACACATGAGCAGTGCACATGTCCAGATTACAAAACAATTCCATTTGGCACAGACGGTTCGTCTCATCCGTCCAAGGGACATGGTTTTCACCAAGGCCAGGTAGCGATCAATGCTCACTAGTGTCAGGAAATAAATGCTAGAATATAAGTTCATGTAACTCATAATGTTGACGGCTTTACAGAGAAACTGACCAAAAGGCCAATGAAAATTATTAGAAATATTAATGGCCCAGAAAGGTAAAGTACAGACCAACATTAGGTCAGCAAATGCCATGTTTGCTAGGTAAATTTCAGCCACTGTGCAGCTACTCTTGTGGAAACACAGGATGGTGAGTACAAAGGAATTTTCTATTGATCCCAGAATAAATATAAACCAGAGAAATCCAGGCTGAAAATCCTGTAGCCATTTCCACACATCTGCACTAACACATTCATATTGATCTATCTGATACACTCCTGAATTATTGTGGGAATATTCTGGACTGACTGTAAGTTCCTGGGTGGTCATGTTGTACAGCTGCGTAATATTTTCAGCTGTGATGGAAACCATTTCTGTGAAGAGAAAAATAGATGACATGAGATTGCTAGATCTAGCTCATTGCTGCAAAAGACACAATGAGAAAAGCTGTCTTTTGCTTTTCCTAGTGTCCTCAAAGCATAGCTTTTGAACAGGCTTGCAGTTCCCTGGGCTGCTTCTCATAGACATTGGGTGTGTCTGTAGAATGTTTTACAGACTGCATTGCTACAGACTGCCTGGACCAATTTTAGGCAAGTGAAGCAAAGGGGATGTAGCAACAACAGGTATTGTTATGAATGGGTTAACTGAAGAGAATATTTAGAAGACTTTATTCACTAGAACTGAGCTGCAGCAAGTCTTTGTTAATTCTTTGAGGATATTCATCATTAGTTTGTCTTCTTATCTTTTTATTTCATTAGCCATGGACTCCTAAAGGACAGGAGTACCTTGTGTCTCAGGTTGCTTATGGTAAAGCTGCTAGTTCTGTGTCACATCCTGCAACATTTTACACCCTCCCCTGTAGAACAAGAACTGAGTGGAATTCAGTGGCACTTCGTCCCCAAAGAACACCACATATTTTTTCAAATGTTATGACTGTACAATAAAGAGACACTTAGTTTGCAGCTCTAGTTTGCACTGAGAACGCTGACGGATTAGGGTTTGCCAGCAGTGAGCCTTTCTCAGCTTTTCACTAAAATTGTCTGTATTTCTGTCTCTGTGTTGCAGGTTCTTTCTGCGCCAAGCCTCAGTAGACATAAATGGTACAACCTTCCTGAGGGAGATCAGTTTTAAGAGGTGTGCAGTGGGGGGGCTGGCAATCTGGTTGAGACAGGGGCCATCCTACAAGCCAGGACCTGTCTGCAGTCAGCCAGCTTGGTGCAAGAGCATAGTCTGAAAACCAGAATACTTAAACATTCTACAGATCAGAACAGCCTGGGATGGTACAGGGAGCTATTGACAGGCAGAAATGTCAGATGTGTACTGAAATTTTACTAGAACCAAACAAAAGCTGAGTGTGCAGCATCACTCACTACTGATAAAATACTAACTATGTTTTCTTGTTGTGTTCTTGGACAATGAATGCTGTGATATTATTCAAATGCAAGATTGGCTTCCCAGATCTGTACATATAATTCTCTGGACTGAGTGACAGAAACACTGTTTGTCTTTTTTTAGGTGTTTATAATAACCACTGTTTATATTATCATTTGATTGGAAGGTTTTCAAATGTATTTTTAATTAAGACATTTGTCCTATTCAACTGGTAACTTGGCAGTGAAAAGGGATGCACTTGCAATTCCTGAAAGAGTGAGGGTTCTCACTCGTTTTCTGGTTGCTGGAATTGTTGGCTGGTATCAGTGCTTAATATGCATACAGAAATTCGGTTATTGGTTGCAGAACTGATGAAAAATGATGGTCATATTTTGTGTAGTTTGTGTTAATAAAACACTGTAGCACTTAAACATCTCAAAGGCCAGCTTGTGTGGATGTGAGAGCTGTCACTAACGGATTGCAAACAGCAGTTTCAAGTCTCCCTTTCTTTCTGTGCTGGCACTGTAGAAACACATAGGAAGTGAAACACTAATGGATGGGCAACAAGAGGTCATCTGTGAATAGAGAAGTTCTGTTGCCTGATGCAATTAAAATAAACTGTTTCTTCTGCTGGTAATAGGCTGTAAACCAGCAGGAAAAAAATTTAAGTGCATTGTTTTACACTTTGAGGTTGGATGTATGCATATATTTAATAAGATGAGCATTAGTAATTCAGGGAGTGGTCATAAAGGTCATGTTGGCTTTTTCTGGGATTTTCCTTCATTACATTAATTTCCAGCAAATAGCAGCTCCCAAACTGCATATTGATTTATCTGTATTTTCTCTGCAATTAATCTCTTTCAGATTTTGGTTTTAGAAGGGAAAGACCTAGAATACTTTAAAATAAGTTAGCTATATCATATTACTGTGGTCTAGGAACAGTGTGCAGGGTCTAGTTAGGATGTCACCAAGTCCATGACATGGACTGGCAGATTCTGGCAATCTGCCTCCTTGGTCCTTAGCTCAAGTCCTTCCATAATATCTTGCTAGAAATAGGGGAGTGAACAAGGTAAAACGTGCTATTTATCAATTTACAAACCCTAATGTTTAGGGTTAAAATTATGTGCTTGATGCTATTCTATATAGCATCAAGCACAGGAGACTCATTTAAAGTATGTGATTGCTGAATAAATTATGATTGACAAAGCCACAGCTTACAGAAGGCAGTGATTTGCTGTTTTCTTGTCATATTTTGGTGAAAATAAATGGGATCCTTTCACACATTCTCTACAAATATTTTCTGTGCAATGCAAGACAAGCCCAATATCTCAGCAGGGACTTTCAACAAGATTTCATGTGGCAGTCTTGATTGAAATACTGCCCAGCTGAACTAATCTATCATTACTGGTTCTGAGGGACTCCTGTGGGGGCTAAATTTGAACCTGATGGAGTTCCCATCCTGTTGCGAGTTACCTCCTCCTTGGCCGTCTATAAAACCCACTGTCAGTCATTATCTCGAGTTCTGGAGTATTTTTTTAA
This sequence comes from Passer domesticus, assembly GCF_036417665.1. Classification (NCBI taxonomy): domain Eukaryota; kingdom Metazoa; phylum Chordata; class Aves; order Passeriformes; family Passeridae; genus Passer; species Passer domesticus. The sequence continues at coordinate 14,364,982 of NC_087479.1, forward strand.
ATAGCATTGGAACAAATGACAAGGTTTTGATGGAGGGTGTTTCAGGTGCCCTGTGTGGGAGGCAGTCATGGCCTGGAAGGGCTGATGGCAACCAGCCCTGTGCCTCTTGTAGACACTGCCCTCAGCAAGCCAGGAGGGCTTTGGGATTGGCTCATGGGTGTTCCTTGGGTGTTGGCAAGATCCTGCCAATGCTGCAAACGAGGAACCCTTGCAGAGGGACTGGGAAGAAGGGGTTGATCAACTGCTGGGTTGCCATTATAGGCAGGTGGAGGAGGACTCCAAAAAGGTGGTGGTCACCAGTGCCATAGCCTGAAACTCTGAGGGCTGGGCAGTCACCAGGGCACCTTGGTGTCTCCCGCCAAACTCCTGGGATGCCCTGCTGTTCAAGGACTGACCCACACAACCAGCACTGGAGGGAGCATGCCAGAAGACAGGCATGAGTTAATCAGCAAGGCAAGGAGAACACCTAGAGTGCAGCAGAGTGGTTAATCCTAGAATGTGGAGGGAAAATCTCCATGCTACAGCAATATGTGCTAGGGCTATGGAAACTCTTGAAAGAAAGGGAATATGTTGAATTGGAACAAAAAGTCCTCTAAGTATCAAGAGGTACAAGCTAAGAATGGAAGGATAAGGGAAAAAAAAGGTCAGAGCTCAGTTAATGCTGCTGCTGGGTTAATGCAAGCTCTGGCACAGCTTTACTCAGATGAGATATGCCCCTTCAGGTGAATGTTTTTCACCATCTCTTTTGGGTCTGGATGAAGCCCTACAGCTGCTGAACTCATGGCTATTAGTATTGCTGCTGGTGTTAATCTTTCCTTGTATCATGTTAAACATTTTCATACAGTGAATAACTCACTGTCTCACGATGGTCTTAGTCATGTCTTATACAAGGATGAGTTCTGAAATGTGTAATGAGTTCAGGTTATTTCAATGTCACCTGGACTAATTTGCTCTGTGGGAGTAAGAGAGAGACTTTGTAACATATTTTACAGCTGTTTTGACTTTGCTGATTACATGTTTTGCAGAAGCAAGGTGCGAAATTTGTAATTAGTATATTCTGAGATTGTCATAATATCAACCTTGCTAATTTAGTCCTCAGAGAGAAGAGGTGGAGCCAAAAACAGATAAATGCTGTTATGATGTTAACTGTTATAATGTTGTTTGCTGGAACAAGAGAATATTAAAAAGCATAGGTACACAGTCCTGATGTTTTCCTACACAGTCTAATTTGCAAGGACAGAGTGGCTCAAGGCCTCACTAGTCTTCCCAAATGAGGAATTTCTCTGATGGATGATCATCCATGATGAAAGTTGCCTAGAAAGCAGCCTTATTTTCCATTTATTTCAGGGATTTCTTAGCAAGGCCATGTGAAGGACAGGTATGACACCCAGACTGTAGCATCCCTAGCAGAATTTACCAGAATTTACAGAAAATTACCTGGTTTGCTTTGAGTGCTGTCAGTAGCCAAAAGTGTTTTCAGAGACATACAGCTGGCTTGCCACACATACATACAGCTCCATGTACAGCTGGGGGTCAGTGGCACAGAGGACAGGAAAAGCTGGGAGCAAAAATATGGGTTTGAATGCATGGCTGCAGACTGAGAGGCATTGGCTGACTTCTGACATGGTGATATTTTAAAAGATGTATTAGCTGCAGAAAGAAATAGCAAGGGCTGCCCCAGCCTCTCCTCTGAGTCTGTTTCTCTGCAGAGCCCAGCCTGCTTTGACACTTTGTATTTTTTATGTGAGTTTGTCCTCCTGAACATCTCTGAGCCCAGCTTGGGCAGCCAAATGTCCCTGGTGATGCTTATTTGCCAGGCAGCCTTGCTTTTAATATAATATAAAAGCTAGAGTCAATGTAACACAGGAGCTGCCGGAGCCATGAGAGGAAAAAGGGATTTACCTGAGAGATCTGCTGCCCCTGAAATGGGAAACAGCAGGAGTTCAAAAGCTGCTGTAGGTAAGAGAGTTCTTCTGCAGTGGTCTGTGCAAGGCAGCCTGACAGTCCTGCTGACTCCATGCAAATACCACTGCTGCCCTGAGGAGCTTGGAGTGTAAACCTGACAGACTCAGCCAGCTGTTAGGAGGCTGGAGTGATGTCCCCTAAACTGCCTCATTTGTGACCATCAGACAGGTGTTTGCTGGCCAAGGAGAGAGAAGTTTAATTTTAACAGCTTTGGAGGATTTGGTTCCTGGACAATGTCTATTTGTGAGGAAAAGGAGGTTTTTGTTTAGTAATAGATTATAACAAAACAATCTGAATGCATAATTTCTCCTCCAGCCATACTGACAGGTCTGGCATCCCATGTGTGATGGGATGGCATGAGCAGAGGCTCTGCTAGCAAGAAGCCAAAGGTGTGCTGGAAGATTGATTGTCAGTGGTGGACTCTTACATTCAGAATTTAGTATCAACAAAAATACAGGAAACCCACCCTGTTTATAAATTCTATATCTTCTCTATAAGGTTTATTTTGAAAGCCTCTATTTCAGCCTGGTCTTCTTGCAACCTTTACTCCTGAAAAAAAATCTCCTTTTCCAACTATTCCCAGTTCACAGAGACTCTTGTTTCCACCTAATCCAAGCCCAATGGAACTGCTCATACCCTCTCTGGCTTCAGAATGGGTTGGGTTTGTATCTTTACCTGGATGAATATTGGAAGGTAAAATTATATCACTCTTGTAGCATCTCTGCAACATTCTCTGAACATCCTTTTAATTCTTTCTGTGGAGGCATTACTTATTTTGGAGAGGTAGAGGAAATGTGGGAAACATTCCTAAAATGTTCTGCTTTTACAGATCCCACAACATTAATTTTTAATTTCCAGTCTTTGTATAATGAATCTCTAATGGGCTTTACTACATTTGGGGTTGTAGATCAGGGGACACTTTCTGCGGCAGTGTTAACTTGAAGGTTTCCTGCTTTTCATTTACTCTCCACTGTCCCTTTTACCCTTATGGCTGCCTTTGCAGTTTGTGAAGCTTCATGTTGAACCAGATTCAGGAACTTGCCTTGGACAAAAATATCCTTGTAAAAGAAAAAAATTCTTTTTGACACAAATCAGCTCCATAGTTTGCCAGAAAATTAAGGCAGTAAAGAAAATATACAGAGGAGCTACCTCTCAAAAGTGCAATTTTTGCATATTATTTGTTGTGTAAGCTTGAAGCACACCATGGAAAGAAACTATGGCTCTGCAGTTACCATTAAAGGTATCTACATCAAGTATGTTAGGAAAGATGGGGGAAAAATTTGTTCTGGTCGTTATTTCAATAACAGTGAAACTAAGGTGAGAAGAGGCTACTAATTTTTCTCCCTGTGTGGGACATAGCCACTCAATTCCAGCTAAAGAAAGGAGTGGAAAGAGCAGAAGCCTAATCAAGTGCAATGCATAAGATATTTTTAATATATAACTTTTATGCAAACATCCTTGCATAATATATTTTTGCCAAGTGGAAATCTTGAATATTCTTATTTTAAATTCTCCAGAGTTACAATTTCCTAAAAAAAGAATCCTATACTTTTTAGTTTTAAAAACATGATGAGTTATTATTCAATGCTCTTTATACAACCCAGTCAATAACTGTGATGACTCTGACAAAATATATTATCTCTGTGTAATGTAGTTATAACTGAAATGGAGAAGAACAGCATGGCTGGGCTGTGGAGAGAACTGGAAGGAGAGGAAAAATATGAACCAGTTCAGAAAGAAGTAGTGTCTGGGTCTCAGGACCTTTGTGTAAGGGAAAGGGCCCATCTCATTATAAAGCTTTGATTTAGTTCAGATTTGGTGATGATGTTTGAGTTAGTCCATGTTTGACCTCTGACTTGCTGCCAACAATATTTTAGAAATTTTTCAAATAAGGTGACCTTCAAAACATTGCAAATGTCACCAATGCTGTATTTTGCTGTTATTCTGAAAGAGCACATTTATTACATCTATTTAATCTGAAGTGAGAAATAATGCTTTTAACATTAGAGGCTGTTTCAGGTCAAAACACAGAATCTGCAAGTATCTCCAGCCACTAAATTATTACATTTCAGCCTTATAATCCTCAGAAGTTTCAAAGACCCAGCTGGAAAAGCTCAGAGTAGCATAATTTGATTTTGTAGCTGACCCAGCTTTGAGCAAGAGGCTGGCCTGCAGACCTTCCAACCCACATTGTCTTAAATTCCTGAATTTACATTTCTTGTGCTAATAAATGAAAATTCCAGTTGGATTAAGGCCAACAAAACCAACAAAATCATAGAATCATAGAATGTCTTGAGTTGTAAGGGACTTCAAAGATCATCCAATTCCATGTCCCCAGCCATGGGCAGCTTTGATCACCTATCATTCCCATTGTAGTAAGTATAGATGCTATGTGTTATTGTTACAAGTAAGCAGTAATTTTACTAAGATTACTTTACAAAAGTGAATGGATTCAGTGTCTCCTGTGAACATTTGTCAGCTGGCCTGTTACAAGGCTACATGGGCACATCCAGTCAGTGGTGAGCATAAGGACTAGATGGAGCACTCTTGCCATAAAGGGTTAGTTGCACTTTTGTTGCAGGTGTTAACTCACTGGGCTGCTCTTTGGAGCTATGTAACTCCTCTGGTTTGGAAATCCTTCACGGATCCCAGCCTGCAGAAAATATTCATAAAAACATTGCTGTTGGTGATGCACTGAGTGAGGACATTCCTCTTGCAGAGAGAGGATGCATTGGAACATCATTAAATTAAAAAAGGAAAGGTGTAAGCAAATAAGTAATAGGAAATGCCAAATGAAAAGTTCTCTAGAGTTGTTGTGAAGCATATCATAGCAAGGCACAGCTTGGATGAAGGAATGAAATATGAGAATAAATAATAAACACTTGGCTAATATTAGAGAGGGTTTATCAATAAAATTAAGGGGGTCTGCAACTGTGGGCCATAATGAACTGAAAATGTGATACATACAAAACATGTTCATGGTGATGTGCTCACAGCAACAAATCCATAAGTTAAATTTATACCTGGATATCTGGTTTAGCATTTAGTTTTCCTGAAGATTTCTATTATGCTAATGCTGTGCAGATTTTCCCTTCCCTTTTGTGCATGATGGATTAGTAAACACAGTAGAACTTCCCTGAAGTAGAACTTTCTATGCTTCTCAGCCACTTTTACAATTGTAGTTCATGAGCAGAGAAAGAAGTTTAATTCCAAAACTGACTGCTCTGAAAACAGGTATCACTGCCTTTCATATCCTCCCAGTACACATTTCAATTTCTGTTGTTCAAACAGCTTAGTAAGTTTAAGCTGTTCTGCTTTACAGAGCTATTTTCTCCTCCATCTAAAGCTTTCTCTAGACTGTATATGTCTATGAAAAAATGAGGTATATGAAGGTCTTAAATCTGAGTGTTAAACAAATATGTCAGTTTGTTCTTCTCTTTGTAGTCACTGGGCAGATGAAAAATCTATTTCCAAATCTCTATGCTGTTTAGCTGGAAATTGGATGATTTACATGTCTGTATACCAAGCTTTTTGAATAATGTTGATTGAGAGTATTTATCTTTATAAAGCTATTTTCAGTTAGTATAGATACTTAAATAAACATTGAATCTGAATCTTCCATCTTTGGAAATATCACCAGTTTTGAGGTCTACAATGTCAATCTCACAACTCCTTCTCCCTCTCCTTGTGAATACTTGCTGCTCTTCTCTTTAATTCTTCAGGATTTGATCTTCTTGGACCCGCCTTAGACTTAATGTGACTCTACTCCACAGCCTGGTGTCCCTGAACCAAGAAGATAACTTTCTGATTAACAGCAAAGCACATAAATCTTACACAACACAAGTCACAGCTGGATCTACACTTTTTCTGTGTATATTGTAGTGTGTTTGCTCAAAATGTTTTGACAACTGAGAAGGAAAATATTCAAACAGGAGAAAACTGACCATAAGCTCGCTCTGCAAGGCTGGAAGGTTATTTTGGTTTGTTTCTTTTGGCATTTCCCATATGAGAACAGGTAAGGTTAACCATGAGTCCTCATTGTCCAGAGCTCAGACAACAGCTAGCATTTAGGTTAGTTTCAGGAGAGTGAGAAATCTAGGAGCTGCAGTAGGAGTGGGACTGCAAAGGCACTGCAGGAATGAAGAGCAGCCATCCACCTGAACTCATCCTTGAAAACATTTTCATGGGAACCACGCATGGGGTAAGATTCAGCCCACACTAGGGTTCAGGTTAGGTCTAGGGGAGTGACAGGCTATGTCTGCTCTTTCAGAGGTAGGGTGAGCCCTGTCAGGCCCTTGCATGTGTTTATCACACTTCTGACACTGAGTCTCATCAGTTCTCTGTGTTTTCCCATGTATGTGATATTGGCTCAACCTGCTTTTGCATACTGCTGTCTTGAAATTTGTAGTTAGCATTTGCTTTCAGAAAGCTCTGAGCATAACACTGAGCTTAAGGTCTGCAGCCATGTCTGACTTGTGTTCTTTTGGGTTTTGTTTACTTGGTTTTCATATTTGGTCAAAGTGATGTTTTATATTTTCTATTGTTAGCTGGAAGGCCTCCTATGAACAGGAGCTACGATCAGATTGTGGTTTGCTTACATTTTTAAGATTTGCAGAGTTTATGCTTGACATTGGTTCTGTTGCTGAGAAGATGACATATATATTAGCATAATTTATTCTTGTTCCTAGCTGGTTCACTGCCTGGCTTGATAATATCTCCCCCAGCTGAACTGTCTTGCAAGCCAAACTGCACATTTGTACAGTGAGAGAAGCAGCCAAAGCAGTGCTTGGAGTGAAAACAACATGCCTTGGCCCTAGGAACCTCACAGGGCTCCCTGTTGGGTGTCAGTAACTGCTGGGAAACCCTATTTTGTCCCGAGGCAGAAATCGTTCATGTCCCTTAACTCTCCTGCACTCAGGTGCCTGACAAAGCTTGCACAAATTAAGTGAAGTACGAAGACAAATAAGGGACTGCAAACTTCCTGAGTTTTATAATATGACATGTAGATTTACCAAGTTGAGCAATGTCAAAGGTGGTTGTATCTACTCCCCTGAGCTCTGCAAGTACCACAAGAATTCTCTGCTGTAGACAAGGGATTGCTGTGCCCCATGGCCACTACAAAATTAAGTGCTTAGCACACTAGCATTGTGAGACCAATTTAATATCTATTGCAGCAGTCTGATACCATGTGAAATGGCAGGTCTGATGGTATCAAACAGTACAATGTGCCTCTCAAATGGCAGACAATACCCTGAGCCCAGTGAATAGCTAAGGTATCCAGTAATAAAGAAATGAAATGCTAGTGATCGTATCAAGAGTAGGTTGTGCACTTAGATTATATTTCTTTCTTAAAGTGAGAATTTCCTGCTTTAGAAAGCAGTCTTTCATGAAAACCAGATAGCTCACACCTATTGCAAGAACCAGGCCAAAACCAGCTAAACTGGAAAAGAAAAAGGAGAATTTTCACCTGGCTGATGACAGCTTTTGGGACATGGGCTGCAGGAGCTGAGCTGTTCCTAGTGTGGGTTCTCAAAACTGGTCTTGGGGTTCATCTAGTTTAGTTACAGTCTTGATCTCAGTATGAAAGACAGGAGAGCACTGATGAACCATGCCAGTGACATAAATTTCTTGCTATCTTCATTACAGAGAACGATAGGAATATCCTACAGAGAGAAGTAGACGACATTAATAAAGTCTCAGAGGTGCAATGGTAAGAATAAAAGGCTGTAAGTCCTGAAGCATATCAGTTCCCCAGGAATATTACTTAGTGATGCTCTTTTATTTGCCTTGCTGTAGTGGAGGCACAGGAGAGCTGTTCAGCAGTGCACAAACCTCCACTCAAGGCTCCCTCCCTGATGTGCACGTGGATGTCCTTTAGAGCTTTTGCTCTTTGGTGCATTACTCCCACCAGACCTCTTCAGCTCAGTTTAGCCACACCTTTTTCTTAGCAATTGGAATATTGCTCTTTTCCCTGGGTAACAGCATTAGGTTCTCATGACTATGTAAAATGTGAAGGTCTAATGGCCTAATAGTATTTTTCAGTATTGGTCCCTCTGAGCATTAAATATTTAATGGAGAAATTTGCCTTTCATATGAACTGGCTCTGTGCCCTGAAAGCACTTTACTTCTAGCACCTTGAGGACATTTTGGCAGCCATTTAGGAAAAAAGAAGAGATTTGCTATCTTGAGTGCCTCCAGCCACTATAATATTTACACTATTGTCATGTATTTTCAATAATGCAACATTTCCTGCACATTTTCACCACTGTCTCTCACAGGTGTGGCCTTTGAGGAAAGCCCAAGTGTCTCCCAGAGCAAAGAGCTCCCAAAGAAGCTCATAGCATGTGGGGCTGATGGCTGTTGTCACAAAGTCTAACAATGATTTCTTTGACAACTACTGCTTTCCTCATTTCTTATCCTACAGGTAACTGATGATTTCACTCTGCTGTAATTATCAAAAACATAGAAGACATTTTAACCTGTCACATTATATTTGAAAACCACATTTGCAACTACACAGTCATCCCTCCCTGCAGCTGGACATGTTTCAGTCACAACTTTCCACTGCTGAGCCACACACTGATGGCTCTGTGCAAGCAGTGGCACAGAAGGCACCCCGGGCAGAATCTGTCCTCCCTGTAAATCAGTAATAATGCCTTGTGTTTTCTTAATGCCTTTCACCACAGGGATATATGGATGGCTTCACTGAGTAATGGCTCAGTTTCCAAAAAGCACTTCAGGTTCTGACAACAGAACAGGCTAGAAAGTATCTAACTATAACTATGTAATGCTTAGGTGAAATTACAGCTTTAATTTTGAACAGGTGAAATTCAGAAGAGATGATATTTACCCAGTTTGTTCAGGTTAGCACCTCTAATTCATGGGTTTCTGAAGGTGGTCCTAGTTTAATTTAGAGCTTCTGACAACAGCTACAATAACTATAAATTCAGATTTCAGCCTCCTGAATAGGTTTTCTTGTGGATCATCACAGGGAATAGTCCCTAGTATTGCTGATTTGTGTCATGGAAGCAATATAAATGTGACATGATGCTCATTGTCTAAATGACAGGTTGTCTTTATTAAATAATTTTAGGGTTTTGTTTGTTTATTTTAAATTTCATATTCTTTTAAAAATTAGAATCACAGCGTGGCAGTGCAAGCAACAGTGAGTTCCCTTCTCAAGAAGAAGCCTAGTCTGTAATGTGCTTCTTAAATGACAAAATTCAGAAAGCCATTTTGCCTTGTCCTTCCTAGGTCAAACACATCCTCCTATGTTGTTGTTTCTTGAGCAGCTGGGACAGTCATTTCATATTATTTTCATGCATCTGCTCCTCACTTTGCCAGTACATTAAGTATTTGCAAAAAATAAGCATTTGAAAAAGAGATCAGTTTTCAGATAGCTTGGTTAGAAATCCCCATACTCTATATACTGTAGAGAAAAGCTCAAAACCAGACATACTTGTTAAAAATGGTGTGTAATTCACACTATAGTGAACTTCAAATTGTATTGCAATTATTTTGCTAGTAACAGCATATAAAAATTAGATATAATCCAAATGGAGCCTATTTTTCTACTGAAAACCCAGGGGAACTCTAACGGCAACAGTCCTTTAGTGGGGATACACCCTATCTCTATTAGAACTCAAGTGTTCAAATACATGCTGATAGGGATTTAGTGATTGAACTGTACAAACATGGATATGACTTTCAACGCTGAGAGATCTAGAAGGTTCAGGACACTTCTCCAACTAAGAAGCAGTATAATTTACAATGCTGATTTACAACAATCAGTGTCTGGATTACCATTTTAATTTTGCCTTTTTATGCTTTGACAGTGTTGAAATTAAATTGTGTATTAATTTATTGCTATCCCTTTGTTAGCAACAGGAGATGACAGAGCCCTGCTGGAACCTGGTGCAGACAGTTTGCTTTTCACTCTGCATGCACAGGTTCTGAGCACTGGTGATTACAAAGAAGATATGTCCTATCTACTCTTTCCAGAATGTCAGACCCAACAAAAAAATACAGGGCAACATTTAAGTTAGAGAGACAGATTCCCTTAGTACATGCCACAGCTCCTTCAAAGAACTGTTGTACCCAAAGTTAACAAAAAGATAAAGTTTAATATCTTTGTCTTGGACACAGACAGTAGGATCAAGTGCACCCTCAGCAAGCTTGCCAGTGACCCAAGTTGTGTGGTGCAGGTGACTGACACACTGCGGGGAAGGGATTCACCCAGAGAGAAGGGATGCTTGAGAGGTGAGTGAGCCTACACAAACTTCAGGAGGTTCAACAAGCCAAGTGCAAGCTGCTGCCCCTGGGTTGGGGCAACCCCTGATATCCACACAAGCCGGGATGGAGAGCAGCCCTGCCAAGGAGGGCTTGGGGTTCTGGTGGATGAGAGGCTGGACTTGAGCCAGCAATGTTTACCTGCAGCCCAGAAAGCCAATTGTGCTCCAGCCTGCATCCAAATCAGAGTGGCCAGCAGGGTGAGGGAGGGGTTCTGCCCCCTCTGCTCTGCTCCAGTTGCTGGATCATATTTTCTGCTACCTTAAAGTCACATATAAACACTCCTAGCTATGTAGGATATACTTTTCAAAGTGTTGGAGGAGGAGAATTTTCTTTTCCTATTAAAATGACTATCAAAACAGAACATTTCTGAAGAAACTGCTTTTAAAAGAAAGATTTTTCTCAAAAGATTTAGGTAATATAACAGAAAATGTTTTAAAGATGTCATTTCTTATCTTGAAGAAAGGAGAAGATGTACTGACACCTCACAGTTTAGCAGGTGACCCAGATCCACTCTTGCTCTCTCTGGCCAACTAGGAGTTTAATATCTTTACAAAGTGGAGTAGTTGCAAAAAAAAAAAAAAAAAAAAAAGAAAAAAACCCAGAGACTGCAAGAGTGCAATTCACTATAGTTTACCCTTCAGGCACTTGCTTAAGAAGGAAGATGCTTCTTTCAAAATCCCTTATCAGTACTCCCAATTCCCAGGCAGATTTATCCTCTGTGTGTGCATTTCTTCTGTGGTTTGTTTTCTTGCTTTTGTTAAAAATATCAAGACCCTTCACCAATTTTTCTCTGGAACAGAAATAGCTTCTGACCAGCTTTGTTAATTTTGAAAAATATCCTGATTTAAGTTAACCACGTCACTGTTGACCTTGTGACCCATCATTTTTTGTCACCACTGTAGAAGAGAAAGCTCTGTGTGGAATTGTGAGTGACAGTTTTGTGCAGCAGGCAGCAAAGGCTCACGGCAGGATGTCAGGGCAGGAACAAGCGAAGGGGAATTGAGTGGATGTGAGTTCTGGAAGGGAACACAATGCTGCTAAAGGAAGCAAAGGAGAAGTGCTGTGTTGGGAAGAAAGGAAGGATGAAAAAGGAGAAATATAAGTTGAATAAGGGTACAATGAATAAGGATTCTTGCCTAAACTGGTATATGCCAGGCTTACAGGGGCTTCATCTGGGATTTTAATTTAAAATGTTAGCAAACTTCAGTAGTTTGAACAGTTTGGATCCATATTTTACCCAGATTCAGAATAGTACAAAATCTGAAATAGTTTGATTCTTGTATTTAAAGTCAAATTTTTCTTTGATTTTTAAAAATTATTTAACCAGAGTACATTTATTCTAAGGCAAACTTTATTAATACATTATATTGAGCCCTTTTAAAAAACCAGAGACAAGTGTGCAGTAGAAACTACTTAACCTGTCTACAGAAATACATGAGGCAAAGAGTAGAAGACTGAAACTCCAGATGTCTCATACTGTACAGTTATGAGCTGTAGCATGATTTAAATGCCAATTTGTAGACTACACCTATTGTAGAAGAAAATAAATTGTTGTTATATTTCCAAAAAAGACTGTTCTCAAAGCATTGCCGGTAACACTCACACAAAACTGGGTGCTCTTTGTTACTTCTACTTCCTTCTACTTCTGGGAAATGTCCCTTTTTCTGACCCAGCTGACTGGAATTTATGAGCTATAAGGTGACTATTCTAAAGAAAAAAAAGAAAAGTTTTTCATAGGCAAGATATAATCATAAGGTGAGTTGTCTTATGTGACCTGCCTCCACATGCTGTTTTTTAAAGAATGTGTATGTTATAAATAAAAACTTCTAATGCCAATATCCCAGCCATTCATGAATGAACTGCATTCATGTCTGATTCATTATGACTGCTTTGGTCAGATTGCACTAATATAATTTTGAAAATGAACTTGCAACTTGCATAGGAGAAGAAAAAAATACAGTATGGAGAAAGCTCTTAAGTTTTAAAGTGGTTTCCTTGTTCTGGTAAATAACAATTCCAAATTCTTTGTCTTACTTGAATTTGCTATTTACTGCAAATCTCTACACAGATTGCAGGCTTGGAAGCATATAACTGCTTTTGGTTACTTATCTGCCCATGAGCGATTATCCCAGTTCCTTATGACTTGGAAACTCTGGCATTAACTGAGAGGAGAAGAAAAAAAGGTCCTTGCCCAGGCTAAGGAAAATAAAAATAAAACTGCAACTGGTGTCTTGATCCTAATAGACGCACACATCAGAACTGTCTGATGAAAATATTTAATAGTTGTTTCATGCAATGTAAAAAATCTGGGATGAAAGTTCCTAATAGATGCACACATCAGAACTGTCCAATGAAAATATTTAATGGTTGTTTTGTGCAATGTAAAAAATCTGGGAGGAAAGTTATGGAGGTTCCATCCATATAGAATCACCCCCTAGCAATGGGTAGGACAGGGCTGCATGGATATGCAAAGAAACATGTATTTTACTTCCCGGCAAAATTCTCATAATTCTTAATATGTGTTTGTAAGTATATATATATATCTGTGTGTGTGTATGTCTGTGTGTGTATGGAGGGAGAGGAGAGAGAATTTCCACAAAGCAGATACTTCCTGGTCACCTTCGGTGCCTCACACCTTTTGCCTGGTCTTTTGCTGTTTACTTAGGGAGAAAGTGGCTTGTGTGCACCCCCAGCACTAGCAGGACCAAGCACAGGAAACTTTTCTAGGTGATGCCAAGGTGAACAGCCATCTGCAAGCTGGTCTTGAACAGGTAGAACAGGATTCTACAGGATTCTGCATGAGGAGCACGTGGAGGGCTCCCCAGAGCACAAACAGTGTCAGGTGGGTTTGTGTTAGATGATTCAATCTGAAGAAATAATGAAAGAAAAATTCATCCTTGAGCTCAGGTATCAGACAGAAATGAGACTGTTAAACAGCCTGATGACATTAGGCTGATTGTAAGATCCATTGTCTGAATTCAGTGTTGAACTGAAGCTGTACAGTTACAAAGGCTAGAATGTGACTTGGAGCTATCATGTGTCCCAGAGCTGGGTTTATCTGTTGTGATGGGTAAAGGAACATGTATGGCATACATTTCCTTGTAATCTCCTAATTTCACAGCTAGGACAATCAGCCTTTCACAGACCTTTCCCTCTGAAGACAGAGGCCAAGACAAGAGGATGTGTCAGTGAGTTTGTTAAGCAGCCTACCAGTAGCAAGTTGCTCAGATCTGCTGATGTATCCTTAAAACCTTATATTCTATAATCTGTCATTGCTCACTGATGCTGATTTGGAGGGCACTGCAAACATTCAGTCCAGCTGAGGATCTAGTCTGTGTAGTTACTTGTATCTCTTTTTTCTGCCTCCACCTGCTTGTTTTCTTGGTGGGCTGTTTGTGCTGTCTAGCAGGTAGGAGCAGGAGCACAGCTCTGGGGACACTGCTATACTGTCTGTGTTACACTGGTGGCCAGAGGCTTTGGGGATAATCACTGTGCAAAGTCTTGCAAGCACAGGGACAGGCTGTGCCTCAAGGAGCTTCTAATCTAAGCAGAATTCAAATATAATGCAGAGTGTAGAATATGACTTATTCTAGGGAAAGACTGCTGCAGAAAGAGGTGAGAGGTGCATGCAAAGCTGAGCCAAAATCTAGCAACAAGTACTGCAATATTTCTGTTGTCCTACGTACGTGTTTAAGGATTGGGTCCCAATTTTGAATTACAACAGCTTAACAGTTGCTTTTTGTAAAAATGCTCAGGACACCTGATGAAACACTTCCAGTTTGATGGCCTGCCCACTACTTGTAGGGAGTCTGTCCTTCACACCAGGAAAGGGGCACATTGCTGTGCTCCATGTGTATGGGTAGAGGGACCTGCTGTCCTTTGGTAACCCAGGACACTGCAGAGCAGCAGCCCTTCATCAGTCAGGCAGCTGATGGGAAGCCTTACAACCATGGCAAAGGGACAGAACACCTCCACACTGGGGTGTGGTCCCAAAGGGTTTATTCCTTTCTGCCAAGGCAGGAATTCAGCAGGAGGAAAAGCCTCTATGACCAGTTCTGCCTCTGGGCATGCATGCATAAATCCTGTTAAAAAGACCTGGCTCTCTACCATGGATCACTCACTTTTTGGTGGCATTTAACTGTAATCTCAGATAAAATGAATGGGAAAAATGGATTTCTGCATTTTGACAGCTCCCTTCTCTGCAAATTAACCATAGTCTGAACAGTGTCTTTGCAATACTGTCACTATTCTGGGATAACTTAGTGTGCAAAGCTACTGAATCTGCAAATTTGGATGATCAGATTTGTTTTCAGGGTCTCACAAACCAACCCAACCTTGCTGAATCAAGTTGAGGAGTTAACATGTAGGGGACATGTAAATATAGCACAGCAGCAAAAGTAAGTCAAATCCACCCTTTCAGAGAACATAAAAAGTCCTGAAGTATTTTGGTGAAGTTTTATATAGCAGCTTTACCACAGTATCTGCACGCTTTGGACTTGCCAATCATCAGACTGAAGATAAATTATTTCAGCTGGCAACATTGCTCCTTGTGTTTCTCTGGTCCGTGTCTCATTTGTGCCTGTTCTCCAACATTTAACTCCTAAGTGGGGTGTTGGCCCATGACCAGAGTCCCTCAGTCCCAGCTCATTAGCTTTACTTCTAAATAAACGAGGTTTCACCACTGTGGTGATCACAAGCAGTTACAGCTCCGTCTGAGTGAAGCCAACCTGCAGGGCCCAAATTTCAAGTACTGCTCTCGCCCTCTGTGGTTTCCCCCTGGCTGACCCAGGACCAGGATGCCCTCTCCTCCCTCTGTCCCTGCTCAGGGCACCCAGCCAGGGGACAAGCTGCTCCAGCCATGTGCCTGCCCCCTGTTTGTGAGTCAGCACCCAAGGGCTGCTCCAGGGGTGATTCCTGAGCAGCTACACCTTACTAAAGCCCAGAAAGGGCTGGCAAAGGACAGCTCTTGCCTCCACTTTAAAGTGCCCTGTTCCTTTACAGCTGGGTATCAGCCAGGCAGAGGCAGAACTTTCCGTATCCATGTATGTAGTGTGCTAAATGCATAAGCCTTTTGATAAGGTAGGGGGAAACTCATCTCTATGGAGTACTTGAGAAGGAGGTTTAGAAATCCATGAGTGACAAGAGAACAAGGCTTATGAATAATTTTAAAGAAAAGTGGATGTTTTAACTAAACAGCATTTTTCTCTAGTTTTTCTTTTTTTAACTTTACATTGATTAACATTGCTAATGGGTTCAGGTGTACTTTTGCAGTTGATTTAGTTACTGAGAGGGAATTTGTTTTGAAGGCAAAGCTCTGTTCTCTGATAAGGTCTCCACATTAAGCTTGTCATATGATTTTTTTTTGCTTACTGTGACTTTAAAAACAGTGGAATTGGAGTGCCTAAGAGATTTTTACACCCTTCTTTTAATGAGAAACAGATTATCAAACACTGGCCATTCTTAAAGAATAAATGTTAGGGACTTCATAATGAATGTCCTAAAATTTACCCTAATTGCTATAGTTTTCTGCCTGTGAAAATGCTTGAAATATTAAATAGCTACAGCAATTTTTAAAGTTGTTTTCCTGTGCAAGGATGGGATGCTTATTTCAGGAAGCTCTAACTCAGTAGGAAAGGCGGTTCTTTTGTTAGATTGTCGGTACAAAATGTTCAGGTAACATTGAGTAACTCAATTAATCTTGTTCTCACATGTACTCAGGGGCCCAATGGAAAACCTGGCAAAGATTTTCTGGAGGTGTCTCTGGTCTGCTATTCCAAGGTCTTTATTAACCATCTTTATTAACTTGGGTGTGTTTATCCCTTCTGTTTGTGTTTTCACTATTCACACTGAAAACAAGACAAATATATTTGGGAGACTATAAATGAACCTGGAGTCCTAAGATGCTTCTCTTATTTTTTTTCTTAATGATTGCACATTACCAGATAGAAGTTATATGATTGATATTACTCAATATGCTGATACTTCTATCTTAGAGACTCATATGTGAAAATATATTTCTTTTACCTAGATAACTGTCTTCTAGTTTCTAAGAAAATATGTACATCTGTTGAAGATAAAAGCATACCCCTATCTCAGGAGATGGCATGTCTAAGATCACAAACAAAATATTAAACCAAGAATTCTAATGGTTAACTCTATGAACACTTTTGGCTTTATGGTTATTTGCTATTATTACACTAAGAAGGCTGCTTAGGATACTGAGTAATGGAAAATGAGTAGCTAAAAGTATAACATATATTTCAGCCTTTGTTGGTTTTTTTCCCTTTTGTGTTTTTTTTTTGTTGTTTTTTTTTTGTTTTTGTTTTTGTTTTGTTATTCTAATTACAATACCACTACTAAGTTCTCTGTTTTCATCAGCACCTTAAAAGTCAAGGTCCCATTGAATTTTTTTTATTTGTATACAGATTTTTAAAATAAACTAATAATGTAGCTTAAATGTCATCCAAAATAAGAAATTCTTTGTATTGTAAGTAAAAGTTTCAAAGGTTTAGCCATTTGCCATTCAATCAGTGCAGATTAGCAGTGTAAGGTACACACACATGCACTTCTACATCCTGCTCAGCAAAGTTTACAATCAAAACAATAAACAGAAAAAAAAAAATCAGTATGTACAGAAAAGAATTGGCTCTGGTTTCTCCCTACTGTTTTGTAGGTAAATTCTCAGCCAAAACCAAAGTTAGCTGCTTGTACTTTCTGATTGTTTTTGTGAGATGAAAGAAACAGTGCCCATGGTATGATTACAGACATGAAGAGACATCTGGATAGGAGAAATCCTTACCCTCCAGCACACAGGACAGTATTTGTGGCAAGTGAAGCACTCTGTGGCTTTCATACACTGGATACTTTGAAATAAAGCATTTTTTTTTCTGTAAATATTATAGCTCTGCAAAACCCAACAAGTTACAAAATCACATTAGCAAAAATTATCTCCTCCATTTTTCTGGAACAATAATATCAGCTTTTTTTGTCACTGAACCAGAAACATATTAAGAATTCAATAAGTGGTTTCCAAGAAGCAACAAACCACACTGAATTTAAATAGTAAGAACTTTTCATATGAAAGAGAAGTGAAAAAACATACCTTGATAGAAAATTCACCACTGAGCAGATACAAATGAGTGAAGTGCAACACGTCTCTGAGAACAGCTCCTTCTCTAGTATGAATGAGTCTAACTTATGGTTTTACTGCCCCTCCCTGAACACAGAGACTCATCGCTCTGTTGATGACATCACATTCCTGGATTTTCTCCCATACTATATTTTAAAAACAATGTTTATCTACTGTATCCATTATGAGACCACTGATATTTTAATATGGGTGGCAAGCAACACAAACAGGGCTAAGACACTGATGTTCCCCAGTATGTGTATAAAACAGCCATGTGTTTGTACAACAGCTTCCAGAGTTGTGCCTGAGCATGCACGCACAAACACATGGCTCTTATCCTGATTTGATAATGACGAGCACATTTTTGATTTTACTGGTGTTAGAGCTAAACAAGCCAGCTTTCTGGAGGACTTGGATCTTTAAAGAAGAAAAGATCAACTATCTCACTTAAAATCTAAGATATCTTTTTTTCCATGGGAAAAAATTTACTGTTTGTATTCTGGAAGACACTGCTCTTTCTCTCTGACTGCTCAGTCTGCTGAGAGCAAGTACAGAATCCAAATACCACTTAAAGATTTATTGCCCAAAATTTCTTCAAGGCTGTGGATGAAATCTCTATATGAATCAGAATTATAGCCAGACACTAGAGCATACCCTTTTACTTACTACATTGACTTTTATTCTGGATGTCAGATAATTAACAGAGAACTCATTTTAGACTGTTTATTAGAGGCATAGCTGTTTTTCCTGTAATATTTACACAATCAAACTGAAATCTGAAATGGCAACCATGGTTGCAGAATTCCACACAAAGGGCATATCTTCATTCAAAGAAGAATTGATCAAAGAAAAGAACCATCCACTCCCTTAGTTTGCCACAAAATTCTAATTCTGCAAGTGAACAATTCAGGAAAAATGCTGGTCTATATTGTGACTGGTGGTATCTAGCAGTGAACATATCTGCCTCCCACCCTCCACTGGTTTGTCATTTACAGTTCTAGTGCAATACACTTCCTTGGTGTGTATTTTGTAAAGCAGGAATCGCTGCTTTACTTTTCAGTATTGTCCCTTTTCTTTCTCTTCTCATAATGGATGCTTGGTACATTTTCTGTCTTTATTGGAACTAGTTGAGTCATGCTCTACCAGCAATACCTCCCCCTGGTCTGTCCCCGATTTCCCTCCACCAGTTCCAGTTTGGTTGTGTCATCTTAAGACTCACAATCTCCAAGATCTTTATTCCACATTTTTTTCAGTTTTTTTTTTTTAACTCATTATACACTTGAATAAAAATTTTACAACTACCTCTAGATTTGGGGGTTTTTGGCTGGTCATGTATTTAATATTAAATATTAACATAATTTTGCAAATACAGTTCCTCAGAATTCTGCTTTGATTTTAAGACAAATTTTATGGAGTCCCTAATTTATAGGAGGGACTCTACTGGCTCAGTTGTAATGATGTAAGAAAACTCAGGTACGGCCAGATCTACTCAGCTGCACCTGAGGAACGTGGATAACTTTTGGAAGAGCAGGTGAGGGCTACTCTACAGCTTTTTCAAGAGGCTGAGTCTGGTGTTGCCAGCAGCCAGTCTGCTATGGAGGCTCGCTGAATGGTGAAATAAATGTATTCAGTCATCTCAAAAGCTTCAGAAAGGCAAAGCTCTGCAAGACAGGAGCTATCAGTCTATACATACAGCCAGGGCTGCCCCATCCCAGATGAAGAATCCAGAACTTTCCCTTGTTGAACTTCATACAACTGGTGATTTCCCATCTCTCTAATTTGTCAAGGGCCTCTCTGTCCTTGAGGGAGTTGGTAGCTCATCCCAATTTAGTGTTTTTGGCAAATTTACAATCCCTTCCAGTCCTGTGTTCAGGTCATTAATGAAGATGTTGAAGAGCACAGGGCTGAGGATGGAGCCCTGTGGAACCCCACTAGTGACAGGTCCCCAGTCTGATGTCACCCCAGCTGATGTCACTGTAACCCTTTGTACCTGACCTGTGGGCCAGCTGCTCACCCAAGGTGTAACATGATTATCCAGCTGTGGGATGGACACTTTGTTCAGAAGGATGTTGTGACAGTAGCAAAAACTTTGCTGAAGTCCAAAAAGATTATGCCTGACTTTTCTAGACCAAGCAGGTGGGTTAACCTGTTGTAAAAGGAAATCAGGTTTGATAAGCAGGACTTTCCTCTCATGAAGTCATGCTGGTTGTGACCAAGGACTGTATTTTCTTTCAGGTTTACTTCCCTGAGTAATTACTTCCCTAAGTAATCTTCTGCATAATTTTTCCAGACACTGAAATGAGACTGACAGGCCTGTAGTTTCTGAAATCCTTCTTCTTGCCCTTCATGAAAATTATGACAATATTCACCGACTTCTAGTCAGCTCCAGATTCCCAAGATCACTTGAAAATGGTTGAGAGAGGCTTTGCAATTACATCAGCTACCTCTTTGAGGACTGCCAGATTAATCCCATGAGGCTCCATAGATTTAAATGGATCCAGCTGGAGCAGCAGATATCATGAAATTTCAGAGTATACTGATCATTGTCCTCCACCTCAGGGCTCCAAGAACCCCTTGGTTCATCACTGGTGTTGAAGACAGAGGTAAAGAATGCATTAAAACACCTCTGCCTTGTTTCTGTCCCTGTTTGTGAAGTGACCATCCTCATCCCGGAACGGGCTGAAGTTGTTTTTATACTGACTATTGCCATGAATATATTTGGAAAAACTTTTTATTGTCCCCCATATTTCTGGAAGCTTCAACTCCATTTGAGGTTTGGCCACACAAATTTTCTCCCTGCAGTGGTGAGCAGCATCTCCGTGTTCCTCTGTGTCACCTGACCTTGCTGCCACCAGGCATACACTCTGAACTGGGTTACGTGGGAACATTGCTGCTCAGTTAGCATTTATTTAAGGAACTGAGAGGGAATGCATGTAAATATTTGGCTCTGTTAACTCAAGACAACAAACAGTGAATAAAGAGTAAATATAAGGAGGGAATTGGTTGCCTAGGTAGTTGTTCAGGACTGTAGCAAGCACTTTCTAGGGGAGAAAAATCTTACCACATAATTTTACTTACTGGTTTCTGAATTTTTCCAGGTATGTTTTGCTCTTTTTGGCCTACCAAGTCTGCAGGTATAGAAGAAAGAGGCAGTCCTTGGCTTTTTAACAGGGACTTGGAACTTTGGTTGTTGGTGATTGAACAGGAGTCCCCAGACCCGTTGTGGACAGGTGACTTGCACTATTTGCCATTAAGTGATAGAAGCTACATTCAGATAAGTGCAGCTCTTTAATCTCTCTGTGTGTCTGTACACACTGATCAGTCTCCTAGAAGAAACTATTTTTTGCAGCTAAGTCTGTGTATTACTTCTCCTATAAACTCAGCGTTTTTCCAAGACTCACTAATTAAAATTAACAACTGAAGATATTTGGGTAACTTTCTCTAAAGAGGAGGCTGAGTAATTTCCTTTTCCTTCTCCTGAACTGATCAGATTCTCCTAAATAAATTGTATCAGGACAGTTTTATGGCATTTATAAGGGTTTTGTGTCATCCCTGAACCTTGGCTTCTTGGGATGTCTTTTGGTTTAAACAGCCATTCATTTTGGCCAGTTATATTTTTCTGGAACGGGAACAACTTTTTTGTCTCCTATGTGTTTCTGATCCTTCAATGTGCTGCATTTATTTAAAACCTCTTTTCAGTAACGTGTAAATACACTTTTTTTTTTCCTTTCTACAATTAAGAATTATGGTACTTTTTTATTGTAAGGGAGATTGAATTAATCAGGATCTAGAATGTGTCTGAGCTACTGAAAGACTGTACAATCAGTTCAGTGCTAAAAGACCTCTAAGGAGATAAAGTTTGACTACAGATGTGCAGAATATCAACAGAGAAGCAAAGACAATTCTAATGGAAATATTGCAGCTTACTTACCAGGAGAAACCCCTTTGCTCAAAAACTGGATCTTCTATACATTGTATTGTAGAGGTACAGAGCCAGAATTAAACTTCTTCAGTTCTGTGCAAGTTCCGCGCATTCGTCTTTGGAAGCAGCCAAGTGGATCTCACACTCTCCCTTTGCAAGCATATACAGAAACCCACAAGGAGCAATTAATGTTGTGGTGCTCTTTTAGCAGTAAAATTCAGATGAGTGGCCAGAAGATGAATCTGTGCTGCATGAGATGAAGGAAATTACACTGGAATAAGAAGAGAAGGCTTTTTGTACCTTTTGTAGGTCTGCACAGGCTGCAGCAGGAAATGCTGCTGGGATGAGAATGATTTTTATCAGTACATCCAGAAGTATTGGAAGGAATATAATTATAACCACAACATTTGGCCCACAGCATTATAACCACAACATTTAGTTTCTTCTCTAGCATTAATCACAGGCTGGCTGCACTTCCAAGGAAAGGGGTGATTACCTACACAAGGAGCTGGTACTTACCCTCACAGCAATGTCAGGCATAGCTCTGCTACTGAGTGGTAACTCTACAGCTCTTCATCAAATGTACAAACAAACAGCACCAGAATTGCCTCTCTTTCTTGCTTCCTGACCAGCTTTATCTCAGCAAGCTTCTCCTAAGGGTGCCACTGCATGCTAATGTATGGGATTAGCTCTGACATACAGTGCCACAGGGTGTTACAGTTTAGGTTATTCCTTTTCTGCTGTTTTGCATCAAGTGTTTTTTCCTCTGTAGACATTGGGTGGGATTAATTGCAACCAGGAAAAAGAGTCAACATTCCCCCTAGGAATAAAAAACAAACGCCCCCCCAACTCAAGTCCTGGATTGTGCACCTATCCTCACAATTACTGAAATCCTGTAAACAACTTCACAGATGTACTTCAAATTAAGTTCTCTCATCCAGGAAGGAAATTTGCTGATTCTCCTTGTTAAAATCAGACTCCTTTTCACTCTTATTGGAAAATTGCTGAGTTCCTCTCTGTCCTGAGAGAACTTTGGAAAGGAAGTCTGCTGCTGTCTGTATCCAACCCTGCAAGCATAAAAGCTAATATATGTTGGATGAGCTAAGCAAACATCCTATTTCTAAAATATTCCTTGGACTGAACATGTCCAAATTAACTGTTGTAGCTCAACACCACACTGTACAACTTTCAGCTAGAGATTAAGGAGACTTATTCTTTGTGTGCCTCCTCAGTTGCACTGGCCTTTGTTAAAATTGCCAGTGCACACTGTTCTCTTCCTGATTTCCTCGGGCAAAATTTTACCAGTTGGTTCATTTCTTAGCCCTTTTGTGCTAGTTACAAAGAGAGACATAATGCAAACACAGGAACCAAGACCTGCTTGGTGCATGAGTATGAGGTACAGCAATAGCCATTTAAGTTAGCTGATGAAAATTTTATCTGTGACAATGGCTGTGGTAATAGCAGTGATTATAAATGTCCAGATATGAGGGCAGCTGCATGAGCTGCCCTTTACTAGCAGAATGGATAGCAGTGAAGCAGTGTGGCACAGAAGGGACTGTCAGAATTTGGCAATTTGGTAGGGCAAAAATCAGAGAGCCATGTCCCCTGGTCCTTTGTAGCCTGCCTTCCCTGCAGGTGGTGATGGGTGGATGAAAAAGTCTTGTTCTCATATGCTTAAATAGCATTATGGAGCATTTCTGCACAAACTCAAATAACCTGTGTTTGCTGTGAAAATCTGCCTAAACAAAGACTGCTGGGATTGCAGTTGGGATGCTGTGATGATTGGACTGTTATATTTTATTTCTTATTTTTATTTTGAAAAGCTAATGGATTTTCAGTCAAAAGCAGCCCTATACCTCAGGGAACAATACATTCTGTTTATGTCTGGGTCTTGTATTGTTTATATGAAAACTCTCCTGACTTCCCAGATTTGGTGTGCCACAGCCTGGTAGGACAATGCAGATGCTCAAGGCAGTCTTCATAGATATTTAGGTCCATACAGGCTGAACCTAAGGGAAATTAACATTTAGGTAGAAATATTCTAAAGCAAGTTTCTTTGCACTTTGAAGGCAGTTGATGTTTTTGCAGTATACACCATAAAATAGCTTATTTTATTTGCAACTTACTTTTGTAACTTTCCATAGCTAATTTTATTCTGATGTAGGTATTGTTGCCTCCTCATGGCATTGTTTTGCAGACAGGGGACACTGCAATGCTGATTGATGCAATCTACTGAACTTTGGAGCAGTCGCACTCTGATCCTTCAGGTGCTGAAAGGACACAGCTCCTCTTGTTGTCTCTTTCTTATGATCTGCACCTAAATGGTACAGTCTCAAGCTGAAATTCTAAGATATACTACAGTTCCAGAGAAGCTGACCATACTCAGGGGCTGTTAGCATTGGGTTTATCCACACATTTACCAAGAGTTAATACAAATCACTTATTACAGGGGAAGGGATGGGTCTGACTTTTTTAACACTTCCAAAGCAGTTTGTTTAGTAGAGAATTTTGAAATTGATCCAAAGGTCTTTTCCTGGAAGTATGTAACCAATAAGTGCTAAAATCAAGTATAGAAAATGGAAGCTTCAACTGGGCATTTTGTTGAGCCAGAAGAGTGACAGCGGATTTTGCTCTTGGCAGCAGGGTGGTCATGAGCTGCTCAAGGGCTTGAGCCACAGGCTGACCCAGGCACTGTACACAGAAACAGAGAAATTAGTGGTTTGAACCTTTTCTGTGTCAGTATGCAATAAAAATTAAACAGGTGTAACCATTATAATTCAGCAATATCCAAATTCTCTTTCTAAAGATATCAAAGGCAAGGATTTGATGATCATAGTAACAAAATCCTAAAGAGAAGTAGCTCTAAGTAGTCCTGGAGCTTCAATATGAACATTTTAATCTTTGTGAACTTCTTATAGTGACAATTGCCTGTCAGGAACTAATTCCTGCTACAAATTGTGACATGTGTGAATAATTTTCAGCTTTTTCTCAGTGTCCAGTAATAGCCCCTGCATTAGCATGCTTGATTTCATTCTAAGAATTTATTGTCTTCTGGAGGAGGGTGGGGAAAGGGACACAAGACCATTGGATTGCAAGAAAACTGTGTTTTCTGGAGAAGGGAGAGGTTGTTTTTGTTTCTGCATAAAGGGATTCTTTGGTTTCATATTCATAAACTCCTAGGTACCTGTGTCCAAGTAGTCTGATGGGGATGGCCTGTGTGTGACATTGAGGATGATGAATGCTGTGTTGTTTTCTTGGTTTGGGCATCTTCAGGCTACCGAGTATATTCTTGTTTGAATAACAGGAAGAGAAATGACACTGGGATATAAACTCATTAACCCCCCTCCTCTACCAGAGCACAGGCCTACAGCTACTGAGTCATCCCTGCCATGATCTTGGTGTGAGCAGCACATTCTTCAGGGTTTACCAGTTTTACCAATGTAAATTTTGCCCTGTCTATTTTTGGATGTCATGTTCAATCCCTGCTCTGTTGTTCCTTTTTCTCAGTTTACAAATATGTCTTTGCCTTTATATTTATTTCATCCCAACCTTAACAGTGCTGTTGCAACCCTCTCCAGGGCTAAACTGACATAAGAGTAAGACTGAACCAAGGAGTGGACATTAACATTTGACTAGAATGAGATAAGAATGAGATAAGATAGTCCTCTGTCCTGAAGGTGCATGCCCTAACTCTAGCAGAAAAGTGATTTACTAAATATTCTTTGTAAACCATTGTAGAAAAAAAAAGTGCTTCCACTCCTTACTATAATACCATGGGGCTTGCTTGTTTATTTATTTATGAGAATTAATTGATACAGAAACCAAATAGTTGCTTGTGTGTATTTTTCCACACCAAGTGGTTGGTAGCAATAACAGATAGGACAGAAAAGAAGAGTACTGGAAGAAACAGTGTGGTACTGAGATTAAAGGGATTGTAGGAGCAAGAGAAAATAAGCAAATTCTCCTTCATACCACTGTGTTACACTTTCCCAGTCTAACCACAGTCTGGATTTCACAGCAGTGAAGATAATATTTGCTCAGAGTCACGTATTGTCTGTTTCCTTTTTCACTGCTACCCAGCATGAGCAGACAAGGAAAATTAAGGATAGAATTTGTTCTTATCCACCTTGATTTTAAGTGAGGTCACAAGAATAGATTTAAATTGTTTATTGATTCAACATTCTTTTTTAATGTTTGTAACTAAATGCTTATTGGGTGGACAATCCACATTAAGCATAGCAGAAGAACCTAAGGGAAAGACAGGATCAGACAAATTGCATGCTGCTTATCTTCACCTTCGTTCTGAGAATTGTGGAGAAAATTCATTTGTTCCCAAGCACACTACTAAGAAAGTGGTTGGGAATACTCAACACAGGCATACCAAGGGCAAATGATGCCTGCTGATCTGGTTTTCCTTCTCTGAAGAAATGGCAGCTGGCTGGGTGAAAAAGGAAGAGTAGTGGATGCTGTTTATTTTGACTTTATCAGATTATTTGATCCTAATTCCATGAACTATATTCTTATAGATGAACTGGGTAGATGCAGATTTCTTGAGGGACCTACAGAGTATGAAAAGATGGAAGTACTCAAGTAGTACCCATTATCTTCAGGGCCACTGGGCTTAGAAGGTAATCGGCAGAACTTCAGCATCAGTGTTCTGCCACTGCTTAAAGTGTTCATCAACAACCTGAATGACAGAAAAGAGCTGAGGATTGACACCAAGCTGAGGGAGGGCATGGAGGGGCAGGAATCTGATAAAGGACAGAGAGACCTCAAAAAGCTAGAGGAGCTGGCTGATGGGAAACTTGTCCAATTCAACAGACATGAGCATCTGGGGTGAGCAGCCCCATGCTCAGTACGGGCTGTAGGTGAGCTAAGCAGGTAACAGCCCTGCAGGAGAAGATCTGGACAGTCCTAGTGAGCAGCAGGTCCTACATGAAGCAGCAATGAAGCCTTGCAGCACACTGCTCAGTTAGTAAGAGCACAAGCAGCAGGTTGATGCAATTATTCTCCTCTGCCCCACAGTTTTGAGGCTGCCTCTAGAATCATGTCTCCATTTCCACCCACTCCTACCCACAAGAGAGATTTACCAACTGGAAGCTGGAAGGAGTCCAAAGAAGGACTACTGAGATGACACAGGAATAGAAATATGTGACATTCTAAGAGGAAGCTGACGGAAGTGGTTTTCCTAATCCAGAAGAAGAGGAGTTTGAAGGGGAATACTTGATACATTAAACAGTGTAGTGGGTGGTTGCTAGAAAATAGAAATCCAGACTCTTCTCAGGTGTCAATGCTAAAGGACAAGAAGGAAGGGATGAGAAATACATTATGGAAAGTTCCTATTTCCTATTGGGACAAGAAATTCTCTTTACAGATTGTTGAACAGTGGATTGTGTCACACAGAGAGATTGTGAAATTTCTGTCCTTGAAAAGATTCAAAACTCATCTAGATAGAGCTCTGAGCGATCTGATGTGACTTTGAAGTTACCCTGCTTTGAGCAGAGGGTTGGGCTAGCTAACCTTCAGACTATTTTTAACAAAATTCTGTCATTCTGTGAAATTTTGGCACTTCCAGAGATGAGGATCCCATGAAAATATGAAAAGTTTTTTATGTGTGCTTCTTTGCAGAGCTGGTGTCTATGTGCTTGTCTTCCAAGCATGGGCACTTCTTACACCCTTGTCTGCTGTGCTGTAGAAACCTTCATTGAAGTTTAGTTCTCCATGTTGGTGGCTGCATTCTGTGATGCAGCTATTTCTGCACCTTTTCTTTGAGAAGTTAGAAAGACAGAGCTATGAAGCAGATTTCCCACTAATTAACAACTTTTTTTTAAATCTTCTCTGATGAGCTATTCCATTATTTTCAGACAGGCTCTTCCCATAGTAAAAACAGTCATTTTCTTTCAGAGGCTAACTTTAGAGGAACAGGTCACTCTACACTTTTTGATGATGTTGACACAAGTCAGAACAGGGAGAAGTTTCTAAAGGCCAGCAGAAAAATTACCACAGTTTCTTTTTCTGTTCTGTACTAACATTTCCCCTTTTTCTCAGCTTAGCTCTAGGAGAAGCTTGATTTAGGGGCAGTTTTATAGAGCTGCTGCAAGAATTCTGATTTTATTATTGAACACTGCATCTCTGCAGGAAATTCAATATTCAACAATAAATTCAATACTCAGCAGCATTTATTTTTTATAAACTGAAATGATACATACTTTCTGCCAAATTAAATTTCTAAGTGGAAGTGCATTTGAAGAAGAAATACAAACCCAACTTTGGAAGACATGGAATCAGAGTCATAGGATGGTAGGGAAAGAACCTTAAAGGCCATCAAGTTCTAACCTCCTTGCCATGAGCAGAGACACCTGTGACTAGACCAGGTTGTTCAAAGCCCCATCCAGCCTGGCCTTGATAGTTTCCAGGGATAGAACATCTAAAACTTCTATGGGTAACCTGTTCTGGTGCCTTTCCACCTTTACAATAAAGAATTTCTTCCTCATATCTAATCTAAACATCCACATTTTCAATTTAAAGCCACTCCCCATTGTTATATCTCTACATGTACTTGTGTTAAGAATAAACCTCTCCTTTTTTCATTATTTAATCTGTATGAGTAGCAAACTTGGACATTTTAAAAAATCAAACTCACTGTTTATTCACTTTTTAAAAGCTGATTTTCCAGCACTTTCACCAGTTTCTTTTTGATCACTCGTCTCTTACTTAATGAAACATGAATGATTTATCATCTTTACAATCAGTTGTAATGACAAAAATATGGATAACCATAATAAACATGCAAGACAAATTACAACTGAACTGTAGAAAGGATAGTCTGAAGGATAAAGATGAAAATATGAGTTCATCCTTTTACATGTTTCCTTTACAACTCTCATTGGAACAAAAGCTGCTTGAATAGTTTTACTGTTGCTTGTTCTTAGATTTTTACAGAGCTCAGAGTGTGCAGGCGCCTTCTGACCGTGGTATGAGATGTACCCTTAGAAGGAATAAATATGCTGGCTGCAGTCTGTCTGCTCAGTCCTGCTGGGTGCTGATGTATAAACACCTTCCCTGCTTTGCCTTCTGGCTGTGCAAGGGCAGGAGAAGGGAAAATCCCACTCTTTCCTCTGAGAGTGAGGCAACTTCAGCTCTGAAAGGATGTGCTGGAGAGCAGATACAGGAATACTACACCTAACTGTTACTAGAGCAGTGGGTGGAATGATCCTTGGTGCCTCAGAGGAGGGTGGGATTTTCCTTAAAAAACATAAATAAAAACCCTCCATGTTTCTGCCCTTTAGATTTTATAGCCTTCATACAAAGGCAGTAGTATCATCCTAATTCTGTGATGTTTGTGAGCTTTAATAACCCACTCAACAAACCTCTAGAAGATCCAGGGAAATGTCTCAGATATTCTCACTCTAAGTGTGGAGACTCTAAAAACCTTTTATCTATGGGAAAGTGTTTTTAATGTTTCCCTTGTGCTTTTTGCTTTTTACAAGTAGCTTGAGTGCCTCATGCCAAATGCTAGAATATCTAGTGTGCCTCTGTCTGTGTGTCTGTCTGTGTGTCTCTCTGTGCATGTCTACAGAAACTTTAGCTGATTCTTCACAAGTATAATGGTGTTATAAATTGCTGGCCTATCACATCTCCCTTGATTTTTCACCACTAAATATTGCAGTGTCTCTGTATTATTCTGGTTTTACCAGGGTTGCAGTTCTTCTCCAACCACCTCTCTAAAGTTTTATTTCTTTTTGGCCCTCCATAATGCCATCTCCAGTTCAGCCTTTGCTTGTATTTAGTTTCCCTAATTATTTCCATTAACTTCTTTATGTTCCCATCTGTTTATTGTATCCATGTTTTAACAATTAAATAATTCTGTCAAATAAAAGTTTTTTAATTATTTCCACAATAGCCTCCTCTGACCCAGTCAAAAAACTACTGAAAACAGTGAGAATACTGGGTCTGTTGATGAATATGGGGTGCTCTTTTGCCTGAATTGTGTGTGGATGTGCAATTTGGCAAAGGGGGGGAGGGGAAATCAAAATATTTTATACGT
This sequence comes from Passer domesticus, assembly GCF_036417665.1. NCBI lineage: Eukaryota > Metazoa > Chordata > Aves > Passeriformes > Passeridae > Passer > Passer domesticus. The sequence continues at coordinate 14,394,337 of NC_087479.1, forward strand.
ATCTGGGAAATATTGGCTGAGTTGCATCTTTTTCTTAATGAGTTTAAGTCAGAATAATTCAAATGATCCTATCTTAGCCCCAGACTTAGAAAACAGTTCATGTCTAAAGAACTTTATAGGCCTGAGCCTTTGCTTGACTTTATCACATAGGATTAAGGATGACAAATCATATATATTCATGTGAATAGAATTAATTATCTATTTAAATGGATGATGATAATGATTACACTAGAATATATTAATCAGTATTATTTACTACACAGTATAGATAACTACAGCTACTAATATAGTGTTATTGAAGCAGTATCCAAGTCATGATATCAAAGTCAGCAAAGTAATTATGCAGAGATTTATGTTACACAGCCATACCAATGACCATGAGCTAATCTCTTTTGACCAGGCTCAAGGACTAACCTGGAAAGGGATCCCCACTCAAGGGGGGAATCTCCACACAAACTCCAAGTTAAAAAGTGGGACAGAGGTTTCATAATATGAAGTGGTTGGCAGTCCTGTGCCAGCTCAGCAGCTTTAGATAAATTATCAGCATTACAACTTGTTGGTTGCTTTATCAGGAACTTCCTCTGCCACGTGCTCACTGGTGCCAGCTTCAGGGAATGTTCTTCTTCCTCAGAGCATTTAACTTTTGGATTGATGAGCCAGACTGGTCTCAGCATTTTTCAGTGCTAAAGCAGCATGACCTCCCTTCATCCAGCAGTGGTAACTTCTGCAAATATTGTATAGTTCCAGGTCAGTTAGACAAGGCATGCTGCTACAAAGGCACCATGCATGTGTGCACATATGTAAAAAAGGAAAAAGAGGCAAAGCAGAACAGGGAAACACTCCTTAGCATAATGGGAGAACCTTATTAAAACTGAATTGCAGACCACCTTCTCAATTCAGCTAGGTAAAGAAAATGAATCTACAGATGCTCAGCCAACTGTTCCCGTCTAACCAGCAGTTTTATGAGAAAAAATAGAAGGCAGACCCTATAAGGGGTTTACACAAGAAACATAAGAATCAGTTTGCTTGAAAATGTGTGACTATACTGGGGTTTATTAAGGAAACCATCTCTAGCAAGACAAGTACAAAATAATTATTCACTGTTCAGGCAGTGGTAAAGTTCGAAGCAGAGTAGTGTCAAGTTTGGGTGGTCTGATCAAAAGTCAAAATTCAGAGATCTGAAAAAAAACGGCCTGTACAGAATTTGGATTCTTCAGTTTTAGGAAGAGAAGTCTGACCTCTCAGGTGAGTAAATGGTGTTGCAAAAAGGCACAGGAGATTCTCCCAATTTGAGGCTGTCAATAAATCATGGATAGAAATTGTAGCAAGAAACATTCAGGCCAAATGTCAGAAAAATTCTTCTGGTAGTAAAGACAATGAAACACTGACATGTTTTTCATAGGAAGCTTTCATCCTTTCAGGAATAGCTATGTCTGATTGGCTGTGAGGAAAGAGGATTTTCTAGGTGGTCTCTGGAGGTCCCCTCCAGTCCTCTGACACAGAAATTCAGACACTTGATTTATTTTCTGTTTTATAGCAGCAAAGAGAACATAGACTACTTGACCTAAAATCAGAACCATCTTTTAAACACTTTCAGTTCATTCTAGAGTGCTATGCCTCTGCTAGCTTATAAATCTGAAATTAAGGGCAGTGGTAAGAAAACATGTTTTATTTTTTTTTAATCCTTAAAAATAGTTTTAAAAAATTAAAAACTCCACTAGTCATATTAAAATATAGGGACTAAATGACATTGTAAGTGAATTCTTCAGCACCCTCTTTCAAGTAGAAAATAAGTTTATTCTGAGATACTGCATTTCCCACTTTAGCTCCTGTCTGTTCTAGCAGGGCTGAAGCTCTGACTGAGAGATGTGGTGTGACAATCGCTAGGGCTGCAATACACTCTGTTTCAAGTATCTTTCAGTATTGTTAAAATATGAGCATCTCCTCTAACTAGACAAATATTGTCGTCTTGCACAATGACTTCTCTGTAAGGCAAAAATAAAATATACCCTGTCGTACCAGCTATTAAGGGAAACACAAATATTTAGGTGACAGTGCACATGGGGGTATCTGGAAGCCCTTCTGTAAAGCATGGAAAGGACCTGGATGTGAGTGGTAGGTGTTAACCAGATTGTCACCATTTTAGTGGGGGTAAAGCAAGTCTGTAGAAGTAATGTTTTGAAGTGTTGCCATCCTTTCTCGCACTGATGTAATTTTTCCAGATGTACTTTTTTCACTCATTTAAGAGATAAGGGATCTTTTCTATTAAAATTTGAGACCTTACTTTATTATTCCATCAGTCATTCATATTCTCTGAGGATGTATTCTCCCTGTGGTGAAATAAACTACCAAATCAAGTAAAAGTCAGTTTTGGGAGGTGGCACTGCTGCTGGGAGAGTACTGTTAAAGGAAAGTAGTTTTATCATTGGGGAGAGTAGCATTTTCTCAAGTTGCACTCACTGCTGTGATATCTGTGATATTTTGTGGGTTTTTCCCCACAATGGTTATAATCATGCACCTATTTTGTAACACAGGATTTGTCACTGATAGCTTCTGCAGCTTTTGCTTTGTAAGCAGGTGGAACTAAGCAGCAGGGAAGATTGTTCTGAAAATACAGTGCAAAGCAGCTTGTTTCCTAGGGGAAGTCATATTTGAACACCATTATTACCCTCTCTCTGCATTCACTTGAGCTCCAGGACAGCCAGGTCACTTAAGCAACCATGACAAACTACAGTAATCCTCTCTCAGGTTGTCTCTTCCTGCCAGGCCTGAAAGAGCTGTGTCATTGGTAATCTCCAGGCCAGACTGAGCTGAGGATACCCAGCAGGGCTAACTCATGTTTCAGCAGGTTTTCAAGTGCATGGACATCCCACAAATGTGGGGGAAATGACTTTACTCCTCCCTTGCTTCCAAGGCCCACAGTACTGCTATTCAAGCAAAAATGACAGTACCCTCCAAAGAATGATTTTTGTAGCTAAAGCACTGCACTGATAATCTGGACCCTGTCTGAATCTACCGTAGGTGCTACAAGACAGTCATTAATTCTCTTACTCCTTGTATTTTTCTCCCTGTTGTAACATTCTGAATGATGCTGGATTTTGTAGAGAGACTCTGAATTTAACACTGACAAAAGGTTGTGAAGTAGTTTAGAGATGTCTCCTAAACATGTAAAGACTTGTGACAGAGAAGCTGCAGGCTTGGCCTTGCACCTTTTGGCAATGCCAAAAAAAATCTGAATATGCAGTATCTGCCAATTGCCTGCTCAATTACCATTGGAGGCATGATTAATAATGGACAGAAAGCAAGTTCACAAGGATGGATTGGCTGTAGGCTACAGCCAACTGGTCTGAAACACTCATATTTCAGATAGACATCTGCTATGACTGAGTTGTTCAAAAAAGTGGCTGCATTTCAAATGAAGATGTTTGACTGTAGTAGTAACACCAGTTCTGGCGTAGTTAACTTACCTTCCTACTATTGGATGCTAATTAGGGAGACAAATAATGCCTGAGAAAAATAACATCTGTTTAAGGACAAATAAAATACAGGTCAATGTACGAGTGCTTCAGAAGGATGTTTGCATCCTTCCTCTATCACCCCAGCAATCTGAGAAATGAAAGAAAGCATTGCTAGAACACACTTTTAGCTGCACACACACACAAGGCTGAACAGATTTGTGTTTCCATTCAGCACATGGTGCTCATTCTGCTTGCTCTGCCTGTACCATTCTCAGGAGACTGAAAAGTGTGCCTTGCTCATTTTGCACAGATGCTTTTTGAATCTTGGGGGAAGAAGTTATTTTAGGACATGGTAGTTCACCAGGTGAGACTGAATGAATTTACACACTAGTCATCTTGGCTTCCTCCTTCCCCTAGATGATTTTGACCAAATAATTTGTTCTTCCAGATCTTCAAATAGTTTTTAGACTCTTCATCATGCAAGGCTGTGATGAATTTGAAAGTTATAAGCAGTCAGTTCTTGTTACAAATAAAAACAGTTTGAATCTAGGACAAATAAGAGCAGTTACTTGAATCTGGGGCAGCAAATCACTCAACACAAATTGTGGAGTATGTGTGGGATACTTGAAATCTACCCTCCTAAAAAAAAAAAAAAAAGAAAAAAAAAGTTCTCTTGGCTTCTGTTGATGTCAGTATTAAACTCGTTCACATTTCTGAGGCTGAATGATTTATAATGACTCTAATATTGCTGGGGGTACAGATATAGCAATATAGCAATCTCCATCTAAGCTGAAGACAGAACCTAGTAGAACAGATTTCTGCCTCTAATACAAAAAAGGTTTAAACAAACTCCCAAAATTATAAGATTTTAAGGCAAAAAAAAAGATCAATTATATTTATTTTTCTTCTATCCTTCTCACTTCATGGGCATGTGCTCAGGAAAAGGGTATTAGGTAAAATGAGGACAAACAAATAAAAGTAACAGAGTGAATGGTATTTGGAGATGGATTTAATTTTCCAGTGTATAATAACTATCCAGTGTCCTTTAAATGCTGTTTTGTTGGCTTAGTAAGGAATATGTGAGATTTAAAGTGCCCTGTCCTATATTATCATAATTTTAGCCTTGTGGTAAGGAAGGTAATGAAATTTTGGATCTTTCAGGTTATTGTTTTATGCCTGAGGCCCCTTTCAAAGCAAAATCCCTTATCAAGGAAGGAAGCACAGGGGTGTGCAGGGGTGACATTTGTTGGACTAGATGTTCTTCAAAAATCCCTTCCAACCAAATATATTCTTGAAGGAGTGTAGGAGAGTGCCCCCTAATGACAGAGTGGCAAACTAGCCTTTGTCCCCCAAAAAAGGAAAGAAGCCCAGAAGTTTCTCCCAACGATCAGGTGAAAAGCCACCTTATAGGACCCCTGAGACATCACTAAAACCTTGGGGTCACCTAATTGGATAGAAGCCAAAAGGTCCCGCCTGGGCCATAAGGTAGAAAAGGAGAGAACAAAAGAACCACGAGGCTTTTGTGAATGTGTTTTCTAGCAGGAGCAGACATCTGTACCTGGCTTGGATTTTCTGTTTATTATTTTGCCTTTTATTAAACCTTTTTGTTTCAAACACTGCAGCAGAAGCCATCCTGCTCATTCTTCACCTCCAAAGGTAATAGCTAAGCTATCCTTGGGTGTATTAGGTTCCCTTTTAAAGGCTCATAAAACCCTGGCCCGACAAAACAGAACCTAATATATTCAGTACCTCTGTGAAACTGAATCCTAATCCAAGCGTCATGATGACCAGATCCTGGACCTGGCTGGCTGGGACATGTCTGCCCCAAGACTGAGGTCTGACATCCTGCCACTTAGGGCTTATCAACTCCTTCAAACCTCCCCGTGCTTATTCCTGCTCTTGTAACAGACAGTGCTGCCTTCCATTATTCAGCAACAGCTGTTTGCAGCAAGCATGACTGAAATATTTTGGAGAACTGGTCTGGTCAAAGGGCTACAAAACCCATACATGGATACATTATTTTAATTCCAAGTCAACATTGCAGCATGAATGACCCAACAGCATTTGCCATCCCCTTGGCTGCCTCAATGCAAGAGTGCAGGGCAACATGGAGACTGCCCTTTCCTCCAGTTAGCAAGTTTAGTTATTGCAAACATCTTGGAGGGATGTAAGATTATTAGGAGTGTAGATCAGGCTTGTTAAAAGCTATATGAATGCTGCTCACAAGACATTGAAATAAACAATTGACTCACCTGTAAGCACTGCTGCTACTGACTCCTCTGTTGCCAAGAGCTGTCAGGTAGCCCAGGAGTTTGCCTTAATGCTCTTCTGATGGTTGAGACAACAGCTTTAAACAACAACACCATGACAACCTGTAAATGCTACTTTGAAGCAAACCCAGATGGAATTTATTCACCTCACAGAAGTACTGGCTCTCATATTACAATCTCAAATTACAAGGGCTACTTTTTTCACACAGCGAGTGTTAGTCTGAAAATTTGACAGCCTAAATCTCCAAGTTGCTATTGTGAATTGTATGTGAATTGTTGAAATACCGAATTCATGGTTCACTGGGATTTTTACTTCTGAATGTTCTTAAAATGAAGAACATGCTCACATATGCAGATATATCTGCATGTACATGTATATCTGCATGTGTTTGTATATCTTCAAAAGCAGAAATATAACATTAGATATAGGTTGCTATAAAATCTTCCTGATTTTATAGCCAGAAATGTGTGCATGCTCTCTTTTGCTCCTATCACTTTGCTTTTACCATTAATCTGATCTTATTCCTGTCCTCTTCTAATTGGACTTGATGCACAAAATCTAGAAAAAAATCCTGAACATCGTGAAGAACTAGATCAAACTTCAGGCTCTGAGTCTGAATGGAAAGTGATACTTCTGCCCACAACTTGTTCAGGTGACAAGTCTTAGAGCACAGTTGCAGAATCTGCAGCTGAATCTAACCCAGCTCTCAGCCAACTAAATTGCTTATACTGGTTAAAAAAGCACTACTGCTGAATTGCTGAGTCCTGCTAATGTGGGACCTGCACCTGAACTCCTGGTTTGCCTGCAGGTGTCTTCATTAAACACTGTGGTTTCAGTAGGTCTGAGATAATTGGGGTGGGGGCATTTGCCACAACTTTTTTTGAGAGTAGTGTCATCCACTGGCTTCCGTGTAATTTTCTGGACACGGAGGTCAGAGGTGGGTGAAGATGAATGTTTGAGTGAGAAGGACTGAGAGGGATTTCTTTTGTTTTTGTTTATATTGCTCATGTTTATACAGATGACATAACCTCCTTTTGAAATTCAAAGAGAGCATTAGTGCAATTTGTGTATGTGTACAAATGTTTTTAGCTACCTCCAAACAGTAATTCAGTACTGATGTTCTGAGATAATGGAAAGTTGAGGTTTGCAGGCAACAGGAGCTGGTGACCTTGCCCCATCAAGCACTGATAGGTCACTAAAAGTTCAAGTTCTGAATGCGAGGTTCTTTCTAAGCAGCCTCTGCATCAGCAAAGATCCACACCACCTCTTTCTCTCAGAGACACTGAGTTGCAGTCAGAACTTGTCCTTGCCTTTTGGCAGGGGTAGTTACTTGAACATCCTTCAGCATGAGTTTGCAAATTTCGAAGTGAAAGCAAATAAGAATGGTATTGCCATTTTTTTGTTTAATTTCTTGTGTTTAATTAATGAGATCTTCTTGTGCTGGGAATATTTTTTTTTCATTTTGTGTATTGGCAAATAGATAATTATTCTTCCTGGCTTCAATTTAAAAATGGTACCATTGCAAAGGGAACAAATTCAACAGTGAATCAAAACACATTTTATTTACCCACAGATGGGCTTAAGGAAAAGAAAAAATTGTTATTTTTTTATCTGCAGTGTCTAATTGAGAAGAAGTATATTAGAGTAAGTGATGATCATGCTGTGCATCAGCCTTGTCCTGCCAGCCTGTGGGGGTATCAGAGTTCCTTGTGGATCACAGCTGAAACTGCTGCAGCTCATATCAACTCCAGAGGTTAAGAAAAAAATTGGGTTAGTAATAGATTGAGTATTGTTTAATTAGTTGTGGTCGGTTGTTATTTTAACCTTTGTTCCTCCAGTTTTAAAGACAGAGGCAGACATGTGTTATCTATCACCACTGATGAGCTTATCTAAGAGAAAACAGGTAATGACTTCTGTGAGAAGTTCTTGGCAGAAGTGCCAGGGGTTTTCCCAGTTCCAGTTGAGAAACTGAGTATCAGTAAAGCAATGATGGCACTGCTTAGAGAGCTCTGCTAAAGTAGTTTTTAGGTCACCAAGCTTATGAATAGTATTGGCAGGAAAGGGTTCTTTTATTGATTCTCTTGCTTCTTTCCCATCATGAAAGGCAGCTGATTATCAGAACTCCATTAAATTTTTGCATATCTTTTTTTTTTTTTTTTTTTTAAGATATGGTGTTTGATCCTGGGCCCCATTTAAAATTTCCACCATACACTTCATCAGCTGAAGAGCCAGCTACACCTGACATTTTCTCACGTGGTAAAAAACTGGGGTGCTCCACTGAAGAAAATGCAAGGGATGAAGGGAAGCCAAAGGGTGGTCATCTACCTGTAACACAGGCTGAAATGTGATGTGTTCTTCACTAAAATCTAATCTCAATTGACATCTACATTAGTGCCTATGCTAGTTGTTTGTGTCCTGTGCTACTCAAACACGTCAGGGACTTGTTTTGCATTGTTTTTCCTCTTCCATTCGACCTCCATGCAAGTAGTTACAAACTGGAACAAGCCAAAGCTGTAAATTCTGTCCTACAGCTCTTGTTTCTCAGGCTAAAACTCTGAGGCACTCAGTTGTAGCAAAACATTTATCTCAGAAATTATTACTGGTGTATCACTGGATAAACAAAACGTAGACTTTCTAAGGGGACACAATTTGCTCCTTTGAGGCTGAAACAATGTTTATGTGCTTAGTACTAACTCACAGCTGTAAGTGCATATTTGGTTACACACCTGGATACCATTAAAAATACTAATGTGAATATTCCTCAGAGACATATTGTCACTGTAAAGTAATGGAATGACTGTAAGTAGGCACCAAAGCTCACCTTGGATTTCCAGTGCATAGAATAATGGTCGCTATAGAAAAAGTATAGAAAGTGTTGCTAAAGTTCTATAGGTTCAATCTATAGGCTGCTATAGAAAAAGTATATATTAGTTTAAGAGACAGTTTCACTAACATTAATGCTCACTTATCAGAAGTGAGACTTGTGATAAAACAGCAGCAGCTGGACATGAGCACCTTCTTGGGACAGTGGCAGCCGTGCCGAGGCCATGCACAGGCAATGCCAGTGCCAGCTCAGGGCTGTGTCTGGGGCTCTGAACAGCTGCCTCCGTTTCCTTGCCTTGTCTCTGAGCTGTCTGATGCCTTTTCTCAGGGCAAGACCCTGAGGAAACTGCTCAGCAAGCCAAGGAGAAGAGAGAACTGCATTTAAATTCAGGAGTGCTCTCTGGCTGCAGTTTTCTCTGCTCCAGTTTTCTCCCTGTTTACAGTTAGTTTTTAGTACTTTGCAGGGCAGGGAATTTTTAACCCATCAGTGGTCGTACAGAAAAGATCAGTTTCTCAGTAACACCTCCTTTTAAACTTTGCAACTTCTGCAGGGGCTCCTGTTTGTTTTGCCTTTCCATGCAGGGCTCTCCTTGCTGCATTCACTGAGCTCTGTGGATGGACATCTCTGCAAGGCTCTCCTAGCTGAGGAGGATTTGTGTCAAGAAGTAAGACTGAAAAGTGGGAAAATAGTTACTCTGTATAAATGTGCATTTGTATTTTATGGTATGTCCAGAGTACCACTGCTTTCCACAGGCTCCGTTTCAGGAGAAAGGAGAACAAATGTGTTTTAAACTTCCTCAAAGATATAAAGACACTAAAACAGAACTTTTAGTGACACTTTCAGATTGTGTCTATTTTTCAGTTGAGTCAGAAGGCAAGTATCTTACACAAGGTAAAATTTTATCAGCATTTAAAAAAATATTATCCATTTAAAAATCTGCCTGATGGTACCCTTAAAAAGAAGATTTTTTTTCTTGTATTAGCATAAAACTTAGGTGTTGCTATTTTCAGTGTTGGGACACACTGTCATCCTGGTCGTCAAGTTTTTCATGGCAAGATTCTGTCATCACTGTAGAAATAAGACACATTCTGAAGTCTCTCTCCAACTGAGAGCAGGCTTGTGTCCTGCTTAGCAGTTGGTAGTGCTATCTTCCTTCTTGGAAATTGTTTTCACTGGCCCCTCAGGCTGGAGATTAAGAAGCTTCAGTCACTTGGCACTTATCCTTACAATGGAACTGTGGCAATGCCCTGCTGCTGAGGGACAGATGAGTGCCACAGCACCTGGCACACTCCGTGTCTCCAACCCAAAGGACCTCAGGCATTTCTTCATTCTTTTACTTTCACCAAAGGCCCGTTGCTTACACTTAGTTCAAACACCTGAATAAAAGCACGTTTAGTGAAGGCAAATTAGCTTTTTTCCATTTTCCTGTGAATTTAAAGCATGGAAGAACACAGAGCAGATTTACAAGGATGTATGAGGATGTAATTAATCTGGGATAGAAGCAGAAATGTGAAATTTAAAAGTCTTGTGGTGTTGACAACTCTTGCCCTGGTTTCATGGTTACTAGCAATTGTCTGAAAGCCTTGGGTCCTGGAAATAAGAGGAAAATATACACAAACTTGAAATTTCTTAAGGAAAAGTGTTTCTAACTCCCCTGGAGACAGACCACATCTAGATCAGATTTTGTGATGTGAAGTTCAGAAGTGAAAAACCTGGAGACAAACAAAAAAGATGTAACTTATTGTTTTAATCCAGATCTGTGACAGTTCTGTTTGACAGCACCATTTCTGTGTGAGCACAAGCCACCATAGATGCATGGCCTGTGGGGAGGGAGGAGGCCCATTTTACAAGGAGATTGACTCTGCCTTCATTTTGGATGTGTTCCCTCTTCTCACTGCCTTCAGCAACAGTCAGAACAGGCTACTGTAAGCTCATGGTTCTAAATCAAATGAATGAATTCCTTGGTATTATGCATTTAGTATAGGAACTCTTTCAAATAAATCTTGATAAAGTGAGTAAGTACCACAGTAGCTTTGAAGATCAGGATACCAAGGCAAAAAGAGCTCAGCATGCCAAGGAAGTGTAAAGCTATTCTTACATTCATGCAAAGCAACAGAGAAATATTTGAACTGGAAAAAAAGTTAACCTAAAATGATATAAAATGTCAGCCTACTTCATGGTAAGTTGCTCAGGATGAGTCACACAGAGCTCTTAGGGAGGGGGAGGTGGAATCCCCTACTAAGGTTAGGGTCCACAAACAGGCTCGTTGATTATTACGTTTTTTTCCTCTCACATTGGATTTGTTTGCAGTCATATTGGTGAACCACACACGTTTCCTTATTTAGGCTTCTTTTATTTATTAGCTTGCTGAGCTGTCCAGAACCCAAGATGGTTTTAGTTGAGACAACAATCTGTGCAAACTAGGAAAAAAAAAAAAAGCAGCACAACCAAACGAAAAACAACTCCCCCTCCTCTTACAAAAAAGGAGAAAGAAGTGGTTAAAAGGATAGTTAAAATGAGTAAGAGACAGATTGTGAATTCTTAAATCTGTGCATTGTTTCATGGGCAGTGAAATTGTATTGATGGAATGTTTTAAGAGCTAAGAGCATATAAACCAGATTCCTAATGCCACCGTGATATTGTTTAAAGGCCTCTGGGAAAAGCAGACCCAGGGAATGAGCAAATTGCTTTTGAGAGGCTGATACGAGCTACATTAGCTGAAGTTTTTAATAGTGTAGCCTGCTATTTCTCATTTCCATGGCTACACAAGCTTCTGCCTAGATGTTGTAAAGGGGAACCTTAAGTTTCAAAAAAAAAAATCTCAAGGGCATAGTTACTAGCAAAAGCAGGAAGAAAAAGTGTCCTTTCTCCCACTGTTAGGACAGTAGTTTCAGGACCTGTAGAATGGTGTTTTGTGTTTTCAATCTAGGGATTTTCCCCACAGAAATCCAGTGTACTTCAGCAGAAGAAGTAGATTAAAATCTGAACTCCTAGCTATCAAAAGAAAATACCTCCTCTCTTCCAGGGAGATTGTACAGGATGTTACTTGGAAAGCCTGAGATGGCTGATACCAGGAAACATGGGGGCTGAAAGCACCCTCTGCCTCCTGAAATCAGAGCTAAAAAGTTGCATATTTTACTTCCATTGCAATTCTGATCAGATAATTTAGACATTTCTCTTCCTCTCTAAATGCTGTTTCAAAGAAATGGGCTGGTTTTCAAGGCAAACCATTTCTGATTATGCATTGGAAAAGCAGGATCTCAGCTCCTAGAAACTTGTGGAAGGTAATCAATGAATTGAGGATACAGAATTGCTCATTAGCAGCTGTAGACTTAGAACAGCAATTTTCATTACCTTTATTTGTCTCACCCCCTCCTTTTGTGCTACTGCCTTACTTTTCAAGGCATACATGAAAGAGGGCAGTGAAAGAAGATATGAAGTAAAGAAAAAAGACTGAAAATTTGAGGTTTTATGCCAAATAATAGAGACTAAAATTTAGACAGAAAGGAAAATCAGCATATCTGTTATTATAATTAATTGGCCTCATGTATGACTAGAGCAACTGGTATACATCTCCTTCACAGCAGTTTTCATTTGATTTCTCCCACCACCTGCCAGTATTCCAGGTCAGAGAGGAATGATGGCTCACTGCCCTGTGACAATGTGACAATGCACTGTGACAACGTGCTCTGTGAATAAAGTTACAGGGAGTCCTGGTAAAGAGACGTGGGGTCTGGAGAGACTCGTTAGTCTGGAAGAAAAACTAACTGGTTGTTTAGCTCTACAGCAGTCAGATACAAAACAATTCCAGGCATTTTATTCAAAAGGCATGAACAGCAAGAAGAAAAAGAAATTTAAGATGACCTCAAACAACTTTGAAGTAATGGAATGACACAGGTATTTTGCATATACACTGTAGAAGCAGCAAACCTGAGATTTGTTGTGTTGGTGAACAGTCTTCTCATGGCAAGAGAATGATGATCCATGTACTTGGTTTCAGCTGGCAAGTATTTGATACAGTCAGGAGACTTCACACAGCTAATTTGCTATAGTTGGCCTGACTTTGCTTCCTTCTTCCAGCTATGCAAAGCAGAACAAACAGCAAGATTTCATCTTCATACTCTAGCCTGGCTGAGCTGCCTTTGTGCCAGCCTGTGCTGACCATCCACAGCTGATCTAGAGTCCTTTTTGCAGCCTGTAACCAAATTACTTTCAGATGGGTTTGCTGGGTTTTCAGTGGACCAAGGGACCAAGTTACTTCCATTAAAATTGACAGTGCCTTAGCAATGGTAAGAACAGAAATCTGGTTTTGTGTCAAATGAGAACACCCTCATTGTGGCCACTTAATGGCTTTGTTCATGAGCCTATTAATTTTATCCAGACTAGGGTGACTTATTAAATATAGGATCAAACAAAATATTCTGTATTTACCTTTCTAAGATCTCCTAACTGTGGGTATTAAATACTCATTAACACAACTTCAGTGCTGCTTTAAGATTCTGTGCCCACTTAATTGTTTCTAATACCAAGACCACAAGGTCCTTCACAGGGCTTTTGGATGGACCCTCAGCACTCACAAATGGTAAGGTCATAAGCTTTAAACCTGAAAGACTGCCCTGATTCTTGTGCTCAGCTCCCTCTGAGGAGAGAAGCCACTGGACACTTTCTGTGCCCAGGGAGAGCCTGCTGAAGTGTGAGGGTAAATTCTTGCCTCTCTTTGTTTGCCTGTTTTCCTCCGTGTGTGATAACTGGCTGAAAAAGAAGGGAGCTTCAGATGTCTTATCACATTACAAGTGCTGCACTTGAAGATGCTGCAATGGGCACACAATGAGAGGTTAGCTTTACTTTGGGATAAGCAAGAAAGATTATTGCAGTTGAATATAGTCAGATTTGAAAGGTCGGTGAATAGTATTAAGCCTAGAGGGGAAAAGAAAGCTGCTCCTAATGGAAATCAGTGGAGTGAAATTCTCATCACACTGAGCAGAGATACAGGATGGAAAACAGAGGTTAACAGGGAGCACAAAGCAACTGTGAAATATAATTGCATTTAATCAGACCAAAGTGAGTTTAATTAGACCAGCTAACTGCTCAATTTTACTTCACATTCCTTTGAACATAAGACCTGGTACTGGAAATGAGTGACTAAATTTTTACATAGTGTCTTGGACCTTTACTATTCTTTTGCTAAGGGGAAGAGGGAGAGGGAAGTTGAATTTCTCTCCTCAAGTGGAATGAAGCCACGACCATTAAACCAGCAGTTATTGAGAATAACTAGGTGGTAGAAGGCAGATGAATAGATCCTTACAGAATAAACAGCTTTGCAAGGGGAAAATATTCTGATGTCTGTGTGTATCATACTACTTTGTAGGAAAACAACCTCATTAATCACAGGCCTGCCAAAGAGGATTATGAGCAGGACACCTGTGTGAGTGATCTAATAGGAGTGGAAACAATCACGCTTCCCACTTCACAGAACTCAAGGACTAGAGAAGAGCAAAGTACTGGGCAAGAAGAGGTGCAGGCTGAAGTAGCCATAAATTTCACTTTTGTTCTACATACTTTCAGGACTGGGAGTGGATCTAGAGTGCACTCCACTGATATAATTTGGGAGGTTATGAGTGCAAGGTGGGCAGGAAGGTGAAGGACTGCCTTTCTTGAAACTGGTGTTTGAAGGTAAGATATGGGAGGCAAGTCTATGAGACTGGGCAATGTGTGTGTTTGTGTAGAAGTTTTGGGGAATAGGTGGGTATTTCCTTGTTTGATTTTTTTTCTGCTTATTTTCAAGATATATTTTTCTGATTTTGGATCTGTCATACTAGATAACTTGATAGAAGCATGAGGTGAAACCGCTTTGTAACAAATTTATCAAATAAATCCAAAATTTCCACTTACCCAGGATTGCTCAAGGATGATAATATTTGTAACTATGTTTTAAGAGCCCGCATGTGGGAGTTCTGACTCAGATATGCACTTTCTTGACTTGGGCTTTTATTGCAGTGAGTAATTTAAAAGCTGCTCTTTGTGTCTCTATTTCTGGACTTGCGTTTAAAGTTCTTGTAATTAAGAGCTGAAATCACATGTGCATGTAGTAGAAATTCACATTTGTTTACATACAGAGCTGGAGTTACACAGTGTGTGAAGATTTACTACAAGACATTTCTCTGCTTTCTCTTTTGAAGAGTATAAGGTAAACAAAACACAGTGGGAAAACTGATTTCAGACACTGAACAAAGCATGTTCTTAAGTTCTTTTCTGGTGTTAATTCTCTGTTCAGACACAAAACATAGAATATTTCCTTCTAGAAAGATGGAATCAGTTTGAGTCATTGATGTTGAATTCACTGGGAAGGACAGGAAATGAGTTCATACTGTATTTTACCTGAAAGATAGATACTTGTCTGGCTTTCCAGACATTATAAATATTGATAAAAAGATGCATTTCAAAGTTTTGATTATTTTATTGCTCTCCTCCCTTATGCAACAATTGAACCCCAGCTAATAAGGTCTTTGAAGGTAGGTTCATTAGTTGGTGAAACCTATTCATGAGTGTGTTGTCACAATAGACTACATGCATTACAGCATGACTGTAATTCAAAGAAGTACATAACTGGTGGTTTGACTTGCAGACAGTCTGATAAATATTGTTTGCTATTCCTTAGTTTAGTCTTGCTCTTTAGCTGTTCTCTGATCCATTGTGTAAAAGAAGGATTTTCTGCTGGAAAGTCTAACTAAGACCTATTGGTGTCCTGTTTGTCATAGCACAGTTTGCTCAGCAGTTTGGCCTCCAAGGAATCTGCACCTTGAGTAGCTCACTGAAGAGTGTATTCACTCCAAAACATTTTCACACACTGTCACAGCCATTGCTCCTGTTCCATGGCAGGGCTTGCTCTCCTGGTGTGTGCACATGGGGTGGGAGAGCCTGCAAACAGCACTGGTGGTGCATGATACTGAGCAAAATACTCACAGTGTGGTGTAAATACAAGGAAAAGCCCTGATTTGGAGCCAAGCAGTAAATATATGTCTGTTTAAGTTTGTCCTCCATATTTCAGGCCAGTAAATTTAGTAGAGTAAGCACCTGGATCATAAGTAATTGAGATGAAGCAATCTACAGTAGTAGAACTTGGAAAATAAATTTTCATTTAGGGTGCATTAAGGTGCAATCCAACCTTGAGATAAGATGCTGTCTATAGGGTGGTGGAAGTAAAAATATGACAGCTACATATGGTAGATCATAACCAGAACTCAAGGCTGTTGAAGTTGTCTAGAGTTGAAGGCTGGATGATTGCCATCACCATGCTCGGCTTTGCCTTTGAGTGAAACAGAAAAGTAGTAATGTTCAGTGCTGTGCAGAACCTTACTTTAAGAACTCAGGGTGACCTGACATCCAAATAGCTCATACCCTCAAGAAGCATTTACTTATTTTCTTTTTGAGGTTTTATTTTGGACTGAGAATTGCTTCTAAAGGCTGAAAGGATTGTATTTTATCTCTTATTTTTTGGTATAAACTGCAAGTAAATTGTATATGTCCTAGCACTGCAGTGCAAATGCTTTCAGCTTACTGCCTGGTTTGTGGTTCTTTTATTTGGCTGGTTTGTTGGGGTCTTTTTTTGTGTGTGTGCTTTTAGGTTTTTTTATTTGTTTTGTCATGTTTTTATTTCCTTTCTTTCTTAGTCTTCTAAAGTAAATTGAATAGAAGTGGAGATATTTTTTATTTATGTGTATTTATATGATGGTGCCCTGGTTCAGCTCTGTTTATGCAAAAAAAAAAAAAAAAGACATTTTTTGTTTAACTATTTAACTTAGAATATATAAGTTCTCTGTGTAGCACTAATTCCAAGCAGCATCTGAACATGGTATCTCTGGAGGCAGTGGAAATACTTGACGCTTGCAGGCATAGCAAGAAATTAGTGTTATTATTGCTGACTTGATGAGAAAGGTGGTACATGGACTGGTCACTTTACTAACAGCATGAAATATTGCTACAGGCTCTTCATAATCTTCCTGGACATTCATTACCATTACACACAGATGGTGCAAAGATGCAGGACCTGATTAAAATAAAGGACTATTCTTTTGATTTTAAGTAATTTTTGGGTTTAAGTCATTGCTAATTTAAGTGGCCCTACGAGCCAGGAGCACTGCCTGGTACCCTGACTGGTCACCTTCAGGGGCTGGGGGTTCACATGGGAGGTCCAGAAGGCAGGTGGGAGGGTCCAATTCATCCTCTCCAGGTGTATAACAGAACACTGATATGTTCTGAGGCTCAGAAAACTGATCTGCAATTCAGTCTCTCACTGCTTGCATCTAAACCACCTGGGATTGTTTTCATGGGATATGAAGATGTACTGCAAAATTTCACTTCTGTTATTGAGCACAAGGCTCTGAGAAATATCAAAGTTTAGTTCTTGGCGTGCACTAGAAGAGATTTCAGATTGTCTACCTAGAAACATGAAACCTGCTGCAGACAGAAATAGCAAATGCATTTTACTTCCACTAACTTTTGTCTAAAAACATATATATAATGAACTCTTTCCAAACTTATTCAAAATAAAACCAAATCTCTGCTTATTTCTATTAGAACAAGTTGTTTGCTGGAAGAAAAACTGAAATTCATTTGCCATATAAATAGGAGAAAAAATCACAAGCTTTTCACTTTTCAGCCAATGTGAAAGAGAACACATTTTCCCAATGCTGTTGTACAGCAAAAAGACAGAGTGGTCTGAAAATGCTCTAGAGAACAGGAAAAAAAAGGGATTGGTTTAAATTAATTTCCTTAGTTTTTTTTTTCAATTGTTAATTTCTTTTCTTATTTGTTCCAACCACTGTAATGGGCATATTAGTACTTTGGCAGAGAGCATCAGATTTGATGTATACCAGAGGAGTAATGGCAAATTAATCCCTAAGGTGTAATGCAACAGTTCCTGATGGTGGAAGGCAAATCAACTCTCACCTTTGGTAATGGGGAGAAGTGTGGTTTTACAGGATGCAGCCTGTTTTTTCCTGACTTCTTGCATAGAGCAACAAATGAGGAAACTGCCCTTGGTGGGGTAGTGGTGATAGAGCATATCTTCAATGTGCAGGGAGGAAGGTGGAATCATTCCTTCCCATTTGAACCCTGAACAGGGAACATAGTTCTTATGAAAAAAAAAAAATTGACAAGCCTTGCTGAAAGCTCTGTTTAGAAAAGGTCCACTGTGCAGCAAAGGATATTGCAGACAAAATGGATCTTGCAAACAAAAATTTCTTGAGCAAATAGTTGCATGCTGTAAACTTACCCATGGAAAGATTTTGACTAAGAAATTATCTTCTCTCTTGAAGACTGTAGCAAACTGAGAAAACAAAAATTGTGCCAAGTCCTCATGTTTTGGAAAAATCATGCATTTACATTTAGCCTATCTCCTGTATTGGTACCTGGGGTGTTAATCCCAGTCAAGTCTCTGCTCACTGTGAAAACATAAAACTGCTCGGGTTGTAAACGTGATCCTACAGCCACCACAGAAAAGAAGGTTGGGCTTGGAAGGCTTCCTGTGTTCATGTGCTATTTCTGAATGTACACAGGCACATCCATGTAGTGTAAAGCAACTCAAGGGTTGTGCAAAATTTTTGGCATTTTAGTAATCCCTGCTTTTAAAAGATTGATCTTATTTTAGCGAGAATGGGTTAACCTCTGCCTCACAGTTCTGTAAGTTTCTAAAAGCTTCTTGTACCCATTTGGACAACCACAGGACACTTGTGGTTAGTGAGCAAAACAAATAAGTGCTCTGACTATAACAAATTTCAGAACAAGAGATAAATTAGCAGACTGATTTTTCAGCTATTTTAACACTGTCTGAAGAAGGTGCATAAATAAATAACAGCTGAATATACCTACTTTAACAAATTAAAATTGTCTGTGATATTTTCCAAGTGCCACTTAATAGAACTCAGGAAATTAATAGCAGTAGTAAAAATAAAACTCTGTTCAGGAAGCATCTGGAAAGTCACCTATTGTTGTTCATGAGCCCCCTTTACTTTTCTGACACAAGGAGTTAATCAGAGTCAAGAGTGTTACTTGTGCACTTAAATCAGGGGCATGGTCAATTCCAAATTAGTGCAGACACAACCTTCTCCTCTGCTGTGCATGTCTGAGGTTGACTGGTTCCATCATTGCATTTCTGATCCTGTTACCACATGTAAATACTAAAATATGGGTAACTGATCAAATCTTCTAGAGGATAGAAGGCTGTGCTTTTATGTTGCTGGATGGAAATGGGCTTGGGCTGCTTGGTTTCTGTTTTTCCCTCTCTACCATCCTTGCCTTGGGCTGAGCTAGGTGACCCAAAAGCCCATAAGAGAAAAAGAAGTGAGATGCACAAGGTCTGTGAATGGGGCTTGGAGAATCTTGCTCTGGTTGAAGCTGCCCCTGATCCTTGCAGTGGGGTTGGATCAGCTGTCCTTTAAAATTCCCTTCTGACCCAAATTGTCCCTTGGTTCTACGAAAAGCTAAGAAATTTTTATCTCCAGTACAAGCCACTGTGAGTTAATCAAGTGCTAAAGCAAAGCACAGATACTCAGGAGAAAATTGTTCAGATTTCTGTGAAAATAAAGGAACTGGGAACCCAAATAGAACTGGGCTTTAGCTGACATAATCTAAGTTACTGATGGTCTTATACTAATTTCTTCTCATAATCAGAATTTTTATGAGGAGGACCATATCTGTCTGGCTGTTGTGTCTGATGAGCTTGTTTTAGGAAAACTATTACATGATGGAACTACTAGTGACTGAGCAAAAGGTCTTAGGAGGAATTTAGATTCCTGTATTACCTTTGTTTTGCTTCTCATTCCCTCCACATGTTTATTTATGGAACAGTTGAATCTGGGTAACACATGAAGTGATGGAAGGGCTGGAGATGCTTTGCTGTTCTGAAAGAAAATTTAATTTCTTCAGGCACAGAATCTCTCTTGAGAGGCCTGAAATTATACTGAATGGCTTTAACATCTTATTCTCCCCTTCTTTATGGCTTAGGTTGGATTTTTTTTTGTTGCCAGTTTTCTTCAAGTAGAATGTGATAAATAGAAAATAATTCCTGTTTTGTTAATAGGAACTGCAGAGTGCAGAGTTAAATGGAAATATACTCATGCTTCTCCATTAATTTAATCTACTTTCATTAACTGTAGGTTAGGTCTGCCTATTATTTTCTAATTCACGGGGTTTTATTTTTAGCATCCTTCTCTTCCTGTCTCTGGGGCCCAGATCAGATAGATAAAATCAGATTTTTTTTTTCTTATTTAATAAGCATTTCCTGTAAAACGGTAAGTCTTGAGTGATTGTACCAAACAATTGGGAGAAATTGGAAAGGGAGGATGTAACAGAGCAGGCTTAGGGTGTGTGCAGCACAGTCACCAAATGCAGGGATATTCTCTTTATCCCAACACTTGGGAGCTGCATCTGGAGTGTTGGTTTGATTCCTGTGCTATTCCGAAGACGTTCACACACTTGAGGGAGCTTAATGGAGGGCCAGTAAGATGCTTAGGGGGCTGGAGCACAAGATGATGATGATAAATTAAAAAAGTAAGCTGGACAAAGCCCTGAGCAATGTGATAGAGTAAGATGATCCCTAGACATGAGTTTGAAGATGATTTATTATATAATTCTATGATTGATGCAACACAGATAAACAGGATATTTTTTATATACTTTGTTGTTCAAAATGTTTACAATAAATGGTGAGGTAGAAGAAATAGGATTAAGGTTTTAATAATTTGAAGGAAACTGGGAGAGACTAGCTAAAATGACCTCCAAGATAAAAAATCAGAGCTTTTGGCTTGATGCCTTGTAAAGACAAGACAAAAGCTCTTAGAGAAGAACAGCTGTCCTGAGAACATACTTTAGGATGTTTCATGGGGGGGTTTGATAGGTGGAGATAAGTGAGTATCCTGCTCTGTAGAAAAGGAGCCTTAGAAATTACAAAGAAATTAATTGAAATGTTAAAATTTTTGGATGTCATATTATGTCTTCTGATGTCCAAATACAAACATGTTATCCAATAATTAGCTATTCACCCTTTTAATTTTATGTACATCTATGCACATATACATGCAAATGCATGTACAAATATACCTCAAATATATAAATTCATACATATATATATGTGTGTGTGTGTGTATAACTAGTATTTCTGGCATACTGCTAATGTTTAATGTGGTGCAATGTTGAATGGGCCTTTTCTAGGTGTGTATTTTACTTTATTCCCCAGTTTGGCTTGCATTTATGCAAACTAGTCCATGAAGAAATTGTGATGAACTACCAGGCCACTTTTAATTATCATCAGACACCTTTTTAACTAGCAGGGTAACTCGGTGCAGAAAGCAATATCTGGCAGTGATGCCAAGTGCCATAACTCTCAGCATAAACCTGGGAATGCTAATGATCCCATTGGTCTGGTTCAATAAATCATTGATTGGAAGCAGCTTGAAGTTTGGATTCCAACTTCTGTTTCCCAAGTCATATCTGCTGAGATGAAGCAACCACTGGAACAGTCTGTTCCCCTACATCCTGGAAATGGTCCAGTTCATCTTCAAATTCCAGTGCCCAGCTCTGATCTAAACAAATACTTCAATTTTCCTTAAAAAAGCCTGATCTATGACTTGCTCATCTTCTTGTCAGGATTTTCTTGTCAAATAATGGATCATGGCAAAGTTAAGCCTTATTACACATTCTAGACATTGTGTTCCTTTCTTTTTGTCCTTGTTTTGGCACAAAATTGGGGTATTTCTAAACGTTGGAAATCCCTTCATGTCTCAGTTTTATTATGAGGTCTAAGAATTAATGAGTAAGGCTGATCTTGGGGCAGCATCAGCATATGTTTCACCCACAAGCTATCTGCAAGTTCAGAGGGGTGCTTTTTTTTGTTTATTTCTTTCTCACCAGACCTTTCTTATACTGAAAACAGTGTAGCTGTTGGAAGGCATCAAATAGCATCAAAAACCCCCGAAATATAAACCAAAAAAACCACAATTGGATTTCTAAAATTTCAAGCCCTATCCAGGCAGTAGCTCAAACACAAGTCAGTGGAGTGATGATGACTTGCTGTGCATCCCTTCCCTCTGGGCAGGCCCAGGGGCTGGCACTGGGGCACAGGCAGCAGAAATCTGAGCTGGTTTCCAGCACAGCACCCCCTGCCCCCATACCTGTGTGCTCAGACTGCCAGACCTCCAGGAGTGCACACACATGTGCTTAACAGGGATTTGTAAGATGAAATTGAGAGTTATCCTAGCACAGAGGAGCTTGTGTGGAGTTGGCCCATCTGTGGGGAGAGTCTACTGAGTACCAGGGTGAGAGCCCCAGTTTCTATAAAGTTTTACCAAATGGCTATACCAAAAGCATAAATTTGTGGTTCAGATGGAAATCTTGATGTGGGATTTCTTCAGGCTGCTTAAAAGGGCTTGATGAGATGCTTATGTCTGGTTTTGGAGATGTGTTCCCAAGGGAATGAAAAAATGGAATATGAAAAATGCCCTTCAGCCATACAGATTGTAGAATTCTGGGAGGTGTTGTGCTCAGTGTTTGGACAAGGCACTTTTATTCAAAAACATTTAAATTTATGGATGTGCTATTCCCACAGGGAAAAATGCTGATGAGACGGGAGGATTAGAAGACTTGGAGTGCCAAGAGAAATCTATGGAAAGGGAAGCTATGACAAAGTGAAGGCAGTGCACAGAAAGTAGCCAAGTGTCCACTTGTCAGAGCTTTTCCTAATCACATACATCTTCTTGCTAGCATCAGG
This sequence comes from Passer domesticus, assembly GCF_036417665.1. NCBI lineage: Eukaryota > Metazoa > Chordata > Aves > Passeriformes > Passeridae > Passer > Passer domesticus. Next base: position 14,416,655 of record NC_087479.1, read on the forward strand.
GATTGGCAGCTGCCTAACCTGCAGTCTTTATATTAAAATATAATGTTTATCCACATGCTTCTCAGGACTGAAACAGCAACATCTGGGAATTTTTAACCCCCACATTGCACACAGCTGGGTGCTGGGAAAGGACTGCTCTGGGATCTCTGGTCTTCTCACGGGTGACTTGTGCAGCCTCAGGGCAGGAGCTACTTTTGCTGCTTGTGACTAAGCAAAGTTTGGATTAGTGAGGGGTCTGCTCTGTGCCAGGTTTCCAGCTGATAACTGGGTCAGCTGTGGACAGCATCAGATTATTAAACTTCTGAGAAAAGAATGGGGGTTTCATAGGAATAGATCAGACACATCTCCTACTGATGATAATATCTGCCTTTGGTAGTCTTCCAGCTTACTGGGATATTTGAGCTTGAAATGACACAAACAGAATTCTTCAGGCCAGAAAGTCCTGAAGAGGGTGAAGTGACAAGTGAGTTACAAGACAAAACACTTTTTTTCCCACTGAAGGTGAGCTGGAGTAGCTCTGGCCCTGGGTGTGCTCTGCAGGCACCTGTTGAATACAGGGCAATTGACTCCCAGGGCTCAACTTCCCAAGAAATGGGCACCAGGCAGTGTGCTGTGGTTGCTGAAAAGAAAATCAGAATCCCTGTGGGCTGTCATACCCTGTTTGTAATTTCTTCTTTTCTATCTGCATGGAAAAATGAAAAAATGGTTTGTAAATATGCTGAAGGTCTGGGGCTGGGGAAAGAGTTTGTCCCTACTGGTGGCTGCATGGCAAGGTCTTAACAACAGGCATTGAAAACAGTTCCTGGTGCGTGATAGCAAAGAAGGGGCTGAGGTTTGCTGCTCAGTGTTTAAGTCAATGAATTTTCAGTCTGTTGGCTATTCCCTGTCTGCATCTGTCATTCCTGATGAGTGGTCTCTTTCCTGTAGAGAGCTTGTCTGCCTTTCCCTGTTTTTATGGCTCCCACTGCCCTTGTAGTAAAATAGGACAGGCTTCTGTACTGCAGGGGAAAAATAGTGATTGCAGCAAGTGAGGAATAAGCAGCAGCCATGGCCAAATGCTTCTTCTTGCCGAAATGTGAATATCCAGACAAAAACATTCTCAGTAAGCAGAAAGGAAAAAAGCTTCACAGCCACAAGGATCAGAATATAGAAACTGTGAGACTGGATGGGGTTGGCAGTTCTCTTATTGTCTTGGTGGGCTTTGAGGGAGTGCTTTTAAAATATGCATAAAAGGAATTAGTAGAGTGTACAAATTATAACAAATTATATCTAAAATTTAATTTGTATGCAGTCTCTCACCTTTCACTCCAGGGAGCTCTGCAAATAAATTTTCATTTAATCTCTTCATTTATGTGTGAGGTGGTTAAGCGGTGTCTCTGTCTCACACATGAATAAATTATGATGCTTCAGGGTCCTGTTTCCCTGCAAACTCTGGCACCCTTGGATGCCAACAGCCCAGGTGGCTGTGACTCTGAGGCTGGGAAGAGAGTGCAGCTTCTGTGAATTGCAGAGAAGCCAGAAAGAATGGGGTAATTGAGGGAAGTTGAAAGAGATCCAACAGTAATGTTACAGCTGGGTTTTGGTATTTTTTATTTAATCCTCCTAGGTTTTACTGTTTTGTTTTGTTTTGTTTTAAAGCAGACATTTACATTTTCAGTATGGAAGCTGAATTCCCCCTCTTCTTACAGTGTTGTTTTTTGCAGCAAGACTAGAAATCATGCCCCAGTTCTGGAACTTTCAGAGATTTGGCTACAGTTTTCTAGTAACACCATTCTTCATCTCCACAGCAAACACAGGATGTGTGTAACAGGCATTGCTGACCAGGTTCTGCCATTGGGTGAATATTCTCCCACTATTATTATTTGTCTCAGAGCCCCAGACCCCAGGGCTGTCTCAGCAGGGTAGGCAGGACTGAATGTCACTACACCAAAACTATGGTCAGGACAGAAGAGGGTGGCAGCTGCTGATTTTTACAGGAGCAGCTGGGTCTACTAGCAGTATCCTTCTTCCTATGCTTCTGGATCTTTGAGCTGCTGAAGGCACATCCAGCCTTTTTGCAATTCAGCTGGGGGCAAATGCACATCAGCAGCATTGCTGCTCCACTGCCTGAGGTAACTGCTGACTTTGCCTGTGTCCAGAGCTGGCCTTGCTCTGATCAGGGTGAATAAGAAGGGATGATGCAGACCAGTTTCTCCTTCAATAGCGTGTGCTGTGAGGATGTTTTATCTTAGGGCTAGAAACAAGGCTGCAAACTTCAGCTGGAGTGTGGCTGTGTATTTGTGAGTTCAGATGAGGGCTGTCTGTGTCCCTATGAGGGGTGTATAAGCATTTCATTTTCCTTCTTTTTGTTGTACTTGAGTTTTTCCATAGCAGAAATGATGCTGAGAAGGAGGTGAGGACTGAGCTAGCAGTACAGCAGACTTACAGTGTGACTGCAAGCCTGGGAGAAACATCACAAACATCAGCAGCACCAGAGAAAAATATAGAGCAACTGGTAAACTCAATTTCCACAATGTGTTAGATTCTTCAGCCCTTTCTATACCATGTAGTGATTCTCCTTTACATTGAAGAACAAGTGGTAAGGAGCAAATTGATAAAGCTTTAGTATTGTTGCTTGATTATTACTCCCAAAGACTCTGTGTCTTGGCACATCATAGTTCAAGATGATAAAGGAACAAACCACATTGTAATTAAATTGGCTTCAATTTACTATTTACAGTAAAGAATACATCCAGCTTCTTTCTCTGCTTTTGCATGGATCTGATGGATGAATGTACTTTGCATGCATGGAACTGATGAGGCTTTCCCCTCTTACTGTGGTAAAACTATTGGCAGAGACTGACAATCCCTATGCTTAATTTCACTTATTTATTTATTTATTTATTAAAGTTAATTTCTTTGAGGTTTTTTTTGTGGGGTTTTTTTTGTTTGTTTGTTTGTTTCAAATTGGGGTTTCCCATTAGAAGGTCTGGCACCTGCTGGCATGGTACCATGCAGTTCCCACACCTGACTGCTACTCTGCCTCTGTACATCACAGCACTGTGGCTTCCCAGAGGTCAATGGAGACCATTAACCCTGAAGGCTTACAGTCCAGTAAAATCAAACATGTTTCATGCCAGCCTTTTACTCTAAGTACCTAATTTTTCAGTGCTCCCTCATTACTGGAAAAAATTGGAATAGAATTAAAAAATATCTTTACAGTTTTACCATATGGTAACTTTCAGAAAGATGGGAATGATTTGAAATGAAAATACAAAGTAGGCAGTAAGTGTAAATGGGATGGAAGAGATACTGAATATTCTTAAAAATATATTTTATTCACAAATTTTGGTCAAACTTTCATGGAAAATCCCACTGTAGTTTGTCAACTGCTCTTAGCAAAAGAGAAGGCACCATGTGGGAAGCCACATGAAGGATTCACTGATGGTTCCACTGATGGTGGTTTGTTGTAAGAGGTTTGCCTGCACTGCTGCATCTTGCTGAGAAAATAACTCATTTAGCACTAAAGACAGTTAAAAGTAATCACCAGATTAGCAAGGGGGGAGTGATGCCATATGCCAGTAACAAACTGATCCATGCTGATGAAATTTAAAGGTTAAGCACAGGTTTTTATTTAATAACACATGACCATAGTAAATCATATCTGAAAGTGCATCTAGAATGCTCTGACAAAAGGCTTAACATTATCTAGTATCTTTTCCATATTTGCAAGTAGATTTTAAAAGCAGTGCATAAAAAATTGTCTCAGTATTAATGGGGAAATAAATTAAAGAAACTAAATTACAATTATGAATTTTGCTATGAAGCTGTCCTCTGCTTTCCCTCAAGATACTGAAATCAGAAATGCTCCTTCTTATGGCGCACATCTCCAAAGCCCCACTGGCCACAGCATAAAGTTTTGCTGCTGGGCTTTTTGCTTTATGGGGGGGACCATGGACTTGATCAAACTCCTAAGTTTCCATGCCTACATCTGCACCTCCAGCACAACTGCACAGACATTTAAACCTGGACATTTTTAGTAGTGTATCGTAAGACTCACAAAATATATAAAAATATTTTGTAGCTAATAAGGGTGAGGGCAAAACTTCCAGCAAAATTCCCATTGTTGTCTGTGGTGCTGTTATGGAAGTGTTCTGACCTCAGAGGAAATAGCATTAGGTGTATTTGTTTCCAAAGCAGAAACAACCCCAGCCTGTTTTCTGTGTGCTTTACAATGCCTGAAGCCCACAACAGTGTGAGTGATAAGCAGCTGCAATCAGCACCAGTCACTTCAGCAAAGAAATCTCAATTAGTCTGATAATAGATTTTTATTCTAATCTCTTGCCAAATGAGCATGAACTCTAAGTACTCAAGGAGTTTTTACTGAATGTCAGCTGAGTAAAGGCAGGATGACACCTTGGGAACTTCAGTCCTCAATGGTTGGTGGCGTGATACTTCTGGAGGGACAAGAAGGCTGAGAGGTAGTGAAGCAGAAGGGCTGATGTGAAGATGGTGTTGCCCTTGACAGGATTGTTTGTCAGCATTTGCCTGCACAGCCCACTGGGAAGGAAAGGGATGGAAAGGAGGATAGGAACAGAGAGACTCAGTCATAGCCAGAATTACCAACCAGCTTAACTGTGTCTTCTGTGGTGTTGCTTGATGCTTAGTGCAAGAATTAACGGGCAGAACTCACGCACAAAATCTCATCATGCAAAGAGGCTGCTTCCCTTCCTTTTCCTGCCACTCTTGATTTTCTTCTCTGTACCCCGCTCCTTTCCTAACCTGTTCACATCCCATGTCCTCTAGCTCTGTTCTCCCTCCCTCATCCTATCTACTGTGATTCTTCTGTTGAAACTCCACCAGTCCTCCAGCTCCCACTCTTCTACCTTTTGGTTCTTCTTCCATACTCATCCTCTCACACACTGTTCCTCTGTAGGAGCCTGTCCTCACCTGTCCTGTTTGACATCTGAAATAGCTCAAAGGGGTCTGCAGCTGGGGGGAAAGGGAAGGATGTCTTCCAGCAAGGGCAAAGAAAAGGAAAATTAAGAGTGTTTAATACCCAGCATTTCAAAAAATGAAGCCAAGTCACAAGGCCTCTCCAATTCCCTGCCTTCTTCTGCCAGTATGTAACTCTGGGAGCTGGCTAGGAAAGCTGCAGCAATGAGGATCTTCAGGAGCAGTTTAACATGGGTGAGAGCCTGGCCCTGTGCTCGGGATCCCTGTGATCAGAATCTCTCCCTCTGCCTCCAGGGCATCGCTGCCCTGCTGGCTGCAGGGGTGAGGAAGGGAGGATGTAGTGGATCAGACAGTCTGAGTACTCAAACATCCTCCCTGTGCCTTTGTTCATGTGTATGCTGTCCTGAGGTGTTTTAGGAGGAGGGAGATCAGCCAAGCACTGGTACAGGACTGAGCATAACCCTGGACTTCCAGTTCCCTGACCTGCCCCAGGCTGCAACAACGTTTTGTGTCTGAGATAAGAAAAGTGCTGAAGCTTTCAAACCCACTGGCATATTAGGACTTGAGGGTATTTTCCATTAAGGTTTTGTGTGTTGGCTTTTAAGTCACAGTTGCTTTTTCAGTGAATAATGGAAGCCTATACCCTTCCCCATACTTTAATGCTATACAGAAAATAAAACTCATTCAAGAACCATAACTCTTAATAAGCAGATCTGTCTGGTGGGGAAGGCTCATAAAAGATTTTGAGAAAATACACAGTTCTAAATCAAGCTTATTTTTCAGAATGGCATTTAAGTGATGGCTAATAACCCCATGAAAAGATTTTTTTGTAGCACTCTGTCAATATTAAATATTTATGGCTAATAGATGTGAAAGGTGTGTGAAGGGAAAAAAAAAAGCAAGAGAGAGTATGTGTGTCGATGTGGAGGAGAAAAATAGGTTTTTGTTTGTTGTTCATCTCTCATATAATTTTAATCTTATGTTACACACAAAGTACAAAGGAGAACTCTCTCTGGTGAAGGAGAGTGCTGGGAATGGGACAAGGGAAGAAGAGCTGTCCACAGCTCTGCTTGCCCAGTGACATGAAGCTGGTAGGTGATGACTCTGAGGGGTGGGGGCTGTCCTGCCTTCTCAGGATCCAAAGGTCACTGAGCCTGAATGGCAGTCTGCTCTTATTTTGTGTGTGTCCTCTATAATCCTACCATGACATTTAGTTTCCATTTGAGGAGGGAAAGAAATATTAAAGAAAAATATTTTAGTCCTAAAAGTTTAAAAAACCAAAGGGGTTTCCCTCCTAATTGATCTGTTTGTATTTTCTCATAGAACCTGAAGAACAGGGAACAGTTGGCAGTTTTGGTCACATGTAAAATTTTTGATTTCTCTCCAAACTGGGATGACTGGTGTCTAACTGGTTTCATACCTTGTTATGAAGTATGACCTGGATTTCAGGATTCTATTTTTGGATTGCTAAGGAGAGCACTTCCATGTGACATTTCAGTCCTGGAAAATCAGTTTTGGCACAGCAGTTCTCCTTGCTGTGTTCACAGTGGTGTTTGCTGGCTTTTCTGCAGTAAGGGGGGACAGCAAGAGAAAAAAATCCTCTGTGTGACTCGTGAAGAAGCTAAGGATTACTGGTGGTCTTTAAAATTTTTTCTGTTTATTATAAATAAATGTCAGGCTGCATTTTCATGTGCATGCCTTGTTCATTTTGTTTCAAGTTAAATGAAAGAATATTTATGTTGTCGTTTTTGTTGCAAAATGGGAATGCTCAAAGGAATAGGTTCCAAATTAATTACATGAGAAATCTGCCCAGTCCTCCATTTGTAAATATGTGTGCAAAGTATTTCTGACACTGAAAGTTAAACTAAATGGTCAGTTGATTTTATTGACATGGATTTTTTCTTTTTTTCTGGGTTCATTCAAGTGCTTCAGGGTATACAGGACACCAGGCAGGATATCCAGCTGCATGAAGGTACATCCACATTTAATAATAAATTTTCATTTCCACTTTTGAAATTCGGAACACTGCCAGGTTTTATCTGGAGTGAGGTTTTGTAATATAAAAATGGTTCTTGAAAGTCCTCTCTAAGGGAGAAGTTTTTAAAGGATCAACAAGTTGAAATAGCTTCAGTGAAGAACCTGAGAAGTGAAAATCAATGAGATGTGCTTTAAGGTCCAACACAAATCATCCTATGATTCTATCATTCTGTCTGATCTAGAGCAGTCATTTTAATGCCAAAATATTCATACTTTGTGTGTAATTAATGGTGTCAGAAAATAGTTGGAGTAGCGACAGCTGGGAAGTCAACATTGTAAAGAGTTGCAATTTGTGTCTCACTGCCTCTCACTACTTCCTGGAGAAAAAAATTTTTTTTCCGTTTTTCTCCAAATATTTTGTTTCCTTGCTGGTTTAAATTAAAATGGATCCCATCTTCAGGTTTTGTTTGATTTGTCTTTTCCAAACTGCCAAAGAATTTTGCTCAAAAGCTGTTCTAGTGCTCCTGATGAGAAAAAATTATCTCAACTGATAAATGTTAAAGACTATGAAATGGATAATTTATAAAATTTATTTATTTTTTTAACATTTAGTGTCAGGTGATGAAGGTGATAAACAGGTGATGAAGACAAGATGAATATAAGAACTGTCTCATCCAGATTGGTGTAGCCCTTGTTACTTATGCTAACTCCAAAACTAGCTCTGATTATCCATTGTGCTTTCTATTTAACTAAACCCTATAGAACACCTCCCCACTGACTGACTCATTATTTCCCCCAGCTCAGTATCAATTAGCAAACATGCACTCTTTATGACCAAGATTTTTCAGGCAACATTTTCCCAAGTGAACTAGGAGAATGTTTCTAAAATGATTTATTGTCAGATTTAAATTTAATTGCTAAAGATTACTTTGTGCGTTGCACTTGGGAGTTGGTCTGCAGGGCATAGTTACTCATACCAACAAAAGTTAAATCAGAAACATTCTTTACCCATTAGGTGTATTTTCAGTGCTTGTAGCTTTGTTAGCTTCTAAACCCACAGATTGTACTTGTTGCTGCATTGTGGTTTCCATCAGTTCAGTATTGTAATAATAGAATTTCTACATTCCAAGGCTTGAATTTGTGATACTTGGTTTAATTTCAGATAATGTAGTCCAAATCTTGGCACCAGCCATGGAGAATTGGTCATACTATCTTGTTTAAATTTGCCCTCAGATTTTGGTGAGATTATTTCTGTCTTACTTGCCACTTCCTCTACAAGCTTTAATACATGTATGGATTAATTAATTAACCCATGTACTTTGGGTGAGTATTTTCAAGCAAATATGGTATAAACCTAGGGAAAAATTGGATTATCTGGAGAGTTCCATGTTCTAAAAGGAATGTGCAAGGCTTGCAAATGTCTTTCAGTTTTCTGACGTTTGACCCTGACAATGTACATCATCTGCTGTTGGTAGCAAATTGCGTCTGGAGCTTTCCTCAATGCTCTCCATATTCCTTGAATGTATAGTAAAAACATACAGTAAAACAGCAGTATGTTCCTTCTGTGTCTTCCATGGCAAACCAGTGCAAAAGCAGAGAGTGAAGTCTTATGAATTGATATGATAGTTTTGGCTCACTCTATAGTGTTACCTTTTTGTTGTTGTAGATTATCAGTGAAGTATTTTGTGATGGGTGTGGTATGTTACATCCTGGCTACTTGGTAAAATTTGGGATTTTTACTCCTTTCAGTTGCTTTTCTTTTGAAAATGATTTCTTCTTCTGAGATGACTTTTTCTTGGGCTGTGTCACGGGGGGCTGAGCCTCAGTGTGCTATAACTGAGCTCTGCTCTTTGCTGTGGATGCAGCTGTATCCATTTTACAGCAGAACGATCTCAGTAATTATTTTTAAAAGAAAGCAACAACAGTACATGGAAGGGTAGAGTGGTGTTTTGCTGTGCTCAGTCTGAGGCAGCATTCAAAGGCTTCTCTGCTTTGCTCTCACAAGGTGAGCCTCTTGAATTGTGCAGCAGTTTGCTTGAAAAGCCATGCTAAGGATAATCTGCCATAGCACTCCCTTGCATGTGTGTCATGGGAAGGGTAGGTACTGACACTCCTTCTAAAGATCACTTGAACAAATCTCCTCTTCCTTTCCACCATCATAAGCAACAGGAAGTATGGGTTTCCACTGCATAATTTAACTTAAAATCAATTTGCATGTATCAAAGTGGAAGACTGACACAGAATTCCATTGAAATAATTTATCACACTACAAGCAAATAACAGCTAAGAAATAATTAATCTTTTAATATTTCCATCAGAAACATGGAACAGAAATTTAAAGTTGATAATAGTTGATATGCTGCAGCTGAGCCTGAGGACAAGAATATTCCTTCTGCATAGTTGAGCTAATTCTTCTATTTTCAATCTATCCTTTTTCTTAAAATACCGATTTTCAGAAATTTCAATATGAAATAAATGTCATGCACTAATAACTAAGTCTGTTACAACTCTCTTTGAAAGAAGTTGTTTCCGATCTGATACTAGTATTAAATCTGGTGCATTTGGGCTGGACACATGCATGGCTTTTTGTACATGTGGAATGCAAGGTGAAGGACTTTGACATGCAAATTTCAGACTCCTTTGAGAACTGCCTGTACATTTTGCAACACTGAGGTCAACTCCAGTGTAGAACTAGCCAAGGCAATGATTCTCTCTCTGTTGGGATCTGACCAATATTCGTTTAATCATCTGAATGGGAAAATGTCTTGAAGAGACCGTAAATGATCTTCAAACTAAAAACTTAAAGCAAAGCTTTATTTATCACACTTCCTATAAAACTATTTCTGCTCCCCCAAATAGCACTTTGTGTGGCTCTGCTCTGTGTCAGTGTCACAGCTGCACTCAGCAGCACTATAAATCACACAGTGTAAATCAAATTACACTTCAAATCTGGAAGTTCAGAAAAGTTCAAATGATTTTTAACTAGGGGATTTGCACCACTGATTTGAGTTCATGAACTTTTGTCTCTTACTTACTCATCTCTTTTTTGAAGGAAAATCTGATTAAGAGCAAACTGTAAAAGCTTTGCAGCTAAAAGGAAATGTGTGTTATATCCACAACCGTGTGCCTCATACAGAAAAAAAAAGCTGGTTGGTGTGTGTGTGCTAATCCCTCTTACTGTGACATTGCTTCATAGAAGCAGAAGAGCATGTTAGACTGATTATTTCTCTTGATTCCACTTTAGCTGAATAAATTAAGTTCTTATTGAAAAAACACTTTTACCACTATAGCTGCATCTCCATGTGTGCCTTTGCTGATCATGAAAATCACCTTTCTACAGAACTGTTCCTGTCTTAAAGATATCCTTAAGTAAGGATAATCAAAATAGAAATATGTCTTTTATTTTGCCAAGTATTCTCCCCCCTCCCCAACTAGGATTTCTGATTTGACTTTCCTGCTTAAAAAAAAAAAAAAAATTAAAAAAAGAGATAATTTTGCCTTCCTTTTGTCGTTGTGTTTGTTTGCCCAGCAGGCTGAGGTGTACTTTTATTTGTGTTAAGTACACAAGTAGTGCCTGTGCACATGTCATATACATATTGCTACCCTCCTTTGAAGAGTCACAGCTCTTGATGGCAGAGGGATGAATGCCTCTGACTGCAGGCCCCTTCACATGTCCTGGAAGTTCAGAGCATTGCCTCAGTGTTGCTGCTTGCTGAGATTCTGCATCAACCTTATCTATCTCCCACCCTGACAAAATGAGAAATCCAGGGAAATGGTGCTCCCAACTACAGCACCACTTTGCACCAAGCTAGGGGGTGCCCTGCTCAGGAGAGAAGAAAATGTCTACAAAATACAGAAAGTTTCTGGTTATTTACCATTCCCCTTTCCAAGTGTTATCTTCTCCCTGCTCCCTTACCCAGTTTGTTTTACTGATCCATGCTCCTACACTTACGGTTTCCATCCAAGCAGAATACTTTTCCCTAGGGCTGTTGGAACGAAATAAAGATTTAGTTGCAGCTTAATCTTGTTTTATTTCAGATAGGGCTGGTCATAAGGGAAGATTTGATATTCTGCAATTGTAACTTTCTAACTCCTCTGTCATGGTGCTGAAAAATGGAGATGGTTCTTGGCCAACTCCTGCACACGTGAGTTTTTCAAAATACTTTGATATCCTCCCATGTAAGCTGCTCTGCATCTGTGAGAAAGGGATGGAGCTGGTGTATCTCATAAGCACTGGGGAGCAGCCAGAGCAGGGTGCACACAGGAGCAGGAAAAGTGGTGTGCAGCTTCAAATCAAAAGTCAGTCTAGGCCTTTATTCTGTCCACAGCACTGGCTGATGGTCTGAACTTACAGAATAAAATAAGAACAGACAATGTGTGGAAAGTTCTTCTCAACTTGAGCAGTTTTAGGATTTCTTAAACTGATCTCTGTATCTCTATAACCTTACTAAATATCTCTAAATAAATCTGTGCCCATGAAGGTATCTGCTATAGGTACTGGTGGAAAGTAACTATACCTAAGTCAGGTAAATTTTTTTTGCTTCAATCTGTTTCTAAGAATTGTTCTGGGTTGGTTTTTTTTTTTAATTTCTAATTCCAGCAATCAATATTTAGACCATACACTTAAAAAATACTATATGGTTTATTGTCTTTGTGGACAAATCTAAAAAAATTCCATCCAAACTTTATCCTTTATTACTTATTTTCACACAATGTGGACATTCTGTGCTGAGCGTTTTCACACTGAGAGGCATCTGCCTGGGCTAAGGATAAAGCACCCTGCAGTCATGGTTCTCAGGGTCTGAGATCCCTGCTCAGGTCAGTTGTCCTGCACTACATTATGGTGCATTTTGGAAAGCAAAAGACCATTTCTGCAGTGTGCATATTCAGACTGGGAAAAGAAACCTGTAACAGAGGAGGAGAACAGGAGGGATAAGAACCACAGCCCACACAGGGTTACTGAGGACATTCAGAGGGACAGAGCTTCAGGACTGCTGTAATGGAAAGCATTCCTGAGTAATTAGAAGCCTCAAATTTGTTTTAAATTACAAAAGGCTTATGTGAAAGTAAGCAGCAAGCAAGAAGCTGCTAGGAGGAGTGTCTATCTAAACATCCGTGTTTAAATTTCCATTTCAAATGAGAACAAGAAGCCGTGTCTGTGTTCGTCTGGATCCAAGATGTTTTTTTTTTCTCCCCTGTTTTGCAGAAGTTACCGCATAACTGGCTCTAAAGAAGGGTCTTGTCATGAAACCTCATGAGCTGATCCCAGAGCAGACTCCTAGCTAGATTGTGTCCAAATGGGCCACCAAATCTTCATCTGAGGCTTCTCCTTTTGCCTTAATTGCTACAGAACCAGGGGTGTAAAGCTGTGTGTGCAGAACTGACTCTGACACCACAAGGCAGGTGTGCTCCCACTGGATGTTGGGATCAGCCCAGGAAGGGCTGCAGTTTCCATCCCACTCTTCAGGAAGCAACGTGGCTTCCATCTGGTCCTCTCCAAAGGACAGTGGGTGGGAAAGCACATATCCCCACCATGATCTGTCAGGTTTCTTTGGCAATAATAATTGGATTTAACAAATGTGCTGCTATACTGGATTGAGGGATATTATAGATTAGTTTCCTAAGGGTGTTTCTGGAATTATGTGGCTTATGCCTGACATCATTCCTGCAATGTGCAGCACAGATGTGACTGCAGGGTCTGGATGTATCACGGCAGCTTCTTTTAGAGGGACTGCTGGGATGAATTAACTTCTAGTACTGTTTGACAGTCCTTTAGTATGTATAAACTGTGCTAGGATTAGTTTCTGACATGTAAAAATACCCAGTAGTCTGGCCATTCTCACTAAATCTGGACAAAGAACTCTGCCTAGGAATTTTCCCCAGGAAATTAAGAGAGTAACCAGCCCACTGTCCTGCCTCCTCTTGCTTAGAAAACTAAATTTAATTTTTCATAGACTCCAGTCAAGAAAAGTACTCCTCAGGGCAGCTTTTCTATACAAGTAAGTAGAGATAGGTGTGCCTCACAAAAACCTCTCTCATGTGTGACAGGTTTTTAGCCTAAAACGGTGGTTCATTTCTGCTTCTATATACAAAGTTCTAAATAAAACTCAGAAATACCATAATTTTTGTTTTTGCAGCAATTGCTGGCACATGCATTTATATTTACACAGGTATTCATGCAGGATTCTTGTTAGAAAAGGCCCTTGCATACTTTTACCAAGTGCTCCGAGACAAGTGCCCTGATTTTTACAACTGCTTAGCTCACGAGATGCAGAGACCTTTCAAATATTTAGATGAAAACACTTCTGTTGGATTGCTGAGAGCTTTGAACACATGGCTGGAAATGCCCAGATGTGATCCAAGCTCTCTTCAGTATCATACGTACTATTAAATGCCATGGGGGCATCTTTCTGCTAGTTTGGCCTTGCTGAATTAGGAGAGACAGGGTCCTGACTCCTCTTGAGAGCCACTGTCATTTCATACCTGTTTAGAAAACACTGGCAATGCAGGGAACTTTTTTTTTTTTTTCCAGCCTCACTGAATTCAAAACAACTACTGTGAATCACCACAACTCCCTGTTTCTGGGGGTTCATACTGGGATCAGTAAACAGGATAGAGTTTATTAATTACCATGGAAAAGCAGCAGGGGAAGAAATCCAGTTGGACTAGCCAGCCTTCACTACATCCAAGTGAGTATAAACAACATTCAGAGATGAGAGAGACAAATGCAACGCCGTTGTTTATGGTAGATTAAAAGCATGGGATAAATTCCAAGCAGTGCTGAAAACACCCTTTGGCAGGAAGGGTGTTTCACTGCATGGTGAACCAAGGCATGGACATCTGTGAGAAAGGCATGTGCTTCCCCTCGCCTTGCCCAGGACCCGGGGAGCCTTGAGGTGTTTATAGCAACTACAAGTGAGTGGACAGAACTTGTTTCCCAAAGTGGCTTGGGATTTAAATGAGTTCTAATATTTCACCAGCTCATATTTTGATGTATTATTTCACCAGCTCATATTTTTAAGTATTCTAAGTGTTATTAATCACTAAATTGAAGAGTCAAGTTTTTTTTATCATGATGCAGTCCAGACCTCTCTGTGCTGCCAGGAAACAGGGGTACTTGGTTAAATTGCAGCACACAGGGAGCAGAGGAAACAACTGACCCCACCTCTGCTTTCCCCAGGCTCTGGCATGGCCCCAGGGCCTTCCTCTGGGGAAGGAGATATTGTAACAGGAGAGGGGTGTTTGTCACTCTCTCTGGCAGCACAGGGCTGTGACCTAAGGCAGGTGAGGTGATTTGTGTGAGTGTGGCAGGGCAGACACAGCAGTGTGACCATCTGCCAGTGATAATATGCAGCAGCAGGTTGGACACAGGAGCCAAGGACCAGGGAGATGATGATGGCCTTCTCCTCACCCCCACAGGGAGGTGAGCTGAAGGTCATCCTTTACGTGTGAAATAAAAGCACTGCAAACCCAACTTCCTGCCCACAATATTTGAAGTAAGTGAATAGCACTGCAAGTGAAGTGACATTCTTTTTCATAAATTTGTCTAAGTATAATTTGCAAAGGAAGACCCAAACAGCTGGTAATTTATTTTTCATTTTCATGATGTACTTATGTTGTGGAGGCTCAGTGATGTCTGAAACTTGCACAAAGCAGGCACAAATGTGTACTGTTGGTGCTCACTGATTATTTTAGCTCACAGAGCAGAAGGGCTGACCATCCCTTTTCAGTGTAGTCCAGTACATCTGCTCCTGGCTGAGATATGGGTGGCAGTGTGGCTGGGCAGTCCTGTCCCACTTACCCCTCCACGGAGCTCCGGCTCAGTGAAGAATTTCCCTGCTAGAGGACACCTTGTGGATAATATGCAGTTGTGGTATTCAGCTCCTTTGCTTCTTCCTCATCCAGGATTAGCATGGAGGACCAGACCAGGTTACGCTGCAGCATGTGGCCCATTGTGAGCAATTCTGTCTGCAGGTTTTGTCCCCAGCTGTAAGGTATGTAAGGCTAACTGGTACTCCAGCCAAATCTCTTCTTTTGACAAGCATTTTATTAGGGAGATAAATAATTACTCAACAAAATTAAATGGCTTTTATTAGCATCAGAATTTGCATTGGTAACAATGAAGAAGCCTCAGTATGCACTAGAATTTTGTAGCCAGATTTTTATCTCTGGGCTCAGAGTTTTAGGGACCCATACATGTCTAAACTCTGCTCCTAATAAATATTTTCATCTCAGCTTTCACAAATGAACTTGTTCCTACATGGAAAGGCCTAGAAACTTCTCCAAAACACGTGGGGACCTAAGTAGTCTTTTGGGCAGTTCCATCCATATAATTAGGCATGCTCAAAATTCCTTGGGCTGAAGACTTTCCCAGAACAGCCATTTCATCTATGCTAACAAAATGTTCTTTTCATTTGGAGAGACCCATTCAACATGGTCAAAGTTTCACTGTATAAGCATGGGGAACTTAAGCAGAGACTTTCTGGGGAATTTGGTGACAAAACAAAGCCTTTTAACAAAATTATAGAATTCTTTAAAAATAAGCTAAAAATAAGTATTTAAAATGAAAGTGACAGGTGTTCCCTGTTCTTTGACAGCTGTAACCTCCACCATCACCACAGAGTGTTCTCTTGGAGCTATTCATTACATCACTGTGCCGGCTTTGAAAAACTTTTTGCCAGCTCTCTTGTTGTTTAAAATATGATGAAAATCTTGATGACTTTTTCCTCCCAGGCAGAGGCACGGCTTGGTTAGCAATGTATAAACAGGGGGATTTAGTGGTGCAGCTACGAGGAGTAAACAGGACAGCCAGCAAGGCCAAGGCCCCCCAGCACCCAGACTGCCTCTGCTCTCGGGCAGACCAAACTTCCTCCCGGTCTGCTTTCAGCACAGCCTCCAAGAACAATTGTCAT
Source organism: Passer domesticus (assembly GCF_036417665.1). Classification (NCBI taxonomy): domain Eukaryota; kingdom Metazoa; phylum Chordata; class Aves; order Passeriformes; family Passeridae; genus Passer; species Passer domesticus. The sequence continues at coordinate 14,432,479 of NC_087479.1, forward strand.
TATTGCTCCCCTCCCTCATATTGCCACACTTTGAAATACTGTGTTGCTATTGTGTGATTCTCCAGTTTCCTCCATGCTATTGAATTCTATTTTCTGTCTCAAAGTTGAGACAAGACTGAGTGTTTGTTTTCAGAAATCCAGCCCCAGAGGAAACAATTCTGATTTTCCTCTTTTTGGCCATCTGTCTTGCTGATAATTTGTTCTGTTGCAGACAAAACATATCTTTAGCTAATTTTGAGTTGCAGCATGTGGCTTTACTGCCCAGCACTGTTTTGCCTGTTTCATGATAATTTACCAAGATCTTTCTGCATAGTCAGATTCCTTACAGTAAACATCTCTCTGAAGAACCTTGTCTCCCATTTCACTTCAGTTACACTTGAGAATAAGCAAAAAGTCTCAAATTTCTCATTGAGGGTAGAAATGGTAGTCTTGCTGATTCTGAAATTACAATTTTTTATCTCATTTTTTGTGCCCAACATATTTAATCACAGAATTGTTTAGGTTTGAAAGGGATACTAAAGAGTATTGATTTCCAACCTTCCTGCCATAAGCAGAGGCACCTTCCACTAGATCAGATTGCTCAATCCATTCAGCTTGGACCTGAATTTCCAGAGACTTGGCATCCAAAATTTTGAGCAACCTCTGCCAGTGCCTCACCATCCTCACAGGAAAGAATTTTTTCCTGGTATCTAATCTAATCTAAACCTACACTCCTTCAGTTCAGAGGTATTAACTCTCATCCCTTATCCGTCCTTGTAAAAAGTCCCTTTCCTGCTTTATTGTAGGTCCCTCTTTAGGGAGTGGAAAGTGCTGTAAGGTCTCTCTGGAGCCTTCTCCAGGCTGACCAACCCCAACTCTCTCAATCTGTCTTCATAGGAGAGGTGATGGAAATTAAAAGAATGAAGATGAAAACAAAAACCAACTCTGAATCAATAAACAAGAGATCCCAAAGCATACAGTCTTCTTACTCTTTTCAAGATATTAGAATAAAGTATTTCATTTGAAAGAGACCTAAAACTTGAAGGGTTGTTGTGGATGTTGTAGATTTAAGGAAAAGCAAATAAACAAAATAACACCAAATGCCTCAAAGTGGCTCTCAACATCTACAATGATCACTATAAAATTTAAGATAAGAGCATTAAGATTCATTAAAGATTCTGAGGTTTCCTGGATGGTGACTATCAAACTGTAGAATGAGACCTCACAGATAGAAAGGGACCAAAATTCAAAGCAAGCATCATGTAAGAAGGTGACAAAAACTCCCTTGCAAACAGCACCCACCACCATTCCCCCCAAAACCAAAGCAAAACAAAACAAATGTAGTGGCAACTCAGAAGATGCACTAAATATATTTTTTAAGGAAAATTTAAAAAGCAAGGAAAAAGTTTGATCAGAGACATAATGTCCACTGAGGTGCCATTTCTTTTGATGTGAAACACCAGAAAGAGGAAACCTTTTATTTTTATTTCTTGCCTAGTGAGACAGGATATCACTCATGGAAAAGTAGGAAAGCAGTGTCAAATAGTGGCGACAGGAAACATAACATCAGCAAATTTCTTTTAAGGCCCACTGGTCTTGGGGTGGGTTGTTTTAAAAATATGAAGCAACTGAAGGACAATAGGCATCTTTTTGTGAGCCAAGCAGCAGTTCTCATATCCTTATGCAGAGATTTTTCCTCTCATTGCCTTCAGGGATGCAGGTTTCTATACCAAAGGAGGAAAAGTAGGATGTGAGAAACAGATTCACTCTTTTAATATGTTGATTCAAAAGGGGAAATCTGAGTCACTACTCTGCAAATAGAAACATTGACAGGTATCATGGCAATGCAAAAGAGGAGAATTTTCAAATTCCCCTGGGTTTTGAGCTTGCTAAAGAATGATAACTTTGGAGAATTCTTTTCCTCTCAGTCATGCACTTAGAAATTTTCTGAGTGGTAGATGAAATAAAGGGTCTGACTCTGAGCTTACTATTAGTGGCCCTAATCAAGAAGGACCCTGCTGAAACCAACATTGCACTGGCTGCAATAATTTGAATTGTGTGTGGAGAAGATGAGTAAGATTATCTTTGGAGCATCTGCTGAAAATATTGCTTCATTTGCTCCAATCAGTAAATTATGATGTTATTTTGAATAATGGAAACCAAATTCTCATTTTCTTGCTTTCAAAGATTCTCAGCAAACTACAAAGGAAGCCACTGAAAACAATTTTTCTGCATTTCTAAACTGCACAAGAGAGGAAAGCTTCAAGGCTGTGTTATAGACATTCAACAATACTTCAGAGGAATCCTTAAAAGGATTCCAAAGCCAGAGGACACTGTGATTATTTTACTGGATCTTGTATATAAATAGGCCATGAATTTCCAAACAGCGCCGAATCTTTTCCGTAAGTGAGTGACATTTGTTGAGCAGGAATAGTTTTTCAAAGCAACACTTTGTTGGAAAATTAATCTAGGAGAAGAAATGTAGTATATTTTTGTCTCAATATCTATTTCAAGTTAGTGATTCATCTCTACATAACTAACATGACTGTATCCTAGGTGACTTAGGATAAAGCAAGCAGTGAGGGGGGTGGCCAGTGCCTTCTGTGAATTCCTCATGTTGTGGTGAACAGATGGGATATAAATCATGTTTTCATAGCCTATAAAGAAAAAGACTCATCAGTCACTGCAACTGTGATGTGATATAAGGATTAGCTCAAGGTAGATAATGCAGCATTCCAGGAGAGTGTTCTAATGCTGTCTCAAGGCTAAAATATTACATTACACATTATTGTTACAGATGTGACAGTAGGGAGATACTTTGGTTATGATTATCTCAAAGCTACTGGTCTCTCAAACAAGGTAGGAGAAATATCACTTTAGATTTAGATTGTGCAGTCTTAGATGGTTTTCATTAGGAATAATACTTCAATCTCATGTCTCAGCTTTGCAGCTGTCCAGGGACAACCATGTACTTTTCCGGGGTCAAATTATCTTTGAAGAATGGAAGGCATTTGTAGTGTGTGCAGTAACATAACTTAAAGAAGACAGGAGAGAAAAAAGAAGGTAAGTAAATATCATTATAGAATAAAAAGAATTCTTTTAAATTGTAATGTGTTGACGTAATTTTGTAGAACAAGGGAAAAAAGGAACATGGAGAGCCTTGCATCTGGAAAATTAAGCAATAGAGGCTTAGAGGCTCTTCTTTCTTGGAAGCAGATAAGGATTTTACTTCTGATTTCATAGCAAAGAAGAAATACCATTTCTAACTTATATCAGTACCCCATAGCCAAGCTAACCTGTTTCTAAGACTAAAGAAGTGGAGATACAGACACTGCAAGGTTTACATGGAATGGCATTTTGGAAATGAAAATCCAACAATCAGAAGAATTACTTCAGTTCTCATTAGAACAAGACTTTTTTTTACAGTTTCCTTTCAGAAATATCCTTCAGTTTCTTTAAATTCCACTTACAGAAACCATGATGCCATCCTCTGACAGCCTGACAGATTGCACCAAGCCAATTAAATTAAACAAAACCTTTGCATAGACAATAAAATCTGTTACCCCAAAAACTTATTGTCTTAAATCTTATTATTAGAAAGATTTCCATCCTGAAGAGGTAACATGGTTATAAATAATATAGTTTACTGTAAAAAACCATACAGCTGAATATCCTAAAAGTGATAGAAATCAAACCAGTTGTGAAGTAGTACTGATTTTTAATGCATTTCAAGTATAAATCTATCAATAGATAAAACTTAGGCATCCAAGTGGCTTAAAAAGAGTTCCACAATAAAGCCAAGTTTCTGAATTCTGTCATCAGTGTTTCCATCTTAAAAAATCACAACCAACCAAGCCAAAAGAACCCCAAAGCTCCAAATTCCCCAAAACTTCAAAACTTAAAACTTTTAAATCTCTCCTGGAAGCTGTCTAACCTGGGAACTCCCCAAGTATCTGTGGGTTTTTAAAGCTTGGTTTGGGATACCACCCAAGGGAAAGTTCTTCTGATGATCCCAAGTGTGCAGCTTGTGTTCCACGAACGACAGATTTCATCTATGAGATTCAGTGCACCATTAGAACTAATTAACTATGAAAGACTAAGATATTTTATTCTCTTTCCTTCTCTTCCCCCAGCAATGTCCAGCATTCATTGGTCAGGTTGAGCACTTACCTGAATGTGGAGGAGAAAGCTCAGATTCCCCTTCTGCACATGGGGAGGCAAACTCATGTTTCTGAGGTCAAGGCTGCACTCCCTGAGTTGCAGAACACTGTTTGCTATACTCCCATTCTAGTGCTTAGGCCCCAAAGAGAGATTAATTGGACAAGAGAGCAAATACAAGTGTTTTGGTGGTTAGGAAACTCAGCTGGGAGTAAAAATTCTTAAACTATTTCTCCAATTGCATATTTTAAGTGGGATAAGACAAAAAGCACCAATATGCAGTTTTGCAGACAGAGTTTATTAATGTCTGTGATCATTTCAAATTTCCTAGAAATGCTGTGATTTCCAGATGATGAATAGACAACTGAAATTATTTAAAGGTTTTCATGTCTTCTCTTAGCCAATTTTTTTCTATAGTGGTAAGTGGGATGGATGCTAAGCCTTAAATACTTTCCCTGAGATGAAGTAAGGATCAAAATCAGAAGCAGAGAAGGTTAGACCTATTTTGCATGAACAAAACTTATTGCCTTCAAATATCCCCAGCCAAGTGATTACAATTTTCAAGATGGCCAGGAGAGGAGAAATCTCAAAATGACACTGTAGTAAACAGTAAGACCAGCTAAGGTATGTAGAACTCTTCAGCTGACTTGGCCTCAAATTTCAAGACGTGCTTCAGAAATTACTACATTTTTCATTTAACCTGAGCTGTTAACCACATGGGTCCTATCATTAGTTGAACCTTGGATCTATACTACCAAAACATTCAGCTGCAAAAACTTCAAGGTGAACAAGTAATAATCAACCTTTAGGATGCATCAGTTTTCACAGTGGACACTTGAGATATCAGTTCTGGCAGTTTTTTCAGTGAAATCTTAACACTGACGTGAGCCAAATTCATCAGGATAAACTAACATGGTTGTAGGTATGCTAAATAACGCGGGAGAAATGTGTGCAATGACATGATGCTTAACTGGTTATGAAAATACAATCTTATTTTACAATCTTTGTTGTAGTGAAAAACTTGCAGCATTAAGTGGGAGATGCATGAGGAATGGGAAGTGAAGTCCCTTGGAAAGTGAAGTCTACTGGTGGTGTCCAGAGGGTAGGTCAAAGTCATGGCCAAGTCACTCTTGCCATTGAAGTGTCAGTCACAGGATTGCTCCTGGACTTGTCAGAGTTGCCCTTCCAGCAAAAAGTACAGTCTATCCTTCAAGAGGACAGTCAGAATAAAGCCTCCAGGCAAAATTTGCCTTTCTGTGCTCAGAAGCTATCTAGGGTTTCTTCGTGGTTTTGTGTTTAGGGTTTTTTTTTTTCCTGTTTGTATTTATTTTGTTTTGTTTTGTGTTTTTAGCTGGCTTGCTTGTTCATTTTTTCCTTATTAAATCTTGCTATTGTGCTATTATTTTGTCTCTGGGATGTGCATGGAATAGGCAATTGACAGCTGCAGCACTGGAAAAAAAACTCCTGATGTTTGGATTTTTAATTTCCAGTTGTGGAATGGCCCTGCATTCTAGTCTGATTATATGATGTGATAGCATTTTCCATGGCTTGTATTATAGCATGGAGGAAATAGTCAAGTGGTTTGAGAGACATTATCCTTATTTCTATGCCAAATTTGCTTTGTTGTTTTTGTTTTGATGGGGATTTTTGGTGCTGCTTTATTTTAATATAAAACATTGTTTCACCACTTGATTTAACAGATATTCTTTTCCCGTGGTCCTTTCCTGTTAAAATGGATGTGCTACAATGGAAGTCTCTTACCATGCCGGTTTGAAGGAGGCACTTCCTATTTCCCTGGCGTGAGTCATGGGGTTTATCTGAACAGGGAAGATGGGATAACCTCCAACCAACATCCCAGGTCAGCTGTGTGAGCCTGCCCAGGGCCTGCCCTTGCACCTCACAGCCAGGAGCCAGCACAGAGCCCCATTTCCAGCCCCACGCTGCACACAAACCCACAGCAGCTCCCCATCAGAGCAGCCCTGCTGTGGTTTCTGTGAGCACTTGTGACAATTTCCTCTGCTGATCAGATCATCAGTCAGATTAGAAGCAGAACTTTGTAGATCCCTAAGAAATTTGCTCATGGTGCATCAGGTTTCTGAGACAGCTCTTCCCCACTTAGCAAGAATTGAAGCTCAGGAAGTCCTGAAGCACTGAGGGAAGCAGAGGACTGCTGTTGAGCTATAAAGTATGGATGGTTCTCATCTAACTTAAACAGCCTCACCGTGGAAAACATTCTTAATTGGGCACTTGAACACACAATAAAACACATCTCATGAGCTGTTTTTATCACAGAACAGATAAAAGATTGCAAAAAAATACAACATAATTTGACACAGTATGCTGTTCATATACTGATATATTTAAAAATTGCTCCAGTGGCAAGATTATATTGAAAATTTTAGCATGTGAACATCTAAAGCTATTTGCAGTTATGCTGTCCCATTGTACTGCACTAAAAATGCTCTGATTCCTGTCATATCAGAGGTCTCAACATCTTATAGATAAAATCAAAGCTAAACAAAACTATTCTGAAATACGACAAAATATTGTTAAGTTTTATGTTTGTTTATTTTGTTTTTACACATTTAGAATATATTTTTCCCCAAAATTGCCTGAAGAACAGAAAATCTAGATTGTGATTGGAAGATAGAAAAATCAAGGTTTCGTCAAGAGTATCCTACAATCAGAAGTGAGGCAAGGAGGACAACAGCTTTAAGAATTAAGTCCTACATATCTCTGGACTATAAAAGAAATAGGAAGTAAGGAAAATTCTTACAAGTTTGAGTTTGATTTAGGAAAGTCCAGTCAAGTGTACTTCAAAAGATAAGACCTACCTGAAACACAATCAAGTAAATAGTAAGCAGAAATCAGGGAAGGTTGCACATGGGATAGAAATGAGTTTGGCTAAGAGCAGCTGCTGTGGTCACAAAAATTATTTAAAAAACACAGAAGCATGAGACTTTCAAAGGAATAAATGGGTGCTTAGATTTACCAAAAGGTGAAATAAATAAGTACTTGGTAAGTATTTTGTTTCCATACTTTGAGGTATATTTACTCGAAGTATTTTAAAGTAATAAATATTGATAAAGATCAAAAGAGTTTGGGTATTCACACAAGGTAAGAAATGAAAGAGTAGAGAGATTAAAAAAATAAATTAAAAGCACCAGGTGCTTGGAAGAAGAGCTGAGCTGCTAAGAGAATAGAATTTTGTTTAAAATTGTTTGCTACACTGAAGGCCCTGGGAATCATAAATCACTTTACCTATCCTTTAAGGAGTCACTAGGGAAATTCAGAGAGCAATAAACCTTTTTTTTCTATACCAAACTAACATCTGTAGGTATAAAATCTTTGTAATTCAACATAGAAATTACAAAAATATTTTCATAAAAGGAGTGTCTTTCTTGCCTCTAATGGGCAAGGATTGTCTGAATATGTAAGGGAAATACAGGAGTTAGTTGGTCTCATGTATTCAGAATAATAAGGTCTGTCTTTACAAAATACAAATTTTGTGGGTGACTTGCTTAGCTCAGAATAACGCCTTTGCAAGCAATAGCAAAAAGCTCCTGTTTGAGTCCAATGTTTCTGTTAAGACAGAAGGCAGTTAAATAAATAGCAGTTGTTTATTGAAGAACTTCACCTATACCCATGTAAGATACGTGCCTACTGCAGTTAAAGCAGTGAAGTCATTTGGTGATATTTGAATTAATTTTTATCCTAAAGAAAACTGTAAGGTAGCATTAGACACAGCAAAACATGCCAGTTGAAATGCTATAGTGGACAGGCTGTCTTGGGCTAAAAGAATGATGTTCTCTGTTAGTCTCAGTACAGAGCAATTTACATTAGCAGACAGCTTGTTTATATTGAAAATGCTGTGCAAAAAACAGTGCTGACAATTTCAATTGTTTTTTTCAGTCTGAACACACATAACTAAATTTTTAAATTACTCTTGAACAGAACATTCTCTTCCATTTCTAGATTATACTCATTCCTTAATATTGTGCAGAATTTGGAAATGAACAGGAATGTGATCTGCATGATTCCATAGTTGCAATGGAAAAATGAATTATAATTAGATATTGCTGTAGTGTAGCAATTGCACTGCCTTACATTCTGATGGGTAAATTCTGGAATATGTAATGTTGCTAGACTGATAAAGACTGGCACTAGATAAAACATGCTTTTTATTTTTATTTTTTATTTTTTAAATTAATTATTGTCAGACTTGCTGTCAGGATTGGTTCATGCATCTTCATGAACCGAGTTTGCTACATTCAAAGGTAAATCAATTTTTTTATTTTAAATTGTGCTTAAGAGGTCCCTTAGCATGTCCTTTTGCCATTCTTTCAGCAGATCTAAACTCAACTTGCCTCACTGAATCCCTTTAGGAGAATCATAAGGCAAGGCCCATAATAATCCGTATGCTGTATTGCATTAGCAAAGCTAAATGTTTTCTTTTCCTCCTCTTGCCACTATCTGCCTTGGCGAGGCTTGCGGGACATCCTGCAGCAAGGTCTGATCCCCCTTTAATTCCCCAGAAGCCTTTGCTCAGGATTTTGGGGCCTCAGACACAAAGGCACCTGCACAGCTCTGGGGGCCAGGACGGCCAAGCTCAGCTGGGAGAGAACTGGCAGAGAGCAGCGACAGGAGGGCTCCTGGTGCAAGGGCTTCTGAGCTAATGCTTGAAGAAATGAGACTTCTTCTGGGCTCCCAGGTGTGCTGAGGCACTTCTTGGACTTTGAGAGATGGTAAATGCATTTCTGTAGAAATAGCCACAGTGCTATTCTGTGCCATACATTCAATAGAGATAGTTTCCCAAGGCTACCAAACTATGCAGATTTGCAAATTGCAAGAAATAACTAGTATGAGTATCACTGGAGGTAATAATTAAATAACTGTAATTCCAGACTTCTAACTACTCTTAAGTGAACTGAGAACAAAATGAAAAATCACACACCATTATAAATTTGAAGAACTTTATCCAAAACCACAATTTCCATCTGATATTAACAAAACTTGTCATTTTCACCATAGTAAAGGATTGAACCAGTACTAAGTACACATACAGTGAAAGCAGTCAATAACTGGAAAAGAACATAACAGGAGCTTAAAAGAATACATTTCTCTTAACTAAACTTACTAATTACAGTAAACTTGGAGAAAGCAGAGGGCATCTTAAAAGTTGGTTTTGCCTTTACAGATAGAGCTCCACGATCCAAGAACAATGATTGCAACAGTAAAGATTTTTCTAGAAACCAACCCATGTATTACAAAAACAATACAGAGAATCCCTGCAAACCTGATAGTGTACAAAACAGGGTAGCAGAGAGAAAGCACAAGAGATTAAATTGTTCAGGATTATTAAGAAAAAGTAACAGTGCATACTAAAGGGCTCCTGTAAAGCTGCTTTACATGAACTGAAGAATATAATTTCCATTTGACTGTGATTTTGTGTGAAGCACAGATGCTGTCAGAAGTGTCACTATTTAGCTTTTTTTGGGAGAAAAAAGCCCCAAATAATTAGGCAGTATTTGAGATAACTGAAAAAGAAACATAATAGGCTACCTCACAAAGCTAACTACCAGATTTATTTACATAAGCTTCACATTTCACTGAGACTTTGTACTCCACTCCTTCTAAACTTCCAAACTTCAGAACTGGAAGAGGATTTAGTTAGAGAAAGAACAAATATTTCTCAGATTGGGTACTCATACTAGGAAAAAATAGTGCAACTGTTTGCTACATTATATACCCTTCCAGTATATCTATCAAAATATTCAGACTCGATTTATTACCTTCTCATTTAAAAAAATACAGCATTCTGCTTTCTTTCTTGCTTTTGATTAGGAAACTACAGACATTTCTACATTTAAAATACAGCAACACACGGCTAGTCCTGCAAACTGATCCAGTGAAGCAGAGGTCAGAAGTACAGAAGAAGTGTTATTAATGCAGTTGACTCCAGGTGGAGGCAAAGGTCCCTCTGTATGGAGCAGCGTGCAGGCTCAGGAACTTCAATCATCCTGACGAAGGCAGCAGCTGAGACAGGTTTTAGGCCTAGACTTGAAAGAGTTCAGTCTTGTTTGTTCATTGTGGGAGTGAACTCCTCAAGAAATGCGATATCACTGTAATGGCTGCAGCTCAGGAAGCTCCCAGAACACAGGGCTGGATGGCTCCCTCAGTTCTGGCAGGAGAATGTGCTTTCCTTTGGGTACAATGGCATTTCTAAATGTTCAATCTGGCTGTAGCAGCTTGGCTGTGTGTCTGAGACCTGCAGGTGTGATTAGATTTGAAATAGCTTAGCACATTGTGGTTGTTTTTCTTTACTGAATAGGCTGCTCTTTAATGGCCCTGACCCTACAGTAAATCACATGGAGCTTTTCTGTTCTCCTAGGGCCCACTCCCACTGCCCTCACCTTACCCTAAGAACATTACCACTGATTCTGATCTGCTAAAAAAACAAAGGTCTTTGGGTTGGGAAAAGCTCAGTAAGTGCTGGCTGCAGAACAGTGCAGTATGTCCATAAAGTCTGAATTTTTGAAAGGTAATTTTGCATTGCATGGATACTGACAACACAGTTACTAAGCTTCACAGCCACATCTTGCTCTTCTGCTTAGGGGAAACACTTTGTGGTTCACTAAGGCAGACAATGATTAAGATTTTCTCCTGAGAAGAGGCCTTGTGTCACTGTTCTTTGCCCTCACTGTGCAATGGCCTTTCTGACCCCTAACCTTACTCTCAGAGGTCAGCCAAAGAGCTGGCTAAAAAGGGCTGAAGAACACTGCTGGCTTCCAAATGCTCATATGCTCTGATAGCAAGGAATGAAAAGAATACAACAAAGACAAGGGGGGAAATAGAATGAAGGCATAGAGACTATGTGATGGTGACAGTGAGTTTAAAGAGATGGTTTTGAGTTCAAGGATAATATGGGGAGGAATGAGGAATGATAGATCCTAAAGGAGTGATGCTGGGCAGTGACGTTGGAGACATCCTGTGATTCTCTTGCTTGTTTCTTTTCTCAGCATCTTTAAAGTCTGGATAATAGTAAGATCTCCTTTGAGACTTACTGGCAAAAAAATGAGGATTAAAATGAGACAATGCTACTGTACAGATGCATTGACTCATTAATGTTCCATGCTTAAGAAAATAGGGCTGTTTTTGCTTTTGCAAAAAAAAGAAGATGAAGCAGAGCTTTGGGAGGTAAATCCTACATGTATTCTACCAACACAGGAATGTTTTAGAGTATTTTCTACAACTGAAAATAGTAGCCTGGGAAAGACAGAATGGGTGGCACAATGCTCCCAAGAATTGCCAAAGAGGGGGAGACTATTTGTGTCACACAAAAGGGCACTTGCCTTGCTACCAACAGCTCAAGTCTGCCTATGTCACTCAGGAAAATCTGCCTTCAGAGACGTGCTTGAGATGATTGTGACATGTTTGTCTTATCAAGGTTTTCTTTTCCACTTCATGGTTGTGTTGGTGTAATTTCCAAAACAGCAAAAGTAGCTCTGGCCATGTTGTTTCAGTGTAAATGTTCTAGGACAGGCCAGAACGAGATAAAATTGTCATGCATTTTTGTTCTGCAAAGGCAAGTATTTACCTGGAATTGCTTATGTAGGTAATTGTACACTTTGTGCCTGAAGAACCACAAACTAAAATGGGATATGGCTGGTCCACAGCATTTAGGAGTTCCCTACATGTCCAGAGAAGAGCATAGTGGTGACTTCATTTTCCCTGTTTTGGGCTGAGAAGATGAGGTAAAGGGCAAAGATGGGTTATATGAGGAAACACAAAAAGTTAGTGTGAGTTAAGGGCAGTATGAGACAAGGCTCAGGATGCCTTCACTGCTTTAGGACATTCTCAGACAAGGGGTAAAGGTCTAAATGCATGTTACACCACCCCTATCTCGGCCTTATGGTGACTGACAATGTACCAGGAACAACACAGTTAACAATATTGATCTCTGGCTCTTCTGTGAATAGAACCAATGTGCTTGTTTCCCTGAGGATTAGCAGGCTGGGAGGGGAGGAGGGACGTGCTGTACCTGGTGGTTTAGCTTCCACTCAGCCCTGGCTGTGTGTGCAGGAAGCCGGCAGGGCTCAGAGGACACAGCAGCAGTTAATAAACCACTCAGCTCTGCCTCAGAACCCTCATGGCTGACATTATCACCAGGGACCTCACTGTCCCTTCCTTCCTGCGCATTAATCTCATGAAATCCAATTCTCCAGAGCTCCAAATGTTCCAAAGGCACAGATGTATTTTGATCTGGGATTCTGATCTTTAGTCCATTTACCTCAAATGGAAATCACCGTAGAAAGAGCAAATTTCCAGATTCAACTCTGTGATTAGCCACAGGAAACTCAGTCAAATTACCTTGGATAAATGGACAGTGCTACACGAAATTAATAACTCTCAGCAGCCTGCAGAGAAATGTGAAAAGGATATTAACAACCGGAATTGCTTGAGTATAGCAAAATGAAAGCTTTTAATAATAGACAAAATACATAACAACCCATAGACTAGAGGCTCCTGTTTTCATTTGGTCCCAGACACAAAGGTGTATTTTCTTTTAATGTTCAAATGGGTGTACATGGCAAGACAATAATGGCTGGATGCTTCTATTCACTCTTGATTTGGGGCTGATTATTACAGTCTGCTCAGCAGCTGGGTGGGATGCTGACTGCCCTCAAGTCCTATTGCAAGTGAGGGTTTTGGAGCAGGGATTTCATTACTTCTGAGATATCTATGACCTCATCTGCCCACTGAAAAGGCTAAATACATTATTTAGCAGATGAATCTCCCTGCTACTATTGTTGCATCCATTTCAAAATCGGTTTTTCAGCTTTGCAAGTGTGCTGACACAGAAATACAGGTTGTTAATGCTGTGGGCAAACACCGACTCCTACTTGCAGATAAAAATATGACAGGAATAGCTCTAGTGGGTTTGCCCACTCAGTTCGCCTTTCGAATGTACCATTGCACCCACCTGAATAATTGTTCAGCCTTTAGTCTTTTTGCTGTAGTGCCTGCACAGCTGCTGTGTCGAGCAGCTGGCTACTTTGATAAAAAAAAAAAATTCTTTACAGGGAGTTTGATGATTTGGTATGTTGCCATAGATCCCTCGAGGCCATGGCTAAAAGGGAATTATTAGGGCACCCTAGTTTGTCTCTCTTGGCTCATTGATAACTTTGCAGGGCAAAGTTGCTTCATGTGTTCATATGATGAGGTTGCACAACAGAGCTGAAGTTAAAACACCTCTATAGGTAGAGCATATAGAAAGTGGTTTGCTTCATCTCCCACAGAATGAACTGCAGTCAAGATTTTCTAACTGCTATCTGTGCTAGACATTTTTAATTGAAGCACTGATCAAGTGAAATCCTTTTCTCAGGCTCATACACAAAGTGCTCAGCAAAAAACAGAACCATGTTCTTTAAAGAAAGGCTTCAGAAAACAGCTCTGGGGAATGTGTTTGGGCTTGGCTTCCTCATCACTCCTCAGTGAGTGACATCAATTATCCAGCTGCCTGGCTCCAAGGAACAGAGAAACTAGAGTGCTCCAAGTCAAGCTGTGCTGAGAGTTCAAGAGGCAACATATTTCACAGGACCATACCTGTGAAACATCCCCCACTCAGCCACTGCTCCATTCCCCTCTGCACCTTCTCTGAACTTAATGACGAATTAGTCCCCTTTTTCAATGGTTTAATTTAAACCTTCACCAACCTCCCAGAAGAGAGAAAAGGTTGTAGTGGATGAAGCCAGAACACAACATCCAGAAATAAAGTGTGCATATTGTCACTATCTAAGTAGAGCAGAGCTTGAACCAGCTCTGGCCACTGCAATTTAGGGATCTTCAATACCCCTGACAATATTCCAGACTCACGCGCAGTATCCTTGTACCTGCATCCTAGAACTAACTTTTCCTCCCAACAGAGAAGCTGTACAGTTATTGTGCAGTTAACTATGAGGCAGGAAATGCCTGCACTTGCTGCTTGCACCCAGCTTGCCATGTCACCCTGTCAAGCCAATTACTTAAATTAAAGTTTTGTCTGGCCCTTCTTGACAACACAGCCTCTAACAATGAAAATATGTATGATGATGATCCGGATGCAGGAGGCGGAACTCATTGTTTTCCAACACTCCTGCTATTACTATCAGTTTCACATGAAAGTAGGGCATTTTCTTTGGGAAAAGCAACACAAAAGTGTCACTTGGTTTCACTAGAAGAATAGTGGGTCTTTTTGCTGTTCCCACTCTAATGCTTTTCTTCATGGTTGAAGAGTTTAGTCCAGTGCTCTGGGAGAGAGATGCAAACATTGCTAATTGCACTAAGATTAATATTCTAGGAAATTTAAGCAAAGCACTCCACTGGCAAATTCATTAGGCAGCAGAATAATCCCACTGGGCAAGTACCATCGTGTCAAACTGGTTTTAGTCATGGTGGAAATGTTTTGCTCTTTATGCCAAAATGCTTGCAGGATCTGACCTAACTAGACAGCCTGCAGGAACAATGGAGACAAGTCCATGAGTAACTGATACAATTACAAAGGCAACAGAATATCAGAAAATGGTTGGGGACAGTACATTACATTAAGCAACATTTTCACAGATCCTACATGTTTACACACCAGACCTTGTCCTGCTCAATTCTTCATTGGAAATTTCTCTGCAGCTTTTCAACAGCTTCCTTTCTGCTCAGCAAGAATAAGGAGGGATGCAAAAACAAACAAGGTAGATAATTTATGCAGCTCCTCTGCTTTTTTGTTGTCCTGTGGCTATGAAGGAATTAATAGCTATTTTAGGAAATGCAAATCATCATTTTTCTACCATCCTTAAGACTACAGTTATTTTATTGGACAGTATTTGTTTTCTTTCCCTCTGATCTTCCAGAACTGGATTTCTCAAACTTTTTCCCAGTATAGGTCCTGTCTGTCCTCAACCATCTTCACAAAATCCTGCCTCCAAATAGGGAAATAACAACATACACAGAAGCTCATATTTGTTTTTATCAGCCTCAAAATAACCTAATTCATTTTCTCCCCACTGCTAGCTCTGTTTGCATCTTTCCTAGCTTTAAAGGACAGTTCACAGAGAGGGAAAAAATATACACAATGACTGCTGAGTGGTTATAAATACTGATTTGGGGCATGCTGCTTTGATTCAAGTAACCGTCCACCAGCCCTGCAGGAAAATGGGTTTAAAGAGAAAAGTGGAAAATCCAAACCTCTCTATACATTCAGCAGCTCATAGCCCAGCCTCAAGCTCAGTAGCAGGCAAGTGTCAAAAATAGTCTCTGTTCCTGCAGACAAGGCTTTCTGGAATTGGGTGTTAGCTATATGAGACAGAAAACCTAGACAGTACATGCAGACATAGAAGAAGAATTTGTCTGCTGCTCTCAAAGTGCATACATTTTATGTACTGTTGCTTAATTTTTACGGGGGTGAAAGAAGATTTCCAAGAGCCGTGTTTTTTTTTTTTTCTTTCAAGATTTTACAATCTCTCAAGCAAGGAAGGTTACAGCTTGTCTTGAAAAGATACAGCTCCTGAAAATGAACTGCCCGTGGAAAAAATGCAGTAAAAATGTTGCCTTGCAGTGGAACAAATCCAAAGGATAATCAGAGTCATTTCCTAAAGCCAGCTATAAAAAAAAATCTCTTCCAAGACATTCACCAGAACCCAGAGATATATTAATACTGAGATACAAGCACTTGCACATCTGACACTTATTACTTTTCTTGTGTTGTTTCTACCGCAGGACATACCTGACTCTTGAATTCACCCCTGCATAAGCACAGAAGTGACCAGCCTTTATTTCAAATTTATCTTTCTCATAGACGTATTCACTATTACTTAGGCTATACAATTTTTCCATCATTCAGTACATTAATAACCTCATGAAAGCACACAGTTGCTGTAAGAAATCTGGATTGCAGTCCAATGAGATGAGAAGTGTGGTATTAGAATTTTGTTTCCTGGAAGGAATGCATATATAAACCACTGCAATCCAGTACCTCTAGACAGAAATGGGAACTTGTGCTGCTACTCTGTTTATCATTTTCTCCTCTGAAATTCAGAGAGTCTGCAGAGCAGCAATAGCTGTGCCTCCTCCTAAGCAGCAGGCAGGCTCAGCATAAATTTATTGATTACCAGGTCCAGTTGCTGAAACTGGAAGGCAAGTAATAGACAGCCTGCATCTGCCTGTCATGGCTGTGAGACTGATGATTTTGAATACAGCCCAGGAGTCTACAGCCATGCTGAAGACCCACACACGATGAACTTGGACTTCATCAGAACCGAGCCAATGCCAACCACTTGGTCCACCAAGGAAATTAAGACGTCTAGAAAACATGACCTGGAACAATTCCATATAACATTATACCACAGTAAAAAATGCACCAAAAAGAAAAAAAAGCTGACAAACTGCAGAAGAGCTGCTAGAAAAATCTACAGTAAAAAATAAGCACTTTCTATATAAATATCTCTCTGTATTTACTACCAAGTTGATCTCTCTTTTATTACATTTCTATACAAAACTGGTATTGGCTCAGTTCTCAAATAAAGCTCTCACCTCCACGCAATTTGCATCCAAACTTCTTTCTGCCATCAAGACTTAAGATGATTAACTTGCATTTCATTTCCATGACTGTGGCAGCACTTAATCAACAAAGTCTCTAGTTATATGTATTTATATAGATATACATGTATATATACACACATACATACATACATACACATGACAAATACTGTTGAAGATTTCCTTTCTTCCAGTGTTTGTAGTGACAGTCATCCTAGAAGGTGAAGGCATACACCACTCCCACAACCACAATATTTCCAATTGTTGCTATTATTGCAATCCATAACAATATGGCATCATTTGAAGAACGGGATGTCTCTTCTGGTGGATTCTGCATGGAAGAAGCTGCATGGACGTTGGCTGATGAGTTAAACAGGGAGTACTCTGTACTAAAGTCCTCGTTGGGTGAGTCCATAAAGGCTCCTCCCATAACAGGAAGCTGTGAAGAAAAACATGGCAGAATCAGACTGAAAGCTAGTATCTGCTTTTGCATTGTCTCTAAGTCATTATTAAAGAATAACCATTAGCTACCTTGCAAAATTACTGAGATTTCATGTACATGGTGCTATTATAGCACAGACTATAATATTTCTCCCATTTCTCTTTGAATCAATATTACTGAAGAAAACCTGCATATAATACATGCAAATATACAGAAGAGCTAGCATGCAGGCCTCAAGTCAGCCTAAGTAATCATATGCATTTAGCAGAGATACCTGTATACACAAAGCACTCACATACCAGAATTTGAGCTGATAGCAACAGGATTGTTTTGTGACTACCAGCAAAGGTATGGTGTCACTGCAAGACATTGCACAAGCACAGCGAGGATCGGATGCAGAGAATTTGTTCTCTTATGTATCACTCAGAAGCAAACTCTTGGATTATGTAGAGATCATGTAAAAAGTTCTTACTGTAAAAGAGATGGAGTGTATCTGTGCACTAACTTCACTTGCAAAACACATCAGTGCAACAATCCAAGATTTATAAATCAATGCAAGGGAAAACTTCAAAATGGATTTTGTAAGGCTCCATCACAATGCAGTAGATGGCAGCTTTCTAAAAGCTTCCCACACCAGACTTCTCCTACTGGGAAGGACAAAAGTTTCTTTGGTGCTCTTAGTGGATTTCCCAACAGCACCAGAAAATGTTCTGGGTAAGATAACAGTTACTCGATACACTATGCAGAAGACAAAGGAAGAAGAAACTGTTTAACCATGTCCTTTTACATGTTACAATTGTCTTCCCAACTTCACTCTAGATCACAAAAGCTATTCTTCAGGGTTTGAGAACTATTTTACCTCTATATAGTGGTATAAAATATCCTTCTGCAAATGAATGGATTCTCATTCAGACAAGAGAATGATACCTACTGCAGTACAAAGACCATTTACAACTCAAAAAGGTTCACACAAAAGCTTTTTGATTCCATCCTTGTCCTGTGTATGCTTCAGAATGCAGAGCTGTAACAGTCTCCCCTGACTCACTCAGTGCAGGCTCCTAGTTTCATGTAAGTATAGGACAATGTTTCAGAAAAAGCTGCAGAACATCTCTTTCACACATCTATAAATGCTCAGGACACATGTTTCTGAATCTCCTGTAAAAAACCATGAGCAGTGGGGGTATAGTAAAGCCCAAGTCTCTGCAGTACTCTCTAACCAAACTCTGTGGGGACTCTAGTACATAGGTAGACCAAACCCACAGATTTATGGGGTAAAAAACCCCAGAGTCATATGTCTAAATTTCTCTGCCAAAATTCCATCGATGATTGGTTTGATCTTAAGCAATAAGAGTGAACCTAGACATCAGTGCATCCTACCTACATTCCCCTTTCAGATCTGGTAGGAGTCCAGGGCTTCAGTGAAAGCTGAAAAAGTCTGTGAATTTTATCCTTAAGAAACACCCTCACTGCAACAGCAGCCAACCTTTCCTCCCTCACAGTGGTTTCCACACTGCTGCTGTCATCCTCCAACATTTAGACACAACCTCCTGTTTTACACCCCATTAGTAAATGCCTTTGGGTTTTTGGTATTATTTTTCACCTTTCTCAACAGGGCTCTCTTCTATAACTTCAGCTCTACTGCTGAACTCACTACAGCCTGTGAATAACACAGGAACAAGCCTTGCCTTCATTCAGCCATATCACAGAAGCCCTAAACTGCCCTATCAAATACTCACTGGGCTGAAAAATAATCTCTTTTAGCACCCTGTCCTTCATCTCCTGCATCACATTTTGATTCTCTCAGTAACTTCTCCCTTTGGAACCAAACTACACCCATTCTGGCTGTGTGCAGCTGTGCCATGGAGGTGCTGAAATGGACAGCATGTGAGGATAAACCATCTCTCCTCTCTACACTGGCTGTAATCTATAGGTAACACCAAAGACTTTGAGAAGTCTGAGAATGAAGTAATTTTTTTTGCTTGCCATGCGTAACATTTTAGAGAGACATAAAAGACAGGCTCCTTTTCAAAGCTGACTGCTGAACAAATTTCATCTGTACTAGAAAATATCATGTCACATTCAAAATTAAACAGAGAATGATGAAAGACCACAGTGGATATGTCATGCTACCTAATCCACATTAAATGAAATTATCTTTGATATCAGATATGATTAGACAAAAGCAGTTTACAAGAAACCAAGCAGGAAATTGCAAAAGCAAAGTCTGTTACGTTCTCCCTGTATCAAAGATTTTTGCTGGTAATTTCAACACAGTGTGGTTTAAAAGAGAGCAAAAGCTTCCATTTCAAAAGCCCAGCTTGATCTTTTCAATCCAATTCCACCAGCCTTTTTTTATGTCTTGGGATTTGATAAGGAAAGCATTTCTCAGTTTTTTCAAAATTTCTTTTTATGTAGAGATTGCCATAAAAGGCAGCTCTGACTTCAAACAGAAGTATATTTATACCGTGATGATGCCATGAAACAGCTACAGAGACTCCAATTAAAGATCTCTGCTCCAAGTGACAAGAATACATTTACCATACTGGCAGCAAAATGCTCAAGCAGACGTGCTTGCCTCCTTAGGAAATAATTTTAAGGCTATCAGCATTTAGGACAGTCAGTTCTGCAGAGTCTTTCACCTGAATAATCCCAAGTATAGAGGTACATGACATGTGCGTGTGCCCAGTACGGTGGGAGGACATAAGCACTGTTCTGGTGCTATCTGACTGATACCTGGGTTTTGGGCCACACATTCTGTGCTCTCAATGAGTTATTTGAAATGACAAGCTTCCACCCTCTTAGTTCCCCTGCTGCTGTCACAAAGGCAGGGAGCATCCGTGTAGCAGCACAGCTACCCAGCACGCTGTAAATTATGTCAAATCTGAATCTCCTTGTACTGTCTAAGGCTCAAACAAGCTGTCTGCACCATCTGAAGGGAGCACATGGTGAAACAGCTCATCTGAATCTCTGAAAGGCTTAAGGTGACCTGGTGCAAAGCACTGACATTCAGCACCTGGCACAGGCTCTTTCTGTAAGACTGACTTCCAGTTTTTTTGTTTGTAGGTCAGTAGCACTTCACCACAGATCTGGAAATAAACCTTCCTGCCAATTTCCCATTTGCAAAAATCATCTCTTGCTAAATGTGCATTCCCCCTTCTCACTGCTCCAGCAGCCTCACATGAGGAATGGCCATATGGTGTCCGAGAGAAAGTCCATCTCCCTCGGGTGTTAGCTCCAACAGTGGCCATAAATAGATGCTTAGGAGAGTAACTGCACAACAGGAGAAACATGTCTGATACTACCCCTTAATAACTCACAGCCTTTGACTGTTTTCAGCTTAGGAAGTTCATTAGCCAGACACTATTGCTATGGATTCAATAACTTGCAAAGAATTTTGCTACCATGAACTTGTCCAGAGTCTATCTGAGCTCATCTGAAGCTGAGCATCCTTCTCAATCTGGCCTCTTGGTGCCACTTAACAGTCAGGGTTGCTCAGTGATTAGAGTCATGTAAATCATCCTTGGGAGATATGCCATCTCTCCACGGGAGAAAGGGATGATTAGTATCAATGGCAATCTGTCTTTTTGGTAGATTAAATTCAGTGAAATGAATCTCATCCCCAGTCCTGATGTCTTCATTCTCCCATAAGGTACAGTATCTTCCCTCTGCAGTCTTATTGGAGATTTTACTTATTTGAGACGTCCAGACCTGACACTAATGGGAGTTGTGAAGTGCTTGTGATTAACAGTAGACTAAGGACAGAAACCTGCAATGCTCTCTGTGACTGCTCTATTTTTCTGCCTGTGCCTCTGCAAAGCAAATATGCCAGTTTACATCATCCAAAACCTTCACCCATGTCACAGCCATTACAGTGACCTGCAGTCTGTTTAGCCTAAGAGGGTATTTATAGTTCAGGCAAGGCTGCCACCCTCCCCAAGAGCACTGGATGAGGAGGCCAGGGAAAAGGGTTAACTGGGAAACAGACAGGGAGGGACAGGACAGGAGCAGATGGTGAGGGGTAAGGCTGTTTGGAAATGAAACACTGTTTGGAAATGAAACTCCTTTCCTAGAGACTCTGTTAACATTGTTAAGTAGCACCAATAGTACATCGCTTGCTAAATGGCTTCTGGGACTGGCAAAGAAAGAATTGAAATCATTAAATAGCAACAGGAAGAAAACCAAACAGCAAAATGTCAAGTGGTAATGAGAACACCCACTGTGCCGAATACCTCCCACTGGCATGCTTTGGGGTCACGAGGAGAGCAGGCCCTTGAACAGTTCTGTGATGCACTTTCTAGTTAGCAGAAAAATCCTATTTTATAACCAAAGGGATTCACAGGAATGAAAACCAGCATGTCAGGTACCAGTCACTGATACTGTATGATAGCATTCTTAAGCAGCATCATATAAAATCCACCCCTTAGCAATAAAATTGCTCCATTTCATTGAGAATCAGGTGTCTGACATTTTTTCTTAGTCAGCTAGAGAATTGTGACACTTGGCTGCTGCTACCAGGTTTGGCATAGATATTTGAAAGCATAGCTCATCTTCTAATGAGAAACTAAGAAACCTGAGCAGCAGCTTTAACAGCTCTGCTGTATCCTTGCTCTGGTCTCCCCAAGCATCACTCCAGCAATGGGATGCTAACAGGTGAAATATCACCACAGCTCAGGTGTTTTGTAAAATCCATGTTGCTACTTCAGAGTATCTAACTTTCCAGTGTTTCTTTTTTGTTAAATTTTAGATAACATATTTTTACAAGACGGTATGATTTGAATGCATAAAGTGAAATTATTATTTCCTTCTGCCCTGGTAGCATGTGATCACAACAGTGCATATTTGTGTCTGAAAACATTCCACCTGCAGTCATAAATTAATCTAACACAGTTGCCAAAGGCAGTAGCAAGGTATGGGTTCACAAATTCACCAGAACAACATCTTAATTCTTAAGCTCTTTTTAAATGAATGTTTTTTTACTAAAGAGATACGCACATGACCAGTATTCTGCCCACAGTAATTCTCTTGTATCTCACAGAAAAATGCATATATAGTCTTCTTATCTAAAGCACACACTGTAATGAAGATGTCCTATTGGATATTAATGATTTACAGGTAATATCTGGAGAATCAACTTCTTCTGTTCACTGTTTGCCAGAATATCACCCTACTGTTTAGAATGCAGACTGGGTGCACAGTGACAATCAGGACTTGTTCTATGTTCACTGCAAATGGATTATTTTGAACACATTAAACCCACACAAAAAATTAACCACCACCTAAGGCAATCATCTTTAATTTAATTAAATATGTCTAATTCTGAAGAGGAAGATCCATGAAAATGTTTTATGCAGTTAGCTTCAAATTCTCATTTTAATTTATTCAGATTCCTGCTCCACGCTGAAATCACAGTCTTAGGTTGACACGCTTAGAAGAAACAGCTGCTTATTTTCAAAATATAGTTGTCAAAATGTTCACCCTACCAGTGGCAATGGAAAATTTTCACTCTGACATGAGGCATCAGGATTTCACCTGTTATTGTAATCTTGTTAAAAACTTTCCATTTTCATCTGCTTTTCTTCCAATCCATTCTATTCCTAGGGCCTGTGCATTACTTCCTCCACTGCTTTCTGATCCACGCTAGGCTAGTTACAAAGTCTTTGTCCTTTTAGATGATAGCACTGTTCAAAATTGCTCCATACAAGCAGTATCTTATCTCAGATGCTAGAGGTTTGAGCCTTGCTGTTGAATCACACACACTAAGAGCTGCCTTGACAACACGTCTAGATGTTTAGGAAGGAACACCCAAGGTGTTCCAAGGTGCTGCAGCAGACACTTAACTCTGAGTTTGCTTTTGCCTGCAGAAACTGGTTTCCCTTAACTGAGGTATTCCCACGAGGAACTGAGCTCAGCTAGATCAACTAGCCCTAAGCTACTGCTTTTATGAGCACAGGTCCTGTGCAGGCTGCAGCACCTCTCTGGAAAGTTCCCCTGCTGAATCAGCTGCAAAAAGCAGTGGAGACAACTGGTGTGAAGATAAGTGAAATTTTCACTCTCATATTTCTGCATAGGTAGCATCCAAGATATCCTAATGATAAACATGCTGTGATTTCACTCCTGTAATTTACATCTGCCTTGTGCTTTGTTGAAATAGCTTTTTCGTTTCAAAGAACCCTACTGCTTTTAAACTACTATTCTTGACCAACTGCTGTTGTATTTCATCTTCCAAGTGCATAAGACTGAAAAAACCCAAAAGCCTTTTTAATAATAAGGCTGACAGTAGCTGACAAGTCTCAAAAGGATACAGAGAAGTTTCTCATACCACTCCGGGTCCCAAAAGTTCCTCCTCTCTTTCCAGCCAATGCCAGCAATGATGCATCAAGGAAAAGAGCAAGTTTTGTCAGAATTGAACAGAAATTCAAATTTCTATGAAGAAGCCACAACTCTAAGTCACACATAATTTCTATTGTGAATCTGTATACATTAAATTGGAAGGAATGGTGAATGTAATGAAGGAGTGCAGGGCAGCCAAGAAGACTGCTTTAAACTATCTGAATGTCTGTGGAACAACTAAAAAAAGCAGCACTAGCTGACCTTCCATATCTAATCCAACTGATGTCAATGTCCTGTTGTGGACACCACAGTGGGGGAGATGTCTGGCCCCCATGTACAGTTACAACTTTCATCCTTCCAGGAGAACATGAATATAAAAGAAAAATATAAACAGAGGGACCCAGAAAGGCAAGTGTTTATCAAAATGGAAAACATCAGTGGGAAGGTATAAAACTGACCATCAGTGCTATCATCAGTAGGAGCTATTAAAATCTGTTTACAATTTCCCAAAATGGAAAAACAGAGGACACTTCACACCATGTGTAGTCATACTGGGAAACTCAGGGAGAACAGGAATTCTTTTAGAGATAAGAGCAGTTTGCAGAGCTGGAACAGTTTAATACAGAACATCATTTTGGAAGAGCTTCAAACAACAAGCCTCTGAGTTTAAATTCTACTAATACATGAAAAAAAGAGGTACTGATTATCTCACCGCTTCTAAAATTTTTGGCATTGGTGACTTCAAACCCAAGCTACAGGATTTAACTGGACTTAATTGTCTCCTGTTTTGATCCAGGCTGGCAATTTCTTTCTGGTGTCAAGTTTCTCTATTACAAAAACCACCCTGAATTAAGTAAACAAGCAAGCAACCAACCAACCAAAAAAAAAATCTTGGGGGGAGAAAAGGAACAGTACCTTTGCATAATGTTTTGATGTCCCAAGGGACAGCTTTTCTCTAAAGACAGAAGGCTGTATCATTGACAGGAAGTGGCTTTCCATGTGCCAGAGGGTAAAGAGGAAAATAAGAGTAACACAAGCTGATTGTAATGGCACTTTGTATCTGCTGAGAAAAAGGCATTCCCACCATAAACAGAAAAGCCACATTATGGGGTGTAAGTGGAAAGCCAAAGAGCAGAACTCAAGAAAAAATGTATTGGAAAATAACTGAACAAATCCTAATCCCATTTCTCAAAGTGAAAAAGGGCTGCTTAGATCCCTCCTCGACTGTAATCTTTGCAGCCCTATTCATCTCAGAAAATGGTGATGCCTCATTATCAATTTGGTGATGTGGCCAAGATTCTGAAGCAAAGAAAGAGACTGACCTTCATATTATTTTGATCTTCCTTCTGCTCCCTCACCCTTAGCCTAATAAGATGCTCAGGCTATCCTCCAGGGGGGTGTGGGGGGATGTGTGGAGAGATGGGAATTGGCAGCCATTCACAAAAAGGGAAGCAATGACAATTTCGACAATTTCAACAATTTCAAAAGTAGAACCACTTTGAGATGAAAAATTGTTGAAACTATTAGACTTCAGGCATGGGCAAAGGTAACAATTTTTTAATTTTGCTGTATCCTTCAGTATTTCGTAATCAGGATGCTTTTCATAAACACTAAAAATAATTTTAAGGGGCAGGTGTTAGGAGCTGGAACTAGGAGGATGCAGCATTTTGGACATCATCTCATTCCTCTAGAGGAAAAAAATAACTGCACAGTAATTCCTCTATGTTGCATATGCTGACCACTGCTCAAACCAAACCCCAGGAGCAATAAAAAAATCTTGCATGTTCCTCCAATCCCTGCTACACAGCCCATGAAAAATTAATTGGCTGAGATTTAACTAAGCCATACTAACAGGCTTAGCTCTGTTTCATCAGAGAAATTACTTACTATTCCATGTAGACTCAAAAGCTTTCAAACCTTCCAAACTATAAATCTCATGTATCTTATGTCACATGGTGATGGCTGTACTGCAAAGACAAGTTGGGATACATTTATCTATTGAGAGAAGTAATTACTACCGCTGCAGCTCTGCTGTACCTAATGATGTGATATAAATGCCTCATTTTCAGCATCTTTGGGATAGACACCTTGAACTTATCTTCAAATATGATAAGAGTTAGGTCACTGTAATAATGCAAACACACTGGGAAGAATATTATTTTATGACAACTTCCAGAGATTAATTCTCTCATGGGAAATACTTGCAGGCATCCAATAAAAAGCCTCAGAATGGAAATTAATACAATTTAAGAGATTCAACTTATTCCATAAATATTATTTCCCTTAAGCCTATATATTCTATCAGAGTCTCTGAAAAAACAGCAGGGAGAGAAAACTGGAAATTATGTGTGCAGTATTATTTTGGCAATACAGCATTTCTATTCAACATTTTTTCCTATTTATCTTTTTCTTTCCCTTTCATTCTTATGTTGCATTACATCTTCACAAACAAAAGAGTGGGGAGGGCTGAGGTATGCTGAGGGAACACTTGAGGTATATTTCTTATGTCTTATGTAAGGCTGTTTTTGTAAACATTTTTGCTTGCGTACTTGGCACCTAGTTCAGGACACACAACAAGCCTGAGAGGCAACAAAAAAAAGGTATTCCAGTTGAGATGGATAAAAAATGGAGAAAAATCTGACACAATGCTAGTCCTCTCCATGTCTGGAGATGCTAAGGGTAGCAGCCAGCATAAAGAACAAGCAAAATAGAGAGCTGCTTCCAGGAAGAAAGGAGGGCTGCCAAATGCCCCTGCTGCATACACTTCATCTGATGCAATACCAACATGTGTCAGGCTGGCATCCATCATGATCCCATCAGGCATATCAGCCTCAGCATATGGTTTGAGCAACCTACAGACTACACATTCCTCTCAACTCATTCTGTAAGTAGCATTTTATAACTAAAGAGGAACAATTTGCTTAAAAATTAATACTATTCCCTTGTATTTTTGTCTCATGAGTGAGCCAATCACACATTACACAAGATAATAAAAATTGGAAGGTGAAATAATGTTGATGACTTCCTAATTTCTAGTATTTGAAGAGTAGTATTCACTGGGCTAAGAGAAGTTCCATCCAATATTAACTATTTGATGAATGTCATGAAGAAATAAAAGCTCAATCACATGTCAGTCTTGAGTGCTTAGGAACTTACTGCCACCAAGCAAGTATTTCAATCATCTTCTAGGATTTACTGTTCCCACAGCAGAGCCTGAGGGAGAGAAGCAACATGTATTTGTCTTCCCCTTCGGTGCAAGATCAGCAGGCATGACATGAACAGAACTCACACTGACTTAAAATAAGCCTGGCTCACTTTGCTTTGAAGCAAAAGAGAAGCATGCATATGGGACATTTCACTGTCTCTTTGTGGGGGCAGAAACCCTTATCAAAGTGTGAGAACAGCCAGCATCAGAGCCAAATATTCCATATGTTCTCACAAACCCAGATACTCACAACCCAGGTTTTGCTTGTGCACTAGGACCATCAAGGGATGATTAAGTGTGGCTGAACTAGACAGCAGCTGATGACAGCTTTATCACGCCAAACAAACACAGAACAGCCAAGCCATCTGTGTTTGTGCTCTTATGTTTGAGATTGTTCAAACAGTTCAGAGCACATTACAGAAAAATATAATAAATTCTGCATTGATTCTCTCTAGATAAGCCTGTCTATATATGTATAGGCAAAATAGCACTCCTTAGTCCCTGACATACATAGGATGGGTACAAATCAATGTTTAATTTATTATACTTCTATTTGTAATTCAATACTTGTGTTTTGAACTCTTGGGGATGCTCAGGATAATTAAAGCCGTAGATATGTGACAGTTTTCCTCAGGAAGTAATGTTTTCCTACCCAAAAGTGATTTCTGTAAAAGCTTGTTATTTTGTTATGGAAGGCTGAGCAGGCAACAAAGAAAATAAAGTCAAAATGTATTGTATTTGCATTTTCTTCTCATTTCACTCAGTGGAATATGAATTATGGAATCACTGCTGGTCTGGAGAACTGGAACAGCTGAGAGAGAAGTGATTTGGTATTCTCACATGCCTGATGGAAGATGCAAGTTCACACTCCCCTGGTGTCTTAGGATCTCAGGATGTTTGGAGAAATGCTTTGAAAATACATAAACAGGAGAGAGATGTTATTGTCCCTGAACTTGACAGCTCTTCCTGAGTATGCTGCAGTGTAAGTACTGAAGAAATCCCCCCACCAGAAGAGTGCACCAGTTGAAAATCTTTCAGGTAAAAGGTTCTGAAAAGTAATCAGGAAATGGGCTGGCTGCAAGGTGGGCTTCCTCCACAGCCTGAGAGCCAGAGTAAATGCACAGACCCCTCTGCAAGCTGAAGGTCAGAGCCTTCTGAACTTCAGATGGTCAAAGTAGCAAAGCAGCTCCAGGATACTGTGGTGCTTTAAGAGACAGGTTCACACTAAAGGAAGATACATACACCCACATAACTTTACACATTTACACAAGCAATTTTGTGATGGCATCTTGCACCTGCAGATGCAACTTTAAAATAGCCCATCTGGCCAAAAGCAGTCTAAGATTGAGAATAATTATCAGCTATGGGAACACAAAAAGTAAGGTGAAGTATCCACCAAGTGAACTGCACCAAAATCCAAAACTCTTGCTTTTTTAAACCCTTAGTACAAGACCTACAAAAACAGTTGGGAAAAAAAAAAAATAAAGCCTGGCAGAATCACCACACTCTCAGCCCCAGGAGATGTGCACATGCATGGCAGTGCAGTTCCCAGCCCTTGGCTGGGCTCTTCAGTCCAATCTTATATATTCAGATAATGAACTCACTGATCTAGACAACAATACTCTTACCCATGCTGAGGTTTTCTTTATGATCCCTCTGAACTCAACTTAATTAAAATATCACCATCTCATTTTATCAAGGCAGCAATAAGTATACCATAAAAAGATTAAATGATGGAGGAGACAAAAATTGGAGCATCCACATAGATTTTCACCAAGGAGCCACTGGCTGTGAGACAGGTGCAGCTCAGTTAACAACAGAGTTTGGTATCCCTGCATCATTCAGGGCAGCCTTAGAGCTTAATGCAGCACCTGATAAGGGGGACTTTTTAAAGAAAAGTAATAGGCAAAGGAAATTTCATTGGACATAGCCCTATAACACTCTGAAGGTTTCTGCAAAAAAAGAAATAGGGCTCTCCCTCACCCAGTGGCCTGACAGGTACTCATCTGCCACAGAGGGACCTTCCCCAGCCACAGGAAACCTGAATTGCAGCTCAAGCCTTTTTCAAGCTGAGCATCACTCATCAAAAATCCAGCACAGAAATATTAAAAAGCAGCATGGGAGCCATTCAGTAAAACAGTGCAAATATGTAGTACTTGCAAAAATGGAAGCATTCCTCTCATTTTTAATCATTCCTATTTTGAAATGCTGGATTGAAGATCTTAATTTCAAAAATATCTCCAAGAGACTTGTGCATCCCACACCACCATTCTATGTCTTGCATGAATAAATCCATAACACAATGAGGCACTGAGAGCTCAGGAAGAAAATTCACAAAGAAAATTATTACAATGGATGCCACAAGAAATAATTAAAGCCATCAGCAAAAAAACCCACAGAGCAGGCTGAATTCCATCTGGTTTGCCTCCTCAGAGATGCCTCTTCAAAAATATTCTCAAAATCACTATCCAGTCAAAAGGAGGTAAATTTAGGGATTTAGATTGGACATGAAGAGATCCCTTGAGAAGACAGCTATTGCTCTTCATTGGCAATATATGAAGGAGGTAAGGTAAGTACCTAATCCTTAAGGCACTGCACACAGTGCTTATTTGAAAATCTGTACAAAACCTCAAAAATGTATCTCATCAGGTGCTGGAATAGGAACTTATTACCTACTCCTATTTAAAGGTATTTCATTACTTATTTCCTACTCATTTGAATTTTCAGAGTTGTGGTAAAATTGAAACATACATCTAAAATTAACTACAAAGACCCATTTTAAATGTAACTAAATCAATAAACTAGTAGTAAAAGGAATAGAAGAGAAAAATGACAGTATTTTTCAGAGGTAATTATATTTTTTTAAAAACAGTTCTGCATTTTGGAAGTGTCCTGCAAGTCATGAGTGTAATATGAGTGACTGTACTTGGAAAGCATGGTCAGATGGATAAAGACGTATTAGGTGCATTTATTTTTAACATAGAGGTGACCATAATAAACAGATGACCACATTCACTCAAGATCAAATGAAATCAAGTTAGAAAGTTCAAAACATTTGAAAAAGCCAAAGTTTTCTATGTATTTGTTGCTATGGCTGAACTCAAGACATGCTTTTACAGAGCTTTTCCAAGGCCTGAGTAAGATCTTTGCAACATGGATGCTGCTTTCAGTGTTTTCCTCCTAGCTTAATTCAATACCTGATCAATTGTCCCTTGAAAATAAACTGGAAACCCTGCTGTGAGACATTTCCTGA
Organism: Passer domesticus; assembly: GCF_036417665.1. Lineage (NCBI taxonomy): Eukaryota > Metazoa > Chordata > Aves > Passeriformes > Passeridae > Passer > Passer domesticus. The sequence goes on from NC_087479.1 coordinate 14,462,413, forward strand.
CTAGGAAGGCTACATCATTGATCCCTGCATTATATCCTACCAAGTACCACTTACCAAGTTAAGACATTACATATTTATTGTCAAGTGTATAGAATTAATTACAGAATAAAACCACATTTAATCCATCCATTGCTCAAAGAGCATCATGGAAATATAACTGATAAAATGCAATACGTCAGTGCAAGATGTCCAGATTCAGAACAACCTGAAACCAGAAAGTGTTCCCCTTGGAAAGAACTTGAACATATTCAAGAAGGTAGAGTTTCATTATCCTGAAGGGAATCTCTGAACAAACCTGTTTGATCCAGCCTGCAATGCAAAACACACTTATATGAAACACACACACAATGAAAAAATGCAGCAAAGTCAAAACCCTCAGAAGGACCTCAAGAAATGTCCCTGTGATCCCTAAGAAGGACTGGGTCCCAGTAAATAAAAGAGCAAATGCAGCATGGTTAAACTTTAATTATATTTGGCTCCCTCAAAACAGATGCTCCCAGACAGATTTCTGTTTCACCCACTAATGACTGTCATACACAATCATGTCACTGATTTCAGAGGGCTGCAGGGTTTGCACGCTTGCAGGAAAAACCGACAAGACACAGCGAAAGAATATCCACAAAATCCAACACCCTGCTTCATCCAACAGGGATATTCAGCCACTACAACAGAGGTAAGAGAACCAGACTGTGCCATGCTTTTTCAGGAAGGGTTGTCTCTTAGAACCTCTGCCTGTAAGAGCAGTGGCCCTCCTGACTGTGTTTGGGAGGCAGCAGTGTGCTGCTCCTGCTCACCCTCTGGTCTGGGCTCCTGGATCATCACATACTGGCAAAAGGATAACACAGTAGTGACATGAAAAAACAAAGGCAGGGGGTCAGAAGGAAGAGGTGCATCACAAATATGTACAGGGGAAGGCAAGCTGTTGCAAAGTCATATATGCCTTGGGTATTTCCCATTGTCCCAGAGCAAACCCCCTCCCAAGAAATCTGTTTTTCCGATTACTTCAGATATGACCCCCATAAGATTTAGAGTGAGCCTTGGTCAACTTCAGCTTTTTGTTGCAAGATCTACAAAGAATGTGATGGGAAATGGAAGCACTCATTCCCAGTCTGAGGCTGTGTCTCTCATGCTTGGGTTACCAGCTCAGATGAGAGCCCATTGGAGTTTGAGTGTAGAGTTTGAGTCTGGTGCTATGCAGCACTGCTGTCATGAAGCTGATTTCATTCATTTTTATTAAAATCATCATCTTTTTCTTGTAGCTTAAAACAGTGAAGTAAGAGGAAACAGAAACAAACATTTCTGTCCCACTCCTTCAGTTCTGGGGGTGGACAGAGCCCTAATGTGACTACACACCAATTCCTACATACACATTAGGGTCACCATTGAGTTTAAACATGCTCTTCAAATACCAGGTAGAGATCAGATCCCACCTGTGTATCCCAGCTCTGCCCACAGCAGCACTTTTCCCCCCACAAGGTACTAAATTACTCCAGCACTGATTTAACAGAACCAGTGACACCATCTCCAAAGTGAAAGCAGAGCCTGGATTTTGCAGAAGAGTAAGCTTCCACCTCTTAACTTCCATCATAACCCATTTCCTTCTGTAATCCTGTAGTGCAGGCACCATCTGCTTCTCCAAAGGGAAGGTGCTTGCTCTTTGAGGAATGTAGAAAAACAGCTTTTGAGAACACCACAAGTACCATTGTCCATGTAGTTATACTCCCTGTAAATCTCACCAATACCCATCCTTTCTATTTCAAGCTTCTTACAGTTGTACCATAAGAAAAGAAAACAAGAAGGAAAATTAACAATTCATCCAATTCTTGGTGATCCTATGGAGAAAAAGAAGAAATAAAATTTCTAGAAAGCTTTAGAGCACACAACTCATTACTGAGGAAATATATTGGGTCACTCTGATAAACCATTACCTTTCAGTAAAAAGTATAGCCCATATTGTGTTGAGAAAACCCTTATCTATTACTTGGAACCAAGCCCTGGCTGTCAATTGATTGTGGCCTATGAAGGCTCCAAACAAGATGGGCTATGAGCCAGAATCTGTTCACAGCAGAGAAACATCAGCAAAAACAGCCAGTCAGGATTTGTGTCACAACAAGATCTGTGTTACAAATCTGATTATTTGCACAATGAAGGAGGAAGAAAAAGGAAAAGTGGAACTAATTTTCTTTATGGACTTTAATTTTCCCTTTTTATTTATATCTAAAGTTCCTTCTTGCCTTATCTTGTCTGCTTTGATTGTAAGCTCTTCAGGGCTTTTTACACATTTGCAGTGTCCACCACAGGATCAGCTAATGAGTCTTTAAAACATTACCAGGGTTCATCTCACTTACAGTTTCAAAACTGCCCTAATCCTTAATGTACTAGTGATAGTCTGATGTGAATTTTTAATCATTCTCATCTACAGCTTGTTTCACTAATCCTAATGAACCAATGGCTTCACAACACTGAACAAACTCAAAATACAGCATGCAATTCTCCGGCTGGAAGAATAAAAGTAAAGCCAAAGGCTGATTTTGAACACTTTTTACCAAGAGGCTAAAATACAGGGGCATGCTCATTCTTCTTTTCAGAAAACACAGTGGCTTTGGTCAAAGGCTGCTTGGCATTCTGGGGCTGAAAAGTGCACAGCTGACCCCTGCTGATCTCCTGTTATGACAGCAGAAAAGCAAAACATGCAGCATTGGCATCTGCCAACTGTACTTGGCCATCCACAGATGAACCAATATGAGTTGACAGCCTTAAAATATGTATATGATCCATATTATTTTCATCTTAGGCCTTCATTTAAACCTGAAATTTAGATGATTACATGTTTCTTTCCTTTGCAGAAACGCAAACATGAAAAGTTTGACGTGGTAAGTTTGACATTAGATATTTTGCACGTGAAAAGTTTGACATCAGCAGAGTGAATTAGAAGGATATTGATGTAGTCTGATTTCTCAAAAGGTTACTGTGATCTTTTGTTGATTAAGAGACATGATGTCACTAAGATAAATACTTCAGTTGCTATTAACAACATCTCCCAGTGACACATCAAATATTTTTAAACAAAGTGCTGGATAACATAAGGAAAGGTTAATTCTCATGTCAAAGAACAAAGTCTGGGACCTTAATGATTTTGCTTTGCATTACAGTAGAAATGTAAATGCTTGATTTAAGCAACACTGATGCACTATTCTTCACAGTTCAGAAATCAAGCATTAAAAGACACATGTAAGAAAGCTTTTTCCAGGTGATAGCCTTTACATCTGCTGGCCATCTTGTTCTTTCAAGTGAAAAAGATATGAAGGAAAAGGAGCTACCAGGGAGACTAAATGTATTTTTTAATAAAAAATGAACTGCTGTTTTACATCATGATTTCAGATGATTATATCATGACACAAAAAGATGAGTGGTTGAATCATGATGAATCTGCCTCATTTTCCCATAAATATACTGAAAGTGAAAAGAAATTATTCTAAAACAGACAACTGCTAACTGCTAAACCACTCCAAGCCTACTGACATAAAACACAGAGATGCTGCCTTCAGTTCAAGGTGATATCCCCCTCTTTCTAGACATCCTCATTCATACCCCACACACGAGCTTCTTCTACCCTCTCCAAAGACATGGAGGCAGCATAGAATGAAGTGCTTGTCTTCAGGACTCATGCATTTCTTGAAATAATACAAGACAACCTCATCTTTTACACAGCCAGCTACAAACTCCCTCTGGGTAACTCGAACATGTTGCTCAAAGGACTTGGTTAAAAAGATGGAGTGAGGGGGCACAGAAAAGCTACAACCAATTATCATTTGATCATGGAAGGCCTGGAAAGGGGAAAATACATTTTTTAGTCCACCTTGACGTATGCTTATAAAGACATCATTTCAGTGACAGGGTGAAAAATCTAACCAGATTAACCTGAAATGGACTATGCAAATGGAGTCCTTGTAATGCAGTGATGCATGAAAACCGGATCTGAACACATGCTTTGGAAATCCAGATCTGAAAGCAGATGCATATGTGATGGCACAAGAATGTTTTTACCTCAATTACTAAAAATGCTGCACTGAGGGAAGAAGAGGGGCATGGTGGCAGACAGCTGCAAACAGATGTGAACAAGCTGCCCTTTCCCACTCACAGGGTGCTCAGGAGGACAGCCCGACACCAGCAAATGAAGAAGCAGGGGAACTCAGACTGCTTCAGAGAAAGGAAATTTGCACAAATAAGGATATCCACAAAGCAATGATTCCTTTCTGTCAGCTTCATTGCATTGCTGCTCAGGTGAGAGCATTAAAACTGAAAGGCTAACAGAATTTATCACCACTGTAAGCAGCTTTTGGAGTTGTTCTCTAGTTATCTCCATTATTTAAATGAATTAATAAACTAATGACAGTCTCTTTACTGATTGCCATTTTAATTGATTGTTCTTTTATTTGTTTGGCTAAACCCCTGATATGAAAGACATTGAAGAAGGCTGGCCAAAATGAGATACACACAGGCTGCTGTTAGGCTCCTCTGTAACCCAGTTCATTGCTTGGAAGAAAAGGGCACTGCTACCTGGAATACAGTAGCTGGATGATAAACAGCCAGTGACTATGAAGCATTTCCTGGGAGGATCACTGTCAGACTGACACCTTCAGACATATATGGATTCATGCACGGGAATATAATTATGCTTGTTTTCTCCACAGATGTGGAGAAAAAGACAAAAATCCTTCAAAATGGTGTTCAGTGGGCTGAATATTCAAATACCTGTGATTTGAAATTAAATTTTTTACTATATCTAGGTAGTAACAATTCTAGTTAAATATAAGGATCTCATAGGACCTGTGAAAATAAAGAAAAAGGTCTAGATAAAAACCGAAGAATAAAGGAATGGCAAAGACGGCAATGAGACAGAAGTCCAGCTGGAAGGTTACAAACATCAGCAGTCCAGCCATGGCCCAGTATTTTACCAACTTTAAAAAAGGACAGTTTTTTCAGCAGATATTGTGGAAAGAAACCATAAAGCAGCTTTACCGTTTGCATGAAATTAAATACAAGGTTGAGGACATATATGGGAAAAGGCAGCCCTGAAATATAAAAAGTGATTAATGGATGAGATTATGGCAGCTTGAATTAGATGAGATTTTGAAGGGAAATACAGAAGAATGGATGAGATGGTTGACACAAGTGTTCATTTATTATATAAATGCTCCTCATTTGAGACAGATGAAGAAAAGGCCAAACATGACCTAACAAAACAATTGCTTGTTTTTTTTGGTTAACAATTTCAAGTTTCCAAATCTTCAGAGCACTTCCAGTTTACTCTGCATTCAGTGAAGTGCAGAGTGCACATCACTCGCTTGTTATTTCCTCAACTTATATTTTTCTTTCCACAGGTCTGGCAAAGCTAATTTGCCTTTTACTTATGGATTCTGAGCAGTTTGTGGGCACTGCATTCACGCTGCCTGCTCTGCTGCAGAAGCAGCTATCACCAAAACACCCCGACGCTGCCTGCTAGACATATTAATGAGCAGATTTACATCTGCTTGTGACTCTGGTGTGGTTTTTTTCAGTTCTGCTCTACGTGTCCTACATGTGACAGTTTTAAGTCAATGTTTTCAGCATTGCTTTCTCTGGATCATGCCTGCATCATGCAGGCAAAGCCTCTGCTTATTCCCACCGATGATTTATGGCTGCTCTCAGCATGGAGCACTCAGTGTGCAGAGTCATGGACCTGGGAGCAAATGTGTCACAAACACCCTTCTCCTGGATTCCCCTTTTGCTCTTCAGTGAAAGGCACTTCTGCTCTGGCAGACAGGGGCATTCATGCTGGTGGGCAGTGGCAGATGGGCAGCAGAAGAGCAGTGCCAGCCCCCCCACTCCTGCTAGCCCATGTGCCCCTCGGGATGCAGGGACCACCGCTCTGCCAAGGCTCACAAACAGGGGCCACCTGCTCCTGCACGCTGGAAACATGGCCAGGGCTCACCCTGTCCTTACGTGGCAACAGGGTCAGGTGGTGTCCTGTCCCTGTGAGGCTTTCCTGGGCAGGGAGGAAGGTGAGGGCTGGCTCCCTCTGGTCAGCATCAGGTTTCTATGACGTGAATGCACATATGTCCTCACTGCTGCTTTGCTTCCTGCTTTTTAACAGCAATTGTTCCCATCAGCCTCTCTCTTTGAGAATGTATCAGATTTTTCAAAAAATACATGTGGATGCTACCTAGTGGCTTCTAGAATCAATAGAATAAAAATAGAATAAATAGAAAATAGAATAATAGAAAATAGAATAAAGGAAAAAAAATCCAGTTCAGGAGGATTCAGGTTTTTGCTGATGGTTCCCACAACATAAATCCAGTGCCTGGTTTGGGCAGCACAGGCCACAGTTAAATGCGACCTACAAAAATAAATGTAGCCCAGACTGTATATGAAATAAACAGTCCTATAGCAAAAACAGTTCACATCACATTTGAAAGATGACTCGGAATTGTGCTGCTTGAAGCACTGGTTCCAGTAATTCCAGGGATCACAAAAGCAAGTCTACTTTCTGATTAATTAGAAAAACAGAAGGAAAAAAATTAAGTGTGAGGAAAAAAAAAAGTCCAAATATACTAACTGCTGACTGTTACGCTTTGGAAGCTACAATCAGGTGCCTCCAGGGAAAGGCAGAGTTCTCCTAATGATGAAGCAGTGAGACCAACATCACGGACATACATATCCAGGTATGAGATCCTACAGAGAATGTAAGTTACTGAAGAAATAAATACACCCTTAGTGGTTCTCAGAGATAATTATTTTATACTAGGCAGAAAAGGAACAGTAGCACCACACAGAACCATGGAAAAGGAGGGTCAGATGGCAGCAGAGATACTCAAACTTTGCCATGTGTTGCTGTGACTCAGGACTTAGGTGCAAGGCTGCAGTAGCCCATTAAAGCAGGGTGGCAGCAAGAGACATGAACAAAGAACAAAGGGTAAAATGTTTCATCACAGCTCTGAAGTCACTCCCCTGAAAGCACCATCCATGTTGAGCTTTTAAGCACACACAGCCACACTGTAAACATACATCCTGCCATGAGATGCTTTTTCTGTGTGGTCCCCTCCACAGCTTTGAGGAGGAGGAAAGCAGAGACAAAAGGAAAAACAGAGCCTAAATGCTGTGTCTTCATGGGATATTATGGACTCACCCTCCTTCTGTTTATCTGCGATTGTTCCACTTCAGCCCCCAAAACAGATCACAGATTTTAATCCTATCAACTTTTTTATATATTCATTGTCAGTCACTGTTTGACTTTAATAAAGATTTACTGACTAAATACAACAAGTTTCATGCCCACATTTCTGGAGATGCAATGATGGAAAATATGAACTTCTGCATTTGTTTCTTGGATATACAAAGGAAAATGTTTATATTTTCAAATTCTTTCCCCCTCCACATTCTCAAACAAAATAGGAAAGCAATCTCTAATTGTTATTTCTTTAAATGTTTGCTCAAGTATGAATTTACTTGGCCTTTCTTACAGTAAATATCACTTGCTTACATGTGAGAATTACTCATCACTGCTGAGCAGGTAATAAAATCAGGGAATACAATGGCAACGGCAGCCAGGAATCAGCATGTTCCTGCATTTGTTGAGCCACATCCCTTCTTGATACAACTTCACTCAGAAGAGAAATGTGTGCTTTCACCAGGTAAGTATGTGGCCTTGACCTTAGCTCTTCTTTTAAGATAACAGAAACAGAGTGAAATTCTCAGGTCAAGCAGTAGGTTGCAAACCACACAGAAAGTGCTCACAGAGCTATTTTACCTGTGTCTCAATATTTTTTCAAGTGACTGATTTAAAAAATAAATTGCTAACAATGCAACTGCAGAAATATCATGTTTGTTTATTCTCACATCAGTGACTGAGAAACTGTAAATAGGTGTGACAGCTGCTGCATCTCCTCGGTTGTCACCACTCTGCTGCTCCTGTGAGACAGGCAATGAACAGGATGACTACGAGGACTGACAGGAGCATAGTATGATCCTGAGGCAAAGAGTTGTACATGAGCTCTATTACTCCTAAACTGATGTCAGGGTTTCTGTCAAAATCAGCACGCAGAAAGATGCTGCTTATTTTTGGGGAAGAGCACACCCTGTTCTGCTTGTTGGCCAAGCAGAAAATGGTGCAGAGTCTGAAAGTCCCAGTTTTCTAAACTTCTGTAAGATCACCTGCCAAATTCATTTTGAAGGAAATGACACCATAGTTTAAAAAAACCAAATGACAAAACAACATAAAAATCAGAGCTTGATAGTCATTAATCCAGTACCAAAAGACAGGGCTATAGGCTTCTAGCCATAACTTCATTAACAACATTACCTGCTGGGCCACCTGACTGCACATGTGGAGTAAGGTTTTGCTGCTTTGCCTCTGCAGCCAATGGCCAGTTTAAGTTTCCACACTAAAGAGCACCGAACTGGGAATAAGTGCTCACTGAGATCGTTATCTCCTCTTTGGCATCGTGGGACAGTCCAGCCTTCCTCTCTGTATCCTTTAATTTCAGGTGAAATTTTACACTCGTCATGAAAAGTTTTGATGTTTATGAGAATGAAAATCACATTAGAGGTTGAACTCCCTAAGTTGTAGGTCACTGCTGGATGCAGCAGTTGGACAACAACCCTGAAGTACACTGAGCAACAGCTGTATTGTCTGTCTCTGGTTGCCACCTTATGTGTGCTTGCCCATGCTGGCTCAGCCTACGGTCCCTCATCTCCCTGGTCGTGCCATGTTCCTGTGGGACAGAGCAGAGGCACCACAGATCATCAGAGTGTTGGGGTGCAAGGTCCCAATCACGTCTCACACAAATTTACAGTATATGCCTGATGGCTGCTTACATTATAGTGCCCCTGAGATCTCTAGAGTAAGTGTGGAGACGCATCCATACCCTAAATGTTACATATTTCTGTAAAAAAGATATCATGGATGTGAGTCCAGTTGAATTACCATCATAATCTATGGGCAATACAAGGTATTGATTGTTTTAATAATTAAAAAATCTAACACTAAGAAATTATTGAATCTGTTTGTATTAATGAACTTATACCCTTGATTAGGCAAGGCTAGAGTGTAAAGCTATGTGATTAGTTTTCTAATAGCAAAGATCAGGTGGCAAAACAAGATCAACCATCATTACAGAAGAGACTCTCCTATTTATTGTTCTCTAGAACTGAGTTTTAAGATTTTAGTAACAGTTGACTTTGCCATTTCTAAAGCCAACAGTTACAGAAAAATAATGAGGTGGCTCCTGGGAGCTGTCCAGCATTCTGTACACCAGTTCAAATCACACCATGTTGTGTCCTCAAGGAAGACAGCAGAGTTTAGCCAAACCTACCTTTGCTTCCTCTTCCCATTTCCCCTCACCTGTCAGCATGACCCATGGCATATACTGGCACCTGAGGGCTTTAAGGCAAGGCAAGGGATCATTATCATGACAGCCCAGACTGCAGCTTACATCAGCACATTGTCTTCTGCCCTTCTCCAGACATGCACCGTGCAGAGCAGAGGTTGGGAGAAAAATGTTTTAGAGGCAGCAATGTTTATTTAGTCATCCAAATACCCATCTTTAAAGTGCTGTTAAGGGTATTATGTACACTACAGTGATCAGCAAGATATGTACCATGAAAACCACCCATGCTGAAAACTACAGCTGGCTGGGTAAAGAAGGTTACCTGTGAAAGTGTAGAGGATGGTTGTAAGAGAAGTCAGGAGGTGCATGTCTCTTCTCACACTTGATAAGATTACAGGAGAAATGAGTTGCAAAACTACCTTGGAGAACAAGGGAGAGAGCAAGCACAGCAATTCAATTTCTTCTGCTTCTGTTTCACGTCCTTGAGAAATGCCAGAGAACACACCAGGAGAATAAAACATCTGCCACCCTGACAACAAATTTCATCGTCTTGCTCATCTGCATGGTTTCACCACATGCTCAATCCAACGTCTCAGAGACCAACACAGAATGAATCATTTCACAGCCTGGATCCTATCACAGAATAACCATTTGGCATGCCTTTATATTAATAAAATATGTTAATAACCACATATTTAATGAAGGTGACCCCTAGGTCTATGAGGGGAAAGATATAATAGGTAAAGAAAAAGTGTGTTTGTGAATGAATTTTCAGTATCTTTCTCACAAGTGACTGCTGGGCTCGGCCTGTAGAGGAGAATTCAGAACTTTTCAGACTGAGATTGTAAGCTACTCTGCTCTAGCTGAAGAACAACCAAAATATAAAACAGAGCAAAAGAGGTGACATTTCCATTCCTGATATTTAGATTCTATATTAAGTACCATCAATTCTGACTAACCTGCACTCCAGTAAAGACATACTAACAGACTGTCTTTAGTAAGTCAACTGGGAAAGTTTCTGCCCTGTTGCTTACAGTTTCATTGATTGCAGCACTTTAGTTTGCTCTTCTGATGCATTTGGATCTCTTGTCCCTGAGTAGGAAAATTGTTTACTCTTTCATCTCCATCTTCCAGAACTAAACTCAGATTTCTGTAGGACTTGGACTGGACATGGTGCAACTGTAGCATCTGAAATAATTTATAGAATGTAAGGATTGAAGATATGAGAGATGAAGAAAGAAGGTACCCAAAGAGGAGAGCATGCCTGAGTTCAAAGGAAGACATTCTACACAGGCAAACAAGAGAAAAGTTGTGAGGAAACCCCTGAGAAAGACCCATAAAATCTTATGTGGTGCATTAAGGAGGGTAAGATAGAAAGACAAAAGGAGAAACTCAACATTTTTCAAGTGGAGCTCACTTTTAAAGAATATCTATTTAACACCTCAAAATGCTTTGGCACTTATTGCAGATTATCAAGAAATTTAATTATACACTTCATTTAAGCAGAAGGGAAGTTCAGAGAATTACATACTTCAGGTATACACTTAATTAGGGTGTATATATTTAAAGGAGAGCAGCTGCTCCATGTCCTTGGGTTCAGCTGATATCTCAAAAATCCAACAACACAGTGGAAGTTTGGTTTTGTTTTAGTTATGCAGGCTCATTCCTAGGGTGTTTCGCCTTTTGTAACATTTGAAAGGCTTACAAACAAAATTACAACAAACAGAACCAGCTGAGGTTAACAGCTTTCAATATTATTTTTTTAAAAACATTTCCACACTAGAGACAGTCACTTTGTAAAACAAAAGGAAATGGCCCTGCATCCAGCATCTTGCTTCATAGAGGTGCTGAGCTTTTCTGAAGTGACGGTAATAGTAATGATTTCTAATTAGCTGCTGCTTGGCAGGTTTGGGCTCTGGCAGCTACCAGGAGTGTGGAATTCAGTGTCTAACTAAAGATTCAGTGTCAGAGTAGGTGTCATTTCAAAAGGCTGGTGCTGTGAGACAGACTGAGAGCACTGTGTGGGTGTGTGAGCCAGCGGGGGAACGGGTGGCAGCGAGCACTGCTCACAGCTCCAGTCCTGGCTGCTGTGTGCTCATGGTTGTATTCACAGGGAGAGATTTCCAGCCTGTACTGCCTCTGCTCCCTGTACTCCTGCCAGCACCGCAGAGCACACAGTCAGTAAGTGCTCAGTGCTCCTGGTCTTTGTGTCACAGCTGGCCATGCCTTCTGTGCCTATTCAGTGCCCAGTGTAAGGACAGGCATTCCTCACTGCAGCACCAGAGCCGACAGGACTGCACACCCTGACCATGCAGCACCTTCAAAAAAGATGTCAAGGAGTTCACACACTTCATTCTGACCCTTTTTTGTTCCGAAGCGCTCATAACTTGCATATGAAATGTCAGGATCCTGTTTGGCAAAGGCTTCCATTCCATGGAAATGGAACAATACCAACATGTTAACCAGCACAAGATCAAGCCACTGATCAAGCCACACAACTATCAGCAGCTTACAACCAATTTTCAAGGATCTTCCTTTCGTACTTCAGCATGTATCTGGTGGAAAAAAGTTGTTTATAACAATCACAGAGAACCATCAGTTTTTCAAAAGATACCTTTAAAAATCATCATCCCTTTGAGCAGAGGATGGGGCTAACAGTAATTCTGTATAGGATACCATACTCATCAAACCAGATGTCTGCTGAAACAACAGACAGAGGACTACAACACCTCACTGGCTCAGGGAGAAAATGCAATTCATGACTAAAAACACTTCCTAAGAAACTAAAGTTCAGCAGAGAGACACAGCAAACTAAAAGAGCTGGTCACTGCTGAATTTACTTTGCTATTTACTTTGAATTTTTGAGTTGCTGATGTAATTTTCTGCTTTCCATATCACTGCACTCCAGTTTAATGGTCTAATCTTTTATCAATGATTTAATTTGACGGTGTATGGTCACCAAAGGATCACATTGCTTTACTTAATCCTACATAAGCCTTTGAATCATTTGGAGATTTTTGCTTTTGTTTGTTATGGGAATGAAGTTAGGAAGATGGTGAAACTAGCTTCCTAATGGCCAGAATCCATTCTATTTTCAACAAAATTTAAACCAGGATCTCCACCCTCGTGTTTGCAGCTCATCAATGAATTGAGAAATTAATTCAAAATTAGCCAAAATCAAGATAACACCACCACCCCAATCTATAACCAGTTAAGATTTTCCAGTCTATGGATTCTGAGGACCCAACTGGGCTATTCAGCTGCTACCAAGAAGCTCCATTCTCATTGAGTCTGCCAAGAGAATCATTGTTCAGTGTAGGACAGGCTTGGGCTCTTACTGTTCAAGGAAAAACAGGCACCTCAACAAGCAATTGGATGAACATAGTGCTGCTTCAGTCTTCATTCCTCTTACCTGCCATTTCTAGCTATTCTTTGTGTACAACAGGACCCCAGCTACTGCTGCAATCAACTGTGTTGTGAAATGCTTTATGTCTGTAAAACATGTGAATGTCTATTTGCTATTATATTACAACCCTCCTTTCCACACTCAACAAAGACGGAAATATGTGACATCTGCTCTGTCTGTGAAGTTTTCAGCATGTAACTGATGAAAACCATGTAAATTATTTCAAAACATATTAAATGTATCACAGAATTAGTCTCACAGTTAATGGGCACATGAAACATAAATAAATTATTTCCAGTTTCTTACAATTCTTGTTGTGCAAAGGTGCACAAACATGTGTGCCACATGAGCCGCATCCTCCTTTCCCTTCCCCACCACCCACCTCCTACCACATCTTCCTCTTCCAACATGTAAGAGCTCCTGTGAGAAATTCATCATGCTATTAATTGATGAAAGCACAGTCACTCCCAAAACACTCAGTCTTAGGCTTCCCTGAATTAATAACATGACCTACAGTAGGTTTTCTCTTGCTCTCCTAGGACATTTTTCTATGAATTGCAAAGCATTCTCTCTCCATCAGTGCCAGGCTTTGAAATACTTCATTTTAAGCAAGTGGACAGTCCTGCTGATGTTACTGGAACAATATACACGTGTTCCAAGTGCAGTAAATGCTTAAGTGTTTTGCTGGATTGGAATCACTGCTTTTAACATCTTTTGACAGCAATTACAAGCACAATCCTGGAACAACAGCCTCCTCCAAAGTGCAGTATCAACACTTTATAAAAACAGTACGCCCAAATCTCCAATGAATTTTCAAAAGCTTTGCTGGAACAGAAATTTCTACTATACAAGACTTGGAAATGTAGTCTGCAGTGTTACTGCAGTGATAAGAAAAGTGAAGGGATCCCTCTTGTTCCCCACACTAATAAAAATCTAATGTAATTGTGCCATCACAGCCAGCAGAAAGAAAATGATTCTCCACTTCAACTGTTGGCAACACCCTGGATGAGGGCACTGATTTCTGCACACAAAACAGGATTTCGGCAACATCTGGATCATACAGCTGGACCCTCTGGCTGTGCTATACCACAACAAGACATCGGGATTTAAGATTGAACCAAAGCATCTGAGAACTCCTTAGTTAAACTCACATCTGCTGCTTTGATTCTATTTATTTATAGTCAAGACATTCTGGAGGAATCAAAGAATGCCAGAGAAAATGACTTTAACTTTTGGAAGAAAGTGGAGCTGGTAGAGTAATGGTCAGTGCCCTATTATGCAGATAAGTGAGCACTGAACTGGTTATATAAAAGAATGACTACAAGCTCCTAGCTAACATTATTAATGTTTAATGATATAGATCAAAGAGGTTTTGTTTGAGGTCTTAGATTATAATCAGGGCAGCTTTTGACAAGGAGTTGTTCATGCATCTTTTAATCCCAACTCTCCATTTCTTTGGCAAAGAGCTTGCTTTTTGGTGATCCCACTTTTTACAGAAGAAAATAGTCCTAGGCAAATGTCCCAAACCAGTAATGTCAAAGCTTCCAAATGGCCACCATTTAGCATTGTCAAAGACAGATTCCCAAGTGCAAGCATGACTGAAAGGTCTGTCTGTCTTTCTCTGGATCTTTCTTGGCAGCAGAGAATGGACACACAGACACATGCAGAACACATTGAGCAAGCAGCCTGGATTCTGTTTTGAGCTGGTGGGAATAGCCTCCCAAACCACAAATCTAAACTCTCTCTTTTTTAATACCTTCAGATTACCTAGCTGTAAGAAAGAGCACACAGCTAATAAAGGCTTTGAATCCCTCTTGACCCCTGAGAGGGAGAATAGATAAAGAAATAGTGGGAAAACTAATGCAATTATTATCCTGCACTCTGGTTCCTCTGTGCTGATACAGCAGAGTACAGCAGATCCTAATTGTGCATCCTCTAACATCCAGAAATCTCATTAGAAAGGAATTAAAGGATACTGGACCTATGTCTGGGATTTCTGGAAATGCAGCAGCTCTGTTCCGGTGGCTGGGTGTCCAAGAATGCTGAGCACACCCTCTGTGCACACACCGGCCTTGCAGCACGCACATGGGCTGTCCATGTCAGCTGGAAAATGTGAGTATATTGGAAAATGTGAGCTGGTGAAGGGTCTGGAGCACAAGTCTGGCTGAGAGAGCTGGGGATGGTGAGCCTCAAGAAAAAGGAGGCTCAGGGGAACCTCACTGATCTCTACATCCACCTCGAAGATTATAGCCAGGTGAAGGTTGGTCTCTTCCTCCAAGCAACAAGTGACATGGCAAATTTAGAACAGCCTCAGGCTGGGCCAGGAGAGGTTTAGATTGAATGAAACATTTCTTCATGCATAGTGTTGCCACATGTTGGAACAGGCTACCCAGGGAAGTGGTTGAGTCACCACCCCTGAAGGTAGTTAATACATGTGTAGATGTGGCAGTTAAGGACACGGTTTAGTGGTGGACTTAGCAGTGCTACATTAACGGCTGAAATAGATCTTAAAAGTGTTTTCCAATCTTTAAGTGACATAATGACAATGATGTTATGATTCCACAAGTCAAAATGAAAGGATATTTAAAATCAAAGTTTGCGGAATCTGCTATTATAGTATTTTCTCATAAAGACCTTGCATGACATTACTGACCCAAAATGAACTCAGTTCATCCTGTGTATTCCAGGGCTTTTCAGAAGTTATATAGCTCTTAATAATGTATGTTTCATGTGGAAGCAGGGATTGTTATTCCGACATGGTAATAGGGAACTATATGGTGTCTTCAAGATGCAACAATGACCACCTCCCTGTTGTGGGGAAGGTGACCTGGATTACTGCCAATGCAATGAAAGGCTTCAAGTCACTTGAATGATCACTGACCAGACCTGAAATCCTAGAAGAGTAATAAAGAACAAAAGGCAATAAAATCATCTTTATTTTATAATGGTTTTGCTTTCTGTATCAAACTTGCTCATTTGTTTCTCTAGCTCCTGAATCATGGTATCACTTTTCATGTTTAAAACAAAGCCCTATTACTCCAATTGAAATTAATAATTATAAAAATACAACTTTTAATTATTATACTATACACAAAGACTTCAACTTCTTGTACTTCAAATCCTCAGAACCTGTTTACAAAGAGGTTTTGAACATGGAGAATCATCAACTATATATGACTCATTAAAAAAAAAAACAAAACACAGAAATAGCCATACTCCCAAGGCTCTTGTTACATTTTCCCTGTTCTAAATGTAAAAGAACAAAAGACCATTTATCTGACAATTAAATTTTTTTTTTTACTGTAGGGAGACATATCCAACCATAAAAACACTGCAAATTAAGGAAATCCAGTCTTCATTTTCAATATGAAATAGACAATACAGGAAACACTTCAGGAAAATTAAATTGCAAACATAAATCTTGAAAACCGTATCAGTAACATTATGACTGCAGGTGCTGCCCAGCTCATATCAATTTGGATCATACTGAAGACCATGACATCATTTTTTTTATTTCTCTGTCTTCCCATTTTTTTCCCACTAAAAGCTTCTATTTTTTTCAGGTTGAAGGCATTTCAACCCTGCTCCCATTAACATTTTTTCCTCAGCTGGCTGTTAAATCAGTATTAATTTTAGTCTGTCAGAAGCAGGGAGGGGAGCAGCTCACCCCTGGGCATCTGGAAGCAACCTCCTAACCCCTGACAAAAGCAGGGAGTGCTCTTAGCCTGGATGCAGCACTCAGCACCTCCCCAAAGCAGGCTTTTATGCTGCAAGCAAAAGTCTCTACCTATGAGAAGTGGCTATTTCTGAGGTTACCTAGACTACAGGAGCACTCTCAAATCACTGAACAACACACAGAAATGAGGCTGTCATACAGCTTAGCAGTGGCTGAACATCTTTGCCACAGCATCTTGAGATGTACAGCATTACTTTAACTCAAACAGGGATTTAAAATGGAAACCTAGTGACCAGCTGCTAATATGAGTCCTGCTCATTAGCACAAGGGACCTTAAACCAAAGCCAATTAGAGCACCAGCAGAACAGAGGACATCCAAGCCTGCTCAATCAGCTGCTGAGTGGAGATGAACACACTGATGCAAAAGGGCTCATTTTAACAACAGATTTAATAGTTACAGTCAAAAGCTGTTCTTCATGGCACAGCTAATAAATACAAGACAGCTGAGGTGTTCAGGTGCTTGCTCAAGCTGCACTTAGGAGGAGGCCAGATTTTAACTGTGCATAGCACACTGCAGATTCACCAAGGCTGCAAGTGGTGACCAAACTCATACTCTGCTTCTGTGTTTACATCAGAGGGGCTCTAACACACAGGGCATGTATGCTGTCTCACAAGACATCTAGCAAAGCCAGCTTGGGTCCACAGTGAGCAGTACAAAGTGTGAAGACACACAAAAGCAACTTACAGGAATATAAATAGTCTTCAGTATCCTGTAAAAATAAACTAACTTGAGAAGTAACCATTGCTTGTATGCCTTTAAGCATCTCAGTTTAGGTTAATACCTACCTACTTTTCTACAAAATATTAATGTGTCTGGTATTCATCAGGTAAAATGTAATACCTGCTGCAGGTGGATGATAATGAGAGTGATAGCAGAATATCTTTAAAAATGATTATGAGCAGGAAGCACAAGCCAGTAATTCTCTTGTGTTCTCACTCATTTGTTTCTGAAGATATCTCACTGGACCACACCACTAGAGATGCTACAGAAATGATTCAAACAAAAAAGCCAAAAAGATATGGCAGTGAAAAAGAAAGCTGAAGAAAAGCAGTGCCTAAATTAAAGGAGTCACTATGGTGGCAGGAATGGAAAGGGCTGACAGTTCAGAAAGGTGCAACAGGCCTGTGATGGGGAGTAAGAGAGGTAAGTGCAGCCTCTGCTGTACACAGGAACCTAAGACCTGGATTCACTTCCTTCAGTAGCAAAAGAACCCAGGAAATCCTCTCCTACAGCTCACCAAAGGTTAATTACACAAATACCCCTGGAGGAACTCCCCACATGCCCTGTGCTGTGCAGACCCAGTGAGCCCTGTGGCCCCACTGGGAGAGATCTGACAGCCCAGACTGCTTCCCACCATCCTCACCACCCCAAGGGCTTTGAGGCACACAGCTCCAAGGAATTCCAGCCTTTCTTCTTGAGGTGTATTGCCTTGCCTTCACCTCACACTGAAACAAAAACTGTCAATTGACACTTCTTGTGACAAAGGAAAACAACAAATTAACCCCAAAGGATCAGGGAGAAAAGCACTTTTCACTGTAAACTGTTGCATTAATAACCTTATTAAGTGTAAGACACATTTGCACTGGGAACTGTTGAGAAAGTAAAGCAATAATGCTTTGTGACTCTTCCAACACACAGAATTGGTGTAGAAGTTATGTAGAACATAGGACAACAAGAATGAGGGAAGAGTATAAAAAGAGAATGGGCAGTACTAGTCCCAGCTTCGGCACACTCTGCTTCTGTGCTGTGGGGGCTCAGTGCTTAGGGAACAAAAGATGGACACAGGGAGCTCAGTGATTGTGCTGAGAGGGACCATAGGAAAATGATCTGACACCTGCAAAGTTTCTTTTGAATGCTCCAGTTACCAGGAAGATCTCATATCAATAGAAATGATGCTTTCCTCCCCACTGTGGTTTTCCTTAAAAAAAATCTTAGAAATACATCCAAAGGGAAGAGATGCTTGGACAGCCAACTGCTACCTTCAGAAAGGCAGAGCCTGACACCCCCTCAGAAGTGGACTTTAGGAAGAGAACAAGACAAAACAGCCATTGCATTAATGAAACAGAAAAACAGCTCAGGGATCAGATTTGGCTTCCAACAAACACCTTCAGCTGAAGTCAGCACTCAGGCAGCAACAGTGCAGAAAGGCTTTCCTGGCCCCTACTCCACCTCTAAATGGTGGGCGATGTTTTTTGGCAAAATCACAAACTTGGATCCAAATTATTCTTGAAAAAGTCCAATTACACTTAGGTACCCACATGAATAGAAGAATATATACTGGAAAAGGTAATGGATGGAATGGATGGTGAGTGTGGCTTTTTCTCAAGCACAGCACTTTCTGTCTGTTAAAAATCCAAGTCACCTGGATTCACCATGATGATGTCTGGCTTTGGGTGGCTTATAGCCAGAACATACTTCTCAGTATATTAAGCATGAGTACCTTGAACACCAACACCCACAGCCATGCCTCGAGCTGGAATCAGAACTAAGCTGCAATTAAAAACATTGTTCACGTGAACAGAGGAGTATTTCTATACACGCCAAGCTGGATTCTGTATGTGTAGACAACAACTTAAAAAAACCCCAAAATTAGAGCTGCACATACAATCGCAGCACGGAAGGGGGAAAAAGAACCGAAAAATCGCATTTTCGCTTTCCATTTACAGCCGGTCTCGGAGGATGGGGAGATGATTCCTCGCCCGGCGCAGCCCGAGGCCGCTGGCAGCGCCGGGCCCGCTCCGGGTGCTAACAGGTGCTGCGCCCCGAGCTGCGCCGCCAACTTCTCCCCAGCAGCGCCAAGCCGCCTCATTTTTTCCCTTTTTTTCCTCCTCCTCGCCCCTTTCCCAAGGCGCGGGGCCGCTCAGGTTTACACCCGCGCCGACGCAACTTTGGAGTAGAGGACCGGAGCGGAGAGCAGAGGAGGGGATGCGCGCCCCGCCGCCCCCGCCCGGGCTCCCGTCCCGTCCCGTCCCGTCCCGTCCCACCGTCGCGCACCACCTGCGCGGCCATGAAGGAGAGGTCCATGGTGCTGCCGCTGGAGCTGCTGGCGGAGCTGGCGGAGGTGCTGAGGCTGCCGCTGCCGCTGCTGCTGCTGCCGGGGGCGGGCGGGGCGCGGGGGCGCGGCGCGGGCACCGCCTCCCCCAGCAGCGGCGGGCGCGGCCGCGGCAGCGGAGCCGACACCGGTACCAGTTCCAGCTCCGGCGGCTCCCGGCCCTGCCCGGCCCGGCTCGGCCCGGCGCGGCTCGCCTCGCGGGCGGCTCGGCAGGGGGCGGGGGCGGCGGCGACCCGGCCCCCGCGCTGGGCTGGGCTCGGCCCGCCCCGCGGCGGGGGGAGGCCGGGGCGGCTCCGCTCCGCCCGCCCGGGCACCTGTGGGGCGGCCCCGCCCCGGCACCGCTGCTTCTCACGGCACCGCTGCCCCTCACGGCACCTCTCCCCCTCACGGCACCGCTGCTTCTCACGGCACCGCTCCCCCTCACGGCACCGCTGCCCCGCCCTGGCACCGCTCCCCCTCACGGCACCACTGCCCCTCACGGCACCGCTCCCCCTCACGGCACCGCTGCCCCGCCCTGGCACCGCTCCCCCTCACGGCACCACTGCCCCTCACGGCACCGCTCCCCCTCACGGCCGGCAGCCCCTGCGGCGGGCACGGCGGCCCGGGACGCCCGCGGCGGGGCCAGCCGGGCCGGCAGGAGCCCCTCGGCCCCCGGGGGCTGTTTGCCCACGCGAACGGCTCCGCGGCCCCGAGCCTGGGTGCGCGGGGGAGGAACCGCGGAGCCCTCGGGCTGGGTCTTGAGGTCGGAGCCGATGGCGGGCGAGTGCTGCGGAGAGAAGCGATGGGTGGTTAAAGCGGCGGCTTTAAGCAGATGTGGCTCGGCTCGGCTCGGCTCTCGCGGCGTGTGCGGATCCTCTGCATCACACGCCGCGCCTCTGGAGATGCACACCTGGCGGCCGCACTGCTAATCCATCCAGCTAATCCTGCCCAGTGTGCTGATCCATCAGCCTGGCTTTAAAATACTCGGTTCCTTCTCTCACCAAGGCTGAAAAGAGCTCCCGACAGCTCAATGTTACAGCTTTTCACGGCTGAGCTGTTGGAACTTTATTTTCAGCTTCTCTCCTCCTTGTTCCCAGAATTTACTCTTCAGCAATACACAATAAACACATTTTGTCCCTTTTCTTATGTTTTTCCCCATTCCTCACAGATACTGTTATCACTTTTAGCATGAAAAGTTTAGTGTTTTGCTTCACAGGTTGGTTCTGAAAAACCTTTGACACCAATATAAAAAGTAGGATAATTAAAATGTGCATCCTAAAGCATTAAAAGCTTTTTTGTGTGTGGTTTTTTTTACTCTTTACACGTTAGTTTCATCTCCTAGGCTCAAGTCTTTGACCATGTTTTTACAACTTCAGCCTGTTGCCAGGGTCTGAATCAGGACCGATGAGAATGCGAAAGTACGCCACCAGCAGAAGTCCACGGAAAATCAGCTTTGCACTGGGATTTTGAAGTCTAGAGGAAAAAATAGACGGTGCTTCACCATGTGTGCTGTGAGCTCTGTGCTATTTTGCCTACTGCTGCACTGCTGCAGCAGGAGGTGATGGAAAGAAAATCAGCTGTTTTAAATCAGTCCTTTACTTCAGTGACTATTAATGTGTCTGCCAAAAATGCTTTTATGTCAAGAGGCCCATTAAGTAAACAAGTAAAATCCCAAAGAGGCAATGTAATTTTAAGATTTTTTAATTCAGTTGTGTAAATAATGGAATTGTCTCTTTGTAGAGTCTCTCCAAAGTTTTGAAAGGATATTGATGTGTGTGTCAGAAGCCATAAATTAACTTCAAAACAGTGTTAATCTTTCATCATCCAGATAAATTTTAAATGTGCTGGGTAAACATCTCCTCATAGCAAACGTGGCCTGGTCAGTCACAGCATCTGCAGCAACAGAGAATAATAAAATAGTTCATGAGAATAAAAACACAGTAAAAGTTTCACGATCACAGTGACTTCTGCACTTATTTAATTTTATAGAGGATGAGAACTGTAGAACAACAGAGCTGTAAAGAACCTCAGGAGATCATCTAGTGGATGCATCTGCTTAAAATGCAACCAGTGACCCTCCAAACAGGGTGTTTCTCTTTACCCAATCTCTTCTTTAAAATGTCTAATGAGGAATGTTCTATTCCCTACCAAGCAGTGCACAGGTTTATTACACTGAGCATTCTCTAAGGCTGTGTCAGACAGGGACATGAAGAAGAAATTATTTTCTTTGGAAAAACAACTTGTCTTTTGAGAACTGCTCTTTGTCTTTTTCTTTTACCCATCTTATGGTATTTTGGCCTTTCCCTCAAAGTGCTCAAGGAGGATTTCTAATGGTACCAAGATTTGCCAGTCAGGTTTCCAAATATTTTACTGTGATAGTCAGCAAGTTTAAGAAATTAACACTAATTCACAGTTCTTAAGCTTGACAAAAGAAAAAAAATTCACTGTTCAGTTTTCACTTTTGATTTTCCTCTGGTTTACTGTCGTGTTTGTGAAATAGCATGGTTTGTACTGTTTAAGATGCAAATAATTTCTGAGGAACACCAAATTATTTGTGTTTGTAGAATCATAAACCATTAAGGTTCAACAGACCTCTAAGAACATCAAGTCCAATTGTTAACCTGACATTGCCCTGTTCACCACTAAATCATATCTCCTGGTGCCACATCCAGATTCCTTTTGATTCCAGGGATGGTGATTTCACCAGTTCCCTGGGCAGACTGTTCCACTGCCTGACCAAATTTTTTTTCACCCTTCCAGTGAAAAAAAGTGTTGTAATATGCAATCAAAACCTCTGTGTTGCAGCATGAGGCTGTGAGGCTGTTTCCTCTTGTCCTGTTACTTGTTACCTGGGAGAAGAGACTGATCCCCAGCCCATTAAAACCTCCTTTCAGGCAGTTGTAGAGTACAATGAGGTCCTCCCTGAGCGTCCTTTTCTCCAAGAAAACAAGCCCAGCTCCTTCAGCTGCTCCTCATTAGGAGCTCCAGACCCTTCTCCAGCTCTGTTGCCATTTTCCAGACTCCCTCCACTGAACACAGGATTTGAGAGGTGGCCTCACCAGTGCTGGGTACAGGGGACAATCCCTGCCCTGGTCCTGCTGACCACACTACTGCTGACACAGACCAGGATGCCATTGGCCTTCTTGGCCACCTGGATACACACTGGCTCGTGTTGAGCTGCTTGACCAGGACCCCCAGGTCCTTTTTCCACAGTGCAGTTTCGCAGACACTCTGTCCCCAGCCTAGCAGGAGTTGTTTATGTTTAGGAGTAGCAGGAGGTTGTTTATGACCCAGGGGCAGGACCCAGCACTTGGTCGTACTGAACCTCATACAATTGGCCTCAGCCCATCAATCTAGCCTGCCCAGACCCATCTGAAGAATTTTACAACCCTCCAGCAGATCCCACTCAGCTTGGTGTCATCTGAAAACTGTCTGAGGGTACCATCAATCCCCTCATCAGATCATCAGTAAAGATTGTTAACAGGACTGGCCCCAACACTGAGCCCTGGGGAACATCACTGGTGACCAGCCACCAGCTGGATGTAACTCCATTTGCCACCACTCTTCAATGATATGATACTACAAAATACAAAGGTCTGTTTCTTCATTTTCCCCCAAAATATATTTTTGGGGGATATAAATTTGTGTGGATATAAATTTTTTAATATAAATTTTGGATATAAATTGCTTTATCATAGCTCTGTAAGTTCTTCTGTAAAACAAATATTTTGGATGTGCTTCTGTCTTTCAGTAATGATAAGCAGAGCTTGAATGAGATCTGCCAGCTGTCCTGCCCACCTTGTGTCCAGTTTTATCATCAAAATATCTAGACCACTTAAAAAGATTATGTCACAATTTGCTATTTCTGTAGACAAACATTGTAGCACCCAGCTAAAAATGCAGACATGATTGTATAACATTATTCTTAAAAACAAGCAAAGATGCTCTTTAATTAGCTTTAAAGCTGTTTGCTAAAAAGACCACATTTTTCAGTACAGTGGAACACAACTCAATTAGAGAATAGTTTGGTTTGTCAGTTTTCCTGGGGCATAGTAGGAAATCCTTTCTTGCACTGCATGTGCACAGAAGCTCTGCCTTTGCTTCACAAAACAGACCTAACAAAATATGACAATTGAGTCTTGCTGCCAAAAAGCATTTTAAATGGGTTTGTATCTCTACAGCCCCACTTACCATATGTTGCATTTAGATACCCTAGGCAATGCAGTACCAATTTTTAGCTTTGCATCCTGATATCACATTTAAATCTTTCATCTATGCAAAGGGAGACTAAGTTTCCATTTTAAGGAGAGAAGGTAATATTGGTTTCTTGCTGCATTTTAATATACTTTTAAGCTATTTCCTGAGTCCCATTTTAAACCTACTGTTGCCTCATTGCAGCAGGTTGCAATCACACAAGGTAATTAATTCCCTTAATGAAGAATCAGCCACAGTGACATGTGGTATCCATTCTTAAGACAGAGTTCATTCTCTCTGATGGACTCTTGCTGCTCAGTGTATCACAAAGGAGGCAAAGGATGCTGAATTTTGCACATGAAGTCTGGCTGGACTGAATCACAAAAAGGGAATTCACTCAGAGCCTTCCTTCCTTCCTTCCTTCCTTCCTTCCTTCCTTCCTTCCTTCCTTCCTTCCTTCCTTCCTTCCTTCCTTCCTTCCTTCCTTCCTTCCTTCCTTCCTTCCTTCCTTCCTTCCTTCCTTCCTTCCTTCCTTCCTTCCTTCCTTCCTTCCTTCCTTCCTTCCTTCCTTCCTTCCTTCCTTCCTTCCTTCCTTCCTTCCTTCCTTCCTTCCTTCCTTCCTTCCTTCCTTCCTTCCTTCCTTCCTTCCTTCCTTCCTTCCTTCCTTCCTTCCTTCCTTCCTTCCTTCCTTCCTTCCTTCCTTCCTTCCTTCCTTCCTTCCTTCCTTCCTTCCTTCCTTCCCTCCCATTGATTTTTGTTTGTATTTGGTCTTTCAACAGAAAACATTGACACCAGTATATTAACACAGTCCAGCCCTTAAATTTCAAGCAGCCAATTTCACTTCATGGAATGCAAATGCTCCATCTTGCTTCCTGGGTCCCCTGGGCAGTACTGGGACATTTACTCGGGGAGTCACTGTTAAACTGGGAATGGAGGTGGTTTCAACTGCTCATTAATAACAAGTAAAATCAGATGTGTGCTTACACACTCCTTTACAAAGCACAAGTGCTTGAGTGTATATTGCAAACTGATGCCTCCTCTAGCTCCAGGTCCAGCATCCCCTCCTGCGTGAGCATGGCCACAGCTTTTCTTCCACAAAGGTGGGCAAGTATGATTCCTCTTTAGAATGTATTGGAAGGGGCTCGCTATTTAAAGGGATAAACCCAGAAGAGAGAAACTTTGGTTCCATGACCTGCCAAGATGAACCAAGCAGGTCCTGGTTCCCTGAGTGCATATCCTCTACAAAAGTCTGGCATTGGGAAGCAGATCTGCTCCTCAGACCACACTGGAGGCAGGTGTCTCTGTAGAAGGACATGTAAGTCACTGCAGAAGAGCAAAAGAACTTGGAGAACTCTGCCTGTACCCAGTGTCCCAGGCACCTCAGTGCAAGCAAAGCAGTCTGATAAAGAATTGACAGGACAGTTGGCTTTTATGTTAGGTAGTGCTGGGGCAAAGAAGTACAGAAATGGCTGCAGGAGATGACAGGCACTACAATACTATCTGTCCAGCCAGACATCCACACCCTAGTGCATGTGAGCTCATACTTTCTCCTCCTTTATGGTGGTAAATGAGATTACAATATCAAAGTTTCATTTTTTACACTGTAATCTTTGTTAACTTCCATGTCAATATATTTAAGTCATCACAAAATGGTCAGGATGAGACTTGGGTTTTTCTTTTAATTTTTCTTGCTCCATGGTTGGAAATGGGTCTGGCTGTATCAGCACTGGGAGCCTGGAGGTCAGATCTATACCTACCAATTTCTACAGCTTGACAAACAAAAATATCTTTGTAAGTCAAGGTTGCAACATCCCTGCTGACCTTCTGATATATCACAGTAATCACAAGAGGGAGCACTGCCTGCAAATTTGGTGTGGGTTACGTCTCTTTTGATTGCTATAAAATTCCACTATCAGAAGCTGTTACATACTGGAGGGCTCACTCACACATAACATAGTAAAACTAGTTAGTGCCAAGGAATTCAGAGACAAATTAAGTTTGTAACTTTCTGTGGGACTCCTGAATCCCCACAGCTGCTCGCACAACAATAGTAATAGTCAGGTACTACTTTCAAAAGACTTATGGGCAAAATATTCCTCACAAAAGAGATTTAGACTTAAAACTCTTCTAAAAGCAGTAGCACATAGATGAGTCATAATAGTGCTCAAATTCCTAAAACCTCAGGCCTTTAACTTCATGTAGGATTTAATTGTAACAGGCAAGAAAACTTCTGAAGTTCAAGAAACTTCTTGTACTGCTGGCACTGCAGCTTTAACAGCAGACAATCCAAATTGCTGTGGTACAGGGGACAAACAGAGAAATACTTGAGTCCAGATACAGGGAACAGCGTTGCCTTCTACTTCCCTCCCAGTCTCCACCAAGGGCAGGATGGGCACTCCTCCCTGTTGGGGGTCAGCACTATCCAGAGAGCCCCAGCCAGCTCCTTGGCTGCTCCAAGTCTTGAAAAAATTGTCATTGTTTTTTCTCATTTATGAGAGCTGAAAATGCAACAGAAGGGGCAGCAAAAGCAAGGTCTGGCTCCTCAATCTAGATTAATCTTCCTGGCCCAGCCCTGAGCCCACCCATGGGGTGACTCTTCCATGGGAAGGCTGGGGCTGCTGTGTGTTTGCAGCCTGGCCTGCACCAGGCACTCCCAGCTAGAAAGAAGTTGGGAGAGAAAAGGTGTCAGAGAGGTGGGAGAGTAACCAGTAGGAAGTTACCTCCCCTCAGTGGAGACTCACATTTATTACAGACAGATACCAAAGCATCTCTTGCAGCCCTGGGGCTGACCCCTCATGGCATCTTGGGTCAATAAGAGTAAGGGATGTATTTTATAGCCTTCTTTCTCAATTACAGTCTTCTAGGTATTTTGCTGCAGAACCATTTGTCTTAGAGATTGCATGTTCAGGTAATGGCTTCAAATCAGTTTATTTCATGTTACATGACAGAAAGATTCATAATGGATCTGGAAATTGGCACTAATTTAAGAGTGACTGTTTTGAGATGAAGGCAAAACAGAAAATGCTTCATACTTATACATTATTAAAAACTTGAGAAATGTCTTGGCTTTTGAAAACATTCATTCCTACCCCAAATTTACATTATGGTACAAAGGAATGAATAAAAGATTGCTGCCAGCAAGGCTAGAATTCCCAGTTCAGGGCAGATTTCGCCTGCAGTAGCCTCCTCTAACCCTGATGGAAAATCTGTCTCTACCAGTTTTGTTTGACATTGAGTTAAATGTCTATAAAAAAGCTTTTAACAGTGTAAAACATTCCTAGTGAAAATAAACACTACTTTTTTTCTCTATTCAAAGAGGTTTTCACCTGTCCTTAGATCATCCAGTCTGTTCAAGGCAAGCAATGAGCTCTGCAGTGTGTTTCCTGTCACAGCACATTTGATTTCTTGACATTGACACACTCTGGACTCATTGAAACAATATATTCATCAACCATAATGTGAATTCCGTTCTGAGTAAGAAATGTCAACATACATTTAAGAATCATATTCCATTACATAATTACCAAGATGCTAATTAAGGAAAAAGGACATATGGCCTTTAGAAGGAGAATTTTATGGTCCCCATTGGAGTTCTCAAGACAATTTGCAAAATGGATGCCCCTACAAAACTGTAAACATGTGTAGACTTTTTTAGGATAATCAAATATCCAGAAGAAGACAGCACTGCACAGAACTTTAAGAAATTATTTACATCAGTCCTCTGCCTTGATTGGATTGTTA
Source organism: Passer domesticus (assembly GCF_036417665.1). Taxonomy (NCBI): domain Eukaryota; kingdom Metazoa; phylum Chordata; class Aves; order Passeriformes; family Passeridae; genus Passer; species Passer domesticus. The sequence continues at coordinate 14,489,890 of NC_087479.1, forward strand.
TTTACCAGCCCTGGCCAGTTCCTTCTTCTTGCTAAAGAGGCCTTAATCTTCAAGCATATCTCCTGGAACAGCTGGGCTGCCATTCAAATCCCTGGTACCTCACCTCCCCTCCAAAAAAAAAAAACCAAAAAAAAAACAAAAAAACAAAAAACAAAAAAAACCCCAAAACAAACAGACACTTTCAATCATAAATGGTAGAAGGTATAGTACAGAGTTGTAATTGCATCAGGAAGTGAAATCTTAAAAGTTACCAAATTAGGTGTGATTGCCTTCTGACAGTTTATTTGGGTTTTTTTTGTTTTTTTTTTTTTTTTTTTTTTTTTTTTTTAAATAAAATTTAATAAGGGTGAGAGGCTAGGGAAAAGCTCTGTGCTCATTGCATAAAGATCTGCAGTTTCCCCCCCTCTTTTCCTGGAACACTATGCTCATGAAACTCTCAAATTGAATTTCAATGTTTCTGTCACCTGGCAGTTTTCTGATACGGTGTGGGGTTTTTCCATGGTATTCAAACTGAGCTGTATTTGGGTCATCATCAGCCATTTAATTTTGCTCACCAGTGATGAAAAGCTAATGAAGACATCTTTCAGAGCAATGTAATATGTGTTTAATATGTCAGCACTTGTGAAATTGAGTTCACTTCTTTAAAAGATGCAAGGAGCTTTTAAATGCGAGGAGGTAACATAATGAATGAAATGTGAACATTGTGACATTGAACTTTGTTTGGAGCCATTGAAATATTTGTAACACATTTCAAACATTCCAGCATGTTACCTTACAGTCATAGGATATCACAAGAAGATTCATCTTGCTTCTGATCTCTGTTTGAATATTGCTGAAGTGAAGCTGTTAAAGAAACTTCAAAAGGAGTGTAAATTATTTACAGGTTCTGGGACTTCCACATTAGAAAATACAATTGGGAAAAAATAATGAGATTTCAGTTCTCCAAACACTGAAGGACAAAAATGTTACATCAAAGATTCAGCTTTAGATGGCATAATACAAACAAGAATTAAAAATATGGTGAGAAGAAGATACCTAGGGAGCCAAATTAACTCCTGATGTCTTTCATGAAGTGTCTTAAAATAACTTTTCTTTTAAATATTGTGAAACATTATTTTCACTTCTAGGGCATCTACATAGGTTTTTTCTTCTACATATCTTGAAATATTTCACAAAGACAGTAACACTGAAAGCTAGAAGACAGGATCATCTCACTAATCACTCTGTAGGACAATGTCCAGCATGCTATTATGTATATCACACTTATTTGAGACAATATTCCTTAAGCTAATAATTTTTAAGAAGCTTTTCTTGAATTTGAGTCTGTGAAAATACATGAGAATATTTTTCCCCTGCGCATTATCTACCTTTTCCCTACCTTGTCCAGTAGTTTTCCCCCTTACAAAATGTAAGGCAGCCCCATATACCCTTGATAAAGCAGAAAACTTTAGAGCTTTATGAGACAAATGTAGGGATCCCAGTCCAGTCCTCATCATGGACTTTCCCACATCACAGAGAACATCAGTGCATCTGGTACTGAGTGGCAAATGAAGTAGAAAGATCCATCTCTGATTAACATCTGCAGATAGAGATAGGTTGGTATGCTCTTCCCATCTGAAGGCAAAATCTGTCTGATTTAGGAGCAATAATTGTTCTGGGTTGGGTGGCAGCTATTTTCAGATGCTGATCCTCTTCTGACTTGCCATGATTAAGGTATTGTTCAGCCTTCCTTCCTCAGACATTCCACACAAAGGAAATTAACAACCAGGCACCCCTGTGCAGAGGCTTCCATTGGCAGACAAAAGGTGCTTGGCACCAGTGAGAGGCAGGAAGAGAAATTTTCTCTGTCACTGCTAGTGCTGCATCTGTGGAGAGGGTGCCATGGTCTGTGCTTTGTAATAATTTCAGGAGCAACCAGAAACTTTTTCTTTCTTTATTTAAAAATGAAATTATACAAACAGAAGTGAGCCAATCTCATGTGCAAATATCACTGTGACAAATGCCTCAGTTTATTGGAGAACCTATTGCTGTTCCTGACACATCAATGCCTCCCACTGCTTTTTACAAGTGAGATACTTCAGTGGTGTTGCATGTAAATAATACAAAATAACTTGCTTTTTACAAGAGAAGACATCAGTTTTTTTTCCTTCCTCCCACTTGCCAATGCTTGTCATGCCCAGCTTCATTCACTTTAATTAAAAGATCATGCAGTCATTAAAGGGAGATGATAGAGAAGTGCAGGATTCCATGATGGAATTCACAATAATGCAAGCAGAGCTAATAGTCTTTTCCTTGTTGAAAAAGAAAACTACTAGTATGATCAGCAAGGATTACACTTTGTTTGCTGTCCCCAGTATTTTAGGTCACAAAGCATATTGCTCCCTGAATGCCAAAGCTGACCCTGGGGCTAAAATCAGTGGAAAATGAATGGAAGAAATTGGTTTGCTGTTTCCTCCCTTCTCTTGGAAGTAAAGTAATGAATGCTGAACAGACAGCAAAACAAATAATGCTTTCCTGGAGTGGAGCAACAAGAATCCTCCTTAAAATAGGACAGGGATGAATCTGGAAAAGCCAAATTTTTATGAAGCCACTGACCAAAGAGAACTGACCAAGTTCACACTTTTCCAGTTGCTGCCAGTTGCAGAATCCATGTGAATGTCGCACGTCCCTTCTCTCTCCATCTGGTCGGTACAAAGAGACACTGCTGCTCACCCTCCCTGGTTTGCACCTTCTTCAGAAGCTGGCATTGCAAAATTGGTAGAAAAGGGTCTGTCTTCTTTCAGATAGATTCTGAGGTAATGTTTTTGTCATTCCAATAAGAATTCATTGTAATTGTATTAATGACAGATGAAGAAAGGCAACAAAAATGCCAGAGGAAGTATAGATATTGAGATTATATATTGGTGTATCATTTTGGGAACACTAAAGCAAAGGTCCTTAAATAGGTTCCTTTTTCCTTCTTCCGCTTGCCAGAGCTATGGCACTCTTGCACCTTTGAAGTCTCTGTGATGCATCAGTCATTATTAGATCTTGTGAGACAGAAATTCTTCACAAATAAGCTGCTGAGGCACTGGAACAGGTTCCCATAGAAGTTTAAGAGGTTCCATCCCAGAAAATGCTCAAGGCCAGGCTGGATGGAGCTTTGAGCAACCTGGTCTAGTGGAAGGCGTCCCTGCCGGCAGAGGGGTTGGAAGTAAATGATCTTCAAGGTCTCTTCCAACCCAGCCCAAACTGTTCTATGATCCTATAGAGAGCAACATCTTCAAGAGATGCAAACTCTTCTGGTGGCATATGTCACAGCTTTTTGCTTTGTAACAATATTAACTTATTCGCTTTTCTTGGTTGTCATTGTGTTTTACATTATTAATATACCAAATTTGCCATAAACAATTAGACTTGGACTGGTTTTGGCAGAAGTCCCAATTGACTATTTGATTGGTTTTGGCAGAAGCAGATTAATTGCAAATATTTTGTTGAGGTGGTTAAGCCCCAGGCAGCTGCTTGCTCACTCCCCCACCAGCAGGACCAGGAAGAGAATCAGAAGGGTAAAAGCTGGAAATGTTGTGGGCTGAGATAAAGACAGTTTAATAGGGAAAACAAAAGCCACACACACAGGCAAAAGCAAAACAGGTAATTATTTCCCTGCTTTCCACAGGCAGGCAGGTGTTCAGCCATCTCCAGGAGAGCAGAGCCTCATCTCAGGTAATGGTTACTTGTGAAGATGAAATCCATCACCCTAAATGTCTTCCCCTTTCTCCTTCCTCCCCCCACTTTATATTCTGTGCATGATGCCTCATGGTCTGGAATATCCCTTTGGTCAGTTTGGGTCACTCACCCCAGCTCTGTCTCCTCCCTGCTTCACATCCTACCCCAACTTCCTTGCCAGCGTGGCAGTACAGAAAGCAGAAAAGGCGTTGGCTCTTCCTAGTTCACATGCTGCTGTCAAGAGTATGTACCCACCAGTAGTTAAGAAGTCCAGTGATAAACCCAGTCTAGATAAATATCTACAAACAATGCTGTCTGCTCTAGTTGCAACAGGAATAACACAGAGCTGCCACCAAGATTAATGTCAATCATTGTTACAGCAGGTAACATTTGAGGTATACAGGGAAAGTGAGTTCACTGAGCAAGGAGTCAGCTCGAGAGACTGCGATCCAATGTCATTCACATGCTCACATCTCAGAGCTCTTGTATTCAGAAGGGAACTGCTCTTTGATAGTCCTAAGGTATCCCAGGTTCTTCTGCTTTCTGGGAGAAGGAGAGGCTCTATCTTAGAATTACACAGCTTGTAATGAAGAAGAAACAAAACACAGACCTAACAGATAGAGGGCTGGCCTGCAGGATGCAGTTTTCCCTCAGGCTTTTGTCTGATTTCCCATCTTATTTTTGACAATCTACATTCAGCTTGGGTCTCTTGGTCTATTAGTTATACAATTTAAAGAGACTACTTGAAAAGACTGGCCTTAAAATCCTTCCCTTGTTTGAGATGCAAAACATTCACAGGTATCACTAAATAGGTTTTTACACTTCACAAGAAAAGCAGCTGTAGCTCCTAGCAAGCATTTGAGCCTGCTCCATCTGTGATGGCTGCAAAAACTGCAGTGCACAAATTGTCCCAGAAGCATATTTTGTGAGGAACAAAGGTTGTACCTGTAGCTGTACTGATGGAGCTATTAGAGACACAGAAGATTAAATAGGACATGAAGAGACCATTCTGTTAATTTTCTCACACTCGGACAGAATTCAATGTTCTCCTGAGATGATTTTTAAAACGTCCTGTGATGAAGACGTGGTGGAGATCTGCAAACTCCCCAGGGACATATTTCAGTGCTAACTACTTTAATTGGTAGAAAGCCTTTCCTAATACCTAAATTTAAGTTTTTCTTTTCTCTCTTTAAAGTGATTGGTTTGCTCTCATCCTCAACTGAAATGAAGCATAATTTATTGCTTTTGTTCATAGCAAATATTTAGAGATATAAAGACTGCTATCATTTTTCCTTTATTTTTCCTCTTTCCTGTAGCTCAACAAATGTTTCAGTATCTCTACACAGTTTACACTCTCTAGACCTCACAGGCTTTTCTTCACCTCTTTTCATTTTCCTGCACTCTTAAAAACAAAGTCTAGAATGGCATATTATACATCAAGGATGGACTTACAAGTGACACCCTAAAACTTTTTTGCTTTAGCTTTCTAAATAATGGAAAAAAAGTTTGTATTGAAAAAGAGAGCAGATTTTCTGAGCCTTATACAGCATCAAGTAAGTGAAAGCTTCTCCTAAAGAGCTCACAAACAAACATGGCACAGTGACATGGGTAAGAAACAACATTAAAAAAAATTAATAACCAAGAAGAGAAACACAGTACTATAATTGATAATAGATGTTACATACTCTACTTGTCAGTAAACCTAAACCAAAGGAAGACATTTTGAGTCTTCATAGTTCAGAATTTGAGAAAAAGCATGTTTGGTTACATGCTGGCAATACACCCTGTATGTATTAATGCATGCAGCCCCTTGGTAAGGGGAATGGCACATCCCTGTTCAAAGTGAACATCTCACAGAAGTATCAATGGTTTTGGATGAGCTCCAAGCCATGTCACCTGTCCAAACTGATCCATCTTTTGTAGACCCATACGTAATACCCATCAAGTCAAATAAACTATGATCTAATCAAACCAGATACAATGACTATATAATGAAAGAAATCACCTATGAAGGAAGTCAGAATCTGAATGAGCATAGAGATACCTTCAAGAGGGACAGAAATTATTTGCTGTGGCAAGTGTCTTACTCCAAGGTTTATTATTTGTTCTAATATCAAGGAAAGCTTCCGTTGCTTTATTGAAAAGTTAGCAAGGTTAGGATCAAGTTGGTGAAAAAAAATCCATTTTTTATCTCTTGTGCAATGAAAAATGCTTTTCATTCCTTTTGAAAAAGTCTTCCATAAGATGGTGTGGTTTATAATAGAAGATGGTGGGGTTTATAATAGAAAGACAGTGTTTTTCCATGAGGAGTTGTAGACAGCAGTAAGATCCCTTCACCTTCTCCAGGCTGAGCAACTCCAGGTCTCACAGTCTATTTTCATATATCTTGTGCTCCATTCCCTCAGCTATCCTACAAACCCTCTAGTGATCTTGCTCTGTGCCATTGTGTTCACATCTGTCTTGCACTGGGGAGCCTCAGTCTGGGTGCAGTACTCCACTACAATAAACCCTACACATGTATATTTACAAACATGGTCATTGTTATTTCACTCTAATCCACCCCAATGCATCTATTAAGAACCTGGATTACCCTCTGCTAGGGTGGGTTTTAACTGTGAGCCTGTCCTATTTTCACAAACCGTTTTGCAACAATTGTTTAGATTTTACATATTTAGGCATGTTCATTTATATCCAAGGGTTTGACACAGCCTGTTCATTCATACTACCCATGTAATTTTCCTTAAACACAGGAAACATTTTTTGCAGAAGTCAGAGAGTGTTTGCAGATTATTTATTGAAAAGAAAAGATGTAGATCAATTCTTCTTGTTGCTGTAACTTTGGACACATTTCCCAGAGTCTGGCAGGTATTTATTGTGACATTTTGGGGCTGTGATGCTGAATAGTCAAGCACCTAAATTTAACTATTTACTCATGTAGAAACTAGGGAATATATCTCTGCCCCCCTTAACTGGTGTTATAGCTACTAAATACTGAATGCACTCTTCATCACTTGGTCTCTAAAGGGCAGTGCAGGGACTGCATGAGAACTAGAAGGAACAGTCAGGTCCCCAGTAAACCAGTCATGATGATCAGGAAGATCTCTGAGGAGAGGCATAATACGTGCCTACTTGGACAGCAGAGGAAGGATGAGTATTTTAGGTGGCTTTCAGGGAAGAAAAGGCTTACTGCTGTTTCATGCAGTATTTTATCTGGCAGCATGGGCTGAGAAAATTATGAGTTCAAGCTGTGTCACTGAAAGAGATGGCCACAGAAATGTCTGGCTTGTGAGCTTCTACAGCAACTGGGCAGACATGCACGTGCTGTCAAAATGAAGGTGGGTCTTCACCTTCCCGAATGAGAGATTCAGGAAATCTGCCCACGGCAAAGGCAGATATTGAAGCATTTGTATAAATTATGCAGGCTTTTAAAGGTGTAAGTGTTGGACATAGGATAGCATCAGATAATTCTTTATCCAAGTCTATCCCTTCCTGTCTTTTTAAAGTGTCTCCTAAATACTAAGCTAGATTATTTTGTATAGTTATTCTCTGCTCTTCCTTTTGAACATGATATATGAAATCGTGTAGATATAGGTTTGCTATGAAAAATTCTTTACTGTGAAGGTGGTGAGGCACTGGAACAGGTTGCCAAGAGAAGTTGTGGATGCCCCATCCCTGGGAGTGTTCAAGGCCAGGTTAGCTGGGACTTTGAACAATGTATTCTAGTGAAAGTGTCCTGTCCATGGAAGGGGGGTTGGAGATAGATAAACTTTAAGACCCCTTCCAACCCAAACCATTCCATAATTCTGTGTAAAAAGAACTCAACACAGAGAGATGGAGAGCACAATGGGGTGCTTTGACCATGTTCAGATGGCAGGAACACAGCCTTGCAGGCCACGATTTCTGTTGTCATACTGAATGCTGCTACATTTTATGGGACAGCCTCTCAGAGCAAGACACCAGGGCCTCAGGGCAGTGGGTCTCAGGCATTCCTTGAATGGCTTGACCAAGTATTACTGTAGATGGTCACACAGACACCTATTCCAGGCAGAAATTGGGATATTATTGTTCTTAGAGTCTTTGAAGAACAGATTATCACCAATATTTTTTTTTAAGTGACTGGTGTGTTGCTATTTTGAAAGGTAGAGGGAGCAGTCATTCATTCAATGGATATTATATGCACTTCATGTAAAGTCACACATGTAAAAATTACAGTTTTGAAATACAGACCCCCAAATCAGCTACACCGGAAAAATCAAATTAAATTAAATGCATGGTTTTCAAAATGTAAGAATAAGAATATGTATGCATAGATAGTATATTATATAAAATAAACATTACTATTATATGCTACACATATATATATATATATATATATATTATATTTATTGGCTTATGTGCTTGGGAAGGTGATAAATGATTTTGTGCATCCACCTTTGAAGAATTCAGGTCTGGTTTTGGGTGCCTCAGGCAGATATCTTTACATCCTTGATTTCTTTTAGAAAATAGAGCATGATAAACAAGGGGACTTCAATGTGCCAGTGCAATTTTTAAAGTAGTTCTTTTCAAGAAGACCCAAAGCTGGGAGCCTTTTAAAGAAAAGTGTCCTGGAGATACAGACTTGAGATACTGTCAGATTCAACAAACCAGCTTTTATCACTTGTCACATACTGTTGTAGGGAAGCCCATTTAGAAATGTCATGTGGTAGAGCAGCTGTGTAGGTGTACACTGGATGTCAGAGCCTGTTCCATTTGCTGTCTTTCTTCAAAGTGCTCATTAAGGGACTATAGTCACATCTTCTAACATTGTAAGTCTGAGTATTAAAGGCATTTATGCATCCAAATAAAATACTTTTATGCTGTGTCAGATGACAGTATATCTTGTGCTCCACTCCCTCAAGTATCCTACAAACTGCAATTTTAAATGGTGGTTACTGTCATTACTGAATCCCAAGTGGAATCACTTCATCCAGAAAAAAAGCAGTGAACATAAGAAAATTGGCATGAGTGTATATTTTTGTCATAATAGCATGACTAAATATTCACTGTGTAGTCAGTATGCAATCAGATTAAATTTCTTATTTTTGCATGAGAATTGTAGAGAAAGTGTTGTCTTCTGCACCATCAAAAGCTCAGCCTCACAACACCGTGCACCATTCTTGCCCTCATTGCTGGTGTTTGCTCTGGGTGCTCCCAGTGAAGCCACAACAGCCCAGTAACACGTAAACTCAACTCTTCTTCTTCCTCCAGTTGTTTTAATCCAGCTTGGGGCTGCTCAGTATGCCCTAGCAGGTTATTAGTAGCAGGATTTAAAGCAGCTGTCTCTGTTTCTCAGATGGCTACAGATTCTTGTGTCTTAGGCAGTATTTCAAAAGTCGGTGTTGGGTACTGGCAATATGCTAAAAATTTTTAATGCTGATTTTCTTGTGCTTCTGCATACACCAGTCCTAGCAAGCTTGGGGTTGGGACTAGCAGGTGTGCCTAAAGACTAGCAATACCTCACCTTTTATAGGCCAAATTCTGTTACATTCTGCTTCCCCTAAAACAAAAAAAGCAAGTGGCAGATGCCTTTTGATTTTCAAGCACCAAAAGTTTGGTCATTATTAAAACTGAGACAAGAAAGATGTTGTTAATCTGCCTAAAGCCAGAGAGCCAGGACAGTTTTCCAGAATATCTTCCTCCCTCCCCTCCAGTAATGTAGTTTCATTCCCTAATACTAACACAAATAGAAAGTGCTCTACCTTCTCTTCATGGCTTGAGGGGGGTCATTAGTTTATTACAAATGTTCCAAATTAACCTTCTATCCCAATACAGCAGCTGTGGTTTTACCCTGTGCAACTTCAGCATGATAATATTTGCTTTCTAAAACCCTTTTGCAAAGTAAATTATCATCTTGGTTACATCATCACGTATTGGGAAACCTTTATGAGTGTTTATGAAAAGGGCAGGAAATGAGAGGTAAAATTGTCTGTGTTTCAGAAAAGTTTATAGTTTATCTAAATTTCCTGGCCTTGAGGAATTTAGTGACTCTAATTCAGCACTGCAGTAGAATTAATTGCCTTGGATATTCTTTTTAATGTGAATGTAATGCTCAGATAAATATAGCTATGGAGAGACCTTGTAATATTTGGTTCACTTGTATAACCAGAGTGCCTGTAGACCCTAGGATGGGCTGGGGCTCTGCTGCACCCTCCAAGGCTCACACAGGCTGTGCATGGGCTGCCAGGCTGGCACTTCCACATCACATTCAGCACTCCTGGCTCTCTGCTGTGCTCTCTCTCCCACTTTTTTCCTGTGCACCCAGAGGTGCTGGGGTAAGGAAAGAGGTAGTGGCTAGTGGTGTGGGGTATGTGCCCTCTTGGAGGTTTGTGTGGGATCCCACAGAGGCACCCCAGAACGTGGGCAGCAGTAACAATCCCCTGCTGACACCACAGCTCTGCACTGAGAGCAAAATGCCTTCCCTGCTTCACAGAGCTGACAGCCTGAGTGTCTTGGGAGCAGAGTGAAATATTTACTTGCCATTACACCATCCAGAGATTACTCTTCTCTGGGGAGTTGTCATCAAGCCCTTAATGCAATATTCAAGCTCATTAACTGCCTGTGAAGACAGACTAAAGAAAGAGGTCAGAACCCAATATTTGACTGTATGATGTCTGCACCTGAGGAAAAATGCAATAGCCAGAAAATATCCACTTTCAGAAGCAGTCTGCTTGTTAAAAAGAGCCATGCTGATGGCACAAACTGAACATAAATGAATATGTTCTGCATTTTAAAGGGCAGACCCCAAAGCAGATTTTTTTAGCCAGAAAGCAAAAGAAAGCCAAACACTTTATGAAGTCTGATGGAAACAGCTACTGCTATCAATTTCATGCAGTAAAAACTAAACTAGAATGGTAATAGACATGGACAGCTTTATAAAACTTCCAAACTTCCAGAGAGACAAGTAGGTAATAGCTTACAAGTAAAAGACTACACGAGGGCAAAAGCCTAGCTTAAAGTAAGAAAGAAGGGGCAAAAAAAAAAAACCCACCCCAAAAAACCAAAGAAATTAGAACAAAATACTAAATATGCAAATATCAGTCAACTAAAGTCAAGGATCATGGGTTTGCTCCTAGAGCAAATTTACCTAATGTGGCATCAATTCACTAATTCTTTCAGCCTGACAAGATCACAGAATTAGGAGGGATTTCAAAAGACTCTCTCTTCTACCCCTACTCTGCAATACAGTCATTTTTATAGGAGGTTTTCACTGTTTTAAACCTGTTCTGTAATTAAAATTCTGTATCCTTCCCATTAAATCCTTCTGTTTCACTGGCCTCACCACATGGATGGCTAATGCTTCCTTCTGACAGTTTAATCTCATGTTCCTCATGCTGTCCAAAGCCCACACTGGAGCAGACTGTTCCTGAAGAACTGGGAGGGACCCAGCCGGGACTGTACCTGTGGGAAGAACCCTGAAATGGAGCAGGGAAACAAATTGAGGATTGCAGGGCAGCTGAGATGAGAGGTTATGAACTGATCACTTCCCAATTCCTGTCCCCTGTGCAGCTCAGGGGAGAGCCAGCAGAGCCAGCACTAAGCTTGAGCCTGGGAAGAACAAGTGGGAGGGGGCACAGGAAGGGGACTTTAGTTTTGTCTTTTCTTCTCACTATCTTAACCTACTTTTAATTGGCTATAAATTGATATAATCCCCCTCAATCAAGACTCTTTTGCCCATGCCAGCAATTGCTAAGCAATCTCTCTGTCTTTATCTCAGCCCTTTCATCATAGCTTCTCCTCCATCTCACTGACAGAGGGAGAGTGCTTGGTGGCATCTGGCAGCCAGGCAAGGTCAAACCACCCCCTCCTAGCAGCCATCTCTTCAGCATTTAGAGAACATTATTATGTCATTTTATAGAGCACATGTACAGTATCAATCCTCTTCAATCTTAAATTTTAACTAAAGGTAGCTTTAGGAATATAGAAAACAAAGAGCAATGAGAATTATAGATCACCTAAGCCTTTCCTTGGCCTTATTTGGCATTAGTAAAGCTTCTCAGAGAAGAGCAGGATAAAACTCTTCAGAAATAAGATATGATCTGGAATTTTCTAGAAGCATAGCTCATAAAATTAGCTTAATTGCAAATAACAATGTTATTAGACCCACTTATCCTACATAAGCTTGAACTGTTTTATGTGACTGGTGTGGTAAGCAGGAAGAACTTCTCTCTGAAACAGCACTCCTTTGGGGCTGAGTTCACAATCAGATGGCTGGCCACAGAAATTATTGAGTTTTCTCAGAAGCTTTAGGTTTTGAGCATCAGGGAAGCTAGTGAAATTTTAATCTCCAAAGTACTAACCATAATTTTGTGATTTTTAAAATACAGATGCACCCCTTTCTTTTAATTACTTCCTATAACCTTAATGTATACACTTCTTTTTATTATTTATTGTATCATACTGTTCTTCCCTTTTATGTTGGAGTTTCTTATCAGAATCTTAAGGTTGCTGGGTTTTTTTATATTTCACAGGCATAAAAGCCCAGCTTTGAGGGTGGGTCTCCTTGAATTCTCCTCCTTCTCACATCATAGCAAGGAGTCAATGTCCTTTTTTATCCTCAGTTCTTTAAACCAAGTAGGTCCCGTTGGTCTATTTCTTGCATGGCCACTCTCAAAAGTGAATAATGTACCTGAGCTGAATCTTTGCCAATGAGAAGTACACTGGAAGAAATCATTTCACATGTTTTACAAGTTTTACCCTTGGCAATGCAACCTAGGATGACATTTCTCATTTTTGTAATATAACATGGTTGGCCAATGTCCATACTTGTCCAGAGCTTTTTCTTCAAAACTGCTCAAGAAAGTTGCTCCCTATCCTGTACCAATAGGGATGATTCATCCCACTCATATAGCATGTCTTTGGATAATTTTAATTCTAGCTTCCTTTTAATTTAATCTTATTTTTAATTCCATGTTCAAATTTGCCAGGAACATTTTTGAACTCTATTTTTGTCATCAAAAGAATTTCTGGCTTTAGTGGCATTTGCAATTTTAATTTAAGAATTAATTACTAGAAACCATCATCATTAGTGCATTGCAAGATGAACCAGTTTGAAATCCTTGAAAAGAATTAAGATTTCATGTCATGCCACCTCTAAATTGTAATAGAGGTCACACAGATGTGAACTCAAAGTCACTTTAGACTGATGAAAGAGTTTGTTATTTACTTATCTCCAGATTTTCTGGTGTCTCAGGCTACCCAGGGGTCTAGCCTGTACAAAGGTCTACCTCTTAACACCAGGGGAACATGCAAATGGCACCGAAACAGAAGGGTTTATTCCTGATTCTGTTCACTTTTCATGTTATTGTCTATGGGGCTTTTTTAACATTATTATGTTACTACATTACTAGTATTGCTATTATTCAATTCACCAATAAATTAATTTTACTATTAAAAGATAGATTTGATTCAGTAGGTATGCATTACATTAAAGAAGGAATTCAGGTAAGTTCTTTGGGATTTCTGTCTGTACTTTTCATTACATGACAAATGAAATTGTTTCTAAAAATGGTTATTACAAGTTTTGTTTGTAATCTATATTTCAGCTTAGTTATTGAGTATTATGGAAAAAAATCAGTCACTATTCAAACCTCTAAAATAAAGGCCTATTTTTTCCCTGAGATGTTCTGGAACCATTTGGAGTGGCTCAGATTCTGTGCCCAGTCCTGCAGGGTTTCTGCTTACCCACGTGGGCTCGTGCACTGCTGGAACCCATCTGCCAGCAGAGCAGGGCTCTTGAGAACATGTCAGTGCACAGGGGGTTGTGTTGTGTGCCTGTCAGATCCAGAGCTGTTGGCAGGAAGGAGCAGACTCAGATTTGGATTTAAGCTTTGAAATCAGAGATTTATATAATTTGATGGAAAGAGAACAATTTTGTCATGCTTCTTTGAAGTAATTAGAAACAATTTTGGAGCTAATTTCTGTGCATAGATAGATTTGCAGGACTGATGTTATCAGTGCATTAAAAGATTATGCCATAGAGCTATAATCCCCAAAAATTCTTGTATCTTTGCTTTACTATTCTGGTGGTATTAACAAAGATGCTTGCATAACTAAAGTTGAATACATAAAAACATTCTCTTGGTATCAGATCCAAAAGATGAATAAACAAAGAGTGGCAAGGGGAGATAGTGTTTTAAAGACTAATGTGCCTGAAACAATTAGCATATTTCATTCATTTTCTTGAATTTCTCTTTTTTCAAGTGACAGAACTTGACTTGCAACTGGATATTAAGAGAAATGTGAGAGAGGAAGCAAGGACGATATTAAAACCCTGGTATCCCTGAAGCCCCTCAATCCCAAGAAAACTGATCTTTCCATCAGACCATAAACAAATATAATCTCAGAGTTGTTGGGGTTTTTTTTGTTTGTTTGTTTGTTTGGTTGGGTTTTTTTTAGGACTGAGCTAATAATAGAGCTAGTCATAATTGATCTAAGTCATGTGCTTACATTTTTTTTCAGAGGATTTTATGAATTTGAATGTAAAAGAAATTCAGGGAAGGGAAAGTTACCTAGGAGCTGCAGACCTAATCTTGGGATGCTTCTGCCCTCTTGTGACCATTGGGAGATGCTTTCTGTAGCTCTTAACTGCTTCATACATCACATTTATTCTTGTTCACCCTCGACCCTTCTCAAACCATGCTCTCACTGTGCCAGCAGGTGAGATCCCCCTCCATGCCTGGCCTCCCTGCCCAGGGGAAAGCAGAACTCTTTGGCCCTGTAATTTTACTTACAAAGGGAAGAGAGGGAACCAAACCAAGAAAACACCACATAAAAAAGTTTCTGATACATTTGTTTTTCTCCAGCTGCAAAATGGAGATTTTGCATTATAAAAATTAAGATAATTGTTAATGTAAGTCTTGGAGAAAGGTCAAGTAGAAATTATTATGGGAAATTTTGTTATATTTTTGGATGCATGCTTTATTTTAGGAGAATTGGCAGTTGTGTCCAATCCTTTTTATCATTATGGGGTGGTAGGTTTAGTACTGGCATCTGTTGCTGGGTGTGGTTGGCTGATGAGTCCAGGTACCTCCTTTTTGTTGCTGGTGCTGTTTTTAGTGTACTTGGGCAGAATATTAGTGGGCTTTGTTTACTCTGTCTCTGGCATTTCTCTTTCCAGAAATATGGGGGGATGGGAGAGTTGTTGGGTGTGGCATGTGGCAAGCTTTGGGTAAGTTTGTGGGAGTAGCTCTGAGTGCTGGTTTAGGGTAGACACTGTTGATAGTGGGGTGTCTTGTCTGTGGGATTGGGTTTTAGCGGGGTAGCTGTGTTCCACCCATGGGCACCAGGGTGGCTTTTGATTGCAGGCTTGGAGTTGTTGCTAACTCTTTTTGTCATCTTAGAACTTTTATGGGGGCTATTTTGGGGAGCAATTTGTGCAGTTGAGGGTAGACAGGAGTTGAAAAGTAGTTTAAAATAGCAGCTTTGGGAATTTTAGATAAAGGTTTTCTTTCTGAAGGGAAAGAACTCCAGGAAGAGGTATCATCTTCAATCTTGGGTTTCCAAGACCAAAGTTTTTATGAACCATTAGAATAGTTTTATAGTTATAAGGTGTATATATATGTACTTATATAGGTATATAAGTAATTTGTTTTCTAAAGCTCCAACAACAGGCATAGGATTAAGAGGATTATGAAGTGAGGGAGGCAGATTGTCTGATAATGAATGGGCATTCTGCTGCTTCGCTGCCTATTCATCTGAGAATAAAGAGATTGGCTACTAGGTTTAGGACGGGATTGTGATGGTTGAAAGGTTATTCTATGTTGTTTTGATTTCTGTATGAGGGGGACAAGGGAAGACTCCTACAGAGTGTGTCATGATACAGTGCTAGAGCTACCCAGCCACCACGGCAGAGGCATGTGCTGGCTGTAAGCTCTTGCCACTGCTCCAGACACCAGCTCAGGCCTTGAGAGATACATTTTGTGCTGACATGGTACCCAAGAGACAATCAATTCAGACAAGAGGACTGATTTTAGAAATAACCTTATAAACTCTTGGGCAACGTGGTATTGAGTGCATGCATTACATCCCTTATCACCCCCAGCCCTCTGGAAAGATGGAGATTTAAAGGACTGCTGAAGGCTGTGTAAAGAGCATTAAGTAATGGGGCATGGAAGCACTGGGATGCAAACTCAGGGTTAAATGTGTGGCCAGCAGTCATCCTCTTGAAATGTCTGCAGCTACTTGAGCAACCTTGTTCCATGCTTTCTCCTCATGTGTGAAATTATTACAAACAATATGAAGAATGTTGATTTGACATTGAAACACCAGCATTATTATCCTGACTGGTCACAGAAGAATTGTCTGCTAATTGTGTTTTTCATATAGCACCACTCACTGCAGCTGGGGAAGATTAAGGTCTGTATTTTGTCCATGCCTTAGGTTGAGTTATGGAATCATAATGAGTTTCTTAATGATTAAAAATTATAGAAATTAACATTTTAAATTAATTCCCATAACAAATTGTTATCATGCCTCTTTGCAAACAAAGAGTACCTGAGGAGCTGATGACTGCTTCTGGCCATTCTGGCCCCTTCCCTCCTGCCCTGCATCACGGGCTCTCACCTGCCCTCCACTGTACCCAGAGGGCACCCTGAGATCAGCTGGATGCTCTGCAGAATTCCTTCAGCACCACCAGGTGTCCCTGCCATTTAAGAAATCACCATCCAAAGCCTAACTTAGTAGCCAAAACCTTTTTTTTTTCTTTTTTTTTTTTAATCATCAGGAGTAGTGTTTCCAAAATGGGCAAAAATATGAGTAGCATCCATCCTCCCTGCCTCCCTTGCTCTCTCCCTCCATCCCCAAGCACAGAACCAAGATGACTTTTGTCATGAGTGTCACAGTCATATTTTCTGGAAAAATCCCTTCACCCAGGATTTTTCTCCTGGGAAGCTGAGAAGCCTCAGAGAAAAAGGAAATTAATTTTCATTTGCTTCTCCTGCATTTTGCTTCTTTGGAATGTGGTTGGAGATTGTTTATCCAAGAGGTGATTGTTTCATTGGTTTCATGTGAATTGATTTGACTGATTGGCCAGTCAGGGTCAAGCTGTGTTGGGGCTCTGGAGAGAGAGTCACGAGTTTTCATTAGTGTCTTTTTAGCCTTCTGTTAGTATCCTTTCTGTATTCTTTAGTATAGTTTAGTACTCTTTAATATAATATAGTATCATAAATAATAAATTAGCCTTCTGGGAACATGGAGTCAGATTCATCATTCCTTCCTGCCACGGGGCACCCTGCAAATACAATGCATGAGGCTGCAGGCTTCACAGCTTTCCAGCAGCACTGTAGTACACTCTGCCTCTGCTCTTGCCACATATCTGCGAACAGAAATGAATATGAGAACGTATCTGACATGACTGGGAGACATTTTGCAAAGAAAAGCAGCCTGGTACTCATCTGCCCACCTTCAGTGGTGGCTCTGAGTGTGTGTAGCTGCTCTGCTGGAAATTCCCATGGTTCCTGCACATCTTCTTTGGTCCTTGACCCTGGGAATGAGCATTCAAACCCAGACATGTGGGGTCACTGCAGAGGTCCTTCCAGCCTTGTGGTCTGTCTCAGAGGCTCCAGTAGCAAATGTCTGAGGAAGATATAATATAATAACAGAGAAATACAAAAGAATCTTTTGTCCTTTCTGCCCTCCCAACTTCAATTCTCAGAAAAGTCCTTCCCATGCCTTCAGAAATGCCCTTTCTGCCTTATGTTTTTATATTACAAAACAAATATTTCAAAATACTGTCTTTGACTGACCTGTACAGCGCCACACCATAGGCACCAATGGATTTAATGAAATAACCTGTATTCAGTACTGATTGGATCTATTAACTTTCCTGTTCTCAGCTCTGCTCCTCTTTTCTCTCCCCTGTGGTTGGACAGTATGCATACAGGTCATACAAAAACCTCAAGACAATGATGAAAATAAAACATCAGAATCAGCCAAGAGTTTCCTCAGCTGGGGCAGCTGCTGCATCGAGCAGCAGCTCTCTGGCTGAGGTGGATTCTTCCTCCCAGCCCAGACTCCACCTGCTCACTTCCCTCTTCCTGCTGGAACTCTGGGGCTCACAGTTAAAACAGCCACATGCCAGTTAACGGGGCAGAAACACCAGCCTTTTCCATCATGAAGAAAAGACTCCTGAATCACTAAGATGGCTGAAGCATGGAATATTGTGCCAGTTCTTTCAACTGTTCACTTCTGTATTCCTGATTTCCATATTAATTTGGTTATATATGCCTATCTCCAACTCTTTCTTTCAAAAGCATTGACAAAACTAACTGCTAACACACATCCTACAAATCAACTGAGATCAAGTTTAGAATTTAGAAATAATTTAGCGCATCCTAAAATATAAAAATATAAATATGGCAAATATAAATCTTACTGCTATGAAATCATTATCTTATTATAGGAGCTTTCTGCAATGTATATACCAAAGTATTTACAGTTAAAAAAATCTGGTCCAGAGTTGCTATTAATAGACCCTGAATCAGTAAATTTAGATGTGAAAGATGCATTAAATGTCTAAATCTGGCAATTAAACATAAATTTACTCATGTGAGTGGTTAAAAGGAAAGCAAGTTTTTAACTTAATACTACACAAGTGAGGCAGAGTTATTTAGAAACAAACCATTATAAAAAGTTGTCTTCTCTGAAATGATAATTTGGATTTCTTTATCCTTTCCTGCCTGGGAATTTCACAGTAAAGGGTAGCTGTAGTTCTGTGGAGACTCTGACCAGTGCCAACTGGAAGCATCACTTGGTGTTACACAGTTTCTTTTCTTTGACAAACAAGTTAATAAGCAAATAGATACAGCCTATTGGTGCATTTACTGAAACATGACCATCTAAATTCCTACCATCCATCCCCTCCAGTGCTTAATCAGATGATAATCCCCTGAGAGAATTAGATGCCTCATGGAAAGCACAACATTGCTTCCATGGACTAAGCCAGAGTTGCTCTGTTTGCAGCCCTTTACACTGTCCCAAGGGAAGAAGGAGTCAGGCAGGTTTAAAAACCAGCTGGAACTCGTGTCCCAGTGGTAAAGGGCTCACAAACAAGACAGAGAAAAAAGAAAATGTAGGACGCTTTCATTAATTCCTACTTCTTTAGGATTTAACGTATTCCTTCTGGTGTTAGGCTTTTAGAAGGGCTTCCAGACCACAATATTCCTTTGGGTGCTGTAATGGCATTTCTGGAGGCCAGCAGGAAGCACCAATGTATAAAACTTTCAGCAAGAGTGTTTTAAAACACAGACCAGATTCTATGCCATTTGAAAAGAGTATAATAGGAGAAATCAAGGCATTTTTCTAAAGAGGAGTACATCTGTAAATAAGAAAATGTCATCTTTATTGATGTATTGCACAAGCATTGACATAACCAAAGTGTCTGCACACAGGCTAATTCCAAGATACCATTGCAGTTTAGTATTATTTTTTATATGTAGCAAATCCCCAGACGGAGAAAGGCTTAGTAAGGAGATACTTGGAAACAACACCCCTTAAATGTTTTAGGCACATCCTCAATACTCACTTCATAAAGGAATCAGACAGGAAGCAAAATAAAAAATCATTGCAAAAAGAAAATTGGAAAATCAAGGGTGTTTTTAATTGAAGTAATTCTTTTTCATTCTGGAATTCCTCTGTCAAGTACACAGATAGCAAAATGCTAATAATTTCAGGTTAATCACAGAAGAACCATGAAGACACATCAGACAGCAGAAAAAGCCCTCTGCTCATGTCAAAGGGAGCACAGATGTTGGAGAGTCCTGCTGAGCAAGCAATAGCCCTGTATGTAGTCTTTCAATTTTAGTTAAATTTTGAGTCACAGTGATTTGGACATATGGGAACAAAACTTTCTCTTAATCACAGTTAGGGATCTCAGTGAAACTCAGAGATCTATGAAAGACAAATGCAAAAATTAATTAGGAGCTAGGTTTACAATATATTATTATTATTATTATTATTATTATTATTATTATTATTATTATTATTATTATTATTAATGTATTATTAAATAATATAGAAAAATTTTGCAAGGACCATCTGCCAAATGAAGATCTCCACTGTAGTAAGAGCTCAGCAGCAACAGAAGCCAAGAGAATCTATGTGAGAGAGATGCATTGTTAATGCACAGCTGCAGGAAACATTTCTGACCAAGCTGGCATCTTTTTAGTTACTCCTAGTCTCATCAAGAAATAGGAAACTGTAATATCCATGCAGCTGCTTGTTTTGTGTTGCTGTGGCTAAGGGAAAAGAAAACACGTGGGTGGATTGTCTGGTGGATGCATAGCGCAAGTGAGATAAAAATTCTGATTAAATATTTACACTCAGGGAAAACAAAGGTGATTTGGGACATAAACTGAGCTGTGGTCTTGATTAATAAGGAAATGGTAATGCTTGCTTCAACAAGTAGATGGCAGCAGTACCATTTGCTGCATAAATACTCTCCTGTAGACTGTGCTTTTGTAATAGGTGGACAGAGAAGAATGGGAGTCCCTGTTCTGGAACAGACAGCTAGAGGCAAAGGAAAGAAAGCAAGCAAATAAGTGCAGTTCCTCGAGCAAATTCAGTTCAACAAACTCATAATATTGCATTTAGTATACAAACAAATATCCATGAAAGAAAAAAAACTCATTTTTTTTCTTCCAAATAGGACTTAATTATATTCTGTGCATGAAAAGAATGAATTGTGCCTCAGGTCTGTCAAAAATATTCTGACCATTATGAATCTATACAGAGCCAAGAGGAACACATACAGTGCATAAGGGAGGCAATTATCAGGCTGCATGCAAGGGTGTGAGTACTCTGCCCAGAGCAGGGGTAAGAGCATGGCTGGCAATCATCAGTCTGTGCACAGCACAGCCAGAGCTCTGTGTGTTTGTGTGGCAGAATGATAGTTAGTTAGTGGATTTTCAACCAGGTTGGAGAGTTTGCCCTGCCTTTCTTTCTCCAAAGGTTGTCCCTGCTATCTATATGTGAATGCTTTTTCTGTTTTAACAGCCAGGAAATAAAAAGCCTTTGGGGGTTGGAACCTGATTGCTGTCTTCTTCCAAATTTGGGTAAGTGAAGCTGTGAGTCCTGTCCCCAGCTGTCAGCCCTGCTACAAACAGCAGAGGGGAAGAGATGATAGCCAAGCACTCAGAACAGCCAAGTAACAACTGGAAGGATCTGCCTGTATTAATCTGGCACAAAGCAGTGATGGTTTTGGTTGTTTAACAAGTTTGAATATCATGGTTTATACCATGCTTTGATGTCCATATGTCTTTATATGGACATCAAAGTCTTTCATAGGTTGGTATACTGCCAGAGGTCTACAGGAACAGACCAAATACAGCTACACCTACAGGTACAGAATTAGCCGCTGTAGAGAGCCAGTGGGTTGGCTGGGTGAACAATACCAATACCAATACATCCACTGGGAATGGGAAGGACTCTCTCCATAACAGGGACATGAGGGAAAATGAGTCACAATGCAGTCCACACTTGTTACCTTTTATTTATTTTTCTAGCAAAGAATGACTAATGTAGCTATTCAGGATTGCTCTGAGGTCTGGAAATGGCATTTTTCTACTTTTTCCCCATGAAAGTTTTTCTATACTTCCCCCCCCCACCCCACCCCTCCAGATATTTCTGCAGAATGAAGCTAAGTCTACCAAAGGTTTAGCACATCGTATGGACAGTCCAGACATGCCAAAGGGTAGAAGCATATCATTTTTTCATAAATATAAAATAGAATTCCCATAATTTCTTTCATAATACTTTGCTCAATCTTTTCTTCCAATGTTTATAATGGAAATGGGGAAATTATGACCATCGCCTAAATTAAATCTAAAAAAACCTTCTATTACAACCTTTCAGCATCCACTGATGCCGGGCTGCTGTAAAGGCTGATCTTAGCTGACTGTAGCAGTGGGATAATCTAAGGATATTAATGATTTGAAGGTCTGCATTGTCACAGAGAAGGAGGGAAGCTTGCCAATATTTTGCAGAAATCTATGTTTTCAGCCATTGTTTTACCACATATCAGCATAATCAATTTTATCAGTTTATGTCAGCTTATCCTGGCTCGCACACGAGGGAAGTAGTTGCCTCAAGACTGACATGGGACACCTTGTCTGAGCTGGCCAGAATTCTTTCCTAACACTAAAAGTTTCTGTTGTTGATGAGGCATAGCAGTAACAATGAAAACCATCTAAGACTGACCAATACCTTCTGGTAATTATTCATTAATTGACTTCTGGATTGCATTGTGATTGCTAAGTCGTGGAATTTTGAGTGATCTAAGCAAGATAATGAGATTCAAAAAGGAAAAGACTCATAGCTTCCCTGTTGCTTACAAATTCAGATCACTCTGAATTCAGATCAGAAATTACAAAAGACAGAGCTTTTCATTACCTCTTTCCCAGAATTTCAATTTCTTCTTGAAAACATTACTGCATCATTTGTTTCATTTCATCTCAATACAAAATACAGCAGCAATGCATGAGATGCTTACAAACTGTAGCCATGCATTTGGTAGGGCATGATGAGGTGAAATTTATACTGAAAGGATATCTACCAAATTTACAGAACAGCCTGAACACCACAGGGACCACTATGACCTGAAAGAAACAGAGGAGGACATAGAAAGTTGCACAATGAGTTTCAGGTGAGGGATGCTGAGAACCAATGGGTGCAGCAAAAGAGGTTTCAGGCAGGGAGGGGTAGAGAGTTTGGTTTCTGGAGGAACCTAATTTGGCATTCTACTTGACACTCAGAAATGCAAACTGTTGGAAAATTTGCTACAGTCCTCAAGTTCCTAACAGTCCACTTAACATCCACATAATAAAAATAGACCCTGTGTGTCTGCCTGAAACATTACAGCACTTTGGTCCCAGTCACCTTTAAATGATCATGTCAAATTTAGGTGAGGAAGACTCTCATGTTCCTGTTAAGATCTACCCTTGCTCCCTTCTTCCACACATTCTTTACACATTTGTATTGACTTCCCTCTGCATTAAACCATACTATTTATGTACTATTTGCAGCACTCAGAGATTTGAAACACAATGATAGTAAATTATTTAGCAAACAATTAGAGGAAGGAGTGCAAACAAAACCACTAATTTCCAAAAGTATCTTTAATCGCTTGGTGCAGGCTCAGAACCCCAAGCAAATATTAAGATAATTAATAGCTGTCAACCTGTCAGTCACATGAAAAGCACCTTCAGTCAATTATGCAAACGTGTCCCTCATACTTCAGAAGGTGTGAGCACAGCTACCTGCTGTTTCTGTCAAGGTCACACTGACTTCACAACACTCTTCCCATGATGTAGAAGTCCAAATCTATTCTGGTAGCTCCTTCAGAATTTCCAAGCCTTTGTTCAGCAATCACTATCAATGAATGAAATGCTTGCTTTATATCTCCAGTGAGTACTTCAAACATAACCTTTGAATAACCTCCAATAATTGGATGACAGATGATGTACATATGAGTTTGGATGTAAAAATTGTTCTAACAAAATGCAGACAAGCACAGAGATGTAGAATTCATGATCAAAAAGGCAAAACAAGGCACCTTTCCAGAAGATGGCTGTTCCCGTTCTTGTTTTGCAGGAAAGGTTTCAGTTTATAGGACTTAGAAGTACCTTGTCACTTGATAGCAACATATTCATGCCTTCAATAACTATTGAAAATATTCAATATAACTGCAAATTGTTTGTGTTGTGGATCTTTGGGATTCTTAACATCCTGTGAGGTGTGCTTTCCCCCACCCCTTTGAAGCAATAACCACTAGTGGAGGGTGTGATGGCTGCCTCCACCTTCCTCTGGACTTTGGGGGCGGATGGCAACATGGTAGCCAAGGGCTGTCTGGAATGGTGACCCAGACGTCTTGCTGGTATGCAAATATGACCATAAGTCACTCATCTTTCCCTATAAATAGCAGACAGCCCAGGGCCCGTGGAGCTCTCCTGTACGGCAGCGGCAGCGGGCTGCACGCCAGGATCTCTCCCTGGGCAGGGACACTTCTCAAGGTTACTCCTCCAGGTTGAGAGATCCCATCCCACAGCAGATCCTCACTGAGTGGTTACAACATGATAAAGTTTGACTTCTTAGCTAAGAGGTCTAAAGGATTTACTGTGCATGTATAATCCTTTCAACCCAAACTGTTGAACAAGACTGGGACTAGGAGCAGACCCAGCTGTGCCTAAAGTGATCTCTGAGAAGGGGTTCAGAAAGCAGGACAGTCTATCCTGAACCTCATGATTCAGTGGGAGGGTCTTCCTGACAGTTCTGTCTGACCCTGTCCTCTATGCAGTAACTAATCAAGTATACCTTGCCAACAAATCTTGTTAAATCACTGTCACATTTACCATTGAACATTAACTCACAACTTTACATTGATACAGTATATGGTAGCTCCTTTCTTGTGAGTGAAGGGCATCACACCAAGACATAAAGCATATCTGTCTGTCTGTGGGTCTATCTATCTATCTATCTATCTATCTATCTATCTATCTATCCATCCATATGGGGGAAAAAAAAAGAAGGAATGTTGCTGGAGTGTTTCATTCAATACCTCCACCAAGAGAGCACTCTGGGAGGAGTGCAGCTCTAAACACCCACCTTCATTTTGGTACATCCTCATAAACCTCACAGGAGGCAGAAGGTACCCATATTTTTTTCCCCATTACTCAGTTTTGCTTACATAATACTATAAATCCTCTTCAGTTCTTTTGCTGAGCATTGTTGAAGATTACATATTTGTACTTAACCACTGTTGCTTTTGAATACAATATAGGTGTGCTTATACAAAATAAGTGTGCTTTAGTGCATTTCTGTGAGATTTTATTGCTCTGACCTAGTGAAGGAAAGCAGAATTATCAAGATGGAGCTGGACAGTTTGTCTTCTGGCATAGGACTGTACAGAAATCCTGGCATAGTTATTTGCATGTGGAGTGCTCCATGTATTAATGCTGAATATAAAGGCAGGCACAGAGTGCCTCACTATCTTTCTGAAGGATAGCATGTCTGTGTGGGTGCTGCATTAATCCTGTGACCCACAAAGGGAGAGTGCAAGGATTAGGTTTCCAAAGAAATTAGGCACCCAAAACCTATTTTAGTATATTACTTCAGCTGCTTTTATCACATGAAATCTTCAACCTCCAATACTCAGGCACTGCCTAGCATCCCAAATGGCCAGCTCTGTAGATTCAGACTCCTTGTCTCTGAGCAACTAATTTTCATCTCTGACAGAAAGAATTAAAAGAAAAGGGGGGGGAAGCATAAAAAGGGAAAAAAATCTTTAAGTGTCTAAGTTTAAGTAGCTCAGAGATATTTCAAAAGCTCTGAAATAATCCTGTATTTGCCAGCCCTGGAGGAGTAGGCCCTGGGAAGCAGAGTATGGCCTCTCCTCACTCCCAGTCCATCACGCTGGGAAGAGTCAGCAGCACCTCTGTGGGCTCCTGTGGCTCAGTTGCCCTGTCCTCTGAAATTGTGCTGGCTTAAGCTTCTGTTTGCTCAGGACTTCTGTCCTGCACTGCATGGCAGGCCAGCCCTGGGGGTGCAGCTTTGGAGACTCACTTGTGCTCCACTTGCATTTTCTCGTGAGTCTCGCTAGAATGCTTTGCACTTGCACCCTCAGAGTCTGGAGGCCACCCAAAAGAAACCAGCATTGAACCTAAACTCAATTTCTGGAGCTGATGCTGCATTTTGGGAGCTAGCTTATGCCATAGGCAATGAATGGTGATTTTATGGCCCAGAGCAGATTTACTGCAAAATCCCTTTCTCAGGGTGAGAAACAGCCTTGGCTTTAAACAAGGGGACACAGCTTTTCAGCATCTGGATGCTTCTAACATCAAGTATGGTAAGGGCTCTCTAGAGACAGTTTTCACTGGCCATTAACTTTTGCAGTGTGTCAGCTTTCCAGTGTAGCTGGAGAAGTCACTATGGAGCTCAAGGTGTTAGGACAAAACACACCAATAAGACAATACAATTCTCTGGACTAGCGAATGTGAGCCAGAAATCTTGGTTGACTCTTGTCTAGTAGAGTAATGCTGCATTTTTACAGCTCACAACAACTTATAACCAGCTCCCACAGCCTGAAAGAAAAAAAAAGTGTATTTTGCCCAGAGACAAGTTGGAGCTCCCTGTCACTGGACCGCAGCAGAGGCAGCAGCTGGGACAGATGGAAAGTCATGCCATGAGTCTAATGCTGATCCATGAGAAATGATTTTGCACATTCTGCAGCATAGTCAAGTGGTTTTGCAACTTTTTAGGAGACTAGAGAAAAGATCATGAACAAAACTTGAGTTGAGGTTTGAGGCTGCCTGTGACTGGTACAGTGAGCTGATCTTTTACTTTTAATTTCTTAGCCTTTGAAGAAGCAAGAAGAACCAGTGTAGCACCAGGCTATAGACTTGGAGCCTTGTCATAGACCTCTAGCAGATAAAGTGGGGTATTGCCTAAACATTGTCTTGGTTTAAGACAATTTAAGTGGGCAGACACTCCAAAATTAATTACTTCACCTTTTAGTTTTAACCCTTCCTTTTGTATCTATAAAGAAAGACAACTGCAAGTAGAGAAGAAGTGAAAAAGTAGCTGGTTACTAAAAAAAAAAAAAAAAAAAGAAAAAAAAAGAAAAAAAAGGAGCAACAAGAAAAATAACATTAAATAATACGTGGATACAGGGTTGCTGCATGTCACAGGCAACTCCTCCTCCATCTCTCCAGAGGATGAGAGGCGGCTGAAAGACTCCGGTGGCAGGGAAGCTCCGGGGCCAGAGAGCTCAGCAAACCTGCGGAGTCACTTTCTCTGCCTCCTGCCGGCTGGCTGCACCTGGCTGGTGTCAGCACTGCAGTTTCTGAGCCATCCATTGGTGTGTAGCCACAAGTGGTGTTCCCAAGCACTGGAACCAGCACCTCCCAGCCCCGTGGCTCTGGCTGCGCACCCCGCTGTAGACCGGTGTTGTGAGATTTGCCTTGGAGCACTTTAGCACTGCGAAATGCAGTTTCTTGCAAGCAGTCAAGGAGATCAGAGAGAACAAAAGCAGCCTTCTGCCTTGCTCTGTCCCAGCTTCCCCTCAAGAAATAAAGGGAAAGGGGAAGAGAATTCTCCCTGAGAGACCCTGACCTCAAAAGGACCTGGCACGCTGACCTTTGTGGTTCTGTGTCCAGCTGCCACGTCTTAGAGAGACAGCAATATTTTTGGGCACAGGTAGATATGGAATACAATAACACTTTGGGTTGCCCAGGACAGTGTTGTACGATCTGGTGCTCTAACAGAAAGATGAAAAGGAGTTATTGCCAGATTACTGTTCAGTAAGACCTCATTCCTCATACGTGCTCTTAGACAACTTTTCAATTCACTGAGAATTGCTGCAGTTGGATGAGCCCTCAAAAATTGTCTCTTTTTTCACTGTCTAGAAAGGTGAATAATTTTAAAACAAGTGGAACTCGGGAAGTATTTAAAGTAGAACACTACTCTCCAAAACTGCACATGCATCACTATGCACTATTGAGTGACCACTTCCCACTCTTATGCACAGAATTCAACACTCATTTATGTTTAGGTCTTGTACTTAAACTACATTTACATTGTCATTGAAAAGAAATTATTTTGTAAGGGCACTAAAATCTCTGCACCTTCTTTTTCTTCCTTCCTCGTACAAGCCAGAATGGTATAAGGAACACCAGTGTACACTAAGTTTAATCTGTGCTAAGATGTCCATCTTTCTCAGGGGAGAAGATAGATTGCTCTAATATGCAAGGTTTTGTAATAACAAAATGTCTCGCCTAAAATTGTAGCTTAGTTGGTAGATGAGGTAGAAAGAATTATTCCCATGTAGATTCTAACGTTGTATTTTAATAAATGTTTTAAATAAAGGGAAGGCTACTTCCCATGCAGTTTTGCTTTGTTCTAATGAAATATTTACCATGCTGTAATTGCAGTCCATCCCTCAGGCAGAAGAATACTGCCAGCCATGTAATAAATATTCTACTATGCCTAAGCTAGGCTTTTGAAAAAGAAATTTCTCTTAGTAGGTAAGAGTTGTTTGATAATGGTTTGTTCTGAGATGACCACTAAGGAATTTGTTCATTAAATGGATTCCAGAAACAGCAGGAATGCAAGATTCTTCACACACCATCACATTTAGCTAATTATTTATACATTCAAAAAACTTTACTAACTATGCCTCACAGAGGAGAAACAAACCACATGAGTCAAATCACCAAGTTACTTCTCAATTGCAAACACACTTCATAAAATCACCTCTAAAAATAAAGGAAGCTCTTTTGGAAACAGAAAAAATGGAAATGCCAGAAAGGGCAGTGTGCAGATTCAGCTAGTTCCCCACTACCATAACTCTGCTGCTCAGATTAAATCAGCTGAGACCCTAGATCTCCCTTCAGTCAATGCCAGAGTACTTTTTTCCCTTCCAAAACTATTCTAAAGGCAAAAAAAAAAAAAAAATCTAATTTAATCATAACAAGGACATCAAAACAGGCCTGGATTTATTTCCACACTCCACAAAGTCTGTGGTCAATGTCCAAGGACAAGGATCATGTACTCACTTTTGAGTCACATCCATGGGTGTTTCTCATCTCTCTGGCCATAGCTGCCCCTTTTCCACTGGTGCTGATAGGGGCTCAGCATCTTCAGACTCATGCCAATACTTAATTTCAGTTTACAAAAAATGACTACAAGCACTCCTGTAAAACCAAATTACTTGGAATAGCGGAAGCTCATGTGATGCTGTAAAAAGGCAGAAAACGTCACAGGAACTCCCATACTGCTTCCTATCTCTATTAGTGTTCACAGTTTCTCTGTCAGGAAAAAAACCAGGGTGAGGACAGGCAGGGAGAGAGAATGCAGCAGGAGAAAGAGTGAAGCTGCTCATTTCTCTCAGTTCTCTCTCTCCCACTTTGCCTTTCTTTTCTGGGCTTTGATCTAATACTTCGATCTGACAAATGGAAAAGAACAGAGGATCGCCAGGAGGTAGCAATAAATATGCAGCAGTACTTTCCTGCCTTTAGTTTTCACCTTCATTCATAGCAGAAAAATTGCCTCAACATATTCTTCCCTACAGAATGGGGAGGAGGACACTTTATGCCAAACAGAGACGTATTTGTTTCCTCTTAAAAGAAAAGATCAGCCTCTTACTTCTGTATTCAGAAGCGTGTATTTACAGAGTTGTTACATCGCCTACAACCAGACTTTAAATATTTATTGCATGTGTGGTTGAAAAATAATACAATCAGATGACAAGCAATCCTCCACGGATTCTCCCTCTGACAATATTTCAAGCCATGGGGGAGCACACACTACAGCTAGCTGGCAGCTTACTGCATGAGCAGCTCTGCAGGAACAGATCCTGCCTGAATGCTGGGTTCCTCCACAACTGGGAGGGGAACACAAGCCTAAGGAGACCAGGGCTTCATATCTCACAGAAAAGATCCAGACTCCCAAACCAAAACAGAGGGAAAGGATCATCACAATAGTAATGTTCAGTTTTGAATACTCTTGATGCACCACACAGAGCATCCCTGGTTTTTGGACTGCAGAATCTGTGCCAGCCCTTGGACAGCTCCCCATATATCCACAGAGGAGGCATCTTGACCAGTAATGAAGACAGGAGTCACAACGGATGGAAAACTCTCCTTTGGACAGACTAAACCTACAATTTGACAAATATTCTCCTGTTCAGGAGGAGCCACCAGTGTCACTGCAATAGGGAGCAATATCCCAGGAACTGCAGCATGTCTCAAAGGATCATCCAAGATTTTCAAACACCTTATGTGTCACCAGTGCTCAGCATTCCCCTCCAGAACACCACTGATGTGTTCATCTGTATTAGAAGAACCACTACTAAATCAGGCTAAGTCTTAAGGACCAATCAAACCTTTTCTCAAAGATACACTCACTGTACAGTGTGGGCTTCCTCCGCTGTCAGGTATGGTCTGGGAAATGTGAAATACTTTCTGCCCACTGTGTTAACTTCATGGAAGATGGAGCCAAATGCAAAATGCTCTTCAAAAGTTTCAATTAAAAATATTGATGAGCTTTTAGATCATGGCTTCTAGCTTTTAGTCATCTTTGTAGGAAATTGCAAAGATTTTTTCCTTGTTCATGCTGTTTCAACTATACCTCAAACTTAGCTCTATAAGAGGGTCCAGTCTCTACTGAATTGTCCACAGTGCATTGTACAATTGTATAATTGCTGCATTGTACAATTTCTTTCTGAGGTGGAAACTCTGAACCACACCGTGACACACAGAAAATGTTTCCTTCTTTTGTACAAAGATTTTTTGTACCTGCTGAAAAGCACAGATGCATAAGCAACATCTTAACATATATGACAAGTCAGGAAGATTTCCTGCTACTAAACTGATAATTTCTCTTGTGAATATAGACAAAATAAATTTATTTTAGTTTTGCCGTTTCCATTTTTCTTGTCTAGGCCCTGCAGTTATGAAACTCCTGATTAGCTTTCATGTAGAGTGAGAGTAGGGATCTTTTCATGCAGCACTTGGGCTGCCAAGGGCTTGTTGGCTTATTCCAGGAAAGGTGAAGTCATTACCTGTGATACTCTGTAAATTCAGAGATGAGATGAAAGCACCCCATAACTTCTCACACATTGGTGCAGATGGACCAGCTGAAGTTACTGTGAAGAGTATGAACATATCTGTCAGCACTGATGCAGCACCCACAACTCACATCCCTAGCTGCAAGTATGGGGATACTGAAGTAAATGACAGAATGGTTCCTTGCCTCTCCTGACTAATACAGGACAGTAGAAATACATTTTCCAATTCATTTTCACTCTTAGAAAATATGCAGGAATGCAGAAGTGTTATTTATGGCTTCCAAAAGGCTAGAAAAAGAAAAAATGTTGGCAAGGATTTTGCACAGAAAGGGTCAAACCCATGTTATGAGGTAGCCATAAAGAATGGAAATAAAAGCATCATGCCTTTCTTTAAAGGCACAATATCAAAATTTAATTTCCAAAGAGTGAAAAAGAAGAAAATATATATGAAAAAAATTTATGTTTCAAAGCACATAGGCTAAACACACACCAAAATTAAAAACACTCAAGAGGATGGCAAAATTTCACATAAAATTATATATAAATGAAAGGCTAAACTAGCCAGCAGAAAAGTGTTGAAAAAGGCAATGCAAATCTTAAAATAATACCAATGAGATGGTAGAGAGAGAGGACAAGGGGAGATGGCCAGCAGTGAGCATCCTGTGCTCAGAAGACATGCTGGGAAAATGCCAGAAACAAGTGGCAGACAGGATTTTCATTCTGCTTAAAATAGCTTCATTCCTTGAGAGACTCTACTGTGCTGAACAGGGTTATTTCAGTTTTACTCCTGAGAGCAGGAGCATTCTCAAAAACTTTTTATGCCTCTGACAGAAGGCACTCCTTAATTTGCCCAGTTTTGTCAGATGTTATCAGGGTTTTACAGCACTGGATTGAGCTATATTATCTAGGTGAGATAAGAGGGTTCACAGCCTTGGCCAGAGATACCCTCGTGCCTTTGCTTCAGTGGCATCCCAGCCTGGCAGAGCAGACTCCCTCCCATTTGCCACCCACCACATGCCCAGAGGCAGCTGGCACAGGGCACTCCCATGCCATGTGGTTGTATAAATTGGGAAAAGCTAAAGATTTTCATGAGTTAAACCCATATGTAACAGCAATAATTATATTAATGGGTAAAAGTAGTACTGCTGTTTGCAGGAAGATTTCCTCTCCCCTTCATGTCCTCGGCTCTATGACACAGGAGAGCCATGGGCTGCTTTCACCTTGCATGAACAAATCAAACCTTCAGGGAACAGTTTTATCAATTTACTTCCCCAGAAAAGTCAAAGCCCTTTTTCTCATGGGTAAAGGGATAAGAAAAACCCCATAAAATCAGCAAATGTCCAGTGCCCTAAGATATAGCCTTTCTCCTCATGGCAAGGGTAAATCTACTGTCTTTTCTTTTTGGATAACACTTTTCTTTGCCTAAACCTTTGCCTCAGGTTTATCCCTGTGGAGAGAAGGAACAGGGAGGAGCAGAGAACTTGCCATTGCTCCTTCTTCAGCTGGCACATCACACTCCCAGCTCTCCTCCTCTGAGATCACTTCCCTGTGCTGGCACTTGGTAGAAGCTGGTTCTGTCCGTCTTGTTTTCTTTTCCCAAGCACTCCTTGCTACCTCAGCACAGGGGCTTCATCAGTGTCTCAGCTCTGCCCCAAATGTGGCTGCCCTTCCTTCCCCAGGCTGCCCTGCTGGGCAGGGTGCTCTTGTGACAGGTTTCTGTCTCTCTGCAGCCAGGGCCAGCAGAGCCAGTCCCAAAGCTGAAACATCTCTGCCCTGACCATGAGCTTTGGCCTCAAACACAGGTGTAGGACAGAGCTGTGCAACAGAACATGTAATTTTCATCACTGACTGTTGTCTCTAGCTCAGACTGGTTTTGGGGGCAGCCAGGCTCACTTCAAGGGTTTCCCACTGCCAGAGCAGTCATTGACAGTGAAGAGTGTGCCGATATACCCAGCAAGAAGAATGACAACAAATATCAGAGGAAACATGAAGAAAAATTAATTAAACATGTGTATAAAAATAATTACATGCTGCAGAAGGACACATGCAAAGTGACATTCCACGGATGATTCATGCTTCCCTGCTTTGTTTCCCATGTTTCCTTGAGGCTTGCTCTTAGTCATCTTGGGGAGGGTGTGTTTGCTCTCAGAGCCACGCTGCCTTCACGGAGAGCCTGATCTTCACCACCAGCACAGCCACATCTGCTGGAACATGAGATCTCAACCACAGATCTGCCTGTGTCTTCGAGGCTTTTCCAATCCCCTGGAACAAAAAAAGCTCAAAAACCATACAGAATCACAAACAGGCAGGTTTTTAGGACCTCAGCTTTGTTACAGACTACTGCAAAGGTTCAATTAGATTAGCTGTGACCTTGTGAGCATGAAATCAGCTTGATCACCATCACTAGTTCTGTAAGACTAGCACTGCAGGAAGAATGGGATTGTACCAGACAATAAACTGAAGTGATTTTTTTTCTAAGCAGCTTTATCAAAAACCTCAGAGGCCTCATTACAAGAGACTCTGACATTTCCACCCCTCAGCTCTTTCTCTATTAACCTAAGTGTATAAGGAAGGAATTTTAGATGCCTTTGCAATGCAGCACTGACTGCAGCATTCAGTGACAGATTCCTGTATAGTGATCTTTTATGGCTCAAAGTGCTTCACCACAGGCTCTGATGGTTGCACTTCAGTCCAAGAAGTTCTGGTAGCTTATACCCTCCTGCAGAGTCCTCTCTGCAGCTGCCCTGGTACTGGGTCTCACTCACCAGCCTTTTTTGCTCCCAGCCAGAAAAGCTCTGCTGAGGGGTAGCTGTATTATCACAGTGTGGTGGTGATGCATTTCTGGCAAGCTTTAAATGAGGGAAGGAGCAGAGCTGGTAGAAAAGGCAAAGCATGGCAGGTATACAATGGGAAGAGCCCACAGCTGTTCTGGCTGTGGGACATGATGATGCTCAGCACAGCTGGTGACATTGGTGGTTGAAATGGGATCAGAAGATAAAATAGAGCCTTGGGTAGGGAAGAGGTTTCAATTTAAATCTGAAGCACATAAAGCAGAGAGAGCTAGCCATTTAAGCAAGACTGTTTCACTATGATGTTTTGTAAGGAATGGAGAAGGCTGATGTTATGAGCCAGGAAACAAGAAGGGAGTTGCAGAAAGGAGAAAAGGGACTGAGAGCGAAATTAATGAGTGCTCTGGGACATTTGTTCCCTTCTATTTCAGAGAAATACCTCTTTCAAGCAGCAATAACCTCCCTGAAAAGCAAAATGGACTGAGTGTTTCAGTGTGGCTGCAGGACACTGCCCTGCTCCAGTGAAGCACTTCAGCACATCCTTACTTTCAAGCTTATGGGCAGCCCAGAAAGCCAACAGGACCATGCACTTTCTTGGACAGAATTATGAATATAAATGCTCTGCTGGATTCAGACCTGGAGCTAGATTCTGCCTTCAGCTCCAGTCATGTAACTTCAACAAAGGCTGGGCTGACAGCTGGGAAACACCACCCTGTGTGTATGTGAATGTAATGAAAATGATCTTACCAAAGAAAAGACACTGAATTGAACTAAAATATTTAAATTTACATAATAAAGTTATAATTTTCAAGATAGTTTTCAAAGAGCCTTTGGATATATGCTGTATATCCTTCTGCTTTTACCACTCCTCTGGAAATTATGGCTTCTAAAAAGTACTTATTTTTAAAAGGATTCTATACATTTTGGTCTGTGGAGCTTGAATTGATTGATACAAATGAATATGTTTCATTTTTACAATTGAGCTATTTAATTTGTTAAAACTACTTCTCAGCAATGACATGTCAGCAATGTTATCACCCAGGACTTGATGAGTAAAAAGACACACGGAAGGAGGAAACCATCTGGTTGAAAGAAGAGTATCCATCCTCTGCACAGGGGACAAGACTGTAAATAAAAACTTACTGATCTGAAAGGATATTGGAAAGTACCAGTCAGATTCTGTTTTACTGTTAAGCCACACTTCAGTACATCCTCTGGAAACCAAGCATGGACTAATGGAGGAACACTCTGCATGCCTATTGATTTCTTTATTTAGTTTGCAGGCAGTGGAATTGGAGCACAAGGATCACTGTTTTCAGACCTTTTGCTTTATTCTGCAAAATGACAAAAACTTGTACAAAATTTTGAGCTCATTTGTCAATTGTAGAGATGTCTCAGAACTAAAAGTGGGTTTCACCTGGTATTAACTGTGCATTTTAATAACAAGAGATCTTTATCTTCCTCAGGTTTCATGGCATCATTCTAATTTTGCCACTAATTTTGTAAGGACCCTTTGTTTTCAGACAAGCAACAATGTTTGAATCAATTCAAATTATTAACCTCTACTAATGAAAGCCAAATAAGGTGTCATCCCCCTGGAAAATCTGGTAACAGATGAGGAGAAGGCTGAGGTACTTAACAACCCTCTCCCCCCAGTCTTCAATGGCAACCTCTCTTCCCACACCTCTGGAGTGGATGGACAGCAGGGTGGGGACTGGGGAGCTAAGTGCCTCCACTGAAAACTGAAAAGGGGCAAGTTTTAGATCAGATAGGAAGGAATTCTTTACTGTGAGAGTGGTGAAAACTGGAACAGGTTACCCAGCGAAGTTATGATTCATCCCTGTAAGAGCTCAAGGCCAGTTTGGATGGGGCTCTGAGCAACCTGGTCTAGTTAAAAGTTGGAATGAAATTACCTTACAACCCAAACCATTCTATGATTCTGTTATGATTTTTAGTTTTGTATCTCATTTTGTATCTCATTTGTATCTCACGTAGTTTCTGAGATGATGGGAATTTCCCAGCAATTCCATGAAGAATTTGTGAGCACTCCAGGCACTGTGGATGAAATTGTGGATGCCATTACTGCAATTCTTACACCACCATGTCATGTGAGTGCTCACAACTCAAGTAAGACTCATAGAAGTGACTCTTAGAAGCTGAGATACACTGAAAAATTATCCTTAAACAATCTGAGAATTTTAAGCCAAACAGAGTCAAATTTTAGAGAAGAAGATTCTCAGCTGGATACACAGCCTTCATTTGTGGTCCTCCCATTCACCCTGTCACATGGAGATGGCAGGAGTCTGAGGAATACAGATGCAGAAAACTGCTCCCTTTTCAAACTACCAAGAAGTGAGGCAGCTCCTGTTAGGACTGGATAAGGACTTTGTGATTGTCTAGTTTCTAGAAAAGGAAGCTGAGGGAGGATCTGATTGTTCTCTACAGCTTCCTGAGGAGGGAAATTAGAGAGGAAGGTACTAAGCATTTCTCCCTGGGATACAGTGATATATGGTCTGGGAATAGTGTCCAAAATTGCATCAGGGGAGATCCAGGGATGGCATTAGGAAACATTTCTTTACCAAGAGTGTGGTCTGGAATAGGACTGCAATAGGCTTCACAGGGAGGTGGTTGATGTCCCAAACCTGTCAGTATTTAAGAGGCATTTGAACAGTGCCTAGTAATGTGCTGTAGCCTTTGGACAGTCCAGATGGTTGTTGTAGGTCCCTTCCAACTAAAGTACTCCTATTCTATTCTATTCTATTCTATTCTATTCTATTCTATTCTATTCTATTCTATTCTATTCTATTCTATTCTATTCTATTCGAAAGTGCACATACAGGAAAATATGGAGAGTAGGGGTTTGCAGCATCACACATCCTCTGGGGAAATGGCATGGTCCCATTTTGGAAGATGTCTTTTCAGGCCACTTGAGTCAAAGCATGGGTGAATTCTGGGGATGAGGATGGCACCAGGTGCTGCCAAGGGCCCTTCCCAGCTCCTGAGAGCCACTTCTCTAAAAAGATGTATTTTGAGGAGAGACATTCAGGAGCACCTTAAGAAATCACTGGCTGCTTTTCTGTTTTATGTTAGGCTACCGCTTGGTGGGGTTTTTTGTTTGTTTGTTTGTTTGTTTGTATTTTTTTGGTTGTTTGTTTGTTTTTTTTTTCTCTAGACCAATGAAACCAGACAGAAACTGGTGACATTTCAAATTTTGGGATGTTAATAACTTGACTATTGTTGCCTTTTATCAAGTGTGGAGGGCACTGAACACTTGGTCTCTCAGGATACACCAAGGGCTGCTGCCCCACAGGAGAAGGTCAGCCAGGAGCTGAGCACTGTCTGTGCTCATCAGATTTTTTGCCTTGCTCTGTAAATTGCAAATGCACTGGTTCAAGGAGTTTCACAGCTGGACTATTTTTTTTCTAAAACCAAAAGAATCTAATACTGTATGAAGCACCATACCAGGGTCTCTTGGGCCATATGAACAGCCTCAAGAAATAACACCCCTGTTTTGTGTAAATGGTCATATACTTTCAATCTAAGCTTGTAGTGAGGTTTGCATAATTGAATAGTACTTTTGGATGTGATATATTTCTCCTTGTGATCTTTAAAACAGAGGATGGGTATGTACTGGAAAGAGGCTTATAAAACTTAAAAAGCAACAAAGGATGCAAAATCCATTTGCTGGTGTTTGCACAGCTCAGTGAAACTCTACATAAATATTATTATACAATTAAATAGAAATAGTGTGTTGGCTGACGGTGAAACAGAAAGGAAAGTGTAAAACATTCAGCACTGAGATTTTTTTAAAGCCATTTAGGGAAATGCTTAGTTTCTGATGGAAAATGTAGATTTCATATTCCTCTATGGTGTTTATTCTTTCATTGGTTAGGCTGGCTTTAGTATCATTCTCATCAATCACACAGTCTGAAAAATATCAGCTAAAAATAAGTCAATGAGACAAAGAGGAATAGCTTATTGTACAGGAAATTTCTTATTTTTCCCTGTCTGATTAGCTGTATCTTTGCTGCAGCTGAATTGTCAGCTAAATATCAACTAATGCCCCAAACCTGCAAATACATATTCATATGCATATTAAATGTAAAGGAATTTAGCCCCTTAATCTGAGTTATGTACATTAATAGTCTCAGCAGAGTGAGCTTCTAAATTATGTCCTGGTGTGTCTTATACAATGTCAGCAGGAGTACAAGAATGATAGTTGTGTGGTTTCACTTTGAATTTGAATCTGCTCAAAATGTGTATGTCTGACATGGTTTTCTTTTAGCTAATGCAAACATTTCAAATGCTCCTCAGTTTGCTGACATTTGTTTGAATATGCACTGCTCTAAATGATGGAACTTTGTCTCACAGAATTCCAGAAATAATGGTATCAAGTTATAAAAATACTGCTAACTATGTGCACTGGATGCAAAGAAAACCACTGACTAGCTTTTCTTCCTGACAAGAATGGAATAATATAACACTGACAATATAATCTTCATTCCTTTCTTTTGCATCCAGTACCAATGCTTTTGCATTAGCCATCATTATTACAGAAACAAGAATAGCATCTGCAAAACTAAAATTGAATTCTTTGGTAGGGGGGGAAAAAGAAGCAGCACATTAAAATTTGAAAACATATATAGTAAATTTTAATCCATATTTTAAATTGACAAAGCCAGAATTATTTATAAAGACTTTCCCATCAAGTTTTCAGGAAATAATGGTGAGAAATCACGCCCTGCCGCACAAACATTTTATTACATTTAGCCACCACCAGTATCAATCCACCATAATACCACTGCTCCTCAAGAAGGGAGGTGTTGGGGAAAGCAGCCACAGTGCTTTACCTGTGGCTGCCCATGGCTCCCACATGGTGCTCCTTGCATGTTTGTCCCTTAACACCTTGATGGCAGAGACTGACAACACCCAAGGCTTGTTATGGTGACAGCTTCATGATATCAAGGCCAAATGAAAGCATCATGACATTTAATATGTTCCTGAAGGCTTGGCTTCAGCAGCCATCTGAGTTTAACAAAGTCTCAGCATCACAAAAGATGTCTGCCTCAGTCTGAATGGTGACTGAGTCTGTGGAGAAGAACCCGGAGTTCAGGAAATTAACTTGCATTTCCCAGGGTGGGAAAAGGGCTCCCATCAGTGCCCTAGGCTGGTGGCCTTGTCATTGTCAGCCAGAAATGGATGCTCCTGCTGCTGTTTCTGCCCTGCAAGAGTGACATGGTTCCCTATCCTAGGAGATTAGACAAGTGCAGAGCTGTTTATTTCCCTCAGGGGGAAGGAAGTTCTGCAGCTGCCACAAGAGGCTCAGGGCTGCATGGGTCACCTTCAGCTGAGCTGGGACTGGTTGCAGAAGGGGTCCCAGTGGGCATAGCAAAGTGCCTTTCTATCAACAAGGCAGGATAGCCTTTCACTCTACAGAGATTGAGTTGAGATCCTGGCTTTTGCACAGAACACTTTTTCTTGCACACTTTTTTAACCCCTGGGTGGCACGGAGGCTGTGTCAGTGTGAGAGCACACAAGGAGGATGGTGTGTGGCGTGCTGGGCACTGAACAGGCACTCTCCAGGTGACAGCTCCTTTATGTAGGGCTGGATCATTGGAAACAGTTGGGTGCTTTCAGCTCTACAAATTGCCTTTCACAGTCTGGGCCCCCAGGTGAAATGCAGATAAGCAAACCTAATGCCTGAGACAAGGAAAGTCTTATTGGACACCAGATGGTTCATATGCAGATAAATGCATAGGGAAGCACGTGGGATTTCAGTCTGGTGTGGAGGTTTCCACACTGAATAGGTTTTGTTTCTCTTGGATCAGTGGTGAGGAAAGAAAGCTACACTGAGGTTCTAAGATCTTCTGGGATGAGCCTCCAAAGCACACAGCCAGGCACGGAAGCAGTGCAGGTTCTGCAGGGTCTGGAAATAAAGGTAAAGAGGTTTTTGTTGTTGATGTTGCATTATGCGCTATTTCATAAATTAGTAAATCTTTGTAAATATGTGCATTCTGTTCAACAGAAGACAAAGACTCTCAGTAAATATGAGGTGCTTACATTTATGTGTACTGTGTTCTTGGGCTGCCAAACAGTTCTCTTGGGAGGCAAGTCACTCAGAGTCTTGGTCAGTGTTTTCTTTGGAGGACTGCTGCTGAAATATTTTCACTGAAGTTCTTTTTTTCAATTAGACATATTTCTTCCAGAAACTTTCCAAGGAACAATAATATTTTTTCTCCACAATATTGACTATCCAGAAACAAAGTACTCCAGCTAGACCTCAAACTAATTAGTAAATTCTGCAGTGCTGCCTCCCTGGAGTTCTAATTCAGTTAATTTTTATCCTTTCCGTCGATGGGCCAAGTTCTCTGTATATGCCATAATTCACGCAGAAATGGTAATTCTGACTCAGAAGAGATGAGACCTCTTGACACAGATGAGATCTTGGGGCATTTGGGGTGAGCTCCAGTGTATAGATAAAGAGAAATACAAGACACATGGACTCAAGCAATGCTTGAAGTTTGGTTGTGATGTAATTGAAGCTTTCTTTTGTATTTTGATGCCTACTGAATAAAAATTTTACCTGTAGGCCAGGGGTGGGATTTGTCTGGGAATTCACAGAGTGAAGTATGCCCTAGATTATCAGAGAGTAATATGATGATGACGATTGACTGTCCTTAAAATAATAAAACTTAGGCCCATAGTAGATTGCTACACCACCGTAAAACAAAACAACTGCTTCCAGAATCTGCCAGGCTGGGTTTGTGCTCAAACTCTCCTCAGGCACAATGAGCCACACACTGCTGCAGAGTGCAGGTGGAAGGAGCAGAAGGTACATAAGTGGAAGGACTGTCCTGAGAGCCGACAGACAGGATGATACATTCCTGTGTAAAGATGTGGTTCCCGAGATGCTGAGTTTTCAATGCAGCTGTAGGAACCAGATTGGATGGCAGTAAACTGTCTGTTTTCTTTCTCCCAATCCTGTTGTGTGCATAAAAAATAGTTTTATCTTCTCCCTTCTTGAAAGTCTTCTGTATCCACCAGCCAACACAGACAATAATGGAGACAGTGTCATCTTTCTGTCACCTCATGAAAAAATATTTCATTCCCATGACACAGACCATCAACTACATAGGATATGTAATCATATTCTTAGTTGCCTGAAGCAAAAGGTGATGCTTTAATATCTTATTATGATCTTGGATATTAATTTTTTTTCTACTCAAATGCAAAGATGAAAGTTCCTGTCACTAATGGACTAATACTTCATTTTTTAAAATTTACTTTGGAAACTGTTTGCATTACATACAAGTCAAGCCAAAAATGAGACTGTTGGATTTTTCCTTGCCAAAGCAGATTTACCATTCAACACTTGTAATGAGAAGTTTTATTCAACTGTTTATAGAGCAGTTACTGACTATAAGGTATCCATGACATATATATTACCTAGTCGAATATTTCTTATAGGTGCATGCTGAAAACTGCTCACATAAAAAAAGCATGAGGGTAATTTGGCTCAACTGTCACTGAGCCAAGAACAGGCCTACCCACAGCTGCCTGGGTGGACACACCTTCAGATCCTTGTATAAAATATTCCTGTTCCACTGTCATTCCTGAAAACATATTTTTCCCCTCTCAGTGTTCATGAATACCAAATAAAAGGTAAAGAAATTGTCCTCAAAGGAAACTCTTCATTTTTATTTAAATGAATACTTAATGAATCTACTTAAGAAGAAATTGCCCCGGGATATTTCTAGAACTATCTGTGAACAGAAACCTGTAAAATTAAAATATTAAATGTTAAACTTTTTATGGAATGGGATAAACCTTTCTTCCTCTTTCAGAGGAATAGAAGTCCTGTGGCAGAGCACACTGCTGCTGCTGGTGTGGGGTGACAGTGCAGCTGGACACGCTGCCTCCATCAGGACTAACAGGCAAAGCACAGCCGAGAAAACGGAATCCTCGGCCCTTGATCCACCATTTCAGCCTGTTTGGGCTATTTGCCATACCTGACTAGCTGAAGGTGCTGGCCCATGTCTGAATAAATGCAACTGGGCTGAGCAGCAAAAGCTCCTGCTTTGCTTCAGTGGGTGAGGTGTCCTATGCTGTTTTCCAATGAAGAGTTTTAATCTGTACAATAGTAGAACCCCTAATGAAATTTCATTCATTAAGCATCTTCATGCCTCCAAGAAGAGATACTACTTTTTGAGACAGAGGGAGGCAAAGAACTATCTGGCATGAGACTTTTGACTCTAGGATGTCCCTCTAGAAGACGAGCATGAGCCTTGGGCAGATTGCTGTAGTGTTTGCTGGAAAAGGAGAAGTCCAAGAGAATATATCTGCAGAGAAGATCCTGGCAGACAACGGGCTGGCTGAAGTCAGGCTGGTGCCTGGAGCATGTGCAGGTGCTCAAAGCCACAGGCTGTGAGCAGCAGTAGTTTAAATAGAAGAAAATATGGCTAGTGGAGTAAAATATATTTTAGCCATCAGGATGATAAAAAAGTAGAGTTTGCTGATTGATTCCTTAGAATTATCAATAAATAGCTATAAATTGAAAAACAAGATTATCTTCATTGAGCTACACTGTCCTGCCCCATTATTGTTCCTTGTCCTCTCTGAGATCTGCAGCTCTACCAGCACTGTGCAAACACAAATGTTCCCTCAGCCATGCTGGCATACATGGCACTGACTTTCTGTGCTGTTTTCTACTTCAAATCTCTGCTCATTTTCTCACCTCTCTCACCCTATCATGTTTGTATTAACATGAGATTATTTTTGCTTTGTTTTCCTTCAGTCTTCATATTGGATTTCATTGTAATTTATTTACTGACCTTTTTTCTACTCTTAATGGTTTTGTTATTGACTGGATGATACCATAAGAGACTAAGAGGTACCCCTTGGGATTTTCCAGCCTTTCTTTTATATCCTGCACTGAAATTCTGTATTTTTGAGATCATTCCTAGACCCTGGAAAATGGTGAAAAACTCATTATTGATTCCAGAGGGACAGGTCTGATCACTAAAATTAATAAGATTCTAAGGTCAAAATTTTCACAGCTCTAGCTTACTTCAATACCAATCCTCCTTGTGCATCTGATGATGCAATCCAAGCCACAAATCAGTAAACAAGTAATTGACCTGTTTTCTAAGAGGATATATCAGAGTTAGTAGGCAATGTACTTAGGCAGCTTGAGGCAGAATTGAAGTCTCATATTTTTAATGCTTTGTATATTTATAGGTACTGAACTCTGAAGAAAAATGGTGATCATCATCATTGTACATTCCTGTCAAAAACACAAGTCAGAGAATTTCACTGCACCAACTCAGTTAAAGCACATGTCAGAGAAGCGTAAAGAGTCAATGATCCTCACATTTAAAATACACTTTGTATTTACAATCTGGATTTCACTTCAGCCCCTCACTATAGGCTCTATAAATTTCTCTTTTCAACTGTATAAACCTCTGCTCACTTCTCTCAGCACAAGTACTTAGAGAGCGTGACCAGATAGTGAAAGCCATAAATTCTATGAATTTTGCAATATTTTGTGAGATGCCTCAGTGTTCCTTTCATTGGCTTTTTCTTTTTTTAACTATAAATAGAGCCTTCTTTCTGCAACCAGTCTCCAAAGGTCACCTTACAATGTTTTGCTATTTCCCATATTAAGCAGCAATGCTTTTCAGCTGACATTCCAACTTCAAGTCATGCATGTGAGCATGATGTGAGCTTGCTTCAGACCTCAGTGAGAGGGCTGCAAACAAGACTGCTGTATAATTGCCGAGGAAAATAACATCCATTGTCAAAAGGGGCACTTAATCAAACAAAATTTAGCTGCATGAATACAAGTTTCTCCAAATATTTGGTTCATGCTAAAAATATAGCACATTTATTAAAAATATATATTTATAAACATTGGTATGAACAGACACAGATGTTAAGCAAATGAGAAAGGAAAAATAACCATGTATTATATTTCTCCCAACATTTTATCAGGTTTAGGCAGACCTTGCTCAACAGAATTGTTTTTTTCATGATTGCACCATATGTTCATTCTAAATAAAAAGCTTGTCAGATTCAATGTAAGTAAAAGCAAAAACCAAGAGAAAAAACCATTTGACCTAACAGACACGTGATCTGTGCTATGAAGCTATCTTTGAGTTCAATCTTTGCGGGTATACAACATACATTTCTAATTATATATAGTTTACAGTTTCTTTCTTTTTTTTTTTTTCTCCCTTTCTTTTCTCTTCCTTTTTTTTTTTTTTAATTGTGTTAAAACAACATATCCCTGGTGGATTTCTTCAAAGCTACAACTTACATAACTGCAGTCATTCTCCCCCAAACTGAAAACCAAACCAAAAGGGAGAGGGCAGGAGAGAAGAGTTAAGCTTATTACTGTGAAAAAGTCTTGTTAAATTAATTGTGCTTCAGTCTTCGCTGCCTTCAGGCAGTGCTTTTATGATGTGTTAATATAATACAGAGTCAATTCTGATTAAAGAACTTGTCAATAGTCAGCAATGTTTGTTGTCACTCTTAATGGCCGTTTTATCTGGTCTATTTGCATGCCTTCTAGTTTACAACGTTGTATAAATATACACAAAAATGATCACAATGAGGTTCAGAATTGTCCCAATAATTCCAAGCATGGCCAAGATGGTTTCTTCTTTGCTTTCCTTTTCTTGACTGCCTTTATCTTCTTCATTTCCACTTGTGATTACCATCTTGGTGGCCAGTTTCTTTATCCTCCCCTTCAGAATAACCTAGATTTAGGAACAAAAACATCAAAATGGATTATTAATCAGAGTATAGAAACTCATAATAATAGTAGACCAAATAACACATTTTATTAAGAATTCAC
Source organism: Passer domesticus (assembly GCF_036417665.1). Lineage (NCBI taxonomy): Eukaryota > Metazoa > Chordata > Aves > Passeriformes > Passeridae > Passer > Passer domesticus. Next base: position 14,533,832 of record NC_087479.1, read on the forward strand.
TTGAAAAGAATTAGTATTTCTACTACCCGTTCAGTAAATAATTAAAATTATAGTTCAGTTATTCTGTGGTTTACCTATAACCCTCTGCTTATGTGCCAGCAATCACTCCTAGCACACACAGCAGCTGCTATAACATTATGAGACTGATCAGGAATGTACCATGAGGTGTGACTCCTCCAGCATCAGTGGGGACTTTGCCTGCACTGGGACCACAGGAGATCATCTTGCCATGCAGTGGAGACCCCATATTTACACTTCAGTTCCAAGAAGTAAGTGAGGGAAATAAAACTGGGAAGACCTTGCTTCTTTTTTTACTAGGAAAAAATTAGAGAAAGGCATTTTGTCTCCCGATGAGAAGGAAGACAGCAGTGACTTCTTAATAAATAATTCAAAATAAAAGCAAAACCAAAATAACATCCATCTTGGCTTTTATTTTCCTCGTTCTTAATGTATGATGAAAAGTTACTTGCAGTGCAGTGAGCTGAAATGTATCGATCTGCCTGCAGGGAGAATACAGCCATTTCCCAAGCAACAGCCCCAGCCTAAAAAAAGAAGTTTCCTCAAATGTGGGATGAGCCCTGACTCCCAGCACAGCTGAAGCCACAAACAAAGAAGCTTCCTTAGTCTTCCCACTATCTGATTGTTCAAATTAGAAATGGATAAATTCTTATCTGTGTTTATCTAACACTGCAAATTTTAATCACATGGGCAAACCAGAGTGTCCCAGAAAACTGAAAAAGGTTGGCTGGTCTCCCAGTGCCAACTGATCTGCCAAGATCTGGGTTCAGGCAAAGCCCTGCTGCTGTCTTCCAAGCTACAAACCATATCCCATCGTATCTCTGCAGCAGGAAACAGTGGTAGGATGTAGAAAAAAAATTATTCACCAACAGCTCTTGCCTAAAAGAGGGATTTGATGTGGTCCTTTAGTGGACTCTCATTCCTTCCTCCACTAACTCACAGAGCAAAACCAGGCAGTGCATACATTCAGGGGGGTGAGGACTCCACAAAAACTGCCCACCACTTTGTGGGCACCTGCCCTCCAGCAGGAATCATCAGAGGGGAGTCCTGACCTGCAGCACCTCTGAGCTGCTCCTGCACTGCACAGCCCCAGAGCAGCATCCAGAGCACTGACAGGATGGAAAGGACTGGGAGAGGTAAGGAAATCCTGCAATGGAGAGACTGAGAGGAAGAACTGAGGATCCAGACAAAACAACCTGTATTTTTGTCACATCTGCAAGTTGTTCATATATAGGACAGAGAGTAACTGCTGGCAATTTCCTAGAAGTGATTGATTCCCAGCAGGTACAAGGGATTATTGGCAAGTAGGGCAGAAGTCGGGCTCTGCAGAGACCTTTGTACGTACACTTGCATTAGCATTTACGTGTTTTGTCTTGTTGTAGCCAGTGAATCAGAGGAAAAAATAAGAAGGGCATCAGAAACCTGAAAGTTTCCCCACAGCAGACAGCAGCTGGGGGCACCAAGGAGAAGGGCATCAACCATCAGAGCATCAAACATCAGAGCATGATCACCCAGAAGGTCTTTGGATAACCTGCCCCAGGAAAGCAAAACTTCACAGGCACCAGGATCCTCACAGGGATATGGCTTCAGCCCTCAGAAACTGTGTTCCCAGAGTTCCTTCAGCCACAGTCATCTCCAACTCTTCCTTCAGGATCTACCTGTTCCAGCAGCAGAAGGGTTTTGTCATATTCACCCCAGCTGGTGTCCAGAGGAGGGTTTGGTTGCACCTGGTGTATGTCCTTCCTATCTTGCTAATTGCCACTGAGCAGTCAGTGGTATCTTAACAAGCAACTTGTCTCTGGTAAGCCACAGGAGAGTTCCTACCAAAGCCATTTACACTAACGTCACAACCTAAGTGCATCCTCTCCATGTGGCAAACCCACATCCCAGGCTGTGACATGCAGCCACTACTTCACCCACAGAGCCATGAGTCATTTGGATATTCTGTTCTTTTTTCCCTTTCAGTAACTGGAAGGTTTTCCCTCTGGCCAACTGTTTGCATTTCACTGTTTATTTGAGAAATAAAATAGGATTACAAATAAAGTCTGATAAAATCTCAGGCCTAGAATGGAAGGAGTTGAGAGGAGAGTGAAGTTCTTTCTGGCTGGTTCCCACAATAGCTGAACACTCTTGATTCAGCATACTGGTTCCCACAGAAATATGATCATACCCAAGCATCTTGTGGGTCAAGCCTTTCTGGCTTGAAAAAAGCCAGAGAAGGTACAATTTGACTCTGCATCCCGTGCTTTGGGCAGTTTCCCATTCACACCAAAAAACCCACAGAGAGTGGAGCAGAGCCCCAGCTCAAGGGGCAGCTTGGCTCTGCAGCCTCTGGCACTCTTAACTTTGGAACAGTGACCCTGCACCACATGCACTAGGAAATCCTGACTCCAGGATTAATGTGAACAGAGGCAGCATGGGGGCTCAGACAGCATCTGATCTCCTCTTATTAGCATTCTCATTCTTTTGCTAATAAACTGTGCAGCACGAAGTCAATATCAAATTCTCTCCTGCAGAACGCTAGATCCTAAAATTAACATTAATCTAAAAAGTAGCTAAATAATTCACAAACGAAGGAGACATATCAAAGGCTATTAGATATAATGACAAAGCCTCTGGCTTAGCAAATCCTTGAGTTGTGAATTTTTTGTAAGCTAAGAAATTATTTTGGGGATGTAACACCACATCTTTGCCTTATTATTAAAGTCTCTCCCAGGCACCATTAATGGCTAATGAGAAATGCAGAGGTCCTTGGGCTGCACGATCTCTGATCTGAGGCTGTACAATCACATTTTTCCTCTTTGCAAGTTGTACTTATTAGCAAGGAGATAGTGGGTGGTTTCAGTTCAGGTGACATGAGTCAGACTGTCAGGTTATTTCTGTCCAACTAAGAGGCCTTAAAGAGGGAGAAGTCCTTAGTGTGATGCAATGAAATGTGCACAGAGAAGCTGGTGGCTGGAACATGATGAATGCTCCATCAGGGGGGATCAAGGGGGCATCAGCAGCTGAGAGTTTACAGAGGGGCAGATGCACAGTGTGATTTGTTGGAGGTTGTCTCTATGTGCCTATGTGCTGTATTTGGATCACACTATGGTGCAGCCTGGGACTGCATTAACTGCATCTTTTTTGGATGAAACTACACCCAAAAAGAGTGCTTTCAGCCCATGGCAGTAGAGATCCAGACAAAAGCTGGTGTGAAGTAAAACACCCAGAAAACACATAGTGTGGACACTGGCAGCACAGGTTTCCCTGGAGGGATTGCCCCAGAGGGTCTGCACTGCTCTCCATTTTATACATTGTCTAAGCTACAAGAGGCAGCACACAATGGCTTGGTCTTAAGAGGAGTTTAACATTCAAACAGGACATGACTGGGACCAAACACAATTATATTAGTACTTTGCCAAATATAGCACTGTTGAAATCAAGGTAAGCGTTGACTTTGTACAATGAGGAGACCAGAATGAAAATTACTTCTCCATATGTAAGGAATGACCTTGGGAGAAGAGCAGCACTCTCCTAATGGCAGACTCAAGCCTTTAACCTTCACTCAGGTTTCATTCTCAGAGCAGCATTTTTGCTGGCTGAGGTTTGTGGGTGTTTTTTGATACTGGGGAAATACTTGCCATCAGTTTTAGTATAATTACCCAAATTAAGAAAATAGAAAAGTCATCTAGCTTTCTGGATACTTTTCTCAGTCTTGATTATTCTCTTCTAGAAATGGATTTAATTTATTTGACATTATTTAATATTTTTATGATTCTTATGACACATTTTCCCTTTTATATTTTTCTGGTGGTACTTCAGGCTTGACAGAAACATTCTTTTTTCTTACCCAGAACCACGGCTAGAACTGCTCAGATAGGAGGGCTAGAGAACACTAAATTTGCCATTTCTTTTAATAACTATCCTTCTTATTTAATTACTACCTCATTAGGAAAGTACTTTCCTGCCACATCAAAATTAATGTCTTTCCTGCTTCATTTTGTAAGATTCATCATTAACCCAACATCAGCCTTTGTACAGATATGTATTCCAAAAAGCTATCCATTAAAAGATAAATATTCTGTGTATTCTGTAGTGCACATGGGAGACAAGGACAGTTCAGTGGTTAGAACACTCCTTGAACTATTCATCTCCTTGCACTTTTTCTGAATTTATTCCTTACATCTATAGGAAATCCACTCATTCTCTCTCTGCCTCAGTTTTTCATCTGTGGGATTCTTTGAAGAATGGGTTATTCAGCCTGCAGCAGAAAATGGTCCATAACAAAAGAGGGGCCTCACAAATATTTCGTTTCCTCTCTTTTGGAATGAAATAGTCGTTCCAAAAGAGGAACACACTAATGTGAAAAGTTTTATGTCCAGCTGTGCTATGAAATACAGGCACTGACATCTCCCCAAATCTGGGGAACATTCTGCACATCACTGCCATTGAAAACAATCCAATGAACCAGGAAAAACATTTCTAGCAAAAGATCTTTTTGCATCTCTTCACTGAGCATGACTGATCTAAAGGTGACGGCTTGATGGCAGGGCTTTGGAAAAGGCAGTAGCAAGTGCATGTTTGAGAATTTACTGCAGTATGTTTGTCACATCAAAGGTACAAAGCACATCCCTCACAAAGCACCTGCCCTGACATATCTGACAGTTTTTGAATATGCTGGCACCTTGACTTGATCTTGAAAAAGTTTTGTAATATTAAATCATTTCTCCTCTAAGTCATTATTTATGAGCTCCCCCAAAGAGGCTGCAAGTGGAGGGCTCAGCCAGCAGAATCTGAGCTCCTGGGAACTCAGAGAAGGGGAGGATCACCCAGGCTCTCCTGGAGGCCCTCAGTGCTCCTCTTGATCAGCCCCGTGCTGTCATGTATTATCTGGCACCCTGAAAAACAAGAATGGAAACTTCTGAAAACCTCCCAGGGTCAGATGCTCAGCTGGTACAAAGCAGTCTTCCTCCCCCAGCTCAGCTCAGCCACCTCCATTTACATCAGCTGAGAATGTGGCTCCTTGTTTTCAATCTACCTTGAATATCAGTGAGCACAAATTTTGTATTCTTAATCCATAATCACAGACAATCACCAGCCAAATTGTTTTGATATTTAAACTTGTTTACAGTCCCCAGGCTATTAGTTGTGATGACACATTAAGAGATAAGAGAGCTTTAATTTTCTGAGGATAGTTCCACCCTCTGGGGATAAGAAACACGCAGCGGAAACTTGTTTTGATTAGCAAACTGAAGAGGGCACAGAAATCATACACAGCAGAGTGTGAGTGCAGATGCTGCTGGAGCTGACACCTTCCCTTATCTCACAAACAAGTGCTCGAATTACCAAGCAGGGAGGAGAGGCTCCTCGAGGATTTAACCTCACTTGAACATCACAGCCAAATGCAGTTTTGTTCCTTTCCTCCTAGTAAGAACTTAAAACCTCGTTTTCCTCCAAGGGCAAACTTGGGAACTTGGGTGCTTGGCTTAAATCCTGGACAGCCCCCAAGCGAGATGCTGAGCAGGGCATTACGTGCTGCTGCTTGTGATGTACGGAAGGAAGGCACGCTTGGCACACACATTTGTGCTTGTTTGCTGTTCTTTTTGTAGGGATTACATTGTCACATTCTCACTTCTGTGACGACTTTGTATCTGCACTTGATCCTTGTGCTGTTTTTGCTGGACAGTCCTGTCCTAAACTCCAGTAACACAGTGTGCTGTCAGCTATCAGTCAAGATCCTGCTCAGAGAAGCACTGGTAGGTGCAGGGAACCACATTTGCTTTTCTTTATAGACTTGGATTTCAGGGAACTGAAAGATACCAAGTAAATGCTAGATGAGGCCAAGAGAAGCTCTGGGGTTATAAGGAGCTTGACTAAAAGCTCATCCAGGCACAGCAGCGCGCACAGGTACTGCAGAGTATATATGAATAACAGAGGAATCAAAATGGAATGAGCAGAAATTAATAAACAGTAGAAGTCAGTATACCCAAGAGAAGCAAAGACCTGCCATAAGAGAAGGGAGAGGGAAAATGAGGAAAGGTGCCCATGGGGAGGTCTTTCATTAGAGAAAAAAAGATCAGAAGGAACAGGAATGTGAGCCAGGTTCAATAACACTCCCCAGCAGTGAGCAGAGAGAGCAGTGCCTAAAGCGAAGGGATGTCTCAGAGGAGAGGACACAAGCACTTATGTAGTCCTCAAGCAGGAAAATAAACCCACATCAGACTGCTGCTATGCTGCAGGTTTTACTCAGTGGGAAATACTTGCTATTTATAGCACTACAGGATATTTCCAAAGGTCTCAGCAATGTGAGACCCCCTCTAGAATAAAGGGAAGCACTCAGCAGCAAAGAGGTTACTCTGAGAGGGCAGAATTTAAATAAGTAATGTATTATAGGGCTCATCCTGCTCTTCACCTTGGGTCTGATCCAGTTTGTTCTGGCAGCAGTTTTTGTCCCCCAGGCAGCTTAGAACTCAGAGGAGCAAAAGGACTTGCAGCCAGTTTTACAGTTCTTCCTTCTCCTTGTTTATGTCTCTGGGACTACTCACAGCTGTGATATACGCAGGATACCTAAGCTCTATTGTAAAGAAATCAAATATTTTCCATACAAATATCCTTATCTTAGAAACAAAGCTGTAATCCACAGCAGAATAATGATCCTCAAGCACCAGGCTGTTAGTACTGTGCAGGCAGTGCCACCCCCAGACCCACTGACAGCCTTTGGTTCCTCCACCTACAGCAAGGCTTCCCACATCAGGATTCCTAAGGCTTCACAAGACCCAGTTTCCTGGATTGTGGAAGAAACAAACCTGACCAAAGGGAGAGCAAATTACCCTTTAACCCACAGTCCTTTTCCTTTTGGTATGAGATTCACTATGAAGAATGAATTGTTACAGATCAAAATTAACAGTCTATATAAAACACAACTGGAGGAAGCATTTATGATTAAAAGTCCAAATTTAACAAGTCCAGAGGTTACCAATTTTCCGGTACAACCTGAAGAGTGGTGAAAATTCAGTGTGCTTCTGTTTGGTTTAGACTGGCCTATTTTGTGTTCACCACCCATCTTCCTGATACACAGCACTTTGCTTGGTGCTCAGTGCTAATGCTCAGGAGCAGAAGCATTTGACTCTCAGTGGTACTGTAGCACACACTTGCCATTTTCCTCCTTTTAAATACTCATTATTTCTTTTCAGACCTTTAGATTTCCACAGTAACACTTGTGCAAGTATTGTTCAGTTTTATTAGAAAAAGTCAGATGGTCCAAATTTTGCTTCTATTTGTTGCTCACATAGAGGAAAATTAAATCCTGGCTTGTTGGAAGTTAGTGACAATACTCTCTCACATTTGCTGAAATCAGAGTTCATGGGCTGCCTTTCACATTAAAAGGCAACAAGAAAGCCTTTAAGCTCAATAAATGGAAAAATTGGTTGAATAAATTAAAAGCAAGGAACAACTTTATCCCAGGAGTAGTCAGTAGTTAAATTAGTGCATGGATGCAGCTATTTTTAGTAGCATCTTATTCTTTGACTTTGGTCCCCAATATTGTTTTCTTTCTGTTTTGGTATTTTGCAGCCTTCAGTGAACTTGTCACTACAGTGTCCTCTAGCAATGGTGTCAAAAGATAATTAAGGGACTTCTAAAAAAGTATCCACTTATTATTTGAATTTGTTTTTCACTCCTCATTAGGCAATTTGGGACAAAATGAGTAATTGGCTTTTATTCTTCAGGCCACCTAGAATGTTGTAAGTCTATTACCATATCTCTGTAGCCATCTTTTTTCAAGACTGACAAATCCCAGTCTGTCTGGTGGTATCCTTGTACAGAGGCTATTCCATGCTTTTGGTTATTTTTCTTGCCTTTCTGTCTGGCTTAGCTGTTAATATGAAGGAGTTTTAAGCAGCAGATGGCAAAACCTTTCTGGGCTTCAGGTATTAATGTCCAGCCTGTGAGCTGAAGCTGTACTGTGCTTACTCCAAAGATTTTGTCATTTACACATATCAAGGTTGGCAGAAAGGACACTTTTCATTCAAAGATGAAAAGAAAAAGAAATAAAAAGAAAAAAGAAAAAAGAAAAAAGAAAAAAAGAAAAAATAAAACAAGAAAAAAAGAAACTAACAATTCTCCCTACCACACACCAGAAATTATGATAAAGATTTGAAGTTTGAAGCCAGAGCTCTCTCTTCCAGTCTTTTGCCCATCTTTCCTGAGGTTAAAAAAAGCAGAGCAATAAAAGTCTATCATGAGCACATTTCAATGCTGAAAAATTCAGATATAAAAAATAAATAAACAAACCAACAAATAAATCTGTAGAACTCCTCAAATTTGCAAATTTTTTCCCCAGATAAATGTGTAGTATTAGCTGAGAAAGCTTTGTGAAAGAATGAGATGCTAAAGTATCACTATAATTTCACTATTTTTCTATTTCAAGGGCATCTCCAGGCTTGTCTTTTAGGAGCAAAAATACATTGGAGCCCTGTACAAGGAAAAAATGCAATATCCAAGTCTCAGAGAAAGACAGGTCTCCGTTATCTGCCAGAAGGCACATAACCTCTGTCATAAGCAATTTGAAGATCTGCCCTCACCACTGCATGTTGGAATGGAAACTGAGCTGCTTCAAAGACATTTAAGAAATATTAAGAGAAGGAAAAGTGACATAAATTTATATTAATTTGTTGCTATATAATATCTCCAAGTTCAGCCAAGGCCAGAAGATAATTTGGCCTGTAATGGATCAAGCTACCTTTAACTCAGATGTGACCCCCTCCTTACAAAACGAATGTGCACCAGAAGAGCATTCAGGAGCCTGAGGGATATAGAAGCAGAGTTTCTCTAGGAAAGATCTTTTAGTGTGTAGGTAAAACAACAATCTATAAAGCCTAAAATCTCCACTGTTACTTCCATCTATATCTTTCTTCCAAAATTAATTATTAATTATGGGTACTTTGAGGGACACTGCAAATAAATCTAACCAACTACACTTTCTGATTTAGGAGAATTATGTTCAGGGGTTTTTTTTTGTTTTGGTTTTTTTTTTTTTTTTTTTTTTTTGTTTTTTTTTTGTTTTGTTTTTTTTTAATATAATTTTAAAATTATAACTGTTTGGTTTGAAATTATACTTACCAGCCATTTGCCTCAGGAAAAATATATATTTTTAAAAAGTCACCTAATTTTGCTGTTTATAGGAATGATACTTGTAAACTAATTTTTTAATCCATATAAAAACCTGACAACTGTTTCTGTGAAATACTCAAATATCTTCACTTTGAAGCAAGGACTGTATTTTCAATTTTACTGTAACTGAGATGGTATGATATAAGTGCTGAAGAAGGTCTTGTGTGTCTGAAAAGATGTTTATTTTTAAGTGATGGGTTTTGTAAAGGAAATTACTTATCTTGTAATTTCTTTTCCCGTTTAATTACTCTCCTAGCCCAGTGCATCCTTGCAGCACTCCAGTAGGTTGAAATGACATTGACAGTTTTCCATAAGAAAATCTGAACAGCAGAAGGTTTTCATTTTGCTTTTAAAAATAAATTCTTTGGGGTTTTTGTCATTAATTTACAAAGTCCACCCAAAAATGCCACAATTAAAGGTGATCCAGAAAGAATTCAGTCTCCATCTGTTCATGCATTATCAGGTAGGCTTTAGAAAGCACTGAATTACAGCTTCAGTCAGAGCACCACACATTTCCCATAGAGGAGGAGAAAAATAAAGCTTTTTCTTGTAGAATGTTTCAATTTATTTTTTTTGTGTCAGAATTCAGAGGTGTCAGGAGAATCTGAGAAGAATCTGAGAAGCAGTGTTTTGTCTGAAAGTCTGAGACGCTGCTCTGAGGAATGGGACAAGCTGCTCACACAGTGCTTTTCAAACCTGTTCCCCTGGTCTGTGTTTCTGGGGGTTGGACTACCTGAAAGTGGCAACTACTGGCCAGCAGTGTAGGGTGAGGTAATAGAAGCTGCAGGATGTGATGCCAGGTCCTCTGAAAAATTCATATTAGACACCCAGTTATGGATACTTGTAATCTTGCTCTTTTTTAGCCCTAGGTTATCAGCTGTACCAAGGAGCAATGATACTCAGAATTGCTATTAAGATGCTATAAATGGAAATTAGTCAGTGTTTGCACGTGGCAAGGACCCGCACGGTGGAACACCCTGGAATGCCCCAGTGGGAAATAATTTAGCCTTCACAGCAGAGTCTGAACTGTGCCTGGAAAAGAAAATCAAGTATTGAACTCACAAACTGAGTTATTTATTATGGGCACCAAGTGAGACTCGAATCCTGTGCAAAAATAGTCTGTGACTGATGCACCTGTGCAAGGTGGCAAATTAATGGAGTAGAGACAATTGTGCTTACAGCATTTCTTAGCTTCAAGTGCTGAGCTGTGCAACCTTGATAATGTTCTTTTCACATACTGTTTTGTATGTAATTATTACCTGTATCAGTCCAAATTTAAAAACAGAGCACTTCCCTATTGAATGCCTCTTTTAGGATGCATTTGCAGCTGAGTTTTAAAGGTTTCAATACCCTGCAACTCACACTGAAGGCTATTGGCACTGTCATAGCCACACCATCCAAACTCTGAAAATGTTAAAGCTGCTTTCAAAGCCTTGGGATGAGCACTCCAAAATGGAGGCAGCCAAAAATCCCTTGCCACTTGTAAATTATTAGATGTAATAAGATAAAATAGCAGATAATTTGAGGAAGAAGCTGGTTTCTAAACCAAAGTTGTCAAAGTAGGGTAACACTCCAGGCAACCAACTCCCACACCTTTTATCATCATCATTAGTCATTTATATTGCAGCAGCATGCAGCAACCCCTGCTGACGTCTGGGCTCAAAACCAGACACAGATAGTGAGAATGATACCTAGCCCAATCAGCTTCCAAAATTACAACAGTATGAAGTATAAGAAAGGGAGGGAGGAAGAACAGAAGGTTGAAGTGGGTTGCTGAAGGTCGATTTGCACAAACCTGGCACAGCTGGGAGAGTCAGGGCCTTGATCCATGGGAGCAGCTGCCCCTCTGGCTCATGCTCTGAGTGAGCATGGCATGGAAAAGAGATGGTGGCATGAGTTGTGCGGTCCCCTGCTCCCGGGAAAACAAGCTGGTTGTGCCAGGAGTAACACATTTGGGAAAATACAAGGGCAAGGTGACACATCTCTCCTTCAGATCTTGTGGTAGAGCTCTGTGGCAGAGCAGGGAACTGGGATTTGGGAGGGAAAAGGTCATAATTAACCCAAAAAAATGCTCTGGCAAGGCCATTGGGACAGGCAGTGAATAAAATAGCATGGGAAGAGCTGGTTTTCCTAATCCCTGTGCACTGGTGCATTGCTATAGCAGTGTTTGCTGTTGGGTGTTGTGGGTATCACAGGCTGAGGTTGGAAGGGACCTCTGCAGGTCACCTGGTCCAACCCCCTGGTCAGGCAGGATCACCTACAGCCAGTTGGCCAGGACCATGTCCAGAGAGTTTTTCAATATCAAAGATGGACTCTCCACAACCTCTCTGCGCAACCTGTTCCCCTGCTTGGTCACCCTCATGGTCATGTGCTTCCTCAGGTTTCCATGGGGTAGCAAAAGATTTCACCTTGCCTACGGAGCACAGCATCTTGGATTCAGTTCTTTTTTTCTTATCGCTTGCTCTTATTCTCTTTAAAAAGATACAATTTATGTGGCCACAGATCTGGAGAGATTATTTGCATATGTCTCCCAACTGTACAGAATGCCTAACAACCCAAATCTCTGTCTGCAGTGGGCACTGTAGTATATAAGGGACATATTTGATAGCTAATGTAATGCAACGTACACATCATGTTGCCTCAAGGTCATGGTAAATTGTATCTGTTTATATGATGCATCTTGACATACTCTAATGTAGTGCTAGTAATTCAAAACAGTGACCATATAAAATGTGAGTAAGACCAAGAACATAGCCACAAATTTCACTGACTTTTTGTATTAGAGAATTCACTAGCGTATTGGTGATTCTTCACAAAGATTTCAAGAAAAGAATGTATATTTTGCCACATTTTTCTTCAATGGACACCAAGTCATACTCCGTTCACAAATCCTTGAGTAAAATTACTGCCAAAAAGAAATCTAATCGGGATTTAAGACTCCAGAACAGAGAGCCAAGTTTAATCCTGTATTTTTTTTAAACATGTAATGGATTCATAAAAAATATTGCTTGCAATAAAGAGGCTGCTAACAATAAATAAAATATTCATAGTATCTGAATTATGCAAAACTGGTCATTGGAAATGATTGTGTGTAGGTCCCAGAAGCCTTATAACACATAGGGAGAGCACTGAGTCCCACTGAACGGGTGTGATAAGTAAATAAATAGCAACTTTCCTGGAAACAGTAGATTGGATAATGTTTCTTTAAACTTTGTTTTCAAAACATAGTGTTTATGTGTTATGCATTGTTGCCCAAGATGTTCTGCATGTTCACACAGATGTGGGTTTTATTCTAGCTTCTGTCATACCATGCATATAGGATTGATGTTTTCTCCATTAGGACACTTTGCTCACATTTGTGAAGTATCCATTTGGCTTTACCTGTATTTTTAAAGTCAGGTGATCCTCTAGGGATATTTTGATCCATTTCTTTCCCTTTCATGCTCTAAGGTGGCATCAAGGAGTGCTGGGATGAGCTGATTTGGAGAACTGACCATAATAGTGGAATAAAAGTCTTATGGTCACAGACCATCTAAAACCCATGGGAAATGGCAGCCCTGTTCTTCAGCTCTGGTGAGAAAAAGGACTTTCCTCAGGAAACAAAGCTGGGAAGTGAACACTAATAATAGCAGAGATATTCAGATGTTTTCAGTTCATGACATTTGAAGAAATTCTAACAAATAGAAAAAAATCTAAGATTTAAAAACCCAACCACTTCGGCCAAACTTCTCCAAAGGCTGTTTGAAGGCTGAACTGAATATTAATTCAGGTTAACCTGAAAATGCTGATCAAAATAATTCGTAGTCTAAGAGAATGGTTGGATTTTCTTCACCATGTAGGAAAGAAATGGAAGGCTTCTTGATGGACAAAAGTCAGTGCTGCTCCAAAGCTGGACAGAGAAATGGCACCTTCTAAGGAATACTCACATACACTGGTAAACATAATTAACCCATTCCAGGATACCATAGCATTTCCAGATATTATGATTTTAAGACCTATCTGTAATGTTGATTAATCAGGCAGTCATACTGATGAATGTTAGACGTGAAAGAAAAAAGACTACATGACTGAAAAATTGAATGTGCAAAGTGCTTTAAAAATACAGTGTCACTCTACCACCCATTCAGAAAACCTGAGCCAGAGGAAGATGAAAAATTTTATCTAAATTCATGAAGCTGCCCACTGTTCCAGAGAACCAAACCCTTTTTCTTGGTTTCCAGATCAGCACCCTGTTTTTTGGACCACATTCTGTCTCTGCACCCTGTGGTTTAAACTGATGCAGCTCATCTTCAGTTTATGCTGGTTGAAGAATTGCAGCATAAGCTTTTTAAGAAGTCACTTTGCAGCACCAACAATTTAATTCAGCTTAACAGAAACATAGAAATAGAAACAGTAAAATGTCTTTTGACCTTTGCTGTTGGCTACAATCAAACCCATGCAACAAAAAGAGCAGAGAGGAAATGTTGGACATACACTCAAGATGAAAAAAAAAATGTTTGGGCATGTAACACAGTACACTGCAGAAAACATTCAAGAACAATCCATTGTGCTGAGAATATTTTTTCTATAAGGCTGAAAGGTTCAGTGTCATCTTAGATTATGCACTGTACAAGTGTCAGCCATAGAAAAAGGCCCACCCATAGGCCCTACACTCTTGGGCAGAAGGTCACTAAACACTAGCAATTGATCTGTGACTCTAGAGACTCCAAGGAGGGGCACAAAAAGACACCAAATTAAATATGCAGGTTTCTTTTTGTTAATATACTAACTACTTTGCTAAAGATTATTAATAAAGCCTTAATAATGACATTGTCTTGTCAATCCAGTGTTAATTAATACCAATGCTGAATGAAAATAAATTAACACAACTCATAAAAACAAACAAAATTCCTCTCTATTTCCTCCTGACATAAAAAACAACCTACCAAAGATTTATCTGTTTGAAGTAATTTTTCTCCAAAGAATTCCCAATTGGTTAATTGCTTTCACACAAACCTGTCTAGCTTAAGAACTTAAACTAAGACCTACTTTGCTTGTCCTGTCAGTCCAGCCAAACTTCACTGACACAGTTGGCATATCCAACCCTTGTGCTCCTCACCAGGATTTTGTATCACTCTCTAAACCACTCTCTTTTAAGCTGACACCAGAAGGCATGTTGTGCATGCCATGGGTCCAAAGGGAGACAGTTCTTTTCACCCAGTGACTTTTCTGTTGAGTCTGGCATGGGCATTGCCTCAGCCAGACCACAGACCTGGCTCTGCATCTCCGTTAGCCTTTCTGAGATTTGAACTCTCCTTCTCATTTCCTTAGAACTCCAGATGTCAAGCACACAGAAATCACACAGAAACTCAGCATAGTGACTGCTGACTGAAGTGCCGCCAGCCCTGGAGTGAAGCACAGGCAGTTACAAACCACACAGCCATGCCAAATGGTCCAGAGGAGAGGAAGGGGTGAAGATTTTTTCTGAAGAGAAAGAATATGGCAAATTTATACTGGGAAATATCTTATTCCATGAATCAAGAGACGCAACTCTTCTTTGCCAAAAACTGGGAAGCCTAAAAGCTCATAACTTTACATTAATGCAGCAATTATATTAGCTTTCCTGTACTTTAAAGACCTGATACAAAAGTTTAATGTTTCTGGCTTTGCTTTTTAAATAGAGCATGAGAGTTACACTAGACAAACTCCAATTTAAAATCTCAGCGGGGCTGACAGCAGTATTGAAGAAGAAAGCTTTTCACAGTACCAGCTTGTGGACTGATTTTAATAATGGACATTTCATTTCCATAGATCCAATATTTATACTCTTGTTGTTATTTTAAAACCTGCCTGGGGACACATAAATCTGCCTGTATCATAATTACACTTACCTACATTTCATGCCTGTAATCAAACTAGGACCTATGGCAGAAGCCATAGGAATATTGGGCAATCTATTCTGCATGGATAAGACAGACTCCAGGTAATTTTCCAAAAGGATAATCTATTTTATGGATAATAAATTAACTTTGTCAATTTTTTTGGAAGGAGATTTTTTTTTTCTTATTTCTGAAAGTAAACATTCAAAGGACTCCTGAGTCTTTTTCCTTGAGTTCATGTGTCTCTTTCTTTCAGTTGCTCCCCAATTCTGGTTCCTTTCTCCAGCCCTTGCTTTTCTGGAGCTTGCAGCACTGTTTGGCAGGGGTGGAAAGGAAGACAGATGCAGGCTGGTTGAGTCCTTCCAAGAGAAAGCTTAGGGTCATACAGCTCATAGCTACACTGAAACCCCCAAAAATAATCCAAGAATCAGGCTTTTAATGGAAACTACTGGCAGTGTTTTACTTTTAGTACTGCTGCTTCTTGAACTACAAATGTCAGAAGCATATCTGTAGTGATGCACTGCTGCAGGCTGGCTTTGGGAAACCCTTCATAAAAATCTGTCAGTGAGGCTGGGTAAGTTCCCTCCTCTATGAAGTCATCCATTCTGGTCACAGCTACACTCTGCAGTGTCCCTGGGGCTAAAGTAAACATTACTGAGGAGAAAATGTGCATGACTTACAAATCCACAGCACTTAACCACATGCAGATATTTGCTAATATTTAAGAACAGAAGAGCTTTCTCATGGTAATTCTGTACTGCACGTACACCATGCTTAGCCAACACGTGCCACCTTCTGTACACTGCACAACCAGTTAAGAACAAACTCTTCTACATTGCACTTGCAATTACAGTTTTGGTGGATGCTGTTGCCTGTCGCAGGAAGGATGTTTGAGTGACCAGAGCACCAAGTGGGGACTGAGGAGTCAGGGCCTCTGGGGTTCTAAGGGTGCCTTCATGAACACAGGGACACCCTTTGCAGTTGGGAAGGTGGTCAGCATGAACAATTCTGGCTCTGAGAAACTGTGTCTTTGCCCTCCCTTCATATTAGCGCTCTCTCCCCAGTCATATGCTGCTGAGACAATGCTGTGCAGAGCTACTAAACATTTAATTAAAGAACATGATTGCCATCTTGTCAAAGCAGTGTATGGGCTGCCTCTTCCTCACTGTTGCCAGGTGGTAATTGCCAAGAAGGAAAACAGGGATTTACAAAAATGACTGTGCTATATAGATGGCACATTGCTCTTTCTTGAATGCCATAATCCCTCTGTTAGCACAAATCTCTGCTGTCTTCCTTCTGTTTTCTCATTCCTGACTTATTGTAAATGCTAAATTTGATTATTTTTTCTTGTGTCATTTTGCTGTCAAAACTGTAAACACTAGAATATCACTAGGCATCACATCAAAGGAAGATGATTGGTCTTCATTGTTTTTTTAACATTTTACCTTTTTTTTAACAGCACAGTAAACAAGATATTTGAAATTTCCTAAACAAGGCTCATAAATTCATTCTGTTCCAACTTTTCCAGCTTGCAGTCATTTATAATTGACATCAGCTAATTCTCTGCTACAGTGACAGGACTGCTGCACACACAGCTGTGCCCGAGGTAGCTGCCACCTAGCCAGGTGAGAACAGAAGTCTCCTAGAAAATAAAAGGCCTGGACCCCCTTGAGGAATAGCTACGTGAAACCACAGCCACAGTCCTGCTACCCCCTTGAGGTGCACTCTGAAGCCCAAGCCCTACCACCTCTCCCCTGCCTGCTGCTTAATCCAGCTAGATCAATGCCAGCTGGGTATATTTATGCACATTGCTTAGTGCAAGTGTAAACAAAGACCTAAAATGGAGTTGTGCTATCATTTTACAAGGAGAAAGAAGAAATCAGTTCCTTTCATTATCAATTATTCTCATGGAGTTTTGCAGCTGACAAACAGGCTGCTTGAGAGAAACAAAACAAGAGGTGTGTTAAATCATGGAGATACCCAGCTGTGGAGCAGCAATTCACATACCAGTGGAGATGTGTGTGCAAAGGCATTGTGCAGAAACACAGAGATATGCCCTGAACATTTGCTGAAGCCCCAAGTATGTGGCAGATAAATATCTGAAAGAGGAAAGGAATGGAAAGTTCCAGATAAAGAAACAAAGTGCAAAGCCAAGGTAGATTTGTATTTTCTACCACAGCAACTTGCACCAGTGGTGAAGATGAAACAAGTTAGTGATTTGATCCAGCTGTGGAAGAAACCAGTGGCACAATTCTCACTGACCATCAGGTACTGGATTAGGTTTTGAAATCAAAAGTTGCCCAGATGAGCAACAGTGGGAGAAAAAAAATATACTTTTTAGTAACCTGGTCACCCAAATTGCTAGAGTATGTATAGACTCTACAGCCCTGTGTTAGTCCCTGAAAATGAGCCAACTAGTAAGTTATCACTTCCAGTAACCTGAAAGAAGACCATGCAACCATGAAGATTCACAGAAACTCCCATTCTTTTGTCAATCCTAATCTTGTTTAGTAACAGCTTATAATGAGAACAGCCCCTGCATCATGCTGCAGCATGGCTTTCTAGCTTAGGTAGTCAAGGAAAAGTACAGTTAGACCCAGAGACATCTGTAAAGATCATCTTCTGCAAGTGATCCTCTCCACAAAAGGCTTTAAAGAAAATGAAAGTATTAATCATTAATACCAAAAATCAACATAAAGTTCCACATGTAATTCTAATAACTGGGACCAAGTATGTAGTCAAGCAGACAGTGAAATTTGGTACTATCTTTTTGGCATTCTGTGTGCTTGCAGCATTAGTTATGGGAATTGCATTCACTTAGAATTTAATTCTCTAGAAGAGGCTGTTTCGCTTATCATTTCTTTAATATCTACCCCTGTCAGACCCTGATCTCAATAACTGATATTAGCTGCAATCTATGTGATAAGCACAAAACAAAAAGGTTCCCAAATTTCAAGCACACCTTCTTCTTGGTAGGATTCACATTCTCAGGTGAGCTTTTGCTGAGCCTTGCGGCTGTTCTGAGCTCCTGCAGGTAGGTGCAGGAGGGCTAAATCCTGCCAGTGGCTCACAAAAGCAGCTTCTGCTGCTGCTTCCTGCCCACAGCCAAGGACAGCTCTGAGCTCTGCTTGGCTCACTGCTTTCCACTGTCCTTCAGGACCTGGACTGCACATGTACTGTAACAGATCCAAGAGGTGTTCTTTGAGCCCATGGTCCTGTGCGAGCATGAATCAATGTCTGTATTGAATTCTAGGTTATGTGAAAAGCACCAGCTTTGCATACTTGTGCTTTATCACCCAATCAGTAGGCTAGCAGCAGTAAGTCCAAATCCTGAGAGGGTTAAGCCAGTCAAACTACATCAGCGAACACAGTCTGAAAGAGTAGGCTTTGTTTGGCATGTATCTTAAGCTGTCAGGAAGAGCAGCCAGTGAGCAATGCAGTACTTGACCTGTCAGCATGATACAGATCATTTACATAGCTTTTTACAAACATTAACAGATTAATCCTCACCTTGGGACACACAAGCAAGGTTCAGTAGTCCTGACAAACAGATCTGGAAGCTGTCTCCCACAGTGATGGTAACCTGATTTCCAGGAGGATCAGCATCTTTACATCTTGTAAAATCAAAGAGGATGGGACTTTATACCTCCAGACCAAGAGAAAAAGAAGTGTGAAGCAGATAGCAGCTTTGGCCCAACCTCTTGTGTTTGTGGGAACTGGGGCTGTGGGACTTTCTTAAGTGCTCTATCCTGGCTCCTGTTCAATTCACAGCAGCTGTGACAATCACAAGTAGGATGGCAGCTCTCACCCCAGCACTGAGGACACGGACGTGTTCATGTGCAAAGTACTGTGTTTCACACCCAAAGCCTAAAGCAAAGCAAGCAGCTGAAGTGGAAGAGTCCTACCTGGTTGTGATTTCCCTACCCAAACAGCTACCCAAAGCATCTCAGCTCATTTCAATGGGATCGTTTTATAACAGAGTAGTAGTCATCATATGAGTGAAAACTGAATTCTGAGCACAGAGCTTGGGCTTTGCATTGAGGAGCAGGGAGGGTCTGTGATGGATATGGCCCACAAGATCATACTGACAGAGCACATAGAGACAAAGTAGCACATAGCCATGGCCCATGAGGCCATGCTGGCTGGCTTTTTAATTGCATGAGAGATGTGATTTGTGCACACATCATTTATGCAGCTGAGGAATCTGGTCTTAGCAGTATTACTGAGGGCTGGGGGCTGTCTGTAAGCCACAGGGGACTGGGAGATCAGGTCCCTGGTGAGATCCCACAGGTGTGACCCCTCACAGGAGAGACATGTGGAAGGGATGAGACTGAAGGGATGAGAATCCTGGTTTATATCCACGTGCAATGCATGGATGTACCCAGATGCACTGTCGTGGGGTTTAACTATGTATGTCCACATGGACTGGAATAAACACAAAAAACAACAAGGCAAGATGAATCTGTACAAACATCTGCTAGAGACATGTGGGCAAGGAGGAGAGGATGCCAGATTCTTTAGATATACAGTAATTCATGTGCTGTAACTTGGCAAAAATTTTTAACTGATTTTAACTGAAGGTCTCTGTTTTATGAAGGAAATTGCTTATTGATCCTGTCTGTTTGCATCGTATTCACACTGTGCTATTCACATGCTTGACCTGGAGGGATTCAGAAAGGCTGTTTCTCTCTTCACACGCAACTTGACTTCTGCAGGGAGATGCTGCACCTCCATGTGAGGTGCTGTATGTTGGAAGAGTTTGTGAGGTAAGGAACTTGAGTGTTCCTGACAGTAAAGCCAGATGAGAGGTCAGAAATGGATTTGGAGATAGATTCAGCAAAACCATTGTAGGATTCTCTCTGTACCATTACACATTGCTTATGGTCATTTTGGGTTTTTTTTAGTGATGCTTTTGATCTATCTCCCCTTTTGAAACATTAGATGTGATTTGTGGTTTTTTACTAGCTTACTAAAATTCAGTGAGGAATGGAGCAGATACTCAGGACCCTTCAGCACTAAACATCCATTGCATGGTTTTCAGGGTGGGGCCATCAACTAACCTGAAAGACAACAGTGATCCCTTAAAATTCCTTTTGAAAGCACACGAAGAGAGGCAGAATTTGTGGCATAACAATTAGGAACAGAAGTAATAGACCAGCCCTTCCTCAATCCCCTCTGAAGTGCTCATGTACTAAAACCATGCAATGAGGTACATCACGTTACTCAGTCAGGGTGGCCCCAGTGAAATGAGACATTAAAACATGCTGGCATTAGGTAATGTCAAAGATGCAAAGGTTACCACCTTTATGCTGAGCCAACAACACCTCAGAATGGCACCAGAGGAGCAGGTACAGTGTAGATTGCCATACATTTCCACAGCAGTGTTTTCAGAACTCATCCAGCTGTGCCAGGCTTCAGAGCATTTTGGTGCAACTTTCCATTTGCTATGGAATGAGGTCACAGGACCCCAAACCAAATGGGTATGACATGACTGAAAATCTTCCTTATAGAAAGGTTTGTTCTCTAGATTTCATTAATACATACAGAGGACAAGTACTGTGTTCAGCAGCACAGAAACAATACTATCCTAAGGCCCATTGTGGTCATCATTAAGAGCCACTTTCAAGAATTCTTTAAAAGCCTTTCTGAAATCCTACTTCCTCTGCAAAGTATTTTGTAGTGCTTCTGTATTCAGTGAAAAGTTACACTTACTGTGAACACCTGAACACAAAACCTTTTACCCAATGTTTTTTTAAATCCAAAGTAAAGAAAGGAATTTCAACACACAGGTCTTAGACAGCCTTGTCATGAGATTTACCATTCAAAAAGTTACATGGTTTTGTTTTCAAATATTAGGATTGTCTTAAAGGAAAATTTCTGGTATTCTTAACACAGTTCAGTAAAAGTGCACTTTGCAGACAGTATTGAGAAGTTTTGGGATGTGTCCCAATAAAGTCCTAATTTTTCTCATCAAATCTATCACTGTTTCACATGGAGGAGAAAGTGTTGCTTTTCAGTATCTAAAGACATATGCATAAAATGCAAAATCACAA
Organism: Passer domesticus; assembly: GCF_036417665.1. Lineage (NCBI taxonomy): Eukaryota > Metazoa > Chordata > Aves > Passeriformes > Passeridae > Passer > Passer domesticus. The sequence goes on from NC_087479.1 coordinate 14,554,914, forward strand.
ATTTTCAGAATTCAGAAGTTAAAAATATGGATTGCATTAATATCCTCTGAGGCTCTTACAATGAATGAAATTAATTATTTATTTTCCATTATTTATGTTGATGGACTTCAGTTGCTCTCCAATATTTCTCAGCCAAATAAAAACCACTTTGCCTGTCAAATGTCAGTAATTACCCAACTACAATAATTAGATTTACTTTCCTGACTCCTAATGTTGTGGAAAATAAACAAATATTACAAACCCCATGGTCAGATCCTCAAAAGTATTTGAATACCTTACTGCCTCTGGCTTAAAAAATAAATGTGATATGTTAAGTTCTTAAGCACTTGCATGTGCTTGAACTTAAATACCTTTATGTACTCTAATATCCTAGGTTCCATGGCAAAATTTGCCAGCTTAGCTAGAAAAGACTTTCAGAACTTCTTTTATGATATTTACAGGTAACATTAAGTCTAGTTTAGTATGGAAGGCTGAGGTAGGCTGAAGATGACCCCCTGCACCATCACTGTGGATGAAATTAGAGTGCAGGTGATCCTCCTGGCTGCTGAGCTGTGTGCACTGGAGAACATTATTTTGAAGCGAGTTATGTAATTCCTTACTACTGTGGAGTACATATTGACAAAAGCATTCCTTTCCAACATTTTTCCATTATAAACCTGTAAAAAGTTTATGTCAGAAAAAAATAAAAGATTATACTTGGTGCAGTAAGGTCCATTTTACATTCTCTTCTTAAGATTTTGCAGGAATAAAACCAAAGTGAGATGAGATTTCCAGTAAAGTACTGTTTTTAATCAGACTTTCATATTCTTCTACATTAATATGTCACTTGGTAATTGGGCAAGTCTTGTACTTGTCAGCATCCAGAGGCATTTAACACCTGGAGCTGCACAAATAGACTGATGTGAAGCAGATTTCTGGGATATTCTTCTGCAGAACTCATTCCAAAACTCTGGCATATTTGCAAAAAGCTATTTTTCCTTCTTGACATGTAGAAAATTTTTCTGAGTTTGTATTAAGATGACAAGTCAGATTATTTCTCCCCCAACTTTAGATATAATTTTAGCAACTGAGTTCTTTCCATGCAAACCATCTTTTCATTTCTCATAAAGAGGATACAAAACTGAAAGATTACCTTGGACAGAGGAGGCATACCAGGGTTAATAATAATAATAATAATAATAATAATCACTCTTAGGTATCATATTCTCTCTTTCACATCTTTTTCCCACAAGTGCTGGATTAATAATGACCTGTGTGGATTCTAGACATCCACAGTCTTTTTAACTGGATTTTTTTTCTGTGTTGAAATTTGATTAATTTATCAAAAACCTTCAAAACCATTGCATAGCCCCACAGCTGTCCCTGTCCCTAAACCTGACAGCATAAACAGGTACACATGTACATCCCCCAGAACCTGTATGGCAGGTTTAGGATATCTATATTTAGTAACTTTCTGTTTAATATAGGATCCACTTCCCCTGTGTAGCAAAGCAATTACATAATTAATGGTTACATTCAAACAGAATGGCTCAGGAGAGAAAAAAGAATTTTTAGGACAACTGTGTCAGACTGGAAAGGAAGTATGCATCAGTAATTCCCTTTCACATTTGATACTTCAGCTAATATTAACTTAAAAGTCCAAATATAAGCCATTAAGCAAAGAAATGAACAAAATGAAGACCAACCTTGCAGGGACAGTGATGAACTGAGAATAAGGACATTTGGGTTCAATTCCGAACTCTTCCCTTGCCAGTATAGCTTTGGGCAGTTTCTTTGTTGCTCCCTTCCTTATCTATTTAATAAGGATATTAATACTAGATTAATTCTACTTTTCCTGCATGCCTTTTGAAGGCCTCTTGAAGGCTTTTGTAGTAAAAAGCACTACTTCTGATATCTGTAAAACAGAGAAAAATAGAGGCCTGCTTTTTTTGAAGACACAAGAATTAAAGGAGGGAATTGCCACCAGAGCTTATGTTCTACCATAGGCCTCGTGAGAACTGCTGCTCATGTCAGTAATATGGGGCTAGGCAATATGAGTGCTAAAGATGACCCTTCAGAAAGCTTCTAGTTAAAGGAATGACTTGTGAGAGACAATAAATATTGGGACAGGTATAAAAGATCTAGTGAAAAAAATCACAACAATAACACTTTCCTGTTAAAAGAAAAAACAAACCGATGTTGCAAAACTTCACTGGGAAAAACAGATAAATAAATATCAGCACAATTTCTTGTAACAAATGATAGTCTGATTAAAAATGTCAAAATGAAATATTGTGTCATGTTGACATCAGTATTTCCCAACATATTGATTTTTAGAACTCATTTTTAAAAAAAATTCAATTTTTGATCCTGGTTTATATAAAACACAGATGTTGATCTATAGAAATTACTTGACCAAAAAATATTCTTTCTATGGACATTTACATTTAAACTACAAAACTTTAAGTTTCATTTGGAATTTGTTTTGGGTTTTTTGCAGGCCTTTCAAAAATCAGGTTTCTGCTGGATCTTAAACCAAGACAGCTCAAGGCATTCAGGAATAGAGGTACTGCTTATGTGCCATATTTTTCTTGACTGGAAATAGTTGCTGCAGGTGTGGAAAATATTTCCACTGCTCAGTATAACTTCCCTGACAATGCAGATGGTTCAAGGTTTAATTCATACTATTTTTCTAAAGAAATAGTTCAACGGACTGAAATGAAATACAGGTGTTCTCAGCATCGAACCTTTATTCTAAACATCTTAAAAGAAAAGGAAATTACTAATTGTACTTGCTTTAGAATTGACAGAGAAAGCCAAATGCAGCTGTTGTGCAAGTTTTAAAATTATTTAAAATGCCACTGAAGTGTCTTAAGTCACAGCAAATCATGGGCAGTAATGTATGCTAAAGAAAATGAACACCCTGTATCATGTAAACCCTTCTCTCTCAAAATACACACTCTTTAGAAAAGAGCCCACTATTTTTACAATGTATATTACAGGGATAAAATAAACAAATGAATCCATTACTGCATTAGTGTACTGAGTACATATTAAGCTGCTATGCTTGTTTTTAAAATATTTTTCTTCCTACCATAATGCATAACCTTGTGGAAAAAAATCCTATGTAAAACAGAACTGTTCTTTACAAATAATAATTAATTAAATATTGCTTGTTATGCAATATATATCCTAATAATATAGACATTTATAAGCACGCAAAATTGCACAGAGAAATGAAACCCAGATGATTTTATCGTCCCTATTTCAATATATATCTATATTCTTTAGGAAGTTTACTATAATTATGATTTCATATTATGTTTCTACACTGTAAAGATAAATGTTCCTGGATCAACTAAAGAGCTGAACATCATGCATTAACTAAAAAATGAACATATTTAATGTAGTAAAAAGCTGGGTAAGTATCTTTGAACCTAATAATAGAGAGTATTTTGTAATATCAGTGATGTTTCAAATGAACCCAGGATGGGTTCCTGGAAGAACTGACAATACCCAGTAGCAATGTTAATATTGTCAGAAAAATAATAAGGCAATGAATGTTTCCAATAAGAATACACTTTACTTCATTTTGGAGACCACTAATAAAGGTAAATTTTTGCATACTCTGATAGTTTTTCTCTAACAATGTATCTATACAGTTGCATGATCTTTAAAAATGTAATTAACCTATTTTTCTTGCTCTAATTACAAGGCAAAAGATTTGCATAGGTAAAAAGAAAAATTATTTTGTTTAGAGGGAAAATCCAAATTATGCCTGAAACCTAATAAATCTGCTGCCATGACAACCAGAGAGGCTGGTCTTACAAAACCTTTTAGAATTTATCCACATGAGTAGTTCTTACTCACTGTGCTAGTTTTGACCTCTCCCATTCTGAGTGACCACAGTAAGAGATGGAGCCCAAAGTCATGGACTAAATGAACTCAACAGAGATTTTGTGGACGTTTCTGGATATTTTACAAGGGTGGTCCATAGACTAAGGCAGTGATATCTGCGTGTTATATATAAAGATGGGAAGGGGGGTTGATTAATGAGGATGTATTGGATAGTGTGATAGCTGAGCATGATGTAAATGGTGTAGAATAAGGAATAATGTGCTGGGTTTAGCTGGAAGAGAGGTAGTTTTCTTTCTAGTAATTAGTAAGAGGCTGTGTTTGGTGCTAGAAGCATACTCACAATATAGAGATGTTTTATCTCTTGCTGAGCAGAGCTTCCACAGTGCCAAGGCCTTTGGTGCCTCTCATCTCACCCCACCAGAGATTGGGCTGGGGCTGCACAAGGAACTGGGAGGGAACACAGCTCGTAAACATGGCCCCAACTGACCCAAGGGATATTCTGTACTATATGGTGTCATAAAACACGTAAAACAGCATATAAAACAGGGGAAAGACAAAGGAAAAGGGGAGAAGGAATGTTCAAAATTATGGCATTTGTCTTCCCAAGTAGCCATTACACACAATGGAGCCTGGGTCTCCCAGAGATGACTGAACCAAGGGAAGTGGCGCATGAATTCCTTGTTTTGTTTTGCTTGAATGTGTGTGGCCTTTACCTACTAAACAGACTTTGTCTCACCCAGGAGTTTTCTCACTTGTACTTTTCTGGTTCTCTCTCCTGTCCCACCAGGGGGAAGTGAGCAAGCAGTCCTGCAGTGTTTAGCTTCCAGCTGGGGTTAACAAAAACATTCATGCAAGTTGTTCCCCTGGTTGAAATAGAGCTGCTGATGTAAGGAGAGGTTTGCAATGGTCAACTTGAATTTAGGATGCAGTCCTTGTTCACACAGAGAGTTGAGGGGATGAGTTCTGCAAGTAAGAGATTCTTTCTGACAGGGAAGATGACAGTTGTGGGTTGTGTTCTTCCTTAGTTTTGCTTATTGGTTCTTACACTAGTCACACATTTTAGATAGCAAAATACAGAAAATTTCTGCTTCAATGCACAAGTATATGTGATTTGAACCTTTACTCCTAAAGTCAAGGCTGATTCTGCTGAACCCTGTTGAAATATTGTCACACTACAATGTGTTTTTTCATCTGTGCGTCCTCCTGCTGCAATGATTTGAAGAAGCTGCATTACCATTCTTTCTTTAAAAACTGTCTTATGGAGTCCTCCATCATACAAGGAGGAGATTTATTGGAAACTATGACAAAATTACATCTTTTGAATTGTATTTAAGCTCTGATTCTTGTTCATGAGTCCTGCTGTGGCCTGGCTTTTGTGATTTGGCTTTATTTATCCTTCCCATCCTGAAAACCTGCTGCCAGGAACCTGTCCTCTCCATACCCGGCTGCACAGTCCACAACAGCTGCCACACAAACCTGCTCCTGATCTTTTTGCAGTCCCATCAAAAGCAGTCAGATTTCCAAGGGGTTGTCCTCAGAGTGGAGGCAGGGCCTTACCACAGTTTACTCAAGAACCACTCAACTTTCCAAACTCGGTGATCAACCAGAATGCATAAGAAAATATATGTTTCACATCACCGCTATATCACCTTTTAGTTCTACCCTAATTTCTAAAACAGAGACCCAAATAAACCAGTCTTCCTGGAAAATAAAACTGCTCTTCCATCCCAGTTTATTAATTGTGCAATACCTGATTGCCAGGCAATTTCTTGACAACGACCCTAAGTATTTGTAAGTCAGGTAGTTACATCTCCTTGCACTCCCCTAGCACCCTTCACCCAGGAAGACAAAACCACATTACAGCTATTAACAAAAAATATCTGGCAATGCCCACTGAAGGTATTTCTAATAATTCTCAGCACTCCTCTAATACACAGCAAAAGTTATTTGATGTGAGAACATCCCATACGGGATTTGTTTCTTTTATGACCTGGATAATAATTCACATTTTCAGCTTTCTGACATGTGTAAGAGGATCTGTCTCCCACTGTTTCTAAAACACAGCATCCAAGTCTGCACTTGGTGGTTGTTTCCCATGGAAACAAAATAGAATAAATCCTTTGTACCTGCCAGTACTGCAGACATTCAAAACCTTTCTGTTACTTTCATTTACTAAAATAATATTACTCATTCTTGCATTGATATAGGATTTCTTTTACTTCCCATTTTTGCCTTCTAGTGGTCAGTGCATGACTGAGGTGCGGGGAAGGTATAGAACCATCACCCCAGAGAAACAGACAGAGCAAGAGAAGGAGGAGGCAGAAGGAGGGGAATGGAGGGAGGGAAAAAGAGAAATGTCAAAGCGAATTCCTAAACATCCTCTTTAGCATGGAAATATGTACAGTGCAGCTGCAGATGTTCCAGTCCAAGTGCAAATGACAGCACAGGTGTGCACAAACACACACACACACACACATACACACTGTCACAAAGCAAGGGAGAAAGACAGAAATGATCTTACAAAGCTGCTGCAGTAATCAGGACACTTGCTCCTGAAAACAACCATGCAAGCAAACATTCTTTTGTTACATTTCTACATTTTTTTCAATTTTCATTTCACTATTGCTATTTTTTATACCTCTCACCACATGAGATATTTATTATTAAAATAAAGGAAAAAGGCCTTACCATGCAGTGCATCAGGAAGAGATGAGAAGCACAGAGCATGCTGCAGAGATTAAGCTCAGCATGGCATTCAGATATCCTTTGGAACTGAAGAAAATTGTCCAACCCATTCTTCCTAACAAAGCGGACAAGTTTTCTCTAGGCTTGAATTTTTCACCAGAAGACAGATCCTTACAGTGCATTATATTTTCTTCTTCAGGAGATGTATTTCCTCCAGTTAAGTTTCAGCTCCGCAATGCCATTTCCAATCAGCTCTAAGAAGTTCTTCATTCCCAGATTCACGGTGTCATCAGAGGGACTCCAAAGAAAATCAAAGAAAGAAAGAAAGAAAAGAAGAAAATAATACCTTACCAAAGCCCTGAAATTACTACACTGAAAAGGACAAGATATAAAAATCCTGCAACACCCCCTCATTTACTCTATTATCTAGGTGTTTCACAACAATCAGTACTATCTCTTTGGTCTCATATATGCAGTGCTGATCATTTGTAACAAAGGAAGAGGCAAAAACTTTCCCAATTTACACATGATGCATTTTCATTGCTGCTGCTCAACTGTATACTACCAAAAACCCCTTTTCATCCTCAGGCATCTTTAAAACCATCTGACAAAAACCACCTATCCCTTCCCCTTCCCAAAGAACATGAATATTAGAATTTCAAAGTGTTGAAGAAAATCTGAAAATAATAAAAAAATACAAATCAGACTCTAAAAGCAAAAGCCTTGAAGCAGGAGGCTTCTTGAGCAACGAGGTACTTTGCCTGAAGAATTTGGGGACGCACACATTAAATACCCTAGGGAAGGAGAAAGGGAAAAAGAACAGTGGCTAACAGAGTGTTTGGAGAAGATGGGGTGGGACCAAATGGGTGTCAGGCAGGAGTGGGATCCTGAGTCACCCTCAGCCTCCTGCCTGCTCGCTGACAGCAGCTCGGGCTTTCCCTGCACTTTCTGCAAAGCATATTAATTGATTCTGGTTGCCGAGCAACTAACTCTGGGGAGCCACATCGACGGCTCCGGTTCCAGCACAGCTCCAGCAGCAGCAGCATCAGCAGAGAGAGGGGATGGTCTCCCCCACCTCCCCTCTCCTCCTCCTGGAATCTGTCACCCTACCCGGACGTCCTTAGCTGCCCTGCAGGGAAGCTTTGCAAGGAAGAAGCCCTCAGCAGGGCAGCAGGGAGGAGCTGGGATGCTCCACCAGCCTGTGCTGCACTGGCAGGACTCAGGAGAACAGCCTGACCTCACACTGACAGCAATGCCCCTCTGCCACCCTGCTCGGGGTGCCTGGGCCAGCGGGGCTGGTAGCCACGAGGAACCCAACCGGGTGGGTGAATCAGGGTGGTGCAGCCGCCTTCTGAAAAGCAAAAATCATCTGTGATATGTTAAAATGACAACAAAGTCCCACGGTTTTCACAGAAACAGAATATCCTGAATAGGAAGGAACCACAGGGATCATCAAAGTCCAACTCCTGGCCCTGAACAGAATCCCACCACGTCCCTGAGAACCTTGTCCAAATGCTTCTTGAACTCTGTCAGGCTGGTGCTATGACCACTCTTCTGGGGATCCTGCTCCAGAGCCCAATCACCCTCTGGGTGAAGAACTTCTTCCTAATATCCAATCTAAACCTCCTCTGACACAGCTTCATGTCATTTGCTCTGATCTTATGTGAGTTTCTAGTTGAACACATAGCCACTTAAGCTGTGTCCCTGCAGTAACAGTAACTATTGCTTATTCCTGACCTCTTTATCGTGTTGAAATTCAGAGCAGACACTTGTCTGGCTGGAAGGGTGGACTCTAAACCAGACACACCATGCAGAGGAATTGCCTAGGTGTCTTTGACATGTTTTTGATACCAAAGGGATACCTCTGACAAAACTTTATAATTGCTTTAATTGATACATTTAAGTTCCATGGAAGAGCGAAGCAGCAAAGAGGCCATTTAGTTTTGGTCTATGAAAGAGATGGGATAACTGAGTAACTGGAGCTGGCTCAAAGGGGTTTCTCCTAGAGTGCCTTTACTGATGGCCCAGTAGGAGCAACACAGAGGATTTCTTCAAGGTTGATACCAAGGGGATGGACCCTGCAATTTGTGGCAGGGCTTCCACTGACTTCTGTGGCTCTAGAGTCTAAAAGAACTGCCCAGAACATCACAGTGTCTGAAAGAGGACATTTCCCTTGTGGTGTATAAATCCTTAGTCAGATCATGGCATTTGTTCAGCACTGACTAAGCTGTCTTGCTGTTGCACAGGTAAGATGTAAGAAATGAAAAGACCTCAAGGTTTCTCTCCCTGTGACCTGGCAGAAAGTACAACACTAGATCTTGGCCAAACTGCTCACGCACGATTACTGTCAAAGATCTGAGCTAGGTCAGCTCTTTATTCAGTTATAGTGATAGGATAAGTTAAAGGGCAAGGCCCTGAGAACTACCTTAGCTTGCAGTCACAGAGCAGAATTACCTAATTCTCCCCTTGAAAAACTCCACCCTGTATCTAGTAAGCCCTATCTAAGTGGCAAACACCAGGTCTTTGTGAAAAGGGACAGGTTATCTTAAGGAAGAGAGTTACTTTTCTGACAGTAGCTTAACTGCACCACACTGCTTTCATGCTTTATAAAGAAAGATCTACAGTTTAGCCTCATTTTCTTAGCAAAGCCAGATGCTTCACGTATCTTCAGAGCTCAGGAAACCAAGAGATCCTGCTAGCAGAGCTGCTGTTCAGTTCATCCAATATGTTTATTGATATGAGTGTATACTGGGAATTCTTTATCCCCCAAGTACCACATCCAGAGAAATACAGGAACATTTAGACTAAGGGAACAAAGAGAGGTGGAGAGATTTCACAAATTCTTGCAAAGGAATTATTAAGTCTATATTAATGGATTTCACCAAACACATAGTAAAGAAAGATTTCCTTTAGCATGATAAGTTGTTATTGTTTTATGTTTCCACTATTACTCCTTTACATTCATGCTGGTGCCTGTTTTTATCCCCAATACACTTTAAAAAGTGTGACAACAAAGTATTAATATTTTTATGCGCTTTGCTTTGTACTTTATTTTTACAAGGCAGAATACCAAACAGTGTTGAAATTCTTTGTAGTGGCGAAAATATCTAGAAGTTTTAGGGTAGGGCAGTTTGAAGGGCAAAAAAATAAAACAAAACAACCATAGAAAGAAAGCAAGTTAACAACAGGTGATTTCAAAATGAAAGCAAACTAGTGTGTAAGAAGGAACTATCAGATTATTAAAAAAAATTTAGGAGAGGTAGGTTTGGAGATATCAACATTTGTGCAACTTTTTAGTGTTTTCTTTTACAGAATGCAAGGCTGCTTAGATAAAATTCAGTATCTTACAGAAAGCAAGTACAGTATCCCTCTTTCACTTACACAAGACTTGAATTTAATCTCATAAAAATGCTTTTTATTATTCATTGAAAAGGCTGACTAATGCATATGTTCTATTCCTATTCCATTTTTTTATGTGTCTTTTCTCTTCTCACCTTTATATCTTTTCAATAGTAGCATTATCCTCTGAGAAAATAGGTGTCCTGTGAGCCTAAGCACCAGAGCAAGCTAGGACTGAGTCAGCCCTCATTCCCTGAGGGAATGGTACGACTGGTGTCCCATCAACACCTGGCAGCACTCTCCATGGTAAAGCCCTTGATCCAGACAGGATCCCTACTGCAGCACCTTGGGCACCAAGTAACAGGAGATGAAACAAGCATGGCACCGGGTTGGCAGAGCCCATTTCTGATCTTAGGCTCTATTGCCAGGATCTGTAGTGAGAGAAAGTCCCCAGGGAGACAAACGGGAAGAAAAAAGACACTTCTGTCAATATGTTCTAGTCCAGAGTGTAGGTAAGGGCCAAGTGGAAAGGTGGCATTTGTAAAAGGCAAATGAGTGCTGCAGCAAGCACGATGTGGTGGCTGAGGCCAAGGAACCAGTCCCTCGTTCTGGAGTGAGTGGATATCTGTGTGGAGGGACAGAGGCCACTCAGGGTGGATGGGCTCCTTACTGTGCTGGGCAATTACCTTCCTTTGCCCTGAATCACAGCAGAGGCCCTGGAGACTTGGGAGATGGGGCCACAGACTGTCAGACATTTGAGAATTTGAAGCAGAAAAATCTCTGGGGAATTCTCCCTGCAAGCCAGGAGCAGGGAAGACCAGACAGCTGGAAGCAGAGGTGCACCAGCCTTGCTCTTTGTGTGCTCAGGCTGCTTCTGCAGTGCCTGTCAGCAGCAGGTGCCTTCCACAGCACAGTGCAGAGGCCACCAAGTGACACGGGAAACCTCCTCCCCAGCTGACCCAGCTGCTGCCACAGCATGGTCCAGCCACTGAAAGCAGATGAAACAGCTTGTCGCCCTCTCAACCACAGCTTAATGCTATGAAGACCATCATTTTATTCCTTGCATGCCACACCTTTCCAGAATCTGTGATTTGAGAAGTGAATTAGATTTTTAAATGCAGTGTTGTATGTAAAAGATACAGTAATTTTAACAGAAATACAAAGATGTGCCCAGATAATGAAAATTATTTAACATATGAAATAAAAGGTATAATTCAATTATTAACCAAGTTTTGATTAAAATAAAAACTGGTGAAAATTATTTACAAATAAGTGTTCTGGGCATGTTTCTCATTTTGACCTTTCAAGATCCTGTGTCACATTTGCTATTCAGTCAATTACAGCACAAACAATTGAATTGATTTCTTGCCTTTTTAGTTTAAATGCCATAATACATGCAAGAGAGCCTGAGCTTCAGTAAGTGTATTTCCAGGTCATCAGCAATTAATTGAAAAATCTAACCATAAGAAATAGACCTTTATTTAATAAAAATATCCAAAGCATCACAGAGGATGTACACATAGTTCCATCTATCTGCAGAGTATTTAGCATTCCTAAATGATATTTTTAACATGTTGTAATTATATTATTAGCATAATAATTATTTTCCATATTCTATATGGCAAATGGTCTCTTTCTTTTCTATTTTCTATTTTCCATCAATGCAAATCACACTAAGATACCATAGTTGTCAAAAACTTATGACACTAACAAAATGGTATGTGGTAAATAAATGATAAGTAAAGTCAGTAAAATGAAAAGCATTTATGATTTGTTATTCTCTTTCTTTTTAAATAAATGCTGCTTTACTACAACTTAACTGCCAACTGAGTAAAGAATGATAAAAGGTTACAGCTGGTGTTTGATAATTGTTTGGTTTGTTCATACTTTCATAAGCTAGTCTGAAATAAATATTAGTAGATCTCACTTGTATTTCATTTAAGGAAAAGTAAACCTCTTACATTCACTGATTTCAATGAAATCACCCTTAATTTCCATCAGTGTAGCAAGTATAATCGATTGCAGTACTAACTTCTGTTCATGCAGAGTTAGCTTCAGTTTAAATTTGTTATGTACCAGTAATATAGCACTGCTTCCTTACATCACCCTAGCTCTAAAAATAACATTTCAATACTGTTGTATCAAAAATGTATGCACAAAAAATGTGACTACCTGGCTAGTAGCACAACCATTTTCATTGCAGAAAATATATACACTAAACATCTTTATTTCTTTAGAAAATGAAAATCTGCTTTGAAATTAACTTCTAAATTAACTTCTTAATTTCATACAAATGAAATACAAATGAGTGATTTCAACCCATTAAAATTGATATCTTGAGCTAGACTTCTATTTCATACATGCAATATGCAGTGGCAGTTGTATTTTTGGGAGGAAATCGTTGATATTGAACACAAGCTAGATGTCAAAATAGAGAGTTTTATCCTTATCCTCTGAAACAGGTAGAAAGATGCTCCCTGATTTCTATGGGAAGATGACTGAGCTGTGTTCTTAGGAGACTACTCCAGCCTCATGCAGAAACTGCTTAGCCTGTTGCACCAAACAGAGGCAGCCTTGCCCCTCTACAGCTGCTGAAATGGGCTAGTTCTGTGCTTACACTGAAGCACTCCAGAAGACAAGCACTGTGTTCTGAGAGGTGATGATGTGTTTGCAGTGTCTGTGCTCGAAGTGGAATCTCATCAGAAAAACAGAAATCTTGCCGTGGAGCGGTGTAGTAAGATAGGACATGCAACGCATGAATTCATTGAATCCCAAGGGTGATCATCTGCCTGAAATTCTTCTCTAGATAAGCATGTTCACACGTGGCAAAAAAAGCTCTCAAGCAGCAACAGTTATTACTGCTTAATAAATATTCACATTATTTCTCAACAGGCAATATACCCACTGGGCAAAAAAAATAATAGTATGCTAATGAAGGATTAGACAGACATGGGCTAAATTAGTCTTACTACAGTTCTGTTAAGCTTTTGGGTTTGTATTACATGACATTACTATTTAATGCCATAGAACAAAAATTTCTCTCTCTCTCACCTCTATTTTTTGTTTCTGTGTCTTTTTTTTTCTTTATTGTTTGTTTGGTTTTGGTTTTTTTCCCCTTTAGCAAAAGAGGTAGAGGTTTCCTTTGCTGGGTTAACTTCCAAGCATTAAAAAAAGTAACATAACCTGAATATTTATATGATTCACACCTAAACCTCTTAATTGCTACAGAGGATGCTGCTAGAATTAATGTTGCATAGCAGCCAAAGTAGTCCTGAACGTTATTCAATACTCCAAAGTATACAGTATGGGTGTTGTCATGATACAACACAGTATTTGAATAAATGTACGTTGAGGAATGTGACAGAAGCCAGATTTAAGCAGCTGCTGGCATTTCTATTCTGAATACAGCTGATCTCCAGAATACCATCATTCTGTCTGGTAAAACCTCTCAAATGTCTGTTCATTCTTTGCTTCATCGAAGACTCAGCAGCCGGTTTGGTTTTCTTTTCAGCATTACCAGAGGTGTCTTTGTACACATCCTTCTGGTGAAAATCACTTGGAACAGCTCAGAAAGTCTCTCAGGTTTAACAGAGAATGCCCTTTAGTTGGTGTGGAAAAAATCTCCATCAACAATCCTCTCTTTTAAGTCTTTTCTAAATAGTCACTCCATTGATTTGTATTTTAAAGGCTTTAGTGATGAATAAGGTCCCGGAATTCAGAAGGAATTCACAGAATTAAATGATACCAGCAAAATACACAAATACAGATCCACAATGTACTCTGAACTACCTCTTCTGAAAAAGAAAAAAAAGCAACCAAAAAACCACCAAACAAGACAAGTTGAAACCAACCTGAACATGTTAACTCTTTATGATATATCTGTTTCTTAAATATCCCAAGTGCTTTCAGGCTTTTCCTTGGAGCTGGTCTCTGTTTAATTAATTAATCACAATATTTGCACATCCTGAATGCTTTGTTTTAATGTCTCATTCCCTTCTGTGGATTTCTCAGCTGTGAGATTTTAATGAGAGCCATTTCTCATGTTTTTATGCAGAATTATTATACGGAGGAGAAAGTGATAATAACTCAGTCTTCTCTTAATTACACTTCTAATTATTCTTAGAAGTTTATTTATAATTGTGTCTGCCAGCAGGATTTGTTTCAATTATCATAGCCAGATTGGAAATTGAGCTTAAATGAATTCTTTCTGTAAACAACCATATTTTAATACAAGCAAACAAGAAGTATAAATATTTATTTTTTAACTCAAAATTCGTCCTTCTCTGATAGTCATTCTTATAAACAAAAATCTTAGAGAATAGTGTAAAATTTTTGCCCTTCAATACTAATAATACATAAGGTAGCAAATGCTCTCAGAGGACAAAAAAAAAAACTTAATTAAGACAAAACCTATTTATGGTCAAAGAGTCTTTTTTCTTTCCGTAAATGGTAATAAGGGCTTTTATGTTAAAAGTCTTCAGATAGGAAGCCTCACCTCTAGAGGCACAGCAATGCCATTACTCAAAGAGAATAAGTGTTCTTTCAAGGGTGAATGGGAAAGAAATATCTATTTTTGATGCTGTTAGATTCCCACTTGCAAGACAGGAAACCCCTTGTTTACCACAGTATTTCTACAATAATGCAGAAAAGTACGCTGCCCAAAGACCTCAGATTAGGAAATCCTGTTTTCAGGGAGAAACTGTTCAACAAAAATCATCTTTAGAAATTACAATCCTATGCATATTATTTCATTTTTCATATGAAATAACCTTATTTTAACCACAGTAATAAATCTAGAAGTAATTACAGGACAACTGAAAGAGATTTAGAAATGGACATTTCAGTATGCACAGATGGTTGATATACACATTCTCTTTCAATAGTATTAAATGTATAAAAGTTAGGGATTAATTTGGAGTGAGATCCATATCTTGGCTATGGAAAGGAATAATAGCTATTGTTAGGTAACGGGTTTGTAACCCGACAGACAGAAAATGACAATGTGCTATACTGCTTGTTTAAAATCCAGAGACAAACAGCTTGCCATCATATTAAACATGTTTCCCTTCAACTCCGGTCCCCTGCAAGCCCCTGCTCCCTCACCAAAACCAGCACGGGAAGAGAAGCCTGTGAGACTTACCTGTTTGCCTTCAGAAGATGAAGAAGTTTAAAGCATCAAAGTTCTCGTGACAATCAGCCACTAGCACTTAGCTTATGGGGAAATAATTACATTCTTCCATCTTTTAGCTTTCTCAGTAAGTGAAAGCTGGTGATGGATGCCAGCAGCCTTGTTAAAATATCACTGTAATCCGTTCAAGCTCTGGAGATTGCTTAGAAAACCAAGTCATAAACATGCAGTGTCTCTAGCTTCACAAGCAGCTCAGCATTTTCCAAGCGTGTGCACGTCTTCCTTTTCCAGTACTGTACTTCACAGAGCACTCGACCTATCTTCATTTGGGTAGAGAGAACACAGTTGTTGAAAGTAAATCCTCTGTGAACAGAAGTGTTCTGTGGGTTTGTTTTCTCACATCAAATAGTTATTATTTTAGGAAAGGAGACACCCTTTATGGTTTTTTTGGTTGCTGCTGTTCCCTCATCAAGAAAAAAAAGAATAAAAAAAGCTTCAAATAGAAAAGCAAGAAGCAAAGAGGATACAGCAGTTCAAGAAGCAGCAGGCAAGGATGGGTGTCTTGTGATTTCTTTGAGTTAATACTCCTCAGGGGGAGTTGAAAAAAGCACAAATACAGCAAAATCTGTCTTACAGAGTAAAAATCTGTTGTATAAGCCAGTCTCTGGCAAAGTAAAACAGCATGTGCATTTATTCCATTAATTTCTAGCATGCCAGAGTGCAAAGGAAAATGGTAGTTTTCTGTTTACTAACAGCAAACAACTGGGAAGGAGGAAAGAAAATTCAGTATGCATAACTTTTCTAATTGTTTCTGCTCTCCTGAGAAATGTATCAGACCTATTGTGAAAGCGGTATTTTTCAGTACCACGGAATATTTTATCATTATCAATATTTTCTGGAGCATATGTGGAGGATGAAAAATTAAGTGCTGCATCCCCTAGATGCAAACAGCACATTTGCGACTGGTCTTCCAGTAGCTTAAATGTAACAGGTCTTTGGGCTCTCTGGAAAATATGAATATGAAGAACAAGAATCATAAGTACTGAACACTTTGGAGTAACTGACCCAATTACTGGCACCAAGTGATGGGAACTTCAGCCTAAAAACCTTAATTCAAATCTCCCTAAAGCCCATTAAAACAGATTTTGAGAGGCTGTGGATGAGGACCTCTGCCAGCTGGCTCCTTTGTCCCTGGGCATCAAAACACAGCTAGATCACAAAATCACCAAAAACAACTTGGAAGGAGCTGGTTGAAACCCTGCTCTGACCTGAAGTTGTCCTGGATGTGACAGTGTGATGCTGGGTCTGAATCTGCTCAGATAATATATGCAGCACAAACACATGCCTGTTCCCTTCAGGGCCAAAAAGAAAACAGTCCATTTATTTGTAGGATGAGCCCAGTCACAGACCAAAATGCCACTGAGCCAAATGCTATTCAAGCAGAAAACAAAGAAACTCCTCAGCTGCATGAATTTACTGTCCAGCTGTCACCTTTGATACTTTCCACACATACTACCCACCTGCAGTGCCACCAAATCTTGCAGAACACGGTGTTCTTGACTTTAAAGCTTTCTAGTTATTAACCCAGCTATACTTTGGGTCATTTTTCCCCTTAGCAGAGCTTGATCTAGCCCTGTCCAATCAGTGAAAACATCATATTTTGAAAAAAACCAATTATCTCCTGTTTCCATTGCACCTTGTTGCTAGAGAGGTTGGAGTCAAAGTGCATCTGTGTTATACACGGAAAATATGGGGGAAAAGAAACAGAGCCATGTTTCATATTTAAGCTCTGAGGAACTGCACATGCCAACTACAGCAAATACCACATCCTTGGCACAGAACAAATCACTGATAGCTCAGGGCTTCGCCTCAAAATACTGTAGCACTTATTTTGTGTATTTCTTATTTTCCCATAGTCACAATTCTACATTTTGCTGCAATCTGAGTATTCTAGGCTTACATATTCATGAAAAACTGTCTTCCATTTGAGGGAGCTTCAGGGCCTGATCCTGTAGGGAAAGCATTTGCTCTTATGTCCCTGAGTATTAGGCATGCTGTCTTTCTGTATCTGATGCCCACGTGGAAGGCAAATACTCTTTCGAGATGCACTGCAACCCCTCTGACTCTGGAATAGCCACAGATAGGTAGGGGAGAACAGAGTTTTTTGAGCATTGAAGAGAAAATCCCAGCTCACAGCCCAGCCCAGCAACTTTCAGTGGCATCTTGAGTTGTGTCAACTCCATTCAGACCCTGCTGTGTCCCTAAGAAAATTTCCCTCCTCTTGTGAGCTTTGCAATTTGGCTGGGTGTCTGAGCCTTCCCACTCGCATAGGATTGCTTTCCAGAGCACCACATGCAGCACCCCTGAGGTGAAAAGGCAGTAAAGCAGGAATTGCATCATCTAAGACAGCACATGCAAGCAAACTGCACTTCCACCCACAGAGAAGCTGCCACAGGTGCAGCAGGAAGTGCTTTGTGCACAACACACACTGAACTGCAGATGAGGGGCTACTCCAGCACTGCCACTGCAATCAAGTCCCTGCTGTTATATGGCAGAAATCTCAATGCACCTCCTCTTTTCAACTCACATTTGACTTCTAAATATGCTTGCAATGCATTGTGTATTTTTAGCACGCCCAGGGTTCCTATTTTGGGTTACCAGCCTGAGAAATCATTGAAGAGGTCTGATGTTGAATGAACCTTTGTAAGACTGGTGCATTTTAACATTGGGCAATAGGAGAGGAAAAAAATTAGAAAGACAGATATAAGATATCAGTAGCTTCTTCCAGAAACAGAGGTCAGTGGCCATGAAGTTTGTCACTATCTTGTTAAGCATCAAGAACTTCAATGTTTTGACACTACAAAGTGCACCTGCCTCTGGAAATTATTTTGAATGTCTGCATTATCCCTCTTCCATCAGACACAATAATCTTTGTGCAAAAAGATTTGCTTTATATTCTATACAAAATACTTCCAGCACTCAAAGATACATTTTGGGAATAGAGGTCAACGTGTGTATGTCCCAAAGGTAGGATATTAATAACACTGGAAGATCTATAGTTTTCCATGAGACATGGCATTTCAGCTACTGACTGTAAAAAATTGAATTTGTTCCAAGGGTTGTTTTTGCATAGGAAGGTGACACTACCCTTGCAGAGGACTTATGGGTATTCCCCTCTCATCCTGGGAGAGCCTGACTGTCCCAGGAAGGACTCTGAGCATCTTTAGTGTTTTATGAAGGTCGGAAGGAACTGAGTACAGGTATACAAGCTCCTCAAGGAGCCAGGATCCTAACAAGCATAATATAATGCTGTATTGTGTCATCTAGATTTTCTTACATATTATTCCAGACTTGGAAAGACTGGGATCAATTAATTTTATAAAATACCTGTATCTCCCCAAGCACCAAAGACCTCCAAATATTATTTTTCTTTGTATCCTGCTCAGAGAATCCTCATCAAAACAATTCTTTCTCTGTATCTTAGCAAGTTGTTTTCATTAAATAGTATATCCTTGGTTTAGCATGATTTCCTTGGTGAAATATAATCAAATGGTGAAACAGTCCCAAGACCAAAAAGAAAATACTAAAAAACATAACTACTAAAAGTTAGCACTGTCCAGGGTGCAAAGCCTTGTGAGAGAGAACAATAAACAAGAAACACAAAGATAAACAGAGGTGGAAATTGGTGTCTTTAACAATAACATTGCTTTTATTTCTAGCCAGAAACATAAATCCTGATGCTCTCTGTGCATATCCATATTCATACCTGGAATAAATTTATTTGTGTTTAAAGAACAAGTCCCAGTACATGAGATTGAGGAAGCTGAGTCTACAGCTCAAGATTGTGCCTTAAGTTCAGCCATATTTAAAAATAAAAATCTGTGATCACTTCTACTTGTAGCTGCAGCAGCAAGAAATTGGAGAACTGTGTTTAATTTTGATTAAGCTAAAACAGTTCTTTTATGTCAGACATGAAATCAGTTCTAACACTGCAGAGCTGGATAGGCTGCCACTGGGCCATCTGGTGTTCCCTGTAAGAGTAGAACCTGAATTTAAACATATCCATATCATGCCAACACACGTGTCAACATGAATCTAAACTGACAAACTTTTTAGCTTTTTATTTATTGTCCTGTGTTCACTGTAAGTGCTCAAATATGAGAAAGTAAGTGCCAAGCTTGAGAAAAAGGCAGAATTTTCTTCATGGCTCAGAAACAGAAACCCTTTATCAAAGGAAATTTATTCTGGCCTTTCAGGTGCTTTAAGAGAAGGTTACAACACATTCCTTTCCGATACCATGCATGTGATGAATGGGGGAATACTGTAATAAGCTGCCAGGATATATCGATAAAATGCCATTTTTTCCTCAGACTTTCATGAACTCTATAGGGTCCACTCTGAAGTGAGCCAGGTCCATTAGCTCTTGAAAAAAAATAGGTTTAAACTGCTTGATCAGCGCTCAGAACCCTAAAAACAGAAGATAAATTACAAAATGGAGGTGAAACAGAAAGAGGATAATTGAAGGCCAAATCAAGGATAAAAACAGTGGCGGAAAGGCTAAGGCAGGGCTAAACATGTCAGGGAAAAAACGATCTGTGGGAAGATAGTTAGAGGTATAGGTTGAGGAGGCAAATGTATGACAGCATTGAAACTCATGTTAAAAGGAGAAAGGTGTGAAGCAAACAGCCTGGCATCCTGAATTCAGGTAAGAAGGCAGAAGACCCCCTCAAACTACAACTTGATCATGTCATTGAATTAACTGCCTCGGTCAAGTTCTCTTCTGATTCAATCCCTGGCAAAAATTGAGCGGGGGGGGAAGGACGGACGGAGAGTTATTTTAATTTGAATGCTCATCTTTTTAAACAGTTTTAGCCTGTCTTTCTGCACTAAGATTTTATTCAAATTTCTTACTGAGGGCAATTCTTTCAGTTCTGTGTTTGCTAGATGCCACAGAGTTGTCTGGGATCTGGATTCCTAGAACCAAATTACTTTCTTACCAAGGACTGGGTCAAGTTCTTGAAATCTGAGCTGAAGCAATTTCAGAAAATACTGCTTCACCCTTTCAATGTCATTTTCAAATTAAAAATCACCACCAACAAGCTGCCAGAGGAGCTGTTTAAGCTATGTAGTTCTGCACTGCACTGATATGTATTAGCTATGATCTTATGGATGGTTACGCTGTCTCATCTGACCAGAATGGCAATTTCCAGCTCAAAAGTATGCGAAAGTTGAGAGTGGTAGCTTTTAAGTTCTTTTGACTCACCAAACCACACCAGTTTATATTTTTTCCTTGCTTCATTTTTAATAACATGTATTGTTTTTCCACCAGGTGCTACTCATTCAGTGAGCGTAAGAGTTATCCAACTAGAATCCCAAAGGGATCACCACCATGGATGTAATGGCAACAAGTGTGAGACTGTTATATTTTACAAATATAAGCTTATAGGGAAGGAACCTCAGGAGGTCATCTAGCGAATATTTGACTCTGACCTAGTTTCACTTGCTTATTAGGAGTACCCAACTTGCTCCCAAGCTTTGCTGTTTTGCACCTCTTGAACAGATGGGAAAGACTTTTTTATTTCTTCTCAATTTTTTCTTTGACTGCATTCCTTCAGGAAAAGACAGTGCTTATTATGAATGTATTACAATCATTCTCACTGCATGCTAGACTGTAAAGTTCATAAAACAAAAAAAATAAATGAACCACAGATATCTTATATCAGTTTCTGTCTTGATTCACGCATTGCATGAGGAAGATTTTTGAGGTGGTAAAGAAAAGATCACATATGGAAGATTCAGCCCAGTCATCCATTCATGCAACATTTGCATTATAGAGCACCTGTGACCAGTTCTTTCTCCAGAGCACTTCAAAGAGTGTGTGCAGTGATATTTTTTAATTTTGAACAAAAAGAATGTTTGCATCCCATGTGACTCATTAACTCGACAGAGCCATAAAATGCCAATCGAGCTACATGTAAAGAGGACTATAATAGCACAATGAGTCTGTAGTTCTATTTCTAATTAACATGGCTTAACTAGACACAATGAGCAACCTCATAGTGTAAGCACACTCCTGTGACAGTCCTATGAAAAATAATCTGGAAAGGTTCAAAGGATTTCAGTCCAAAAACCTGGTTATTTTTTCTATCATCACAACTCCATTTCAACGTGCAGCTTTTGAAGGGAGCAGTCAAGAGCAGTACTGGAAGATGAGGGCCAGTATCATCATTACCCATATGCAAAACAGACACAACACTTACTTCCCACAAAAAGACTGTGATGTTTTCATTATCATTAATAAAATGCCTTACAATTCACAGATGGAAAACACTGTCTAAAGTCAAACAGTTCTATCCATAAGAAAGGTTTTGCTTTTCAGTCCACAGACAGCCACTGATTTGTTTTGGTCTTTCTTTTTCCTAGAGAATATTCTGTTGTTTGGTCTTCGGTTTGTACTTTTATCCTCATCTTTGGAATCAGATAACACTGGGTTCTGGCACAATACTTTGCACATTTGCCATACTGAATTTTAAAGAGCCCCACCATTTTATGAAGTCAGGAAGCAAATTTTCAGTTATAGAAATGCTAGTACCATATACATTACAAAATAGGAGGTTTTAGGACTGTAAACTCACAATCTTCACCAAAAAGTACCACTACTTTTCTCCAGTGATCAGATTTTTTTATAGTTATTATCTTTTTTAAGATCTCTTATATTTATCCAAGAACAACAAAATCAGGGACTCAGGCAAGGAATAAATAGTACTGTTACCCATATCTGTACTGTACCAGCACTTTGTCAGGAGCAGCTATTCTGAATCTGATGTCCTGAGGCATTAAAGCAAAGGTCATGGTTACTTGTGCTCATGAAAGATCGTGTGGTCTTTCCCATAAGCTTTGGGTGACAAATGCAGAACCTTGGACAAAATCCAACTCAGGAAATTGCCTCCTAACTACATACAATAATTTCTACAATTTCAATTGAGTAATGTATTTTTTCCACACTCCATCTTAAGCTCCTGTTCTTGGGCAGCCTTCAGTAA
This sequence comes from Passer domesticus, assembly GCF_036417665.1. Taxonomy (NCBI): domain Eukaryota; kingdom Metazoa; phylum Chordata; class Aves; order Passeriformes; family Passeridae; genus Passer; species Passer domesticus. The sequence continues at coordinate 14,576,946 of NC_087479.1, forward strand.
CATGCGCATTTTACACAAGAGTTGTTTTGAATTCTAAATACTCCTAAATAGTTAAATTCCACGAAATATTTTAGCAACTGGTTTCAAAGGAACCATAAAAGCTCAAGCTTTTCTATTGCCATTTTATGCTGAAGAATTTTCTTGTGCTAACACAGCATTTTCCTAAATTCTGTATCTAACTTCACAAATTGGTAATTTCTGATTATTTTTATTCATTTTTCTCCTACATATATTGGAAAGAAAACCTCCCTTTATAAGCTATCTTGTTAGAATCTGATTGGGAATTCTTAGCATATGGAAAGAAGACTTGTTTCTTTGATTTTATAATAGCAGATCTAATGGACAATATGTTTTTAGTTGTTTACCATAAAGCTGAACTAGTTAGAGAAGGACAATGATCAAAGGCTAGATACTTTCATCTGCTTCAAAATGTAAGCAGAATCCCTGAATTAGCTTGTAATGCCATTATGAGCCTGAAATTTGCAGGAAAAATTAGGAGTAAGATTCTGTGAATATTATGTTTGAAGGTTTTGGAAAAACTTAACTCAGTAAAGACACCAAAGAGCATAATCCAGGCTGGCCGTCCCACAGTAATTTCCCAGCTGAACATTATCTGCTTCTCTCCAAGAGCAGCCCCTGGGCAGTGACCCTTCTGAGGAGGTCCTGGATCTCAGCTGGCTCTGTTCCAGGAGCTTGAGCAGGATCAGGTTTATACCCAGTGAAGGGGGGTTGGCTGTCTTGGAGCACAACGAGTGTCACACTAAATCACTTTTAACAGATTTTGTTTTGTAGACACGTGTTGTTTCCACAGGTTTCCACACCTGTTGGAAACCTCAAACAGTTCCATAAATGTTGAATGACTTTGTTCTAGATGTATATTCAAGGGCTACACCTTTTGTAAAAACATAATTCGCACAGTTCACTTTGTGAGTTTTTCTCTGTGTTACAACACCCAATACTGGATGAAAAATATATTTATACCCTGTGAAGAAAAATTATCTCCTATGAAGAGATAGCCTGTAAGGTTCTTCTTGTCTACTTAGGCTTATTTCCTTCTAACTGCATATATTTTTTCTGCAGTCAGTTTTAGATAATCATATTATTCTCAGCTAAGTTTTTCAAATGATATATGAAGTACTTATTTTATCAAACAGCTGCCACCAAATAGTCTTAAAATGGAAGATTAAAATCCTCAAAGTCAGTCAGTGATAGCATTATACTTGCATATACAATCTTAATACAGCCACGGGTGTAGCAGTTTTGAATGTCATTTGCATATACTACTTCCTCAACATAGGATCTTCTTAGGATCTTAAAAAATATATGTGAAACTCAGCAGAAAATTAAGACCACATAGCATTTTCACAGATAAATTACAGGAAATAGAAAAATGTTTGTCCATAGCTTTTGAAATCCCATACATTTAATACATTACAGTTTCTAATATGTGCAAGTGAAGCTGGGGTGTGGGGAGGAAGGAAGAACTGGAGGGGTCATGGGATAATAATCCTATTTTAGAGGATCGATAATCTATGAGGAAGGTGCCATTTAATAGAAAACATCAGCCTGTAATTGCAGCCCTAATATGATACACAGTGAGTTGCATGCTCAACAGTGCTCTTTGAGGTTATCAGGAAGTGGAATACTCTGGATGTTTACACATTCTTTCAATAATCTTCTGTATCCAAGTTTGGGGTTCTTTTATTTCTTCACAGCTTTAATGGTCTTCTAATACTGTTTTCTCTTGTTTTCTTTTGTAATTTAATGTATTATACACCTACTCATGAGGATAAAGGGAACCAGCTAGGAATATTTTCACAAAAATGTATTTTGTTTAATAGAGTGAGGGATAATTTAACAGGTATGAACACATACTATGAACAAATACTTAGTCCTGTAATTTATTTCATCTCTGACAATGCATTTCTCTTTCTAAACATCTACTGTACAAACTTTTCCCAACCAGTTTTCATAAAGTACAAAAACATGGGTGATCATTGTTAAGAGTTAAAGTTCTGATTTAAACTGTTTCAAGCTGATCAAAATGAAGCAAAGTGTTTTCTCCTTTGTACTGTTATGCAAAATTTCCTTATTAAATTATTGTTTAGTGGAATTTTAAATATTTTGTGATGAAATCCAGAAACAAGGAGAGAATCCTCGCTCATATCAAATATACAGAAATATTTCCTCCAATATGCCCATTTCTTAGAATGCTCTTCATCTCACAGACCTTACAGTTTAAAGTGCATAAATATCAGAAAGAAGAGTGGTATTCATAACCAAACCAAAGAAAATAGATATTTTTCTGCTTTTTATTTCGTTGTCTTTATTTTATTTCAGCTTTGTCCATCAGCTAGTTATTTAAAACTTCAAATTTTCTTCCCAAAGAACTTATTTATTCTTGTCTCTCCCTGGTGAAGATATAGGACTAATTTATATTCAGCAAACACATAAAAATTCCACAAGATTCTGCATAAATATTTCTCTGTCCTTTCATACAATATTTCATTGCTACAGAACTTGATTCCTCTACACTTTTAACTGAATGCATGTTCTATACCTTTTAATAAATCATAAGAGAATACCTAGTAGAGAAGAAGAAGGAAAAGTTAAAAATGCTGATATGGATTTCCTATATCAAAAAATTTGCTATTTTTCCTGTAGCAAAAAAAAAAAAAAAAAAAAAAGGAATAGGTCCTAAAAAAAATCCCCTCTATCAATCTGACAATTTTAGAGCCCATTTTATGCATAGCCTAATTCAACACACAGCAGAGATGCCTTGCCCAGTGTCCTGGGGTGAATGTATGCTCCAGTATCCCCATTATCTGTTTTTTTTCTGCTCAGAAATGGACTCTGTAGCTTTGAAAACTGTATGTAAAGCTGTATGGATTGATGGTTTGCCACCAAAAGGGCATGTTACAAGGATTAAGGCAACAAAAAATTTCATCCTAGCAGTTTTGTTGGCCTGGAGGAAAATTATAGACAATAAATATTTTTTCCTCTAGTCTGGTATTTCCCATGCTCTCAAAAATTATTATAAAGGTCTTTTTAGGTTTAGGTTAGGAAAAAAAATAAAATTATAATTTCTCAATTTAGGGAAATATATCAATTTCTAAATTATTGCAAAGTAGGGCAGATGCACCAAAAGCACTTTTAGAATGGTAATTTTTAGTTTTCATATTTCAGCATTAAAATTTAGAGATTAAATTCTCTTCTATTTCCCTCTAGTGACTACTTTCATTGAAATAGGATTTCATTCAGATTTATTGTGAAGTAGCAGAATGGAAGATGACCCCTTAAGGCAGTCACTCATTATTCTTGTAGCAAATTATGTAATTTCTGAATTGGATTTCCTGAGCACATGAGGCATAAGAGGTGCTGTAGTTAAAAAGAACAGTGATGAGGATCTAACATAGAGAAGGGCTTTATTCAAGTTCTCTAAAATGGACTTTGAAGGTTTTTAGTTTTGGTATCTGTTGCTCTGTGAACATGTGTTTTGAGATCAACTTCCATGAGTTCAAGTGAGACTTACCATTTTTCTCGTGTTAGGACAGGTTTTAAATAGTATGAATCAATTACTTCCACATAAAAACCTGAATGCCTATTTGACATATATTTCTGTCTATCTGGGAAGGCATTAGAAATTTGCAGGCATTGGAAATTTTGCTCCAGGTTTATGACCTTTGAGAAATTTTACCTATTATCCTTTCTTTGGTGTTGGGAACTTATATCTCAGAGCAGAAGAGTAAAAAAACCCAATTCTAAGAAAAGCATTGCCAGAATTCTTTGCCCATCCCTTTTCCTTCCTTTTATAGCCCCAAATTTTATTAAAATACAAAAAATAAAATTAAAAAAAAAAGTGGCAGCAGGGAAAGCTTTTACAACAAAACAAAGGGTTTTTTTCTTTTCTTTTCTAACAGCAAGAAGAAACATTTAGCAATTGCCACACGGACGAATACAAGGGAACATGAGCAATTGTGTGTTCAGGCCTATTGCCACCACTAAAGATAATCTCTTGTATTCCTTGAGAAACATTTTTGACATCAGCTCATTAAACTTTAAAAACTAATCTTCATCCATAATTTGCACAGATCCCTGGTGCTGTGCAAACCCACAAGCCTGGCCACAGACAATGAGTGTGAAAGTCTCTTTCAAAGCCATGGTTAGATGTGGCTGATTCCTAAGCCATCCTTTCCATGCGTTTCCCAGTCAACAGATCACCTTAAGCCATGAAACCCTCTGCCTGGCACCATGCTTTCTTTTCCAGGAAATTTTTTTGAAACAGTGTAAAGGTAATATAGACCTAAGTACAACTTTGCACAACTTAGTAGACCTTTCCTGATGACATTTGAGACCCAGAAGACAAAACAGATTGATCTTTGTAGGTATTATGCCTCAATCACTCTGGCTGATAATATTTCCCCTTTAGCTAAACGAGTTAAATCAGAACTAAAGCATTCTAAGTCAGTTCTGGAGGTTTCTCTTGGTTTCTTTTGGTTCTGTACTAACCAGGAAACAGCACTCCAGGTTGGACAAGGAATTTTCCATCCTTCCAACCCTCACTGCATTTGCTTTGCCTACAGCCTGAATACATCTTCAGCTACCAGTGAACAAAACCATGATATATCCACATGCATTTTTGCCTGTCTCTTGTCAGGTACTCCACTGAAAACAGAATTATAGGAAGTACTTAACAGAAGACCCTTTTGTAGTGAACCCATTATCTTCTGAAATGTCTTTATTTCAGTGCAACTGCCTTTCCATTCACTTGATTTGTATTTCCTGTCACAGTCTAAGGAATTTCTATATTATTTTCATTTCATAAATCCATCATATGAGATAGGTTTAAGAAAGTCAATAATATTACATCTTTTTCTCCATTCATCTTGAGAAAGAACATTTTTTTAACTTCTACATTAACAATGAAAAATTGACTGCAGTTTTGCAGAAGAATTTACTTATTAAAATCTGAATTAATCACATAAAAGGGAAATCCTCATTGCCTTACAATGTAGTATTCACAAGATCTGAAAAGTGAGTCTGTCTTTGAATTTTCTCAAAGTGAGAGGTTTTTTTGTCTTTGCTCTCATAAACTTGTTTATTTTTCTTTGCAATAATACTACTTCTGATCTAAGAACTGTCCTGGATATAATATTGAAAGTAATAATTATATGGTTCAAAAAATTTGTTCAAATGTTTTGTGATTTCCTAAATTAAAATCAAAACTGAACTTTAGATTTTTAAGAACATACATGTAATTTTTGTTCATTTTCAAGGGGAAAATAGAGGTAATTTTCTTATTAAGAAACCATATTGAATCATGGGATTTATACCAACAGATAATCTGACTGAGAAGATACCAGATTTTGAATGCTTCCATATTGCCTAATTTAATTATTTAGCAGACATAAGTCTATATATCTTGTCAGGCTCTCACTGAAAAATAAAACAAAGGATATGTTCTCTGTATATCAAGGATAACTGATATTATTCTGAATCCCAGGTGATGTAGGAATAAAAACCTGCTAAAATTTTGAAGGTGAAAGCAAATTGTCATGTTTTGGTAACAAAGATAAGGTAGATGATGCATTTTCTGGGCAGCCAGCAAAAATATGAAGAGCACAGGGCAGGTTTGGGGTGGACTCTTCGATCATCCAGACCACTGGGAAAACAGGGAAGCAGGAACATATTGGTAACAAATTCTTTGGTTATATAACAGTTTCTACAAAAGCTAAAGAAAGCAAGTAAAGGAAAAGGCCCCTGGCTGTGTTTCTGGCCAGCCTGGAAGAATAGGTTGAGATTGTGCAGATGCAAAGTAACCTGTCAGAGTGACCATGAAATAGATGACAGAATTAACAAGCCTCAGATGGTTAGAAGGGAGAACACAAACATCATAAATCATGGAGCTCAGGACAGCAGACTGCAATAAACACTTGGAGGTGGAAATGTTAGATTTTTACATAATGTCAGTAAAAAGGGAAGTAGGAACTGGAGAGTGTTGGTAGTACTGTTAAAACAAAAAGGAATAAAAAAGGACAATTGATAGTATATTGCACAAAGTATTCTGAACTAGAGTGTCAAGAGTCTAGGAATAAAAACAAAGGCAAAAGATAACTTATGACAAAGTAAAACACAGGGGAAAATTTATTAGTATTAGAATATTCAGAAAAATGCTGGTCTGTTCTTCAACAGGAATCTTGAGGTCACAGTGTTAATGTCATCTTTGTTTCTATCTTCAGTAAAAATGTCAATTCTGATCTTACAGCTAAAAAAATGAGCTGCAGAGATAGAGATGAGTAATAAAACCAGAACAACAGATTGGAAAATAGTTAAATGAGAGGTTCCAAGATAGGCTCAGTGGAAATTCTCCATAGGTATTTTCCTTAAGCCTGACTTTTGTCCCATGGATGATAAATCATTATGTTTTGAAAACCAGCCTAAAATAAATTAAGCTCCACAAAATTAATAAAAACCACTCTACATCTAATTAAAAAAAAAAAGAAAAAGAAAAAAAAAAGGCTAGAGGAGAGAAAACGACTCAGCCTACTTTCACTTTTAGAAAAATCTTGAAAATTAAGAGTCAAACATCAAATACACCATTCACAAACACCCAAAAGACAGAAGAGTCATGACTGCCTGCATGGACCTTTCAATATCAAATCACAGTAAATTAATCTAATTCTTTGTATGAGATCAGCTTTGCTAAGGTGCAACAATGAAAAATAAATAAAACAAAAATAACCGGTCACAAGAGAAGTTGTTGGTCACAAGATAACATGAAGTTGGGTGGGAGTGCTGTTCTGCTGAAAGGTGGGAAGGTTCTAGAGAGGGATCTGGACAGGCCGGATCCATGGGTCAAGGCCAGTGGTGTGAGATTCAACAAGACCAAGTGCCAGTTCTGCACTTGGGTCACAACAGCCCCAGGAAGTGCCACAGGCTGGGGCAGAGTGGCTGGAAAGCTGCCTGGTGGAAAAGGACCTGGGGGATCGGACAGCAGCTGAATGTGAGCCAGCTGTGCCCAGGTGGCCAAGAAGGCCAATGGCATCCTGGTCTGTGTCACCAATACCAGGGCCTGCAGGACCAGGGCAGGGATTGCCCCCTGTACTCAGCACTGGTGAGGCCACACCTCAAATCCTGTGTTCAGTTCTGGGCCACTCATGACAAGAGAGACATTGAGGGGCTGGGGCATGTCCAGAGAAGGGCAACAGAGCTGGGGAAGGGCCTGGAGCACAAGACTTGTCAGGAGCAGCTGAAGCTGTTTAGTCTGAAGAAAAGGAGGCTCAGCAGGGATCTTGTCTCTCTCTACAACAACCTGAAAGGAGGCTGTAGCCAGGTGGGGACTGGTCTCTTCTCCCAAGCAACAGGACAAGAGGAAATGTCCTGAAGCTGCAGCAGGGGAGGTTTAGACTGGGTATTAGGAAAAGCTTCTTCACTGAAATGGTGGTAAAGCACTGGACAGGCTGCCAAGGGACTGTGGTGCAATCACCATTCTGGGAAGCATTTAAAAGACAAAGACTGGCACTTATGGAGATGGTTTAGGGGAGGGCTTAGCAGTGCTAGGCTGATGACTGGACTTAATAATCGCAGGAGTCTTTTCCATTGTAAATGATGCTCTGATTGTATAAATCAAAATTAAATGTCACTGATTTGAGTATTCTTTCTCTGACAGAAGCCACTAGCAATTGTCAAGGAAGAACATGAATAAAGTATGGTAAGAATGTGGTAGACTGGTTTCAACAAATATGCAACTTAATGACTTTCAGAACTGGAAGTCGCATCAACACCTATTTTGAGATATTCCATTCAAAATTAAAATATATTTTAAATAAAATTTTTCAGAATATGATATATTTTCAAAAATCACTTCTATAACATTATTAATATAATATAATTGTCGTATACAGAGATCCTACCAAAATTGCAGAAGTTTCAAGTACTGAAAGATTTAGGAATAAAACTCCAAGTAATCTTAAAAGGTTTAAGAACATTCCTGAAAAAAGAGGATTCATATTAGAGGAAAAAGAAAAAAAAGTTATGGATTTAGATTACACTATACAGATAGAGGATAGAGAATGACAGATCTGCTCTTCTGTAAAAGGTCCGAGGATTAAAATGGATCAGAGCACGTGCCAATAACATTGCCAAAAGCAAACATACTGCCTAAATGAAAGGCTGGTTGTAAGAGCTGGTGCAGCATCCACTGGAGTAGGTTTGCAGTTACAAGCACTGCTCCTCGAGAATAGTCTAGGTCATCTGAAAGGAGTTAAGAGAGAGGAATGAATGATAGAATTGAATAAAATATTTTGCAAGAAAGTTTGAATGGGTCATATGATCTAAATGAGAGACATTTGAAAGGAACTTTAACAGTTTTCAGATGTGAAAAAAGTAGCTGTAAGGAAGAGACTAAGCAAGTCTCCATGAACTCTACATATAAACAAGAAGTTTCTCATGTATATACCAACAAGGAAAATTCAAAGCCAGGTTTTGGAAAAACTTTTGGACAATCAAAGTTATTCACAAAGCAGCTCAGTCTCCATCACTGGAGTTTACCTAGGAAAAGATAGACAAACACCTATCAAAAAAGGCTTAGGCATAAATGACACAGCTTCATGTTAATGGAGTTGCCATCCTGGGTCTTTTTTTTTTTTTTTTTTTTTGGTGTCCTTTTAGTTGCTTTTCTATCTGTTTTTGCAAAGGCAATTAACTACTTGAACAAATCACCAAATCACCAATGAATGTTGTAGAGTCTCAGTTACTTCTAGTTGCATTTGAAAATACAAGTCCTTCCTATGAAATACACTGTCTTGCAACAGTTAGTATATGTGGTCTTATGCAGAAATGACTGACAAGGTCTTTCCTTATTTTTTTTTCCTGAAGAAGATTAAATTACATGCTTCTAATGCTTTCTTCTGGCCTTACTATCTAGATGCTATGAATAGATTAAATGAATACTGTTGAGTACTGCAACACATTGCCCAGACATGTTATAGAATCTTCAGCCCTGGGCAATATGCTGTAATTTACCCTGGTTTGAGCACTGGTTTGGACTGCACAGTCTCCAGAGGCCCCTTCCAGCTTCAGCTCTTGTGATTCCATGAGATCCTGTGATTTCTAGATTGCAACTACATTAAGTGCATCTTATCACCATGAATCAAGTAAAAACTTTGAAGCATTCAAGAATGAAAAGAAGAAAAATTGATGTGAAGAGCATTTTCTCTCTGTCATGGTCTACATGGCTTTTTTTTTTTTTTCTGATGTATCCTAATTATTTTTGTTCCAACTGGATTGCTTTTCTAATGAAAATTAGGCTGTTTTCTGCTGTTATGAGTGTCTGAAATGAATCTGGTGAAAGTTACAGACTTTGTGAGATGCCACCCTGTATGTATGTGATAAAAACAGTGATACAAAAACATAGAAGGTGATTTGGTAAAATGGAGAACATGATTAGATGCTCCATATGAATTGGGAATTATAAAGACCAATTTAGGACAATAGTTTAGAATGGATAATAAGAAATTTTAAATGAGAAAAAGGTAAGTTTTCAATGGAATATGCTTAAAAGAAAAATAAACAAAATACTGGAATATGTTCAGTGTGCAAAGAAGGACAGGGAATGCAGGCAAAACCAGGAGGAGTCAGCTAGCACAGTTCAGTGAGGGCTGCTGTCTGATTCTAGGCCCTCTCCACTGAAATCTGGAGTTGTGTCATATGCAAAGCCACATCTTTGACTGATATAAACCCAGCCCCTCTGTGAATGAGGGTTTTCAGTAATGGTTCTTTTTAAAGGCTCACAAAGAAGGTTTACCTTTATCCCCAGGACAGCAGAAGCAGAAGCTAACCAACCCACTTCTCTGTTAAGCCCATGTTTTCAAAGTTTCACCTCCTCTGATTTATCTGATCGCTCAGCAGAAACCACAGACATGGATAGTGGAAAAAATCCTTCTCATGATGCAAAGAAGAGATAGATGCTTCTAAATGGGAGTGAGAATCACAAGTAAACACAGCGAGCACTATGCTAACCAGAGGCAGTAGTATGGCATGGTGGCCCCTCGTTGAAACTCTGAGCTAAAAGCTTGTGCAAGCCTGACAATTAGAGGCTCAAACCATGTCCTGGATGTTGGCACTTACACCAAGTACTTTGGAAACAGAACACTCTGTAATTCACTTAAATGGCTGAAAAATGGAAGTGGTGATTATAATTTATGTTATAGATTAGAAGTTAAGTGCTCTTATGCAGGAAATAGAAACTCTAAATATGAGACCTCCCCAGCCTGGTGGTTCAAACTCAAAATTTCCATCTTCCATCAGCTCAGCTTATCAATTTTAGAAGGAAGCTTTGGATGAGAACTGCTTTCCTGCAGAAACTCTGTCATCATGCAATAAAGAGTTCACTGTTCCCATATACTAAGAAATTTACTACTCAAATTTACTAACAAATTGAGAATGTAATTTCATTTTAAAATGAAAAATAAAGGCAAAGTCAGTGTTAAAGAGAATTCATCTGTGAATGGCAAATTGCCTCCTGAAGCAAATGCACTCATTATGCTCAAAGAAAGGATGAGATCTCCCACAGTTAAATAAAACTAGTAGGAAAAATAATTGCTTGATAAATCAGAGTAATTAAATTTTGCATATGTGAATGCTACTGCACTTCGGTCTTCAGTACAACAAGGCCAGCCCTGTAGCAGAGAAACAGCACATAAAGCTCAGCCTTTACTCCCTGAAAAATGTACTACTGAAAGAAATAACCCACCTTGTCCCTTCTAGCTCTTCACCAACGAGGAATGGGAAATCTTGCCCCCAAAACTATTGGGATCAAAACAGCCAATAACTGTGATGATGCTATCTAGCTCCAGTTCACCTCCTGCAATCATTCCACCAATCGTTAATGTGTCTTCTAACATTTAAAAAAGCAATAGACTCTGCTTTTCTTTGGGAACCTGTCTGACAGGTCAGTTGTTAGTTGGTCTGTCTTATGTGTTAATTTTTGTGTACCAGATAAATAACTGTTTCCCCTGATAAACTTCAATAAGAAAAATAAACTTCTGCCACTATCCTTTCAAATTTCAAAAGTTTATTCTTGACTATTGAAACAATTTTTGTGTTTAGGCTATTCAAACACAGTTATCTACATCTAGGCATGCACACATTCATCAGTTGTTCATCTGCCTGCTGCAGTCAGCAGAAATCCAGCCAATCCAACCTAGAGCACAATTGAGTTCACCCCAACCAAGGGAACCAGAAACTGCTGAGCTGAATCACTTGCTCAGCTCCAGTGACTCCAGCCTTGATGTTTACTGACTCTAACAATGGCTTTGGTACTGAGGGCTCAATCCATTGCCCACACAGAAGGAGCCAGTGCCATTTGAGATGGACAGGATAACCATGCTGCCTGTCCTGTTGGCAGTGCATCTTGCAGAGCTGTCAAGATGCCTTGCGTACTTCAGGGCATCTGAAATGTCAGCAGCTCCTGTGTGAGGGTGACTGAAACAAGCCTCTAGGCCACAAAGATTCCTGCATGTAGGCATGACAAATTTAGGTATTTTGGCTGTCAGCTGAATCTCTGGAATTTAGCAATCTGAACAGCTTTATCTGCAAAGGCCATAGCACGTCCACAGGATACGTAGCACTCACAAGAAGTGGTTTATTATGGCATCCCTCCTATTCAACAGGCTAACAGGAGGAAAGCACAGCACAAGCTCATTCATATCTGTTCCTCAGGAGTACAAGGATGCCTTGCATACTCTGTCTTCAGAACCAGTCAAGCAGAAATCACCAGCAATTACTTTCACAAGAGTTACAGAAGAGTGAATTTGGGCTTAAGGGTCATTTTAAGGCATGGTTATATGATCAGATTTAGATGGTCATAAGTTAACTCCATATTTTATGTCACCTCAGGTTCACAATGCATTTAGACACATTATTACAGGATAACATATGAACTAAAAATTCACACCTCTCAGTTTATTCATGCAGGCTCAGTAGATGGCAAACTGGGTTATGATCCAAGCTGTAACTGATCTGTGCTGCAGAATCCTGGGCAGAGAGGGCATCAGATACCAACCTTTGTGTATTTAGGTGTTCTCAGACACTCTGGTGCTGACCCCCTCACTGCAAGATCACCACAAATTTGGTACAGTGGAACATCAGGCAACAAAAGACTCATGAAGCACTGAGAGAGCATATCTATACAGAAATACGTATTCACCTTTTGACAGTCCATTTTTGACAAAAGAGAAGTTGCCTTTTATTAAGAGAATCTAAACAAAAATTAGTAGTTTTTCCAACAGCTTAATGTTCTGTAAATATCAGTTCCCTGAGCAATTTCCTTAAAAAAACTTCAGATAATCTTATTGCTCATGGGATCTGTGCATTTAGTCTCCTTTTAACTTCTCCACTGCAGCATTTTTGTAGGAATTTACCATAATAAATGTGATTATGGATGCAGTTTACACAAGTATAGCTCCTGATATAAGTTACCCATTTGGTGGTTAGCTATTCTTTTAGACTAGATATTGCCAGATGAATGAGCAAGTTCTTTGAGCTTCTTCCCAACGTGCCTCTTGTGTGTATGTGTCGTGTCTGGCAAAAACTGTAGCATCCACTGAGAGAAAGAAGACATGTAGCAGATGCTTGACTGCATTTCTTTCCCTGCTTCACTGCAGTGACTGCTCAGAGAAGTAAACAATCCACTCAGTAAAACAAACTGCTGCAAATGCTCACTATGTGTTCTATCATTTGATTATTGTCTTGCTTATTCTCTTTTCCTAAATAGGTTTACTCAAATTCTCCTACCAAACTATACACTCCTGAATTTTTATCAGCTATATCTCTTCCCTCCAGGCAAAGCCCACACGTCCTTTTTGCTACAAGACTGTTTTATCTACACGTAGGATTGGATTTTTTGTTTGGTTTTGTAAGGTACTTATTCTTGGAATTAGTTCCTGCTTTTTATATTAAGGGATGGCATTTCTATAAAGTATTCCATCTCTAAATCAGACAGTGAGAGGAAAAAAAAATGTGATGTCTCTCATTTTCAGATTTGAAAGAGCAGCTGATGATAGAAAGCAAGATAAAAAAGTTGACCTTAAAACAATCTGGTTCACGATGATGCTGCCTTTTAGTCTCAATGTCCAATTTATCTCAGAGCACATGCAGGGTGAAGACTGTAAAGTAAGACTAATGGGTATGGCAGAAACATGTGCAGTAATTCATCATCATAACAAAGCATAGCACAATTATCAGGAATTTCCTGTAGACTTGCCATGATTACATGGAAACAAATTGTTTCATCTGCTCAGTTAGAAGTGCAAGAATACTGAGCCAAAAACCAGAAAGGGATTGTTGTCCCCTATATACACAAATTATCCTTTTAGGAAATGACAAATATACAATTTGGCTTTCTTTTTGGGTTTGTACACTGAAATAGTACTTATTCAGTGCCTGGCCAAATGGGTCTCCATGTTCTGCAACAGGACACATCACAAAAACACAAAGGAAGAAGAGACAGTTGGCTGCAGGGTTTGAGGAGTTAATGGATGTAATCACAATATCTTTTTCATGCTTGCCAAAGACTATTGCAGAAAAAATTTCAAGTAAGAATAGAAAGAAGGGAAACCTTTAATTAGTTGGAATTTACTTATAAAAAAAAAAAAAACAACAAAACAGCTTGTCTCTGCTTGGTGTATCTTCCTGAGAAAAGACTAACATCAGCACCACTTTGTGAGTAATTTGGTTTGGTCCTGTTCCTGGTGTTCAGCTACCTGGAGTACAGTTTAGGCTGCTGTTTATTTGACTCTTCTCCCTGAGGACCACTCTTCTGTAGGAAAATTAAAGCTATGCAATGCTTACACGACATTTCTTGCACTTCTGCTGGAGAACAAGACCCATTCTGAGTAAGCACTAATAATAGACAGCACTGCAAGTAGCTGCTTGGGGCTCACATGCCTGAGAGACATAATATTAAAGGAGAAGTCACTGCTGAAAGGAGCTAATAGATTGCATTTCCTATCACAGATCTCTACTGTTTTTCAGTGATCATGCCACTTAGGTAAAGTGGGACTTTGAGAGCTAAAGTCTAATTAAAATAAGTGGGCGTTATATAACTATGCTCAGAAGGCAAATTTTCTGCAATATTCCTTAGTGACTAGAAGCTGCTTTTCTTTAAAGCATTTACACAACTCAGCTCTAGCAATTTAATGGTTGGAAGATGATAAGGAAATAAATTAGATTTTGGTACACAGCAGTCAAATTAATTTCAGGGGTATATATAAGGTTTAGCACTTAAGTCCCATAACCACATCATGACCCATATCAACTGGAAGGTCCCAGTTTTTCAGGGAAGGCTGGATAGCACACATCACACAATTGCTTTTTAGAAGATGTCATCATGACAAAAGTCATGTTTCAGGGAATGCCTTAACTCCACCAGGATATCCATTATGGTCAGGGCTGCATTGCTGAGGTTCCAGGGATGCATCTGGCCCAGGGAGTGAATTTAACTTTCCTGTCCTTTCTTTTGTTTTGTTTTAATTGGTTTGCCTCTGTTGCTTTCATGATTTTCTTCCCCAAATAATTTCCATTACTGATCTTGTCTTTCTCATTTTTTTCTCTCTTTCCTGGTTACTTCCAGATTAGCACCAGGATGGAAGTGCCATGGGGAGCCCCACTTGGTCCCTTTCTGCAAAGGGCAACAGCCAGCCTTGGCAAAGTGAAGGCATTCTTATCAGAAGCAATGGGGAACATTGGTGGGGGGTCTATTTTGGGTGTCACAGGTTGGTGATGACCTGTCACACTGCTGCAGTCCAGGTAACAGTGCAGCCACTGTGCTCTGCCAGCCCTTCTCAGAATCCCAGCCATGAAGGAACCATGGAAGGTGCAAAGACACCTAAGTTCACTCACTCTGTCTCAGCCTGGTTTGCCAGCATTGCTTTCTTAAGGAATGCTGCACAGAACTCAGTCTCCAGGGAGGGGAAGCCTGCTGCAATCAGCCTTATGAAGGAAAATATATCAGCCTCAGAATAATTTCATTGTATGGATGAATTCTGCCAAGTTTCTGGAATTTTCACAAACCAGTTTCATCTACCCTTAATTTACTGATCTACTTTTTAAAATGTAAACAACTTTCAAATAAGATTTTATTGCATTTGGATATAATTCTTGTCATGTTCTGTACTTTTCTGCTTCGTTTCCAAAGAATGTTGTGATGATTAACTCATGCATTATGTGATGCCATGTGTAATGCTCCCTTGTGACAATAACTCAAATTGCTATTTTCATGCTATCTTCCTGTCTCTCACTCTTGTTTTATTTTTACTCTAGCCTTTTACTCATTTGAATAGAAATATTTTCAAGAATATATTTCTGTCTCCTTTTGCCAACTGACTGCCAGCTCACAGAGTCTAGAAAAATGGGTCAGTGGAAACATCCAGCTCTCACAGGTTTGCTTCCAGTTGCTACAGAGTTTGCTTTCCCAGGAATTCTCCTGGACCTTCATCTGCAGAGCTCAGTCACTCATGAAAACATCAACAAGTTGTATGGGAACTCTCTGAATGGCTGGTTAGCCAATGAGGCAAACAGCAAGGGTTCAGCTCAAACAAGCAAGGAGCAAGCTCATAGCTTTGCAACTTTGTTATATTAAATAGAGGATTCAGTACTTTTAAACCTTCATTCTGGATATCAATAGAGAAAGAGAGATTCTAGATGTTAACTGGTCAGGGATGAAATGGAAATTTTTTTTTTAATATTAATTGATCTTAACCTGAATAAAGATGCACATAAATCCATTTCATTTTACCATTTGAAAAGAAGAAATAGGGCTAAAATTTTAAAGTCACATAATTCTGACAGAGATGTAGGAACTTGTATAATATGCATGGAGAACCTACAGCAATGGAAAATCCTGAAAAATCTAGGAGAAAAGAAAGTGACAGCAGAAGACATGTAATCAAGAAAAATTTGAGGTTTCTCTTGAATGCTAGTTGTCCTTGATCATATCAGTAATAACCTGTTACTGTTCACAAACTCCATATCCCAAATCTATCTAGAAAATGGTAAAAAAATTAAGGATAGGAAAAATTCACCTTTCAGCAGCTGAAGAAGTACAGTCTAAAAAGATTGATTTAGAGTTTTAAGTCCACCTCCTTGTGAGAGCAGGACTGTTTTCAAAATACTCTAAGCAGTAGTTTCTAGTTTAGCTTTAAATACACAAAGCAATGGCTTTGCTCTTCCTTGTCTTGAAATCTATCCAAGTTTGGAATTCAGTATCCACACCTCAGTGGCTTTTGCTGTTCTCCACTTTCAGATGCTATATATACAACAGAAGCATGCAATTTCCTCTAGGTACCATGTATGAGTGTGCTCAATAAGTAAAAATGTTTCCTGCATATAGGGGCTATATGGGTGCAGCCTCAATAGCTGCCAGACATTAGGATCAAAAGGATGTGTGTGTGTCTTTCACATCACAACCTGATCACCTGTTCTTTTATCCTGTCACTCCCACAGAGGGAGCACCCCAAGGAACATCTCCAGCCAGACTGTTCCTCCTTGCTGTCAAGGTCACTTACAGACATTAGTAGATATTCATCTATCCTTAGCCAGTAAACTGAAAGACATTTCACTTTCTTTGTACATCCTCATCTAATAATGTTTCTCTTTGAATTGCCTCCAGTTCACTGCACTGTTAATTAACTTTTATGCACTACCAGAGATGAATGCATCTCAGCAGTGACTTAAGTGATTTCTCTACAGCCTGTGTTTCAGTTTCCATTCATAAAACACTTCATCCTATATTAGTCAAAATTGTCCCCCCTTGTAATACTTTTGCATTTCCATAGTGTCTCTCATTGTAAAATAAAAAAGGATAGAGCAACAGAGGAGGTAAAAATTCAAATACCAATACTTGTCTTTGCCTGAAATACTCAACTTGGTTAAGGGGAGAAAACCCTTCTCTGAGTGTCAGTTCTGTATTTTCTACATGTCATTTTCATTATTAAACAACAGCATATGAGCCTTGCCTTAAATATCAATATAATAGGACCTTAGTTGTTTAGTAATATTGCTTTAAGCTGAAGTTAAGCTGAACTCAACCCAAACCATGTAAGCACTTCAAAATGTAGCAAAGATTTATTTAACAGCCTGCAAACAGCACACAGCTTTCCCTGCACATTTTAAGGACATATCTAGGGTTCACAAGCACTTTCAATTTTATCACCTAATTATTAGAGAGACAATTTGCAAGAGTAAACAGTTCATACACTGTCTGAAGCTCTTAGCATTACAATGAACATGGATATAAAATTATTTCATTATATAATAGCAGAACGTGTCTGACTTACACAAATGTTGAATCATTTAAAGCTGAGGTTTCCCACACTGGTGTATATAGATTTCTGTCAGTGGTCAGCAGCTGAAGGTTTATTGCTGTCTGGGTGCAGAGAATTCATTCCCTATGGACAGTGAGGAGAGAAGAGATTAAAAAAAAAACAAACTGACCACGAAAAAATACTTCAGTTTATCAACAGCAGTAAAATATTTTTTGCTAAAGACTGTAGCCCGACAATTTCTGTTAAGAATTTTTGCATTTTATTATGTTTTTGTCAAATGTATTGTTTATACTGAAATTTTCTTTTTCAGACTGTTTCCTCTTTCCCAATCTATCCATTTATGAGAAAAAAATACTACACAATATGTTATTTATAGGATATTTTCAGCAGACAAAACACCATGAACTCAAAAACAAGTAAAAAGAAAAGTGTTTGCTGGCTTAGGAAGCCTGATGTCACTGATAATGCCTAGAATTCAAAATGTGTATGCACAAGGAATTTAAGAAAGAAAAGGGAGCAAAACAATTACAAATTAATATTTTGTGACAAAGTCAGGAAAGGCAAAACCATCTGATGCTCAAAGATTTCACAAAGAGGGATTTTAAAGTCCATGAGCCTGTAAAAGGATGACCAGTGAAAAAATAGGTGTGCTGAAGGGAAGAGAAGAACTATCAGTGAAAAGGTTAAATGCCTTTTTTGCCTTTGTCTTCACAGGCAAAAACTGTTCCTGGACCTTTGTGCTTCTGCAAAGAAGAGGGGCAAACATCAGCAGGGGAGCAGTAGTTCAGAACTGCCTGCAGAATGGACACACTCAGTGTCAGGGGCTCCTTTGGCTGCCCACTGAGGTGTCCAACACGACTCTGAGGTTCCTGCCTATCACTTGTGAGAAACTGCAGCAGTCAGAGCGGGGCCCTAATGGGTAGAAACAAGGCTAACATATGTTCATTTTAGGGGAATGGTGGCTACAACAGATACCAAGCCACAACCCAATACATAGGGACCGTAATAAACTCAGGAAGTAGGACAGCAGAAACCTCATGAAATTCATCAAAGTATCATCTTGGAGTTCTAAGCAAAATAAATGCATGTGGTTTGGACCCATTTTGGGAAAAAATGTGATTTGTTTTAGGATAGGCCAAAGTATGTTTTTTAAATAAATAATGTGTTCAACAGTTTTGTGTTGTCCCACTCCAGGTAAACCATGTCATATTTCAGTATACATCATTTCCATAAACAGTTGCTGAAGTTGGCACAGTATTATATATATAGAAAATATTTGGCCATGGTTTTGTTAGAACTGCCTCTGTGACTGTTACAGTTCCCCTGTATTTTCCTGTCATTGTCTGCTCATCTTATTTAATATCACTCATTCTAATTTCCATGCTAATAAACTCAAAAGTCACAGATAAAAAGAGAAACCAACATGTACTACTACACAGAAAATATACCTTCAAATTGCTTTCTCAAAAACATATTTCAAATTACTTTTTTAAAAATTATTTTTAACCAGTAATGGCTAAAATCAAGTTCAGGAATACATTCAAGAATATTTGTTTATTAAAATATAAAACACTGCCACAAAGTGGGGATTCAATTGGTTAACAATCACAACCAATTCCAAACTTTCTCAGGTCTAATGAAACCACTGCTTTAACTGTATTAGTTATCCAAGTAGTACAGCCTGCACTGCAGGATATAAAAGATTCATGTCAGTAGAGATTTAAGCTCAGAAAAGTAGAACAATACTTAATGGTTAGTGAACTGCATTGGAATATTCCTTAAAGCAATTTCTCTTTTTCTATGTCTGTGTTACACTGGGTTTTATTTCATCCAAGCCAAGTGAAAACTTCAAATACTTAAACAAATTAGGGGTTTACTGCTACCCCACAATTCAAGAAAAATGTGGTCATCCACATTTGTTTCATAGAGAAACTGCTTTCAGAAAAGCAAGAAATTGTGAGACTTCCTGGTTACCCCTAAGCTTATAAGCAGTAATGAAAAAGAATAACTCTAATGAAAGAGCAGATTAAGTAGGAAGAACCTTTCCAGAAGTGTCATTTTGGATGCTGAAATACACTGTAGTGAAAAGAAACCTGTATGAAAGATACACTGCAGTTCTTTCCAAAGCCTCTGTTTTGGTTTTCACCTAGTGAGACAACAATGAACAATGGAACAATGGAAACAATAATTATACTGGCATCCTGTATTTCTGCTTTTGTAATAGTATTTCCTCTCAAATATTTAATTCCATAGCTGCATTCTCTGAATATTTTAAGCTTGATTATACAGTTTCTGCAACCTGTTTTATACTGATTTTGCCAGGCAATAACCCAAAAGAACAGAAACAAGCTAATACTTGGAGAAGTGCTGTGAGCATACTCACATACAACATAGCCTAGCCACATGTACCTAACAGAATTCACAGCGCTGTCTATGAAATCTAATGCTTGGGATAGAACAAAAAAAAATTATTTAGCCATCAGTCTTTTGTCTGAGTTCACCACAAATTTTCAATTTCCTCCAGTTACCTTAATGTCCACAGGAAAAAAAGCTTGCATTCAATTGACACCTTTCATTTTTTAGCCTCAGATTGTTGTGTAGCTCTTGATTTACATGCAGTGGGGTCAGGTAGCTCAAACCTGGCAAAAATGGGGGTTTCTGCCAGATGTGATGGACAACTTAATTCCTTTCAGAGCAAACAATTCTGTCTTCTCTAGCCTGTGGATTTCCTTTTACTGTCTATCATTTTGCTTTTCACACATATCACACTTACTCATGTATGTTTTCACCTAAGCATACTTGTATGGGCTACAAGCACATCCTGCTTCAACCTCACTCTACTTTTATCCCTATTCCATCTTGTCAGCAGCTGCCTGTTGGTACTACTGCTCCCACTGTAACTCCAAACCTGTTTTGGTGCACACAGCTCCCTGCCTCTGCCACCTTCAAAAATCCAGCATGTTCCTGTGCTACTTTATGCTGCCACAGGGATTTATGCAACCCCACACCAAACCCTGTCAGGGAACCAGTGTAGATGAAACTTTAACAAGCAGAAAAGCAGTGATCCTCTTTCTTCAACAGTGCTAGATTATGTCACCTTCAGGTACTTACATTACTATAGGACCAGCATTAAGAACTCCAGCTTCAGGAATTCTAACCAGCCCTGAAGTATGAACAATTAATGCTCTAAACATCCCTTAACATAGCAATCTTGTAAGAGATCACAGTGTCTGGAACAGGAAAGCTCAATCCTCCCTAGCTCCAGTTTATCTGCATGCAGTCCAATTTTTTATTCCCAGGACATGTCCTGGAAGCATCACAGCATGTGAGCTCAGAGATAGCAACATCTCTGTCAGTGCCTTCTCCAGTGGGGAGTGTGATGTATCCAAGACTTGGGACCCCTGGTTCAGCCTAACCTGACACACGTCAGGAGCTTCTCCCATGGGTTCTCTCCTTTCTTATGCATCCCTTATGCTCTCTGTTTTACTTCTGTGAGCTGCAAATTTTAAACATTGCTGAGACAGACAAGAATCACAGGCCATTTTATTTTTGGTGCTGGTCTGGATGGACAGAAGAGAGACATATTTTGATCTTTCTCTAGACTTCACTTTTGTTCTTTAACAGTTTAGTCTCCTAGTTTAAATAGATACACAGGCAATTTGAACTTGAAGGATCTGTTGTCTCAGGAAAAACATGATCATCACCCCTCTAAATATTCTGCTCATGTGTAGTGATTCATACCAGGCCTTATACTTTGGAAGGTTTGCAGTTTGAAATGTTAATTAACAGATATAGTCCATTTCCATATGTCTTACTCTAAAGGTTACTGCAACAACATTTCCTGAATATACTTTAACAATTTAATGGCAGCCTGGCAGTAGTATCATGACAAATAAATTTAAGTGACATACAGGTTGCAGTGGAGAATACAAAGTATAATAAAGCAATGTACTTTTTATAGAGATGTGACATGAAAAACATTGACCTGTGGTCCCAAGTAATTTTCATAAGACAAAAGCTTTCATGGTAATAAAAACAAATCAGTCAATGTTCTGAAAGCTTAATATAATAAACCATCAGGGAAGCTATTCAGCTCTGTTAACTCCATTTAACAAAAGAGGAGTCATTATTATTCAAACTTTGTACTTAAAGTTTGGTGATAACTTTAGCTGCACTATGACAAAGTGATTCTTGATTAATGAGAGATACCTCCAGAACTGGCAGTGGGACTCAACATGGAAACACATGCTACCTTGGTGGTCATATTGAACAAAACTAGTTTGACATTAGGAACACAGGACTGGATTTAAATGACAGGACAGAATTGCAGAGAAGCTGAAGATAGTGCATGAAATATTGCCATACCCAAGAATTTATATACTGACAAGTAACTAGAACATAAGGAAGATGAAATAGGGGTCAGGAGTGCCAATATTTTGTTATGGGAAGGAGAAAAAGAAAGGAAGAGGAAAAAAAGTACTTTCAGTCTAAACTGATTCTTAAAAAATGGATGCTACATTGTTTTTCAGGAGAAACAAAATTGAGCTTTATAATTTTATTTTCAAGGTTGTATTGCTATAGCCACTGACAAAGGGAGAAATTAAGTGAATTACAAGCAATTTGGGGTACAGATAGAAAATAATCACAGGTAACGATTACAAACTGTGCTTTCTAACTGTGAGTTCACCCTTACACACACACTCAGCAGACATAATTTCTTGAGGAGTTGAAATGTCATAATGATTCTTTTCTTTATGAGCTTCACTCATTTGCAAGCATCTTTGCAGTTCTGATTTATAAATTAGACAGTATTTGGAAATATCAAGGCACCAAATAACTAGCTGGAAGTTTCAAAATACCAAGAAGATTTCCTTTTCATCCACTCCTTTCCTTATTCTGCACTGAATTTTGGAGACATTACACACTTAACAAACCAGTTTGGTCTTTATCTATACCATAAGCAACTCCACCTAAACCCAGCTGGGACTTTTTCCAGCTGCACAAGGTCCACTCATTTATGCCAAACACAAACTGTCAGCTGGGACTCTGTGGAATATACCACAAAAAGTTGTGAACTATTTATTTGAGAAGGGATAAATAGATATGCAGAGCACAATAGAAAGGCAAAAAAAAAAAAAAAAAGGAATGGGTTGTACAGGCAGACCTGAAAAAGGCATTACAGATAAAGATATGCAACATCTCTAACTGATTAACAAAACATAAGGCAGTCAGTCTATGACTGAAAGGGCTGCAAGAAACAGGAGTGTTTGAAAGTTGTTCAGAAGACTTGTTCCTGCTGATGCAACATGAATGGATAATTTTGATGAATATAATACTGAGGGATTCTACTTGAATTCAGGTCTACCAGGTACCACACAAACAAACTGGTAGACAATGTAATGCCCTGTCATCTTAAGATATGAAATGATAGGAATAAACAATGAAACAGATCTGAGAGAAAAAAAATAGACAACACCCCTGTTATTTGATCTGTGTTTAAAACTAGATTGTGAGTAAGTCTTCCGAGATTTCCAAGAACAGCAGCAGGTGCCACATTAAAATATATCACAGTAAGAAATAAAGGACTTCATCCTCACAGAAGACAAAGCACTCAAGTATTCTGGATCTCAGGGAAAAATCCAATCTCAGCAAAGTTGAAAAACTACTATCCATCTTTAACCAAGTGTAATATTTAATAGTGACTGCTCTTTAAAATCTGAATGGCTTTTCAAGGGGAAATTTTAAATACTCTGGTATTTTTTCATATCAGATGCCTTCAAAAATAAAATTAAACCTTCATTGCAAAACTGAATTTACACAATGTAGATAAATTCAATTCCCTAGCAAGAATGAATATAAAAAAGCACTGTCTGATTGCAAAAGAAGTTTTAAGAATTAGTTACTCATGTTATTTATTAAAGCATTTTATATACATATATCAGTTACTATCACTTGGATACAATTAGGAGATCCTCTACCTGTTTATGGCCATTATTCAACTTTTCATGAAGAAGGCATGTCATTTACAAGCTTATAAGTTAACTTTATTATAAATTAACTTTCAAAGGAATTCATTAGACTTACAAAAATAGCATATCGTCCTTATTTTCAAGCCTCAACTTTTGCAGTTGATATGAAATTAAAACAAAACACAAAAAAATCCCCAAACCCAAACATTCCAACATGATATTTTGTCATAGGCTAGTTTAATTTTTTTTTTCTCTTACCATCACCTTGTATCATCTCCTTGTTACAGATTTGAACACAGTGAACAGAGAACAGCAGGGCAGCATCTGCCACTCCTCTGCCTACATCCCATGCTGTGCTTTTCGTGTAAGTGCAGCAGAGAAGCTCCCATTAAGAAAGAGGGAATGCAATGATATTGTTGTGTTTCTTTGAGGCCAGTTGGCTGAGTTGCTCAGAATTATGGTGTCTGTATAAACCCCTGAGGGCTGTTTCTTGTGCCTTCTCTTGCTAAAGAAAAGAGGTGGTGTGCCTCCTTCCCAAAGGTCGGCCCTGCATCCTGTTCCTCCTGCAGAAGCAAAACCAGCAAGCCTGGCTCTCCAAAGCTCATTATCTCACTGTGCAACATCTTCTCCCATATCCTTTCTGCTCTCTCTTTCTTCTCCAGAACATAAGCCAGCCCAAGCTCAATCTTTTGGGCAGCAAAATCAGTTTTTTAACAGCACTAATAAATCTTGAATCAGCTTAATTTAGAAATATTATTCTGCACCTTTCTCTAAAGGGAACAAAGGAAATGTGTGATCAGACACATTCTATTCTCCAGAATGAAAAACAAATACATTGAAGGATGAAATAGATCTCTTTATCAGTACTGCCATAGCAATTTAGGGAAACTGTATAGACAAACAGAATGTAGACTAACAGTGAATCACTTTGCTCTAGAAGGAGCAAATTATTCTCTCTTGATACCACCTTAATTTGCCTTGAATGGAAGGAGAGGCAAAAAGGTTTCACAAAGTCAGATAATCAAAAATAAACCTAATGGGAAAGAGTAGATGGATATTTGTCTTGCCATTTTATTTATTTATCTTTTCATTTCTGCACAAAACCTCTGCAAAACCTCAGAAATTTCAGCCAAGGATGGGGGGTTTGACCCCATTAAAGGAGTAAAAGGATTGCAATATATTGAAGAATTTCAAATCCCCAGTCTCCTACATGATTTGCAGCTAGGGAGAGCAGCAGTGGAACATCCTCTCTCCAGGCAGTAGCTCCTAGAAGGAGGATCACAGTACCATGACCACAGTCACAGTTATTCTGCAGAGATGACTTCCACTGCTTTTTCAAAAACACTTCTCCAAAAAACCATTCTTCTTTGCCATAACACAAGCCTTTGTAAGAACACACAAGTGACTTAATCAAAACTACCCCCAGTTACAGCATAGACCCTCTGCACCTTTGTGAAGTGTAACAGGAAAGAAGTAGCCACTGCTGTAATTAATATATTTGTCTAATGTAATATGTCCCAACAGCATCATCCCGACTTTACTTTTTCCACCACAATATTCTCCATGACCAGGACAAAGCAACAGCCTCCTTGTGCCATATAACTTCTTCAGCCCAGCCTACTTCATGCCCAAATTCAAAATATACTATTTTATTTTTTCCAGTTCAAACACTATGAAAACTTAAAACAAACAAACAAGCAAACAAACAAATGAACAAACCTTTTCCAAATCAATTGTAGCTATTCTGAATAATTGGCTGTAGCT
Organism: Passer domesticus; assembly: GCF_036417665.1. Lineage (NCBI taxonomy): Eukaryota > Metazoa > Chordata > Aves > Passeriformes > Passeridae > Passer > Passer domesticus. Next base: position 14,602,003 of record NC_087479.1, read on the forward strand.
ATACTGAATAATTTGACCTAATACCACCAGCCTGATTGATTCCTGTACCAGAGTGCCTGGGACATTGAGATGTTTTGAATTATCCTTATTATAGAGGGGATAACTGTTTACAGGATATTATGTATATAAGCAGTTTTTCTCTTTTCTCTTTTTCTCTATTATGTATATAAGCTCTGTGAACAGGGCTAGCCCTAAGGCAAAGCCTAAGGCAGAAAGTGAAATACATTTTTTAAAGGCTGTTTGTTAATTGAGCCCTAAACTGCTTTCCTGTTCCTTGCCAGTTTTATCCTAACATAAGAACAAATCAATGTTAAGGCATTCTGCCAGATGCTGGCCAGCTCAGACTACTTTGAGCGTCCTCTCTCTTCCTTGGCAGCTGAAATCTCTCAGCACTATTCACATTTTGCTCAGCATCTAGCAGCATTCAGCCCTAAAAAGGCTGCAATCTGCATATGAATATTTTAATTACATGCTGCTATGCAGAAAGAAAACAACCAGCTATGCACAGGCAAGTCAGCTAAGAACTTGTAAGCTCTGTGACAGCAATGGATTTATAATTTCTGCCTGTTTATTATGCTTTGGGCATCTTTCTCTAAAAGGTTGTGTTTAAGGCACTGCCAGCTAGGTGTCTTGTTTGAAAAAGAAGTGCAGTTGTTTTGTTGCCCTCCTGCAGTCAGTGCAGAAAGTGAAGAGAAAATGAAGGAGTTTCTCAGACCACATGCTTGAAATTCACTGTTTTCCTGAAGGCCATTGGACTGAAGGAGGATGATCAGTAGCTTTCAAGAAAGAAAAACACTGCATTTGGCAGCAAGAGGAGGAGGAGGAGGACAGAGAAGAGGTTGAGTGCCAGCCAGGTTCTGGTCTCAGACCTGGATCAGATGTACTGGACTGACATGAACCACCCAACTCTCCATGCACAAAAACAGTCTCTGATGGGGCTGGAGCCATTCCCAAAAGCATCAACTAACCACCCTAGTTTTACATTTCCCTTCCCCTTTAGGACTCTGTGATTCACTGTCTAGAGATTTGGACAACTAGAAGATAAAAGAGGAAAAGCCAGGAGTGAAATAGCAGGGAGGAGCTTGGTTGAACAGACCAAATCTGAAGGCATAAAGGTGAGAGACAGGCAGTTATGGGGAGTCTACATGGAGATTCGAGCTGCAGTAGGATGCAGGGGGATGGTGAAGGATGAATGTGAGAATGGAGTTAGGTGATCTTGGCAGAGACATCCCTAAACTGTTGTCAAATGGCCTCTAAGAAAGAGCTGTCCAAATACCTGTACTGAAAAGAAAGAAGTTCAGTAATCCAAGAGGCCTAAATAGCCTAAAAGAAATTTTCAGTGTTTTCTCCTTGAATCTCACTGTGCAGAAGTCATTTTTTAAACATCCTTCATCTCTTTACCAGCCTACCAAACAGCCAGGTAAAGCTGGAAAATAAGCCTGTATGGAACAACATCAAGGTGATTTAGGAGCAGAGAGAATTGCTTGGCAAGTTTTTTTGTCTTTATTTTTAAATTAGTAGTGAAAGGGGGGGAAAGTTTCTTGATAACAAAAATAAAAACACTAATGCCTTTCACAGCCATCACCATCTCATGTAAAGGGCTAGGCCAGACTGTAGGCAAAAGCTGTGAGACATCTCAGAAGAGAACAAATTTGACACTTGCATGACATTTCCAGTTTAATGCTGGACTTCTACTTCCCCACTAGAATGAAAGGTTCATCAGCTACCAGATGCTTTTAAGAGCTTGGGGGAATAAAAAGAAATATTCTTTTTCTTGTCTAGATGCTCTACTTTAAACTGTCTACAATCACACTTTTCTTTTTCCTTTTCCTTTTTTTTTTTTGTGTTAAAAGCCACTGTAACTTTGCTTTAAAAAAACCTTCAGAATTGCAAAAAAAAAAAAATAAATCAAAATTCAGTGTCATCCTGCAGTCCTAATCTGCTTTTCATCAAAAAGCTTCTGTATCTCCTGAAAGCTTTGATGAACCTGACAAGAGACAAAGGTTGAGACAGAGACCAAGTGAATCTCAAGCACTTAGTAAAGTTTTGCTCTCACACTGAATAAACTGTGAGAGAATTGCACCAAAGTTTGTTGTAAGTTTGATGTTTGTTCATGTCCCTAAATCAAAGAAAATTTCAGAATGTTTGGTCACAGACTTTATGGGGCCATTAGTTTTACTAGACTTTATTGCATGCACTCTATAAAAATAGCTAATAAGACTGAAAGAACTACCACATTCAACATAAATGTAGTCAAATATAGGAAAACAAAATAGACCTGAATATTAGGATTTCTAATCCAATGGACAATTCATGAGCTTGGACTGTGTCCCCACAGCCTCAGTAGACCTGTTAATCTTGTCTGATAATCTTTACAATAAACAATACATCATCATCAATTCAATTCTTCCCGTCTTTGGATAATATATTCCTCCTAGAAGTGTCTTGGATGTCTTTATATAAATATGAACAACGGTGTTTCCATAGAACCTCTATGCTGTTTAAGAAAAAAACTTATTAAAATATTTGGTAACAATAACCCCCAGCTGCTCTACAGCGGGAAGAATGGCTGGAAAGCTGCCTGGTGCAAAAGGACCTGGGACTGCAGGTTGACAGTGGCTGAACATGAGCCAGCTGTGCCCAGGTGGCCAAGAAGGCCAATGCCATCCTGGCCTGTGTCAGCAATGGTGTGGCCAGCAGGACCAGGGCAGGGATTGCCCCCTGTACTCAGCACTGGTGAGGCCACACCTCAAATTCTGTGTTCAGTTCTGGAGCATTGAGGGCAACAGAGCTGGAGAAGGGTCCAGAACACAAATCCTATGAGGAGCAGCTGAGGGAGATGGGGGTGTTTAGCCTGGAGAAGAGGAGGCTCAGGGGGGACTTCATAGTCTCTCTACAGCCACCTGAAAAGACATTGTAGCAAGGTGGGGGTCAGTCTCTTCTGACACATATCAAGTGAAGGGACAAGAAGAAGTAGACTTAAATTGTGCTTAGGGGAGGTTCACATTAGATATTAGATTTTATTTTTTTTCCACTGAGAGAGCTCAGGCATTGAAATTAGTTGCCCAGGGAGGTGGTGGAGTCACTGTCTCTGGTAGTTCTCAAAGAGGCATCTGGATGTGGCACTTGGGGATATTGTTCAAGGGTCGTTACAGTGGTGCTGGGTCAACACTTGGGCAAGATAGTTTTGAAGGTTTCTTTCAACACTGATGATTCTGTGATTTAAAGAGGTGGGGTTTTGAAATTATAGTAAATAGCAATAGATGGCCCTAGCATGAGTATATGGCTGAATTAATTCCAAGGATTCTCTTTTCAAGATGTCAGTGTTAAGCCCCTTGAGCAAATTATCACCTTTATCCTCACTCTATGGCTATTAGTTAAGCCCTTATATTTATCAGCACTAGTAATCAAAAATCATTAAGTACAGTCAGAGACAAGCAGACTTAATCTCTGGATTCAGAAGTGTTTGAAATCCTTGCCAAGAAAGGCCTCTCCCTCCTGATTTAGCATTAAGTTGCAAAATAAACAATCCCACTAAATTGCATTTCTCAGCTTGAGCACCACAAACAAAACCCAAGTAAATGAGTGTTTATTAGAATAAGCTTGACAAATAATGACTTCCCACCAACAGGCTATCCATGATATCTATAGATTGCTATCTATGACATCTCCATAATAATGTATTTTGTTACATGGAGATGGTTGACAGGTGATGACATGGGTTTTCATTGGAAAGGACTTGAAAATGAAAACTGTGACGTACATATTCTTTTTCCAAAAAGTCTAAATTGTAAAGATTGAATTAGGCACAAGAGTTACTTTGGTTTTATTTGAGGGGTTTTTGGCAGAACTACCTGGATAAGGAACAGTTTCTGTTTCTTGAAAATTGGCCTAGACATGAAGAAAAGCAGCCTAAAGCTCTGTAGCAATAGGCATGCAGGGCTGAAATCCCTCTACCAGCGCACACATTCATAACTTTTGGATGACACAGTCAGCATCTTCCAGCATTTGAAGTGAAGCTTGATCAGCTCAAAGCTTCCTCTTTGACACAACTTGTCAACTAGTTTATTTCTTTATATTTTATGTTTATTTTGTAAATGTTATGGGTTTCCAAGGCATCCAGCATCTTGCAACGTATCATTGCATTTTTCCATTAAGAATGCTGAAAAATAAAACTGCCAGCTCAAATATGCTTTAGAGTCAAATTAACTGGTCACATCTCACTGATCAACGTCAAGGTCAATTAACTGTGAGTTCAGTAGGTCCAAGGAACAAGTCCCAAAACCCAGAACATTCAGAATGCAGATGAACAGTGGATGTGGAGAGGAAAAAAAGAAAGATTTAAGGGAATATCAGTTTCTCAGTGATTATACTACACTCAGAATTTACAAGGGGAGTATCTGTTTCAAACACAAACAATATGAGAATGAACTTCAGAAAAGGGACTAGGAAAAATACATTAAAATCTTCCCAAAAAGCTGATCTAACTCCAACTGACTTAGAATGATTTATTCTCTTCATTGGGCCCTTTTAGAAAAGCAAAATAGAAGACATGCAGGCTTCCAGACTGATCCTTTACAAAAAGGTCAGTAACAAAACATAACTCATTTTCTGGTTATCTCCATAGGACAACTGATAATAGTTGAGTATAATTTCTGTAAATTTTAAAGAAGCCTGACACAGAGAAGTAGAAGGAGACAGGAAGCAGTGTCTATTTCTCACCCTCTATTACCTCCTTCAATGACTTTTAGATGTGGGAGACCTTGAAATCTAGAGAGGGATTTATCTTCTATGGATGTCACTGATATGTCTGCTTCTCTCTAGAAGTGTATCTTCAGCTAGTTACCTGAAGCTCTCTAGAGGAAAGAAATATGTATTTTTAGGCAGGACTCATCCAACCTATTTTGCCCATCTGCTTTACAACACAATAAGACTTTGTTCAGATAGTCCTGTTCTGTACTGTCTATAAAGGAAATCTCAATGATTCACTCAGAGGCTGAAGTGTACACTAGAGATATCTAAGATTAGATATGCCAAGGCTTACCCCTAGGGTCTATAGAAAAGCATACAAACTTGTCTGGTGTAGAGGAAAGTAAAATCTTTGCCAGAAGAGATGACAGGAGTGTGTCAGAAAAAGAACTATGAAGTTTTCTTTTTGATGCCTGCAATCAAGGTGACATCTGGCTCACATTGTGCAATTTGCCTGTTTGACCTGAAGAACAGAGATCTACTTCTTGCAAAGCCCAGGTATTTGGCCTGTAAGGCATAAACCTGAAAAATAAATTTTTGGAAGGCTAAGAAGTGCAAATCTCACTTTCCAAACCAGACACAACCTCTAAATAATCCATTACGATGGTCATGACAGGGACAGCACTCATGGTCATGTAAATGGAAAGAATCAAGATTTTTTGAAAGACCAAAGCAATGCCCTGGCTCATGAGTGTATGAAATATACTAGGATGGTGCCATCACCACTGGAAGGATAGTTTTCAGAATGTTCCTGCACTTACTGTTACTACTGGGAGCTCCTCTTTCTGTATTTCATTTTGGAATGTCATGCCTCCCCAGGAAAGCCACAATCTGCAAGCCATTCACTTCATCAGGTATGTCCTGTGAGACCCAAAACCTTTTGTGGATGTAGCCCAAACACCCATTTGTGGCTTGGACCATCCCTCCAATGAGTTTTGGAAATAAGATGTCTATAGATTTTTCAAAATTGCATCTTTATACACATTGTGAAGTTTGGAATTTCTATCAGTAGGTAAACAAAGAAATTATTACAATCAAATTTTTATTCCATGCTCTTTACTCCCACACAGTATGTTTAAATATTCCCTCAAGTACATTATCAAATACACAATAAAACCCTAGCCAATCATAATGATGAGTGATGAAAGAAAAGTGTCCTGGCAGGTGTCTAACAGAATAGAGTCACTCAACAGGAAGTGTCTGGTACCATTTAGTATCAATAACTCTCAATCTCATTAATTTTTTTTTCAGATTTCAATATCCAGAAGTCATCAATTCCATTTTTTTCCAGTTAATAAAATTTTTCTTCCTTTTGTCCACAATTATTGACAAGACTATTATCTAAATGAGTATTAGCTCTTTCTTAATTAGCAGGCAATTCAGCTGTGACTTGCACACAAAACCTTGTCTATTTTAATAAATGGTTACATTGTTTTACCAGTACTGAGCAATTAATTAACTCAGAATCTGCTCTTGTTTTTTTATGTATTTTCCTGGCATTTGTTTTGTGTACTAACCCATGCCACTGTCACATTGACTAAGAGTTTTATTCCCAATTTAGATTGCTTATGAAATATCAAAAAAAAAAAAAAGAGTCAATTATTAATTATTGTCTTGGAACAGGAATTCTTCTCTGACACCTATTTTTCCTACCCTTCAAGAGCAGCCAGCTGACATCTAGCTGCCTAAGTGGAGTCCAGTCACCTGCTCACATGTCTAGAAACTTGTAAAACTCAAAATAATATTTTGCTTTCAGATCATTCCCCCCTGATTTCCTATGCTTATTTAGTATGTATAAACAAGGCCTGGGACCTCAGACCTGATTCCTTACAGTCATTCACAGCAGTGAAAATAATGCAGGTCTAAGCCTTCACAGAAGCTGCCCATGATATTTGTCAACTTCAACAGGGCTGTACCAACTTACACCAGCTTCAAACCTTGCTTAGGGTATTTTACATTCACTTTGCCATAGCATGCATGATTACACAAGCTGCAGGGCAGAAAAGTGAATAATTCAGCCCTCTTTCCTCTTCCGCCCACTTCTTTTATTTGTATGTAAAGCACCTACTCTATTCCCAGAGATATATAGCTAGGTAACATAAGCAAACTAATGAGGTATAGCCTTGGGGCGTGTCAGCTCTATGTGCCTTAACAGTGCCTACCTTTCCAAACACAGAATTGCTATTCAAATATTGTTCCTGGCTTTGTTAACTAATAATAAAACCACATGAAAATATAGCACCATGTCACCCACTGTTTATAAGCTCCATGCAAGATGAATAGGTAGCTCGAGCAGGCAGCCTGCACACTCTGTCCTGCCTATTAAGGTTTTTAAGATCAGTTTTTTATTATGCATCTCAGGAAATGTTTGTCTTATCAATGAGCACTGTGCAGAGGCTGTTGGAGCATATTGCAGTCCCTTCTCCTGTGGGGTTGTTTTGACTTGTCAACTCAAGTAGAAGAATGCAAGTAATTTATATGAGCATTTTGCATTATTGAATGCATTCTGGTTTTAATTAAGAGGAACAAGATTTGGTTGCAACAAGATCTAAATGCCTGTTGCAGCTCAAAGAATATCAAGAGTTCTCACATTAAAAGTGGCACATTGCAGCTGATTCTGATTCATGGCTGTCTACTCTTCAGTGGATGCTTCAGGTATTTCATCTGTGAACTTCTCTTTTATCACTGTGGGCCCATCTTTCTCTTCTCTACATCCATACACATTCTGTTGGCCTTGCAGCTTGTTGTGAATCATTCTGCTCTGTGATTCTAAGGAAATTCACATAGCTCTTCAAAAGACACAAAGTGCTTACCTCTATTCCAAACTCTGAGCATCAAATAGACAGATTTAACATGGGTTGTACCCATGCCAATGGCAGCATCGTCCCAGCAGTAAGGGCTGTCTGTCTTGTAATGGCAGCTGCTCTGTCTATATCAATGTCACACAACAAACCAGTAACAAGCCTTCAAAGAGTGTCTTTCCACTAGGCATTTAAGGGGGCTTAATAAATGGCAGCTTATTCACAGATGCAAAGACATGCCGGTGATAGTTATCAATGTTCAGATAACAATTCCATGAGTAAAGAGGTTGAGATATTTAAAGTTACATAGCAAGAGAGATGAAAATATAATGCATACATTCAACTCCTGGCATGGTGTTTACTACTTAACCATCTTGTCTTACACCCAGAACTTGACTGGAACAGCAGCAGGATGCAATTTCAGTGCATAGACCCAGTTTAGCTATATTCCATGTTCCCTTTTTCTTATAAATAAATTGCTGAGAAATCTAGCACAAAAAAAAAAGCCAAAAAAACCAAAAAGGATGGGGCCAGATCCTCAGCAGATATAAACCACCTGAGCTCTATTACAAACAGTAGCTTGCTGGGTCTTCAGCAAAAATAAAAGATTATTATTAAATTTTTCTATCAAGCACATAGATATCATTTAGATCCTTTGTAGCATGCTCTCTTTTAGTAGGATGACAAGGACTTTATGTAGATGAAGTCTCTTTCACTAAACTCTCAGTGTATTAGTTAACAGGCATTCTTAACTGACTGTTAAAATGTTGACCAAATGGGGTTTTTTTCACATAACCATGCTATTTTTATTCATATGTTAAATGCTGTTTCAATGATCATTTATTTTCAGAATCACAGAATATTTTGGGTTGGAAGGGACTCACATGGATCATCCAAGTCCAACTCCTGGTCCTGGTTCTATTTTACACACAGGGAGACCACCATATAGTGTCAGAACAAGTTTTTCTAGAACATTGATCTACCATACTTCCTGAACTGGTAGGTTCAATGGCTGGTAAAGTGAATAACTTTAGAAATTTGATGGCATTCCCCACCAAGCCTCACTAAAGTTCTAATATTATGCAGGCACATGTGCACCTTAACCCCACAGCTGCCACTCAAAGACAATCCTGCTGAAATAAGGATAGCTGCGGTGTTTCATCAAAATGTAAATTCCACGGCAAAAGACTGTTGTGACAAATGACAGAGCCAAAGAGGAAAGTCCGCGTGGGATCAGGCTAAGGAGCCCTGACTGTCACCTGCAGCTGTTACCAGTGCCCAAGGAGCAGCGCCGGGTTCCTTGGCTCGGTTCCTGGCATGGATTAGCAGAGACCAAGGAGTCACTTGTGCCACCCAAGCTAGAGAGGCACCGTGGGTTTACATCAGCGCCTTCAGCTCCTGGGCCTGCACTGAAACAAACATTGCTCTAAATTCGGACACGTCGCCACAGTGCCAGCCGCTACTTCCAGCCCTGGTTTCGGCTGCTGTTGTGAAGGTGGCCAAGAGAGGGCACCCGGCCCTCGGCTACTCCGCTCCCCGCTGCCCGGCCGGGCCCCGCGGGCCGGGCTGCCGTGGGCCGCGATCCGCGACACTCCGCGGGCACCGCGGCCCTGGTGCCACCGCTTCTGGCCTGGCTGCACAGGTGTCCCTCATGAACGGGCACACGAATGACTTTCTCCAGGAATACCTGTTTTTATTTAAAAGCGAGATGTGTCAGAAATAGCCCTGGTGGATTTCACGCCTCAGGTGAAGCAAGCGTGTGTGCTGGTGCTGAGGCTGACAGGACAGGACAGGTTTATTTGCTTGCCCTTCTTGATATAGTAAGTGGCATTTGATAAATCGTTGTCAGACCACTGAAATCTAATAACATGGATCACTACAAGATGATTACAGCCCCTGAACATTACTGGCACTATATGAGTGAATAATAACCTTGCTGTTTTTGACAAGGGGATATGTAATCCTCAGGGTACTCAGGGACAAGGTGTGATTTCCAAAACTTGATCAGGAAAGGCATTAAAAATTATAACGTCGTTGGTTGAGAAGCCTTCCCTGTGGATTTTAAAGATTTGTGACTATGATAAATAAAATCGCTCTCTTAATCAACCCTTTCCATTATAATTTATGAATGCCCTGTTCAAAACAGCATATCATAACAACATGGAAAAAGGTTGGTGTAGACACATTGATGCATACATACATACTAAAATACAGATATTGCCAGTACAAGGATAAGATGAAAGCAAACTGACATAAATAAAATCCTTGTAAGGACATTTAAAAATTACGGTTTCTTAACACAATGTACCTGCCAAAGTATTCAACTGATTTTACATCATGTCAGGTAATAGCTAGAAACACTTTCAGTTGCCCAGGAAAGCTAGTAATCAATGGGTAGAAACACAATTCACCATGCTTGATAGGTGAGCTAGCAAGGCAGTAATACCTCTGAGAAAATGTCAGGAGTGATATGTGCACACTCTTTCTGTCTTTAGTGCTGAAGCCAGGCCTGCTTTCAAAGGCAAACTGACACTATAATTACAAGCTCTTTCTATTGACATCCAGCAGAAATTATCAAGCATAGTCCAGTAGAAGGCAGGTAAGATATTGACCAATAAATATACATTTCTTCATATTTTGCACTGAAAAAAAGGATCTTAAAGTTAGACTGGTTTTCAAACCTCAAAAAGCTTTTCATCAATTGCAAAGAGAAGACATACACACATACAGATATCTCCTTCCAAAGAAGCATGCTGAAAGATGCTACTAGATCCAATTTAAAATCCTGTTATTTTAAAATAATATTCATAGCAGAAGTATGTAACCACAACAATTTAAGACCTGGAATAATCACTAGTCTGCACAAGTTCAAGTGCAGAAATTCGTGGTTCAAAAACTCAACTGTGAGGGTTAAGTTTTGCCTGAAGCAATTCCTGCCAGTAGTCCCACTGAAAGCAGAGCATACTCTCAGTGAAATGCTATTACGGGGAAGGACAGGGGGAGAAGAAAAGCTTAAAGCATCCAGTTTAAAATTCTCATAATGCCTTTCACAGATAGCCCTGACTGCTGCCCCAGGTTCCTACCTTGTGTGCCAGCATCTTGTGGCCTTGTTAGCAATGCCACTTCTCTTCCCCGGGATCGAAGACCTGCCCAAGTTTTTGCTTCCATCCAATATCAGCACCCGCCCTGAATCCTCACACCCTGGAACCAGCCCCAGCACCAGCTGCACAAGCTGAGTTCTAATCAGGCTCGGCAGAACACAGCATCAGGTCCCAGTCAGTGCTCTGCCTAGGACACTGCTTGGCTCTCCTATCATGCCCATGCAGGCTGTCCAAATTGGGAGATCTGCTTTTCTTCCATTGCACTGTTAACACAAAAAAGCCCATGACTGCAGCAGGGGAAACATCATTTTGACCCATTCTTGTGTGTCTCAGCACCAGCGCAGAGCAGCTCAATGTGACTCTAGGGAGAGGTCTCACCATAGTGCAGAGCCTTCAGCCTGCCGGCTGAGAAACTGAGACACTCCTCAAGACACAAAGTCCTCCATAATGCCTGAGAAAGAGGATATAAAATTGCATTTGTCAGCATCAAGCTGTGAGGACACAGCTATAACTGTCCTCCTGGTGTATCCTAATCCAAACCCTATCCCCTCCATGTAGAGACCTACCAGATGTCCCTGTAGCAAAGTTTGGCCACCAGACGCCTGCAGCTGGCCAGTACGATATGGTGGCCATTCACACACAGAAAGGAGGGAGGCAGGTGCAGGGGCAAATAGAGGGAAGGCAGACCAGGAGGGAGGCCTGGCAGGACAGACAGTGAGGAGACAGGGACCAGCAGTGGCCTCCCCCACAGGTATGGTCCCAGCACCTCTCCTGAGAAAAAAGAGCCAGGATGAAGGCATTCATGAGGTTCCTGTCCAGATTCAAACTGGACCTGAGGACAAATGCCCTGCGGTCTGGTGGAGAGGCAGCAGATCCTTCCTGGCAGTGTTTTCAGGCACTGGAAGGAGGCAGGTGCAACCCTGAGCAGTCTCTGAAGCTCCAGTGGTGCTTCCTGTCAAGGAGGATGCCCTGATGGCTTGTTTGGCATTGGCCTGCTCACTGAGGCTGAAAAAGGTCCCTGTCTGTTCAAAGCAGGTGCTCCCATACTTCTGCCACTCTACTGTGGATGTATCTGAACCCTTTCATATAAAAATACCTTGGGTGCTGAAAAAACCTCACCAGGAGACAGGAGCACAGAGTGACAGTCAGCTGCTCAGTCAGACCTTTGTGACAGGAGGGCAGAAAGACACTGTTCTCATAACAAAGTCGAAAATCTCAAAATAAAAAGGCAGCCACATACTGCACTTTTGCAAAGTGATATTTGAAATGAACCAAATTTCTCTATAACTATTAACATGGGGCAATTGCAAAGGAGTTTATCCAGAGATGCCAAGACTGTGCTAAAATCAGTAATTAAGACTATACGAGCAAGTAAATGGTGAGATTCCTAAGGAAAGGAGTAGAGGTGGTTGGGAATGTCATGGAAAAAGGTCAGAAGCTACAGCTGTAAGAACAGGATAAACACAGCAATCTACATTTTGCTTTTATGTTTTCCTAGATAAACATATCTGTAGGTATGTGTCAAAAATCATCTGCTAACTCATGGCAGGTACGTCCTTGTTGTACCCACATGACACAAACAGGTTTGTAAGGTTTGCCTTTCATTTTCACTGTCATCGAGACAAAAGCTGCAACCTGCCTTATTGTGGAGTTAATCACAGCCAGGCCTAGAGACACCTTCTGCATTGCCAGTGACTGACAGGTGTCTAATACATCAGGAGAGGGAAGGAATGCTGGCTGAAGAGCTCAATGTGACCCAACAACCTTCCCCTTCACCCCAGAAAAATCAATCATATTCTGTGCTGCATCAAAAGAAGACCCCACCTGGAGTGCTACATCCAGGTCTGGGAGCCTGATAGAGATGTGGACCTGTCAGAGCAAGTCTAATGGCTTCCAGAAAAAGGGGCAGGTTTAGCTCAGACAGGAGGAAACTCATTTCTGTGAAGGTGGTTCAGGTGAAGGTACTCTACAGCCACTGGCGCAGGCTGACCAGAGCAGCTGGGGCTACGCCATTCCTGGAAGTGTTCAAGGCCAGTTTAGATGGGGCTTGGAGCAACCTGGTCTAGTGGAAGGTGTCCGTGTCCATGGCAGGGGGGTGCAACTAGATGATCTCAAGGCTAAGGTTAGCGTTGGTGTAGCCAGGGGCTTTAAATTGCACAAGTGAAGAGTGCCTCTGTATTGGCTACATCCAGCTAGTGATTTACAATGCTAATTCTAAGTACTTTAAAGGAGAAAGAAGATGAGAAAAAAGGAAAAATAAATATTCCTACAGGACTTTTGGTTGTCTGCTGCTCCAGAAAAAGTCATTTGAGTAGAAGCAATAAAAGAACAAAATCATTAATGGAAAGAGGCAACATGCATAACCATCTCAGAACTCTGTCTCTGGCCCTCAAAACTGCTTCCCCCACATGCAGCTGCTTTCCTTCAGCACCTATATGAAATACACGATGTGACTAACTCTGCACTGCAGTTTAATGCCTAGTAAAAGCAGTGTAAAATTTCCACACAGAGCTGAACAGATTCTTGCAGACCACAGAGGATGGGGGTCTATCCACTGGGGCCACTCTAGCTGAGTTACTGAGGAACCTTTAGATTTGTTGCAACTGCTGCTCATCCTAGAGACAGCAGAATAGCATCCTCAAGAGAAAATTATTCCATTTTTCTTTCAGAGGATTTTACCTTAAAGGCCTGCTTCTGTATATTCTAGGTGTGAAATGAGAGAACCCATAGTGTTCTCTGAAGTTTAATTTGAAGAGTATAAGGTGAAAAGAGAACAGCTTTATGTCTGACTTGAAAAACATTCCTCCACAGTGTAGCCCAGTTCAGCACAGCTGGAACATTTTATTCAGGGACTAAACTAAAGAAGCTGATTTCTTGCCTAGGGAAAAACACCAGAAGAGTTTCTGAAGATAAGCAAGGAACAACAACAACAACAACTTTAAAGTCCTTTTGGCTTGAGTCATAGATGAAATATTTTTGATAATAAAGACAGATGTGTGGGGTGTGTGTCCTGATCCCTTATCACACCCAGTCTTGGCTGGTAGCTGATGGGAGCCCCACTCCTGCAGCTGGTGTGTGTCAGCCTGAGGCTGTGCCAGGGTGAGTTCACCATGTACAGATAGCTGTGCCACAGCAAGTCAGAGCTGTACAGATCAGAGCAAGATAAAACCCTTCAACAGTGCTCTGAATTTCAAAGAAAAATCTCTCTTCCATTCAACAGACATTGGGAAACAGCAGGGGAAGTGTGAGTTTCATGTTTTTAGTCTAGCTACATCCACTTTTATAAAAAAAGGCAAGGAGCTGATTTGTGAACAGACTACCTAATTTCACTCATGTAATAATACAGTAACTTCATCTTTGTTTGACCCAGACAGTTACTTCAGCTTAAAAAAGAGACAGAGAGAGTTCTCAGAGTCATTAAATTTTATATCCATGTCAAGCAAGCTGTAGTTTCTGGTTTTCCTTATATCTTTTACTAGTTCTTGAAAGCACTTAAAAAAAAATAGGGTCATACATGTGGAAGGAGGCAATATGCCATGAACAGGATGGAGTAGTGCTTATATACACTAGTGCTGTTTACAATGGTTTTTGTTTTCATTGAACAATGCACAAGGACCTCTTATATCTCAGTGAGTCAGAGCACATAAGTGTTGCCTGCCTGTTCTATCACTTCACTTTTCCTTTGTTTCCCATCAAGTGTCATGCTTCTGGATGTTAAAGCCATGGCACAGAAATCCAACCAAGGTTCAGCCCACCCCAACAGAACAGCTGGGGTTGCACATGTCTTCAGCTGTAGTCATGGGTCCACATTCTTCACATATGACCAGAAAAAAAGTACTTTTCCCTTAAAAGATATTAATCATACAGGACCAGTTATTTCTTTAAGCTTGCCTGTAGTTTAAGCATCAGCATTTAGGCTGTGTGAAGTATGACATTTGTTTCCTCAGAGAATGGGGGTCCATATATTACACTGATCTCAACACCACTTTTAAGATCCCTTTAACCAGCTTTCTGTATCCTTTTGCACAGTTGCATAATCAGGTCTGACAAGCTATATGAGGAGGTTTCCATTCACAAATCTGACTTTGGCACAGAAATTATGTGCTCAGGCAGGCTGTTCCATTTGTCCGCAGCTTTTTTTCAGAAGCTTTTGCTCAGAATAATTCATTAAATGTGATGCTAAGAAGCAAAAAGTAAAAAAAAAAACAAACTAAAAAAAATTAAAACATGATGGACATATTAGTTGTCAACACAACGTTTTAGCTTGTGCTATGAAATCTAAATTCTACCATGGAGATGTGGTGGTACCAGCCACAGACATAGCAAGCATGTTCTCTAAGTCTATTAAAATATTATGAAAGCCAGATATATTTAAAGAAGCTTTTAACACACTAGCTGCTATACATTGCAGGCAACATTTGTAAAATATTAACTGCTTTATTGCTAATTTTGTTTTGAGTCATATATTGTTTAATTAGGATTTTACTCAGGAGCAGATGGTTTTCTTCATTAAATCATAACATATTCTACCCAAATGGAAGCAGCTGTTTTTTTGAATGTGCCATAATTTATTTCCTACATGCCAGAAACCACTCTGAAGGGAATCCAGACTATAATCATTCAGTTTGTTTTCATTGGAGCTTATTTACAATAAACTTGGAAAATTTTTAGAAAACAGAAGTCAAGTGTAGGGGACATTTGTCAGCAATAGCAATTTTCTATTATTGAACTTGGTACTGAATCTATATTCATGGAAGTACTTCCAGATGTGCATAAATGATAGTCATAGCATGCTATGTGTTGTATACAGATATTGGTACAAGAAAACAGCATGCAAAGAGTTTCCAAAATATATAACAAAACAGGCAAAGGACAAGAAAAATGCTGAGTTTTGTTTTCCCATTTGATGATGAAAAATGGAAAAAGAAACTTGGACGATAAGAAACATCATCAGAGTCCCAAAGACTCTCTCTGGCAGCCAGGATGAATCTCTTGCAATTTCTGTGAACTGAGCTGCAAATGCCACATGCACTAAAATGCTTTGTAATTCTTTTCAGTGCATTTAACAAAAAGTTTTTCTTAGGAAGGCTTTTTCTTAAATTACTGGGCTCCAGTCTTTTCTTTACAAAGCAGAGCAGAGTTGAAGATCCCAGATTACATTATTGCTTCACTCACCATGCACTGACATGCAGAATCATCAGAGAGCTCGATTGTACAGGTAAGGATCAAAAGCTCCTGCTCTCCTATGCTGACAGATTTCTGATAGGTTCAGTCATAGAACCTGTGATCTCTCTATGCATCTAAAACGTTAGATGTTCCTCAAAGCCTCTGGAATTACTGAGGGAGAGCAGGACTCCAGATGATAAGTTCCAAAAATATACGGCTTAAATGTGGGTTGACACTTAGGCAGTTATCTTACATTCTTTGTAAAGTATTACACCTTTTGGATCATTGTTCGTTTTTTTTCTTTCCCCTACCTCCACTGCTCAGCTTTTTTGCACCCTATTTCACATCTCTTGATTCTTCCCCCACTTCTTTTTTGACTGAGACTTCTTAGATCTTTTTGTCCGAGTTCAAATAAATTCTTCTACATACCATTTCATATTAAGTTATATATTATAAACACAGACACTTCTCGGTAAACATCTAAGCAGGCATCGTGCATGTATATGTGTGTGCATTACATTTAAAAATTAGAAAGTTACAGCATTTATAAATATCCTATACAACCTTTGTCAAGAGAGAGATAGAAGGTCTAGTTTTACTAATGACAAATTACATTTAGCTTCCACATTCCTGCTTTGGATTTTAAAAGAAAGTAACAGTAGATAAGCCTTATCATAATTTGTCTAATTTTCCAGAAATATAACTACCTCAATATAAAAGTCCAGTTTTATTTAGATGAAACCAGGGTATCTATACAAAAGAGCATGTCAGAACAATGTATTACTGTGATTCAATTCAGAGATAACCTCTGAAACTAGGAGAGGAAGATCAAGATATATTTATCCATCAAAAGTTTTCCCCATAGAATCCACTACTGCATTGCCTTAGTGTGCTTGTATTTTCTATTTTCTACTCAAATTCAGTTTCGAGAGAAAATATTGTTTCAGCTCATGTTCTTGTTCACAAATTGCCTAATCCAAGAGCTAGAAATTCAGTGACTGACATCTAAGTCAACATTCAGAAAAGGGCTTTCAAAAGAATTAGATTTTCTTTTGGAAAGAAATTTGATTTAGAAAAAGTTATAGGACAGGAAAGCCTATTAATATAAATTAAAGGACAGTAATTATTTTGAGGGAGAAAAAGTGTAGTTCTCAAAACACTGTATGACCATGCTAGAAGTTCACTGAGCATTTCATCATTTTGTCACTGATTCTATTAATGTGTACATTTTACCATTCCTTTTCTACCAAAATCTGAGAACAACATTTTTCAGACTTGTGTACAAAGCAGGTTTCTATACCATCCCTTGGATGGAAGGGAGCAACACAGATAGACCATGGCACCTCATTTTGGAATGGATGGGAATAACAGAAAGCAAGAGTGAGCCCAGAGGATTATGACTGAGAAATACTTTTGCGAAAAGGAGATACACTGAGTATTCAGCAAATGAGCAAGCATCCTATTACACCCTCCTGGTGGTCAGCACCAGGGCTCTGCATAAGCCTTCTCATCTAGTAAGAAAATCATACTTTCCTCCATTTCTGTCTAAACTGCAGAATTGTCTTTCTCTACCTTGCTTTTAAAACAGTCCTTAAAGGAAAGTATTACCTCAAGAAAGATACAAAGCTCTGGAAATTTCTGTTCCCAAGATGACAGTTTTATATATTTACAAACAACTTAAAAGCAGAGGGCTGTTCTTTGCAACTGTAACCATAGGAACAGAGACCAGCACCTGCATTAATAGAGGACTGGGATTCCACTCTGCATAAATTACCTCAGCCAAAAAATGCTTACCTACTGAGGCTGTGCAATTAAATAAACATTATTCTAGTATCTCTTTACATCAGTGATGTGGAGCAATCTCTTGCTGTCAGGGGCAGAACTACAGCTTCACAAACTTGTGGCTGTTAAAGCCCCCAGATTTGTTTATCTTAACAGAGAAGCCACCTCCCAGATCTTCTTCCCATTTTGTTTTCACGTGTCTTTCACTTTTTGATGCTCTTCATCTTTTACAGCCATATTCTTCACACTCCCCTTTCCTGTACTTCTCCTGCTTCTCTACAAGTAATGCCAAGGAGAAATCAACTTTAAGGTCACTGATTGTGGGGAGGGCTCTTTTAGGGTGCCTTCCCTACTCAGAATTGCTGCTGTTCATGTGCACTATTCTCTGCTAGAAAACAAAGGATGATATGGTGTGCTATGTCCTGACATGTATCCCCCTTACTTTAGGGTTTTCCATCTCCACTGCTGGCTGAGACACCAGACTGCCAGTTTTCATCCCTAACAGTGAAATGGCACCACATGCCCTAAAGCTAAGGGCTCTATTCACGAAAAATATGCACTATGTGGTATCTGCAGAACACACAACAACATTTTGCTCGCTACAAAAAGTGTTTATTTTGGATTACTCTTTTTAATGGAGGATGGTTGTGAAAATAAATAAGCCCTACTGACTTCTTTCAGAGATAAATTTTCTTGTACTTCATAGTAATAAAGATGTAACTGCATTTTTGAATGCATCTGGCAAACACAGATAGAGTGATAGTAAAACTGACATGCTGAAGTAGCAGTGACATGCTAAATTTGACATCTTACTCTTCCTAATGCATCTGGACACCAGAACAAATCATTCATAAAGTCTCCTTTGAGATTTGTGGAGATCAGGTTGAAGCAAGAGTCAATGGTTTTTGTTTTACATCTCTTGGAATGTAAAGCCAAAAAAAAATCTAAGTATGCAAGTACAAAGAATCTACTAAGCAAATTGTGTTGCAATGTTAGGCCAACAAAAGTAAAAAACAATTTAAAATGTCATTCATACAATCCTATGTCCAAATAATCAGAACATTCACAAAACATTCATCTTTTGAGCTATTTGTCATGCAGCCTAATACAATTTCTAGTTATTCGTCATGAAAATATTAGCTGATGTAACTCCTTGTATTTTACATTTTATCTTGGTTCTTAGTGCTGGAAAGTTAGATAGGGGTAGATAAATGCTGCTGAAAAGCATCTACTTTCTCAAATTAAAAAAAGGTCAGCCTTCAGTCCCAAATCTCTGCCTGATCATCTTGCTGCAATTATATTAATTTACTCCAGGACTTTCTTTTGATATGAACCAACTACTTCAATCCACAATAAAACTGGAGCATAATTTAGAGACTGTTTCACTCCAGGGACTGGTTGCTTCAGGCAGGAGGAGCAAAACTGTGCCCAGCTGGGGTCCCTGCATCCTAAAGAGTCATTCAGTCATTTCCCACCAGGCTTTGAATCCCCTGTACTTTCCTGCCACCTCCAAGGGAAGGCAACATACACTTTGGTCTTAAAACTACAGGAACATGCCTCTGGCACACTGTGACACTCCTCAGAGTATTTGAGAAACTGAAGAAAAATTACCTCCAACACACTTCTTTCCATCTTCCCTCAAAAAAAGAAGACATTTTGGAACAACAAGGAACATAAAGAAAACTGCTGAGGAAGGAACTGCAGCTATTCATAGTGAACAAACAACATCAGGTGCCATTCACGCCCAACACCTCCTCTCTAGCTGTCAAATACACTTGTGAAAAGATATTTTAAAGTGTGTGTGTATATTACTGGGAACAGCAGGGGGATGCAGACTGTGCATTATGCTTGCAGTGCTCAGAAAAAACAGAGGCTCAGTTCTCCCATGATTTCTGAAAGCTGTCTTCATTAACTCATTCTTCAAGTCTCACAACAGCAACCACAGATCCACTGCACAGCAGATGCCTATTCCTCTCAGTATCACAGGAAAATTCTTCTCCCCACACTGAACACATGGCACACTTATAAAAGCTGTTCTTCCACACAGACACTTCAGACCTGTGCTTTTGTAGTGGCTCTTAATAGGTCTTCATGAGAAGGTGGTTTTTTAGGACTTTTTTTTCTGAGAAATGGTAATTTTCTAGTTACCATTGGTTACCTTCTATTCTTGCAGTATGACAATTCTTGGAAAGGGATGGTTATGATTAGTGTCTAATCATAGTGTCTCCCACAAACTCTTGATCCGATTTAATATAGATTCATAGAACATTATGAGTTAGAAAGGACCTTAAAGATCATCTAGACCCAACCTCCCCTGCCATGGGCAGGTAGACCTCCCACTAGACCAGGTTGTTCAAGAATTTATCTAACCTGGCCTTGAATACCATCAGGATTGGGGCATCCAAAACCTCCCAGTGCAAGCTGTCCCAGCATCTCACCACCCTCTTGGTAAAGAATTTCTTCCTAATACCTAATCTAAACATTCCCTCTTTCAGTTTGTGCAACCACTTGCATAGCTAGAGGAAAATTACCAGAAAAAGACTAGAGCAAAAAGATCTCCAGAGCTGACACCATTTTGTTCTTTGGACAAATACTGATCTAACTCATATTAAGCAAACTAAAGTAATAGGGAATGACCCCAGTGGGACAGTGTGATCAGATCAGTAGCAAGAATTTGGTGGATTTTTAAAAATTATTATATTTATTATGTTGGTTGTCTGATCTCTCTCCAAGCTAATGATGCAAATGCATTGCAGTTCAATGCAACACAGGGACTATCCCAATTGGAAAGGCCTCATTTAAAATACGCTGGCTAAGTTCTTGTGGCCCTTGGTTGCATTGGGAATGCACAGCTTCAAATTAGCTCCAAAAATGCTGTACAAGAAAACCAGAGTCATCATGTTTACTACACTTTGCTGAGGCTTGGAGTGACTTTGTGCTTGCTGTTGCATTTCAAAGCATACCTTGTGGTTTTAAGTCCTGTTTCCTGAACTGACTTTCAGGTATTTTCCATGCTGTTGCCAAGCTCAAGTATATGAGTATTAAGAGATATTTATTATCTTGTGAAGCACCTAACATACCTCATGCTTTTAGAGAAAGAAGATGAGAGCTGAGTTCCTACATAACATTTCCAAAGGCTGCCGACAATTTGTTTCATGTTTCTGAATTGACTTTTAAAAGGCAGTCCTTGAAAGTAATCTTCTGTTTTCCTTGAAATCACAGCAAAAGTGATAACAAATAATAACAAAAGAAATGACTGAGCAGGATACTGCTTGATATCTTAACTCTCTGCATCACAACCAAATTTTTAATAAGTGCAAGTTTATTTTGGTATAGAAAGAAACCACTGCCCTCGCTGATCAGGGTTGCAGGATCAATGGTGATATATTTTACTGTTTGAAATTAAGGGCAGTGGCCACAAGTAATCACCTTACCACTTCCTAACCACTTAATACATCTGCTAACCTTGGTAACAGCACATCTGAGTGTTCCTCATCTGCCTCAGATGCAAATAAAATGCATTGTGAAGGATTAATTGCATACTGCTTATCACAAGAGCTGGTATCTGACTATGCATGTGATCTTATGTGCACATTAATTGTGAATCAAATCATCACATCACCTTAACCCACCACATATCTTTTGACTGCATCAGGCCAAGGTGAGGACCGTGGTGGATTCTGTAGCTCAGCTGATGTGGGGTAAATCATCAAGTAATGGCAACACAAAGTCATTTCTGTCAATACTTTTAGAGTCTATGAAGGCCCTGTCAGAATAATTTATTCCACATGGACCACTGCATATAATATTAAAGCTGTGTTTCAGCTCAAATTCTGCAAGTAAAAATAGTTGTGTAAGAGGCATTACCAATACAATCCACTCAAATTTCATGGACCAGGCTCAAAATAAATTAAAATATTGCCAAAAAGTTCTGAGTTTTCTTACTTGCCTCCTGGATTTGTTTAGCTTTTGGATTTTTTCTAAATCCCCCTAAAATATTTTCTTTTTTTTCCCCTCAAACTGTACATACTGAAGTCATGGTATTTTAGGTAAGAACATTGAGATGCTTGAATTTGCATTCAAGAACAGTGATTAGCAAAGAGCTATTCATTATCGTGAGGCTTTTGGTGAAAGTGTAGAAACTATAAATGTAACAAACAAGGCAACGTTTTAGTAGCATGTAATTCACCAAAGTCATATGTGAATGGGCAATAGAAATAGTAGCACTTTAGAACAACAGCAGAGGACTGAAATCCACAATTAAGCATACATTTTCCTGCCTGCATTTAAGGGATTAAGAAAGTAAAAGCAAGGCTGGTTTTTAAAAGCTGAGATTCTAGTTCACAGAAAATCTCTGAAAAAAACTTGAGTTAGCATTATTAATTTGTATTTGCACAGAAATAGATGGCAAATCAGTGATAAAAGACAAACTGCAGTTACCCAAGGAGAAAAGACAGTCTCAGACTCTGGGACAGAGCCTGAATTTACATCCATGGACATTCACGAAAGCCAGGTTTAGCATCATGAACTTGACTTTCCAGGCAAGAAGACACAAAGGCAGGCTTCACCAGCATGATCTACCTTAGCAACTCTTTCCAGGCCCTTGGAAATCTTTTTCTTTCAGGAAGGAAGTCTTAAATTACACTTACAAGACAATTAATGACCATCAACTTCTGAGTGGCCTGAGATAACCCTGTTAAAAAACACCAGCTATTTAACATTGTTGCTTTAATGGTGTCACTGGTTATATGTCAGCATAATCGATGCTCTTTCACTTTAACTTAATAAATGGTGTAATTGATGCATTATTACTTTAATTCTTCTTCATTATGAAGGTTATTAAGGTGCACTGTAAGTTAGAGTAATTGGACATTTCAATTGAATGGCTAAGGACTTTGGAAATAAATAGCTCTAGGATCTAACACTGATGCTTACCTTTGAAATGTGCACCACATTTATATGCATAAAAATTGATTGGCTTTGTCAGGGGTGGAGAGGTGTGGAGAGATGAAAAAATATGAAAACAAGATGGTGTTTAACTTTTTGGATTCTATTTCATTTAAGTTTGCAATCCATCTCATTTGTTCTTTTGTAAATCAGCAGGAGTTTCTAGGCACTTTAAAGATCCGGCACGTCTGAAAGACTGTGACATAGGGATGGACCTTTCCATTTTTCACAGATGGCTCTGCACTGCAAGAACTAAGTACTGCAGAGATAAGGGTCTGCCTCCCTTTGCACTGCAAGTAAAGATGACTTTGTCCTGCCCATACCCTGCCTGGCCAAAAGAAGAGTGACTATGGGTGCCCCACCCAAGGCACCTCACTAATGCACTCAAAATTAATTGTGTCCAGAGCTGATAATTTGTAGCTCCAAA
Organism: Passer domesticus; assembly: GCF_036417665.1. Taxonomy (NCBI): domain Eukaryota; kingdom Metazoa; phylum Chordata; class Aves; order Passeriformes; family Passeridae; genus Passer; species Passer domesticus. Next base: position 14,624,976 of record NC_087479.1, read on the forward strand.
ACTTACCTACACTCCACTATGGTCTCAAATATTTACCATCCTCTGCAACCTGTGGGAGACCAGATTGGTCGTGCATATGAAATTCCATCCTAAAAAAAATAGCAGTCTCTGGTGAGAGCAGAATGAGAGTGCTGCACAAACCTGACTGAGTGCCATGCATCGGTCCAGCCATAAGGACATAAGGACACCAGCTGCATATCGATGGCACCAGGTTTCCAAGACTAATTGTAACAACTTTTATGGCAAACCAGAATGAAGCAGCAGTTGTAGCATGAGAGACTGTCAGTAACAGTATTTTTACTGAAAACTTTCATGCTTGATCCCATTTCATTTGGAAAAGGAGATTTTACAGGTTGATTCTTATTTGAAGAGACAACCCTGCCATGGGGGATTTCAGTGGCAGCATTGAAGAAATGAAAGACAGGAAACAATGAAAGAATCTTCTTGATTGAGAGATGAAAGACTTTCGAATTAATCATCTTCTGTTGCTAACATTGAACTAGAAGGACTTTCCTGGCATCTATGGGGAAGAAAAGCAGTGTCTTTTCACTGCTTTTCACTGCCCTCTGGTTTTTTAATGCCCCACTAGTCTTCCTAGACTTTTAGAAAGAACACAGAAGACAGCTTATGCAGCTCATTGTATTGAGAGAAGGCTGCCTCTCAAGATGATCTCAAAAATGATTTGGAACAAATAACTAATAGGCTTTGATCCCACAGGTAAGACTCTTTGTAAGTTACTTTACAATACTAAATGATCTATCTCCATCTATTGCTCTGTGGCAACACAATGAGGAAGTGGCACAACCATATTATCAGAGGATTCAGTGAGACTGGATGGGATAAATTAATCTATACCATAATGCTAATGAAGTCACTGATGAGTCAGGAATTAAGCTGAACAAATGGTAATTTTTTATTCTTCATGCTAAAGTAATTGGCATGTTAAATCACATATACAGAGAAAATATTGCAGACAATGTTCACAGTCATAAATGTGGTTCTTGGTAACTAAATTATCATAAATGTTACTTTTGTACATGACTGGACTCACAGTTTTACAAAATTTGAGTCAGGCCATCAAAAAATCTTAGAACCATCATATAGTAAATAAGAAGAGTATATGTTGTACAGTATTTCTGTACACTGCAAGATTAATATTCTTGGTGAAGCAAAAATTCATAGGAAGGTACAACAGAATGGGGACAGCAGACCATAAGTGCAGAAGATGGGCTACATGTAGGATAACCGGGACTTCCCCCAAAGCTTGCTCATCATTGCTACAAAAGGTTCCATTATTCTTTTATGTGCTTTTTACTATGATTGTTAATTCTTTACAGACTATAAATATAACTTTTCATCTGCATAGTTTACAGGAACACATCTACCTCTTTAAAATAAACTCTTTGCAAGGTCTTTCATCAACATGCACTTCATCTTTTGCAATTGTGAATTTGCATTAACACACTCTAGCAAATACATTTGAAGACTGATTGACACCAGTTTTTAAGCCATTTTTTAGATGTGTCCCCTATACCTATTTTTCTGACAGCCAAAAGAGCTTTCTCTATTCCTACCCTCTCAGAAACTCATTCCCAAACACCCTTGATGCAAGTAGGGAGGTTGAGGAGTACTCCAGTTCAGTTACAAATAACTTGAACCACATCCTTGTATCGCAGGTCCCTGAGCTTGCCAGAAGACTATTTAGTCTAATTGATAAATGGCAGAGATAACTAGCTCTCTGTGGCAATGGCTTACTTTCATGGACAGATTTATTTGAAGTGCCTGAAACAGCCTAACTCAATCTGTGCTGGATGGCCAAGCAGAGTGCAATAGCTTTCAATTCCCCAATAGACATGGCTGAATCTGAAAACTGCTTCAACAGAAAAGATCCTTTTTCAAGTTTCTTGGCTTAATATTCAGCTTGCATGGTCTAGGTCTCTACAGCCATCATAGCTGGGGATACAAAGGAACATTCCTGTTGCTGAGATTAAGAGATCCCCTTTTCCATCTTGGTTCTCTTGCCAAGTTTATCTCAGTACATCTCATTTTGTGACTTTATGCGGGCAATGGACAATGGTGACATATTTTTTCCAGTGATGACTCTGTGTAAGACTATATTTCAGGAAAAGTTTAGGGTGCGGCTTAAAAGGGATATCTGCAGTACTACCACCAATTCACCTTCAGATGATCAAACAGACCTGAAACTATATGTGACTTTCTAAGTATTTTGGTGCTTAATTTCTGCAGAAGTAGAAAGTAACTATTGGCCATACCCTGTCAATCTGCTAAGGAATTCAGAGAGGTTGAAAGGCCTCTTCCAGCCATGCATGGAGCAATCACAGGTTATAATCATACTAGTATCAGATTGCATAAAAACAAGAATATGTTAACATTGTGAGAGTCTAAGTCAGCTCAAAAATTTACTCATTCTATTCTAGTCAGACTTGTTCCAAGGTCTTTGTAAAACAAGGAGAGGATGCTACTTTTTGTTTCCCCAAGACAAAGCACACCAAGGGGCTATATAAGGAATTAATTTCATTCTAGAATTAACATCTCCCACTAAGCATTTTGTGAAGAATCCTACCACAAAAACTAGCACAACAGTAACAAGAACTGGTGGTTGACTTTAGCTTTTTGTACTCTCATTGCTCCACTTACTGGTCATCTTACATCTTCTGTATGCTACAGGAATATTGAGTGAGTGAAAAAAAAATTCAACTTTTCAGGAACAGTGATTTACTATGTGCATATATTGTAGGACCTGAACCACTGAATTTACATCATGGGACAATATTAACCCTAGAGTTACATAAAGCTGGGGTTAGGGAGCTGCCCACTTGCAACAAGAAGGATGAAGCTGAAGGTATCCTCCCCAGTAAATGCCTCTTGAGTTGTTTGGATCATCCCGGAAAAGTTCTTCAAAATGCTGTTTCTTACATTACTCTGCAGGTAGTTGTACAAGGAAAGAGGGACATAAAAGCTGTTAACTGTTTATGTCTAAACCAGACTAATACACCATAAATATTGGAGGGGAAAAAAATCAGATGGTGGTCAAGAGAGTACATAACAGGACAGTAAATTATAGAGGTACAAAAGCTTTAACTTTAGTGTGGTGGCATTTTCCTCCAATATTTCTATAGCAAGTTTCAGATTTTCCCTGAAACTACATTTGTAAGTTAAACATAATTTTGGTTTATAGTTAATTTTCCTGCAGTTTGTCTTACTTCATGCCTCAGAGGGGCTTTGGGAACAGCGGAATCTAAGCACAGACCCAAGCCCTCAGCAAGGATCAGACCGGTGTAGGAGGGAGTGGGGAGCACTGGGAGAAGCATTCTCAGACACACACTTTGCCTCTACTTTTACAGAGTTTTAAATTTTCTGTCGATGAGGATTTGAAACCACTCTAGTTTTCCAACACACATATAAGCATAACCCTGTGGTTCAAGATAAAATGCTTCAAACAGGACTTCATGTCATTTCCCGCTGAAGGGTAAAGGACCAGCAAAACCTTCCAGCATGAGTCAAGTCTGGTTTTATAAATGCAGCTAACAAAGGAGTGAATCCCCTCTGACAAGTGCGTGAGGTGTTTGTGCTAGACAAATTAGAAGTACAAAGCCGTGTGTTTAATTCTGACTGAAAGCAATTGAGAGGTACAAATTGTACCAGAGGAACTTCCTAAATTGAAGGGAACGCAAGAAAGAGAATCAAAAAAACAACACTAAAATGACCTCCACACAATGACAGTTGAGAGATGACAAAAACTTAGCAATTTGGAAGGACGAAAAGGAACAAGGCAGGCAGGAGGACAAGCAGAGAAGTAGTCTGGAAGTTTCTAATGGATAACTTGGTTTTGAGAACACAAAGCCCTGCTGCCATGCCTTCTTGGATTATTTCCAGTGTTACAGATGAACCCACAGCTTTGTAAAAACAAAAGCCAGGACTTTTTTTTTTTTGGTCCCCCTCTTCTTTTTAGTACAAAGAAAGACAGCAATCATGTCAGGAAAGATTTGGTGGCTTTAATTGAGCTGCGGTTGTATCCTTTTCTGTGTTTTCTATCATGTCAATTTTCCAAGTGGCCATCAAGTTTTTGTCAGCTGAAACAACCCAAGTATACAAGGGTGACATTTAGAATAGCTCCAGGATTTGCCTCCCTCCTGGCAGCACTATCAAGAAAGGGCTTTAAGCATGCTTAAGTTGACTTTAAATCAAGATGTCAGTTTTGAAACCAGGCTGTCTTTGGTGCTCTTGTCAATAATGGTGAGTCTGACTTAAGCCCCATACACCTTCATGCATTAACCAGCCAGTATGTGAAGCTATGTTTCTCTAATATATAACACAATCTTTTGTCCTTTATTCAGGATGTGGGACATTTACAGTTCGATAAAGCGAAATTTTTTTCCCCTTCTCTTGTAATGGGAAAGCCAAATGCTTGGCCTTGCAAGGGCAAGCGGTGGTAGGACAATGGGGAATAGCTTTATGATGAAAGAGTTTAGATTTAGATTTAGACTGGCTATTAGAAAGAAATTATTTAGAGTGAGGGTGCTGAACAGCCTGTCTGGAACAGGTTGCCCTGAGAAGTTGTGGATGTCCCATCCCTGCAATATTTCAAGGCCAGGCTGCATGAGGCTCTGAGTAACCTGGTCTGGTGGAATGTGTCCCTGTGCATAGCAGGAGATCTGAATGAAATTATTTTTACAGTCCCTTCCAACCCAAACCATTCTATGATTCTATGAAACATTTTTGAGCTTGAATTTCAGGGGCAAGGAGGGGGCACAGAGAGAGGGGGAAGATGTTGCATCAGAATGAAGTCATAACAAAAAGTGAAGGTATATGAGTCTTTGCATAACTGTGTTATGTATCTTTGTGTCTATTTTGTGTCAGAGTTGAATGCAAAATGGCTTCCCATGACCAAACACCTTTGGACATTTTATGTGTCTATTGTGAGATACTCACAATGCATAAAGGCCAAAAAAAATGAGTCCAGGGGTTCTCTGTAGCAAGTAGCTGACAGCTGGACACAAAGGTACAGGGTTATTCCTCTTTCCTCTTTCATTAATTCAGGGTTATTGCATTACAGAATCACCAAAGTAGTTTGTTCTCACAGGAGTTTTGGGAGAAAGTCCAAAACACATTAAGATTTAGCTTTCTAGGTCATAGCAAAAGCCAAGAGAGAACTCCCCTCTGGGGGTTCTGCTTCAACCCATAAGGAGTGTAGCAGCACCGTGAAACGTGGATTCTGAGTTACATTGCAGTAGTCAGACATGTGAAGACCTTAGCTATCCTACTGAGGATTTTGGCTTACATTAAAGACTATGAAGAAATATTTCAGAGTTTCTCAGTTGTCATAAGCTGGCACTGAAGTCAATGAAACTAGGACAATTCAGCCTGAATACACAAACTTGCATTTTTGACTCATGTATAAGAGACAGTTAAGGGAGAATAAAGGGGAACAACGAGCAGCTATTGCAGAATCTCTCCCACATGGAGACAGGAAGAGCCTTTACAGGGGAGCTGCTCTAGAACAGCCATCACTCAATACATTTACACTGCAACAACTTCTACAGTTAATTGCATGGTACAGACAAACTTCTAAAGCAAGAAATTAACAATCATTGTGAACAGAACTTGAACATTGTTTCTGTTCTTTATTAAAAACAATTAACTAAGAATATTTGCTTTTCTACACACCTGTCTCATTCCAGAATACCCAGGAATATATCAGAATATATTGAACCTTAGATAAAGACATGCACTCTGAAAAAACTTCCTTAGAAAGCAAAGAACACCCCACAAAAGCATCAAGAGGTAAATTTCATAGAACTAAAATCCTATTATTGGTTAGATTTAGTCAAATCTATAAAAACACTATTTTAACCTCATTTGTAAGGAAGAGCTTTAGACTTTCCCTAGCATAAAGCAGGATATGAATAGGAAGAATCTGTAGTCAAATGGAAGCAATTGGGTAATAATATATAAGATGATACTTTTAAATAGCAAACAGCATAGCTGTGATGAAAAAAAATTCATCACAGCTTCATGGAAATATTAGATGATGTCTCCAGTCACTTTACTTAGCAAATTCACATTAATGTCAGTTTTCTCATCACAATTATTTATGGCAGCTTCTTCCAAAATGACCTCTCAGTATTCTGCAGGAATTCTTATCTAAATATAATGACAAATGAGTCCTGAAATAAGTCATGAGACCCAAAGTGACATTATTATTAGGAAAATGCATTTTAAAAAATATTAGTTTTCCAACATCCTAAGAGGACAAAAGCTGAGGCAAGGAATGAAAGATGAAAGCATCAATTAACACCATGCAGCACAAGTCAGCACATCAGCCTGAACTGAGCCCTCCAACAAACTCATGTGTATAATAAGCAGAGGGTTAAATTATCCCAGTTCTGTTCCTTGCTGCAGTGAGACCACAATAAAAACAAAATAAAGATTTGTTGAACAACTCTCAAAATTGGTGCTTGGAGATAGGCAGATTCAGAGTAATGATTGTAATGTGGTGCTTTATGTGCAGAAACAGTCTTAGGATGGAAATTTGTACCCAGGGCAGAGTCAAACAGAAGGATTTATTTTCTTGTTGCTTTACTGTGTTCTTGTCATTTACTTAAAAACAAACTTCATGTTTTCTCTAATGAAGTTCAGTGGAGATGGCAGATGGGTGAAATGGTGAATGGTTGAATCTCTGGGGAGGCAGGAATGCAGCTGATGCAAGCAATGTTTTTACTTGCCAACAGGTGTAAAGGAAATTCTTCTGTGTCTGTTGCTGCACAGAAAATTCTCATTTGTAATAGAACAAGGTTTGACAGTAAAGAGTAGCTTGTGCCAGGGTAGAGATTGTGTTCTCTTTACATCTATCACTCACGTGGCAAATACACCACACACAAGGATTTTTTTTTTTTTCTTGGTGGTATAAAACCATGAAACTTCACTAAACCAGCCCTATGTTCTGTATTTAAAGCAAAATATCCTTAATTTTACTGAAATGAGGGGTTTTTTTTGTGGTCAGATACTGTGTTTAACACTCCACTAAGTAAACTAAAATTTTAGTAACTATACAAATCTGAAAGTTGTCTCTGGCAGTGTGAGACAGCACAAAGTCTTCACTGAATCAGAGGCAATTATAGCCCAAAGAAGGATGCACAAAGTGGGCATTCACATTTCATAAAATCATAGAAAAGTGGCAGGCAAAGACCTCCAGACATAGCTAAGCACGCACTAGGATGGGATATAAACTATCAATTATATTAAAACAAACACAAGTTTGTTTACCTTGTAGCTAAAGTTCTCTAGAGATGGAGATTCTGCTGTACTCAGCCACCTACTTTCAGTGCCCTACATTAGAAGGTGGTCAAGCTTAGTAAGAACTTAAATATCTCATTGTATCTCATCATCAAAACCCATTCCATTTTTTAGCCATCATATATAAAGCCTTCTGAAATCTTTAAAGCTCATTCCTGTTGTGAGGCAGTCCGTGCCCATCTTCCAAAGAGAAGCCATCTCTCCTCACTGTGAGCTGATGTCCCATCTCACATTCTCTCAAGGGCAGGAGTTTGTCTTTTTTTGCTAATTGCAAGGCATCGTGTGAGCTGGTGGCCCTTTTCCAAGTAATAATAATGAGTTCTCTTGCCATTCTCTTTAGCCATTTAGCCATTTAGCCACACAAGTGTGTGGTGTCCTTCTGAGCCATGTCAGCTACAGCAGAGTGAAAACTTTCCTGGCAGAATATAAAGCTGTGTGCTTTTCTGTTATAAAGTACTGATCCTGCAAATGCCTCCACTATTGGGAAAAGTATATATATTGCTAATGTGTTTCATTTGGACCATGTGAGCAGCACTTTTGTAATCTCTTGCATGCATATGAGTCCTTTTAAGTGCATTTACTTGATTTATAATAAGCAATAACATAATAGGGGTATGAGATTCTGAAGTTAAATCAAGGTTTCTTAATAAAGTAAATATTAACTCTGATCATAGATGGGGAGAACTGAAGCACAAGATACCTCATCTGAAATGACATAATCAATGCAAGCACTAGAAAAATGCGTAATTCTGCAGACTCCTGTTTGCACATTTCCCTGGTGTGGCGTCTGCCCTTTTAAATTAAGAAAATAAGTCTTTTAAAAATATTGGATTAAGGATTCCTAGCATGCATTTTCATGAGGTAATAGAAAAATTTGGACTTTAAATTTGAAATGCACTTAAAAAACAGTTGAAGTGCTTTCATAGTTATGCAAAAAAAAAGTTTTAAAACATCCATTTTCATTAATTGAGATTCATTTGGAAACTAAATACAGCACTACTACTTTTTTCTTAAGATTTTAAATATGAATAAAAATTTTAAACCAAGCCTTATATTCTTTAACATCCATGTGGCCCTGTCAAACTATTTTGTTTCTGCTCTTCTAGGATACCCATACTGCCTTTAAAAGCTCAAGAAAGACACTGGCTGAGGGTAGATTTTAAGAAAAAATATACATAAGATGGTAAGTTACTTACAAAAGAAAATTGGTGTTAGAATGAGCAAGGATGTTAGAATGTTCCAACTTCATGTTGGAAAGGAATTATCACTTGATGCTACTGTATTTTCTGCAGACCCACATGGTCATTATTAATGAGAAAGCAGCAGCAGATGAAACTCTGATGCTCTCAGTGTCTGGCTGCTGCACTGGGGCCCAAAAGCCACACACTGGGAGGGCACAGCAAACCTTCCTCCACTTCCTCCACAGCACTGTGTGCTGGTTCCAAGCACACAGGAAGCCACATGGGAGCTACTAGCTAATTCCTGGCTGAGGTTTTCATTCACTTTTAATTCTTTAGACAAAACCTTGAAACAAAGAAGGCAGCTTTGTGAGGGCATTAGAAGACTTTCCCTAGGATAAACCATTTATCCTCCATATCCTCCATATCCTTGTACATTACTCATATTTGCCCTACAAACAGATATGTTGGTCCTTCTACCTTTGAGGGTCTGATTTGCAATTTTCAGTTAATTGTAATCCTTTACATCAGTACAAAGTGGGCAAAAAGAAAGGAATGGAATAACTGTTTCCCTTGGCCTGAATTTTCCAGGATTAGCAGTTAGCCCACACCTGACAGTACTGTTTTTTACTCAGGCTGCCTGGTCTTAATTTTTCCTCTTCTTATATCTGTATCATGTACCAGAACGACATTTGTTTGTAATGACAGTCTTTTGTCATGCCGATATTTTCCCTTCATTTTACATTTCCAAACAGAACTGGATTATATTTTTCATGTCCATATTTTCCCCACCAAAAGCACAAATTTAGTAACATCCATAAAACCTTTAAATTCAAGTTGTCTCCTTAAACTCCATAAAAATAAATTACAGAAATTTCAAAACTCAGCACAGTTTATTTTGACATTTTCAAACTCCCTTGCTACAGCTACTGCTCATTTCAGCATGTCCTTCCATTTTGAACACGCTAAAACACTTTTTCCAGTGTTTCCTTTCAAATTAAAATGTTCCATTCACCTCATACACACACACACAAACACACACACACAAACACACACACACACACACACACACACACACACATACACACACACACACACACTTTCACACAACTCCCAGTGAATTGAAAAATCAGTTAGTCTTGTCCAGGACTTGGCACCATCACACTAACACAAGAGGGGTCTAAGGAAGAGGGTCTGCTGGAGCAGGCAGGGTGACAGCAGTGCCAGGGGAGCTGCAGCAGAGGTTCCTGAGCCAGCAGAGATTTGATCAGCACAGCCTCATGGTGCCCCGCTGAGCTACCCAGCCCTGGGTTTGGGCACAGCTTATCAGCACAGGCAGACCCTGGTGCAGCTGTGGCTGTGCCAGTTCCCACCCCTGCATGCCAAGTGCTCTGTGATGACTGGAAATCACAGCTTATTAAGGCAAAACCTCGGAGCATGGTGTAGAGGTCTGCTGGCTCTGATGAAGTGAGTGCTGACCGAGCTTTGCTCACCAGGCAGGGCTTGCCACTCTGCATGTACCACCCTTATCTGCCTCAAGCCTTTTCATACAAAGTCTTTTTTCAGGTGGAAATCCCAGAAGGCCAGACATTGATGTTCTGAATTATACAACCAGTTTCTGCCTTCCACAGTGAGGGGTCAGCTCCCTGCCAGCAAACTCATTTGTAACGCTGCACTTGTAAACTCCTGATAAAAAGCTCAGATGGAACCACGCTTCGCTGCATAGTGGCAATAAAACTGCACAGCCTCCTTTACATCATAAAAAGCTTTCAAAACCCTACCATTTCAGACTGAAGCTCCAGTGAGGCAATGGATATAAACCCATAGAGGGGAGATTTACTATAAAACCTGAACTATTTTTAGGTGTTATCAACCTAAACATAAATGTCTTCAGAAGTTAATCTACAAGAGAACCTCAGTGAGAGAATGAAATGTTAAGTTCAAGTTTCTTTCCATGTTTTTCATGGGATTTCAATGCATTGATTCTACCACAGGGGTCAAGAATATCAAAAGAACAGTATGAGGGGAAAGAAAAAAATTTGTCTTATTCCAGGGGCTTGCCTTAAATACATGACAGAAGTTATCACAAATAATTAGGCTGATATTTGCTTCGAGTTACAATTGCCTTTTTAAAATTTCTAGTCTTGTTGTAGACTGTTTAATGGGGTGACATATACCACAAAACTGCCTCTGGGACATGTGAGATTGTTTACATTCAGGTGCCAATGCCACCCTGGTAACAATCAAATAGATGGTAGATAAAGACTGATTTTTTAAAGAAAAGAAAAAAAGAAAAAAAAACAAAACTGAATCAATAAAATAATTCTGACAAAATTTGAAAGGAATCACTGAGTGGGTGAAAAAACAATTATTTTGGAGCACTTCTCTCAAAATCAGTAAGCACTGGCCACACCAAGTCTCTATGCTGAGTGCCAAGGGAGACCCTTGATACATTGAGATTGGACACCCCAGATCTGGGATCAGCACAGGTTTGGGTACTGCAGGAGCAGGGCTCCTGGACACAGCCAGCACCACCAGAAATGCCCAGAGTTTCTAAGTCAGCTCACAGCAGCTGCCTGCCAGCAGGGCCAGCCCATGCCCAAGAGTGAACATAGTGCTTGGATTTGCACTTAGTGATCATGAAGGCAGATCATGGCTTAAGCTTTTACTTCCTGTTTCTCCTAAAAAATAGATTTGGTAATTGTATAGATAGAAAAACATACCCTTCCTTCTAGACACTGTCATCATTTCCCCACCAGACAGTCTGACTGTCTCTCTTGAGCAGTCAAATAATTTTCAGGCAGATCATTGTCCCCTGAGTGCAGGAAACTGGTACAACTGTACACAAAGAAGAAAAAGATAAAAAAAGCATAGCAACACAGCCAGAAGACATTTATAATGCATATATTTTGCTTCAAGAAATGTGTTTTATGGAAGAGAAGGGGTAAGAGACAAGCCCTAGAGACAATGTCTCCCTACTCCTTATTTGTAAGCACACGCTCTTAAACCTCAGGGTTTGACTACATGGAATTCTGCACTGCGTGATCAGACCAAGTGTTTATCTTGTCCTCGAAGCAATATCCCAATGGGAAGACTGCTGCTCCAGCCTAACAAAAGGGTTTCCTCCTATTTCCAGAATCCTGTTAGGAGCACTCAGATGCTCACACGCTGGTCCAGCTGTCTGCAGGGGAACCCTGGACCCAAAGTCACATTCCCATACGTGCACAAAGAGAAAGCAGTTCAGCAGCACACTCAGGTTTATCCTCTGGCTGCCCTGCCCTGCAAGCCCAGGGCAGCTCCTTGCTGAGCCCTGCACACCCGTGGGTGCAATCCAGACTGCCAGCATGGCATGGGGATGCCCATCTGTCTCACCCAGGATGGCAACAAAACTGCATCACATGAGCAGCTGTCCCATTCAGCTCCAGGTGGCACACAAAGGTCTAGTCTGTGTCAGTGCACTGAGATACATAAAACATTTACAAACACCAGCTGCCTCAAGATCTGCTAAAGATCATTCTTTTAGGGGTGTTCCTGTGTTGTCTGCATTTACAACTTGTACATTTTTAAAAGATCAGCTCTGGTTTGGGAGATGCCAGCAGGAGAGCCTTGTATTTACACAGCGCATACTGGCACACAATGATGGCTGTGTATACATCAGAAAGTCCTCCTGTTTCCTGGAGGTGAACGTGCATCTTGCAGAATGAAACTCAAGCATGGCTCTCATGGTTCTCTAGGAAAACTTAGTAGTAGATGATCCATGCATCTCCAGAGACAACATCACTATAGTATAAACAGTGCTTGTTGTGCTGCCTATATCCCTAATGTCCATCTGGGGAACCTGCCTTGTGAGTCTATTTGGGCCATGGAAATTTCCTGCTGGACATCTGCCTCAGGGTGAATTTTGTAAAATTCCCAACAAATGTGTATGACTGTTTTATTGCCCATAAAAAGCCCCAACAAAACAAAACACCAAAAATCAACAAAATAAAAACTAACAACCAACCAAACAAAACCTCAAACTTTTTCATGGTGACACAGTCAGAACTTTTGCTCTCTAAAAAAAAAAATTTAAAATAAAGCTGCCCACTTTTAAGAAGGAGCTTGGTTTGGTTTTGGAAGGGTATTGCATTTTCCTGTTTCCAGGAAAATATGCCAAAGTTTACACAATCTCAGAACAGAGAAAAATCCTGTTTTACACATGATCACTAAAGGCTTATTTGAGTTTGGCAGCTGAATGGTTTGCAGATTCCATCTGGACTGAGCATCCCCAGCCCAGAGCTGCAAAGGTTGAGCAAAGCTTCTGCTGAAATCTCTTTCACCAGCTGCTCAGGGTCACTTCTAACACTGGCAAAGATCCTGTAGGCATTCAATATGCAGCCTTTTGCCTAAAAAGTGAAGGTATTTGATCTGAAAAACTGGCAATATGACACACCACTCTTTGTCATGCCTCCAACTGTGACTTTAAAGCTGAGCAAAAAAAGCAAGCTTATGCCTGGCTATTAGAGCTATTTATTAACACCCCACAAAGTCTTTATGATATCTGGATAGCAAAAATAGGAATCTATACCTAGATTAGACATGGAAATGAAGAGGAATTAAAAGAAATGTGGCATAGCTTTAGTCTATGACATTGTTTTAATACATAGATAAATACCTTCTTAAAAAGATTACTTTAACTGGGCCAAATTACTAAGCTGAATCCAAATAAAAGACTGTCCAAATAAAGGCTGAAAATCTGAGTGGGACAGGGATGAAAGACATGTGGACTCCCTCAACAGCCAAGGATGGGAAACAAATAGTGCTAGAACACAGCACATCCCTCCTGAGGACAGGCATGGGAAGCAGAACAGGTAAGGGTCTGTTTCCATGGACTCTGCAGAAAGATTTGGGTGAGCAGTTAAGTAACAGCTTGAAATACACACATCTGAATATAGTGAAAAATTCACCAAAGAAAAAAGAAATTGGGTAAAATCAGCAGAAATTTTTAGGATAACTGAGGCAGGAATATTTACTCACCTACAATCAAAAGAAAAATATTGCATTGAATTCCTCAAGCACTCAAGACTTTCCCACTTCTGTCCTCTACCCTTTAGGCTTCTCAATTCAAGTCTCCCTGGAAACTTCTCCATCTGTGCTGTTCAGCAAGTGCTGAGGAGTTTTGACTCAGGAAAGATACTTATGTTGATTTTTTTTTTTTTTTGGGTGGGGGTGGGTGTTGTGTGTTTGTACATAATCATCTAGATGAAGGAGCTTGCTCAGGATCCTGTAAACATCCAGTTCCCTCAGGGTATGCTTGGAAACTCAGCAAGGTATCAACATCATCATTCTTCATACTAGCAATTTGATATGTTTCCCCTTCCCAATTTCTTTAATTCCCTTCAAAAGCATTTGCAGATTTACAACGTAAACTATAATCAATCAAATTATTATTTCAAAACTTTTCAGTTATTTTTTTTCATGTTTGTGTACACGTCTGGCTTTCACCATGATTCACTACTCCATGCCTGACCATCACCAGGTTTCAACTGATGGATTAACAGATACACCATTGTGCTGCCTGGTAGAGAGAACTCCAGCACTCAGGTTTGGCAAATGGTCATGTTGGAATCCAGGGAAAGTACCAAATCATAAGGAAAGTATCTCTGAAATTCCTGTTCCAGCTTCAGCATTTTCCAGTTCCCTGAGGCCAATATCACCACTCTCTCACATAAAAGCTGAACCTGCTACAACACCATGTATGGTGTTGTAGATTAAACTCCTCTTAGTACCCTGGGCAAATTCACATTAGGCATCACATTTGGAAAACTGGCCTATTCCAATTTCATCAACTGATATTCTCACCATAGAAAAATACCTTTAGCAATCCAGCTCAGAGCAGCATAAAGATTTCCTTAAAAAAAAGAGTCAGTGTAAGCACTAAGCATTCTGCCTCTTGAACTTATCCTAGTCTATAAGAGCAAACTTACTGGAGTATACTGTCAATACAGCACATTCAATGCATCTCAAAATGCGTGAATTTGTCACCAATTTTTTTTATTTTTAATACTCCTTCCTTCACACATAAATGTTCTTATTGTAGGAGAACATTACATAGCTTATCACAGATACTTTCTAGACTTTTTTAAAGTTTCAATCAGGATAAACCAAAAGAACAATATCTGCACAAGATTTCTCACTGAAGCCAGATAAGTATTTCAGAGATGTCTTAGATTCATAGGTCAGGAAGAATACAGATACATGTGAAGACTGTGAACCCATTTTCTAATGACCTCTCCATCAAAATCTGATCAGAGAGGTAAACAGGTAAGAGCTGGAAGTCCCATTTAACTGATGTGAGTTCTGACTTGTCAGTGTGGAAGAAAGTGTAGGACATGAAAGCAAGGACAATATCAGAGACAGTATCTTATCTATACCCTATTAGCAGGAAAGAACGATACACTGAGAACAAATTCCCCTTATCTATGAGAAAAAAAATACCAGGAGATAAGAAAGAGGAGCTTGGATAAGGATAAGGTTCTGAAAGAAAAAATAACCAAATGCAAAGCTTGTTTGATGTTGATCTCTTCATACTGTGAACACAGAAATGACAAATTAGAACTTGAAGTTCTTGGGGTTGCTTCATCTATGACCCTGAGCAAAAGTTACAATATCTGTGCATTCCCTTTACAATTTATAAAATACAACAGTAATCAAAAAAATTCCTTCCTGTACAAGGACAGTATAAAATTTTAAATTTAAAGGTTTATAAGTCACATGCATTACTTGATAGGACTAAACATGAATAATTATACAATCTCTAAGTCTCTCAGGATTCATGTATTGGTAGCTACTAAAATGCTTGGGAAAAAACTATTAATCTACAACATTTCCAGGTAGGAGAAAATTTATGGCATTTTTTCCGAAGAAATTTATTCTTGGAAGGACACTGAAACACAGATTTAAGTTAGAACCCTCCCCCACACTGGATATATTCAAACTTGATACTCTACTTCTACTAGAAATCAACATATAGTGTCATAACTGGCATAATAGCTGAGATACTTGCCTATCCCCTGGACCTGATGAGATTAGACATGCATAAAAACCCTCGAGTAATATTCTTTAGAAGAAAAGCAATTTCAGACATACCATATCAATCTACCCCTGTATATTTGTGCTATGACAAGCTCAGCACCAGCAAGGTAGTCATATCAAGAGCTGGTTGTATTCAACACGTGACTCGATTTATTTGACTCACTGGATCTCTTCTTACAAAAATGACTTGGATGTTAAATTTGCACTTCATGAAAAATTCAGGAGTGTAAGGCAAGATATAACAACATGCTTACTAACAACAGGCCTCTGAGTAACCATAGATCCTTATGTAAAGTGGAGTATAAAACAAAAATCTATAATATTATCTAGAAATTAATCTAAAATATTTCCACATTTCCTCTACAAAAGCCGTCAGAGAACATCACCAAATTGAAAGAATTATGAAAAAAATTTGGATGTGAGACTTGATTGCTAAGCAAATCTCAGAGAGATATGAAGACAAAAGTTAGAAGCAGAGATCTGCTGGAGATGAGAAAACTGTTACAAGGATAAAGAGTCACCTTGTTCTTGTCAGATCCCAGATCCCAGACCAAGCTCAGTACACTGATTAGCATACAGAAAGGTATAATAACACAGAACAATTCAATGAGGATTTAGTATCTGTCAGGGTCTTGCTTGTTCACCATAGATATGAATACTCCATGTAATGGGAAGTTACCAACCACACACAGGTAAAGCATCCTGGACAATCTACATCCACTGATATACCCTGAACTAGTGAATATAGCCTGTTATTAATCTGACTAGAAGAAGTTATGATCAAAACTTATGATTTATCTTTGCAATTCAAGGTTAACACACTAAATAAAAAGAAAAAAATTTTCTATGAATTTGCCTACCTATTTAGCTGGTACATCTTCAAAATGAAGGTATAGATCTTATTACAGGACACAACAGATGAGCAAGAACAGGGCCAACACACACCTTAGAACTTAGTAGTTTAGTAAGAACAGGGAGAAGACAAAAAGGCTCTCAAGCTCAATTTGTAAGTCCCTGTATCTACTTTGCAGGTGAGAGTTTCCCAGCTAAAAACTGGCAGCTTCTATCCTTCCTTACTTGGGTCAGCTGGATACTGGCTGCTTGGTTTTACCTGGAAAGTTTCTACAAGAACACTTGATGGATCAAAGAAAGTATTTTGCAGTCAGGGAAGCACAAGCATGGGATTCAAGGGTTTGGGGAGTGGGAGATTCTGTGGACACACCAGCAATTTTTTTCCCAATTATATTGCATAGTGCCTTAGAGCCTGGCCAGAATATCATTTAATAATTCCACTGAACACTAGAAGAACCTTTCTTAGATTAAATTTTCGCAGAATTTCCTAGACTTCAAATGCCACATGCTTCACTGGACTCCATGTCACAAGTTAACTCAATGGGCTCTAATGGGCACCAAAAATATTCTGCCCACGCCTGAACAAGAAGCACACAGCTTACCAATATAGCTCAGTTATTATTAACACACATCCCATCAGAACAGATCCATCAAACTCTCTGCTATACTGACTGTACTTGCATTTATTCAAAAGTGAGCTCAATTTCCACCCACCTCATATTAAGTATTGGTGGATTGGAATCTGCCTACTTTGTACAGCTGAAGCTGGAATTCTTCCCCAGTTGCATTCAAAACAAGCTGCATCAGTGTTAATGGACCTTTTCTACTACAAGCTCCTTCAGAAGGTTCTTTTATACAACTATAAACTTCATATTTGCATTGAGATTGCAAACACTTCTCTTCAGCCCCTGAAATTCAGTTAGACTCATCACTGTCTTTGCAGAGGCAGCATGTATATTAAAGTGAAAAAAATTAATAGACCAACTGGATTCTGCCTTGCCAGATTAATTCCATTAACATCCACATGTGCTGCTGGCCTATTGTGGCAAATTAAGTCAATAATTGGTTTTGTAATCATTTGTCCCAATGTATCCAGCCTTTTGTGTCATTCCCTTTTCTACTGCAGTCAGTGCTGTATCCCCCTTCAAAGAGCAGAGCAAACTTAGGACCTCTGAACACCACTTGTTGAGCATAGATATTCTAGGATATTCTTTTTAAAGGAAGTTCAGTCTCTAGCTACTATTTCTAAGTGGGAATGCAAGACAGCATTTAACTACACTTAACATACACTTAAGTATATGAAGTGGTTTAGGTATGGAAAAGATCCCTGCCATTTTCACTTGAGTTATAGCTAGAAGAAAACCCCTGGCTGTTGCACATATGAAGGTTATTCCCTTTGTGATTATTGAACAAGGAAATAAATACTTGAGAACACTTTATTCTTTTTCTGGCACAAGCTATGCTTCAAACAGAAATCCATTTGTACCATTTTCCTATTTGGTGTCTGTTTTTATTAGTCTGTGTTGGCTTTTCAGAGAATAAACTCAGTAGAGATCATTGTCTGTTCTGTATTTCTGCATTGCCTAATGTAACATCAGCCTTGAGAGAAGCCCTTAGCTATATAATAACTTTAAATTATTAACTGCCATGACAAACATTTCAGGAGAACAATATTTACTGAGAACAGAAAAGATGACCACAAAAACTGCAAATCATTATCTTGCACTTACATTTATGGGCTTATGTGTCTTTATTTTTTAAGGATTACATCTGTCAACACCACGTAGCTAGAAGTAGAGAAGCAGAAGGCTTCCTTAATAGACTAACTTGTTCTTAATAAAGCTATTTTAACAACTTTATCTCTTGCTTCACCTACCTACCCCCATCCTTGAAGTTAATTTTTCATTTTTCTTCTGCTGAGATTGTCAAGATGGGTTCATCTAGAGTTTAAGAACATAAATGAAATGGTGTACTTCTTCTCTACTGTTTTTAACCACTCCTTGGTCTCTTGTGAGTGAAGCCTGGAAACTTGTTTGTGTTTGGAGTCATACTCATGCACAATAGATGAAGAACTGTGTCCTGGGATGCCTCAGGCACAGCATCACGAGCAAGGCAAGGGAGGGGATTGTCCAGTTCTGCTCTGCACTGGGGCAGCCTCACCTCAAATTCTGGGGGCAGTTTTGGGTGCCACAATATGAGAAAGACATTCAGCTGTTAGAGAGTGTCCAAAGGAGGGCAATGAGCACGGTGAAGGGCCTGGAGGGGAAGCCCTGTGAGGAGGGGCTGAGGTCACTTGGTCTGTTCAGCCTGGGGGAGACTCAGGGAGACCCCACTGCAGTTACAGTCTCCTGTGAGGGGAAGAGGAGGGACAGACACTGATCTCCTTCTGTGGTGCCCAGTGACAGCCAGGGCTGAGGGAATGGCCTGAAGTTGTGTCAGGAGCAGTTTAGGTTGGATGTCAGAGGAAGGTTCTTCACCCAGAGGGTGGCTGGGCACTGAACAGGCTCCCCAGGGCAGTGGTCACAGCCCCAGCCTGACAGAGCTCAATAAGAGTTTGAACAATGCTCTCAGGCACATGGTGGGATTCCTTGTGGGTCTCTTGAAGGGCCAGGGGGTTGGACTTCCATGATTCTTGTGGCTACCTCCCAATGCCAGATATTCTGATTTTTTGTTAAGAAATCCTTTGAGCTTCTACTGTCCTTGGGTTTGTAATTCCACAAAGTGGAAGGGCATTAACTGCTCTATTCAAAGCCAGCACCTGTGCAGACCAAAACAAAGGCCTTATACATCTTAGGGGCTCAGGCATACAAAAGAAACTTTGCATTTAGCCCAATGTTAATTTGATCTCTTTTTGAACAAAACATGTATGGAAGCAGAGATCTGTGTTCACTCTTCCATACCTAAAAGCAGCAAAGGAGTTGAGAAGACCACGGTGACCAAAGTCCCAACACTACTGCTAATGAGCACAAGAATTGGTCCATTTAAAAAACAGAATCAGGCATTATCATCCAGAGGATCAGCCTCCTTCCTCCAGTACCACAATATCCCAGAATAACCAGCTCTAAAGGCAATTTCCAGACACAGGAGAACTTATTCAAAAATGGAAAGCATGGAAGATTAAAGATCTTTCATCCAAAATTGGTGTTAGGACTTTAACAAACAAACCTAAAACCCCAAAGCTGAATAAAACCACAATAAAACCAACCCAAAGCCTAAGAAAATAAGTAGGCAGCTCATGTTTTGACTGAGAAGGACTGCAGGAAGTCAAGACCCTCACAGCAGAATGATGAATGACCAGAAAACACATTCTGATAAGTTTGACCCCATATCACTGTAACGCAGGATAGTTTCCATATCAAAATTGAACTCTTAGGTAGAAAACAGGGGGGAAAAGTAATTGGCTTTTGTGAAAGTGGCAATTTTAGCAGACAGCAATTGTTTCTGGTATGTAAATCTGTTTCTCTCTCCAGATAACAAGGAAAACAATTACTCACAGCGAGAATGCTTTTAAACATGTATCTTTGGCAGGATAGCTTTCAAGAATAGCTTATTGCATTGAGTCTTGGCGGTGAGAGAAGCTAATTATTTCCATCAGGAATCTGTAGGATAATAAAGCAACTTCTCATCTAGCAACAACCTTTAGAAATTCAATTGAGTATTAAAAATAGAAAGCAATTTATGTTTTATTCAATTGCACACAATAATCTTGAGATAATTCTGACTTTAAGGTTATTTTGCACATAGCTTCTCTGGCTACAGAAGCTGTGCAAAGATACTTGGAGACTGACTTCCACAAGGGAAAAGCTTGGCAAGTACAGAACAGGTTGGAGCAGAGGCAGATTCCCCTTCAGTTCATCTTGCTGCTTACAGACAGAAAAATGCATAAGCTCATATCTCAGCTTATCCAATATTCAAGGTATATTTGGGCAAAGGAAAAGTCTACTGGGCACTTAGTTCAGCTACTCTGGGAGACTGTTAAGCTCAAAGACAACTGTGAAAGAGTTGCACACAAACTCCAGAGTGCAACTCTCAAGAAGCTTTATGAGGAATTTCATTGCACAAGTGCAATGTGCTCTGTGTTATAATGGAAATGGAAAACCTTTTGTTTCACCACTTACTTTAAGGATACTGGCCACATTTGATGCAGTGAGGTGTGCTACATGTCCTTAGCTTTCACTGCATGATCACATAAGGATTTTTCCCCCTTTGCTTTCTTTTTTAAAGCTTTAAAAATAAAGAAAGAAAGAAGCCACAGCCGAAGACTACAAAGTCAAACAAGCACAGACACAGGCAGGCAGGCAGGATTTCCATCTCAGAAAGTGTCACTGAAACGTGGTTATACTGAGTCCCTGCAACACTCACCACTATTGTTGTTGACCAAAGCACAAAGTATTTCTTGCCTTGTGGTCTAGTACCTCACATTCCATAATGCATTTAGTTGCAGATCAGGACTTTTCGCTATCACAGCAGTTCAGAGGCAAAGCTGTAAAATAGCTGCTACATATCAGTGTTCTCAAGTTTCCTTGTTGACTTTTCTTGACTGTGTAGTTGTTTTTCCTGCAGGAAAAATGCATTGAAGAGTCTGAAAACACAGCCAACACTATTTGGTTTTGAGTTAATTTCTTCCCTATATTCATACACAGTTCTTCAGCACTTTAGGAAAGGGTTACTGGGACACTTCACTGCAGGAAAGGAGGGCTCATACTGCAGCCAGACATTGTTCAATGCTGGCTAATGTAGCACAAGGAACAGCTTGCTCTATACCAGAAAAAAATCTTGTGTTGTTAAGTTCCTAATCTTAGGTTTTCAGTAAAAGAGAATCCCTCGTGGGTATCATGGAAGAACAAATCTATGAATGCACTAGCAAAGTTTGCGTGGTGGGTTTTGGGTTTTATTTTTTGTTGTTGTTTAATTGTTTTGTTTTTAAAGGTTCAAAAGCTGTTCCATTACAATTTGTTTTAAACAGTATTTCACTAGATAGTTGGCTGACAAAAAAACATTGCACCAGAAATGCTTCTTCTTTTCCTTCCAGTACCAATTTATTGTGCAGTTAAGAGCAAGTGGTGGTGGAGTGAATGTCACCATGATATTTTTATGAAAATCCTTTGCTAGGATTTTTCTCCTATTCTAGCTGATAAGCCTCAGAAAAGAAATGTAAACAATAACTATCTGATGACTGTGGAATGTGGTCTGGACATTGTTTACCAACAGGTGCATCTGTAATTGGTCCATGTGAGCTGTTCTACTTAATGCTCAATCATGGTCCAGCTGTGTGGACTCTCTGAGAGTCGTGAGCTTTTGTTATTCATTCCATTCCATTCTATTCCTTTCTCGCCTTCTGAAGGATCCCTTCTCTCTAGTCTTTTAGTATAGTTTTAGTATAGCATTTTAATATAATATCATAAGATAATAAATCAGCCTTCTGAAACATGGAGTCAAGATTCTCATCTCTTCCCTTGTGCCGGGACCCTCAAACACAACCATAGAGTGAAGAACATACACGAACCTGGAGACAATTTAAGACATTTTAGACACCTGTCAGCAGATTCTGTCCAAGGAGAGAAGAGGATTTAAGGGGACCTTTTCCTCTCCTTTCTATTAAGAGTTTCTGCTGATCTGTATGCCCTGTTACAAGGCATTTAACAAAAATAAGCCTTGAGTAATTTCACAAAACTTATTCAAATTACTTGAGAAAGTATCCCTTAAGACCAGGAGGTTATTAAAGCAATGCCTGATTTCAGATTCTGTCACATTGCTGAATCCCAGCTTCAGTACAGTTACACACATAAAATGCAATTTAAATAAACATTGAGGACTCAAAAATCCCACAGCATCCAGTTAGCTCATTTAGCCCACCCTTCATGCTTATCCATCATCAATTAAAGACAAGATACCATGCTGACTAAAAGAGATTTCACATGTTTTATAAGCAATTGCATTTTCTTTCATTATTTCTGGTTTTTATCATGTATTTTCATTTCAAATGAGGGAAATTTGAGACCAAATGTGTTTCAAGTCCATTCTCCTGTACTGGAGCATTTTGTTCTGATCCTTAAGCAGTATCAAAGGACCCTGCAGTTATCTCAATTCCTGTCTGTCAATTAAAAAAATGCAAAAGTCCAGAATTTGCTATACATGCTTTGGATTGCAGCCAACACAAGATCCATTTGTTTCTGATGAGCAGTGCACATTTAGATCTAGAAGAAAAATATTCTGTGATGAAAAGGGAAGCAACATTTTCTTGCATTGCTTAGTCTGATTTCTTTTTTGTACTGCAGATAGAAATAAATCTTTGGAGCTGTAGGAGAATAAATTTGGATGCAAAGAACAGCCCTCAAAGTAACTAGAAAGCAAAAAAAACTCCAGATGCAATTGGGGAGGTAAGATGCACAAAACTAGAGGCTGGGTGATACCACCCAAGACAAAGTTTAAGAAAGGATCTTTCAGCATAGCTGGACAGATTAAGTGGAAAGAGAAAGAGAAAAGGGGGAGGGGAGGGGAGGGGAGGGGAGGGGAGGGGAGGGGAGGGGAGGGGAGGGGAGGGGAGGGGAGGGGAGGGGAGGGGAGGGGAGGGGAGGGGAGGGGAGGGGAGGGGAGGGGAGGGGAGGGGAGGGGAGGGGAGAAGAGAAGAGAAGAGAAGAGAAGAGAAGAGAAGAGAAGAGAAGAGAAGAGAAGAGAAGAGAAGAGAAGAGAAGAGAAGAGAAGAGAAGAGAAGAGAAATCCTTTACTAAAAAACCATCTCCTGATAATGCCTCCAATCATGCATATAAAGATGCTTTTAATTTGTAACACTACAGCATTTCAAACATTTCATGAGTTGTGAAATTTAACAAAAGCTATCATGCTTTAGGCTGATTCTGTTTTGTTTTTGCCTAGATTACTGAGCCAAAAACAATGAG
The DNA here is from genome assembly GCF_036417665.1 of Passer domesticus. NCBI lineage: Eukaryota > Metazoa > Chordata > Aves > Passeriformes > Passeridae > Passer > Passer domesticus. The sequence continues at coordinate 14,648,296 of NC_087479.1, forward strand.
TTTCAACTCAATGCAGCATTCATGTGCTGGTTTATGTTTTCTTATGTATGGACAGACAATCAATGGGAAGTGATTTAAAAACCAATTATTTACCTGCTACATTTGGCTGCTTCTCCTCACCCCTCAGGAAATACACCAAGTCTGATGCAACATCTCCCTTGTGAAGTATCTCAGTCGTTTCTGCATGCACACTTCTCCCATGTGGCTCAGACAAAGGAGAGTGAATGCCCCAAACTGCTGTCTTCATGTACAGGCTTGACAACTGGTGTCTCAAAACCATTTAAGACTTCAGGAGGTGGTATCACAATATCTTTGAATTTTACTCAACAGAAGCAACAAGCTTTGCAACAGGAAACCACACCATGTCAAAGTATTTATATATGTGAATATAAATCAATAGCATTGGAAAAGACCCTTAAGGTCACCAAGTCCAACTGCCAACCCAGTGTCACCACCGTGATCACAGTTAAACCATGGCTCAAGTGCCAAATCCAAACTTTTGAACACTTCCAGGAAGGGTGACTCCACCACTTCCATGGGCTGCCTGTTCCATGCTTAACAATCCTTTCTGTGAAGAAAAAATATCTAATGTTTCTATCAACAGAGTTTCAGAAATGTTATTACATCGATACAAAAAGTGAAGACAAAATACCTAAAAAATACTAGTGAAAAATATATTTAAATCCCTTTCTGTGTATTTTGTCACACACTGGAACACAAAACATATAAGAACAGGGTGTCCTGATAAGTTCAGTTTTACAGCTGAGGCTTTAGACTAATGACTATTATCAGGCAACTGATATGACCTTCAGCTCTTATACAAGATGCTGTTAAAACAAACTGTTCTTGCTTAGGCAGTCAAAGGAGAAGCCTGCCTGGAAACCCAAACAATTCTAGAAATAAATGCTGGTAAAGCAATATTCTTAACAGATTGGTATAAATATAGTAACACATCACTCTTCTAGAGAGCAAGCTGGGGACCATAAAATTGCAGACCAGCATCCCTGCCAGAAAGATCAGGGAATTGCTCCCGTGTTGTCCTGTTGGTAACTCTCACTCCCTGGCCTATTTTAAATAATGTCTGAATATTATTCTAGCATTAGTGTTACTACTAAAGCCACAGAGATTTAATTTACTGGCAGCAGGGAGGAAAAAAAAAAGCTAAAAATATTAAGACAACATAAGGCCAGATTCTGATTGGAGCTATACTGAACACATGCATTAACCCCAGCGACTTCAGAGTAATTACACAAGGTTGCTAAAATTAGCATCTTGCCCATAGCACCGAGCAAATTAGAAATGCATACACACAGATGAGAAGAGAGACAGCAAATGAGAGCAGCAAGACACTGCCCCCATGAAGTCTTTGCTGTGTTGCTGAGAAGGAAAAGGAATTTGGGAGAAAAATCCATTCCATCCCAACTTCTCCCCAGGAACCCGAGCAGGAGGGTGCTGGGCTGGAAGGTACTTAACAAGAGAGGGAGGCGTAGTGGAGAGCTCAGGAAGCCTTTCAAAAGGAAAGATAGGGAGCTTGCCTGCCAGGCAGGTTTTTGCAAGATCTCATCATTCTATTTATAACACCACATGCCATGTTACATTACATCACACCACGGCAGATGCACACCACATGCAACAAAACGCATTAGAAACACTGTGGGTTCTCTCCAGAATAAATGCCCACAGCTCACAGCAGCAGCTTAAAGGCAAGTTTCCCAGGAAGGATTTGAAATTCCTTGGCAAAAATTTGTAACCTAGGGAGTTAACTTTCACATTCTGCCAGCTCAGCACTTGAGAACTCAGAGCATCTATCAACACCCCCCTTGTTTTGCATCCTCACGATTTTAATTTCTTCAGCATTTATGCTTGCCTTTTTTGCCAAGAACAAACTGCTGTGTAGTTTTTCTTACATTTAACTGAGTTTTATTCCTCTATCTATTCAGAAGCTCATCCAGGCATCCTGTTTCACGCCATTAAAGCAAACAGTCACTGGTAACACTGCAGCAAATCTGGGATGCCCCAGATGTTCTGAGGCAATCTCTAGGCTTCACTGCACTCAGGATGGTGATTGGACATAACTCTGGACAGCCTTATCTAGTCAGACCTCTTTTGAAGTGAGGGTTGTATTGGAGTGGATGACCTCTGGAGGTCCCTTCCAGACTGAATTAAGGTTTTATGTTTCTCAATATATTTTCTAGTGATGTAGGTACTATTTGCTGCTAATATAAAAAACATATGTATCACCTAAATTATTTACAATATTTGCTTTGATTTATGGGGTTCAGAGTTCTCTTAAAGTAGAACAGGCAACACTAGCTGATTGACTTGAACAGGTGCACATTGATAAAAATGAGTCCAGTGGCTCATTTCAATTTCTGAAACCTGAAAATATCAATTATAAAACAGCAAGACGCGAAATTTTATGAAGGCAGGGAACAATTGCAAAAAAATGCATCTCATTGGTACAGAAGTGAGATGAGATCAGAAGCAACAACTGAGGAAGAGAGATGCCATCTCCTTCTAGAGCCTTCCAGATATAGACAGCTTTGCACTGGTACCAGTTATATCCTTAGACAAAATGGAAGATAAACATGCAGTTTAAAAAATTATCACTTTGAAATCCCTATGAGATGATGCATGAAAATCCTTATTAAATGCATATTACCATGTTTTGAGAAAAGGACTATGTGAACACAAAATTAATTGAAGACTCCATCACAGCAAATGTGCACAGTGGCACTGAGGAAAGATTGCAAAGGACACTCTCAGTTGTTATTCCTCACATTCTGTGAGCTTGATGTTGTAAATGTGTTGGTGTTTGTTTACTACAGCATTTTTTTACAGCAATATTATTTTCTGTAGCATGTCAGAGCTCATCCCTAAGCAGGTCCTCCATTTCAGTTAAGAGATGAAAAACATGAAAGAAGTAGTTTTGGCATGAATTTAGCAAGTGACATAAGGTTGCTAATACCGCAATATTGTCCTGGTTTGGGAAAAATTTGGGAGGGAACTTCCAAATGGACTCCCTAAAGTGCAAAATTCAGCGGCCCTTTCCTCCACCTGTCCAGGAGAAAAATCTCCTTTGAGAGAAGTGGAGAAAACTGTTTATTTAACATGCAAAGTACTCCCAAACATGAAAAAATTAGTAATATTAAACAATGAAACCTCCCATTGCTCTGAAGAGATGGCAGATTCTGGGGACCGGAGAGAGAGAGAGCGTCCTGTCCGTGGGTCTGTCCTCCTCAGAGCAGCTCAGAGAGCCCCCAGACAATAGTCCCAGCGTTTCCAAACTGAACAATAGCTGAACAACACCAAAAAACTTCTGGCTTCAGCTAACTAAAAAGCAACTAAAAGCAGAGGAGAGCTCTCTTCCACTCTGTGCTGCAGACAACACAGTCTGGGAGCAGAAATGTGCAGGAGAGCTGCTTCTGCAAACAAACTGTGCGCTTCTTCTGCCCCCTTCACTCTTGGAACCAGCCTTAAAGGTGCACAACTTAATACCCAGCATAAACAGAACAGAGGATTGGGAATACGAGCATCATTTAGAAAATTTAATGAGAATTAAGTAAAAGCAAACAAGCCAGTAGTTATGCAAGGAAAAACAAACAGGTTTTAGAGATATTTTGGAAAAAGCAGCCAGCATGATTTCATTCTGGTATTTTCAGAACATGTGGTATTATCTGTATTTGCTCTAGTGAGTCAGGGAGCCAACCATCAGCCTCAGTTCTTGGTGCCTATTTAGTGTCTGAGATAAGCAGTGTTTAGTGTGCAGTGTTTGTTGATTCTAAGCATAAAAGGATCTCATCCCTCCACTCCAGTTAATAGGATTATATATGCCAGGCAATTTGTGGTGTGTCAAATGCCACATTGAAATCTTTACTGAAGTAATTGTTTAGTCTCCAAATTTTGAGTCACAGTCATACATAGTTTTTGCCCAGAGCTTGTCTTACGGAAAAAATAAGTAATATCTTAGGCTACAAGCAGAACAAGTGAAAGTAGGTTTTTAATCAGTTTCAAACTTAAGCCTTCTAAAGCTATACCTGCTTACATTTCATCTTGCCCAAAAGTGTATCCAATGAAAGTAAGTGGTGTCCCATGACAGCAGACAGGATCATGACAGCTTTTGTGAGGAACTGCCCTGGCTCAGTGCCAATTGCCTGGACCTTTCCATCATATCAGGCCTAATACTACAAGTTCACTGGAGTGGAAGAGCCTCAAGGAAGCAGTGATTCATTTCTGGGAAAGCATTCGACAATAGTGGAACTTCAGAAAAGGGTACTGGGTCAAGACTGATGCTTTCCCTTTCTCCAGTTCTTTACATCTTACAAGTGTTTTGGAAGAAGACATGGAGCATTCTGGACTAAAGGCTGATGTTTGAATCTCCCCTGTTATTTGTGCAGTAAATGTTACAGCAATTTTCTGCCATTTAAAGACAGTATTCAAAATCCTAAATTACTGCCTGTGTTTGCATTCACAATAGTACTTAAACTTGACAGACTCTTCCAAAAAAATAAATCTGTAATCTTCAAGCAGGGATGAAGGAGATTGCATATGTGTGTGCTGCATTTTCAGAGCTTCACTCTTACTTCACTGGTAGGTGGATGAATGAAGATGCCTCCTGCTTCTCCCAATACCAATTTCACCCAAAGCACACACTTCACCCTGCAAGCATGGACCAGTGACAGAATGGTCCCCAGCAAGACTTCTTGCTTTCTGTGCACTTCTCTCTGAAACAGAGTCCTGCAGACAGAGCACTAAGCATCCCTGACCTGTTTCCTGCAGGCTGACCCACTGCCACACTAACTCCCTGCTGAAATTTGTAACCAGCTAAAGAGACCACAAGCAACACTAGAGCACTTCTTCTTGGCTCACAAAGCTGGGTTTCCTGAAGGACAGTGAAATTCACCTGTAAATGGTTAGGGGGTTCTTGGTTTCAATGTTCAAGGGAAAGAGAAATGTCCAGCAAAACACAATACAGTTCCCTACTGGCTATACTTTTTCTTTAAAAAATTAAGTAGGATTGCTTCTTTTTAATCACATCACCATCAACAAAAACTTGCTTGCAGCAAAATGCCCTACAAATTCATATGTGTTTCTCTGTTTACATTCCTCTTATTCAGCCACATCTAGTCCTTCCACTGAGATCTGTCTGGAGGTAAACCAGAAGTTTGTTTGATTCTAAAACACCATCTGAAGCCTCTGTCTAGAGACCCCACTTTAAAAAGACAAATAATTAACTCTCCAATCACTATTTTTTAAAAAAGTACCACTAGCAGTATAGATAAGCAGAATGACATACAATATTTCCTTCTCAAACTGTCATATTAATTTCACAACCCTTTCATCCTAATAGTTAAGATATCCACCAGCTTAATGCAATTTTTCATTTCATAACACCTCTTAAAATAACACTGGACTCATCTTAGGTTGCTAAGATGCTTAGTCTTGCAGTGTGGAGATGCTTGAAGTGGATGGCCACCAGTCTTGTGAGAGGAGCCTCTTCAGCCCCAGGAGCCATTCCTGGTTCACCAGCAGCCTCTGTTCTGGCACAGGCAGTACAGCCCTAAGGTATGGAGGAAATTCCTGAAGGGCCTTCACAACACAAGATCTCTGCAGAAAACCTTCTATCTCCAACTTCCTTCAGGTTCTAACTATTTTGTCCTGATAAAGACCACTACTGCTGTATGTTTGAATAACAACTGACCTCACACACGTGAGCTCAGCTAGTCTGGACTTCACATGTTCACAGCCCCTCACTCTGTAGCTCACTGCTTTCAGTCAGGCAGAGCTTCTTCTCAAGCACAATAAAACAGCATACTTAAAATGCACATTTCCACTCCCTGTCTCTTCCCTTGCCCCTTCTCCATCACATCCTTTAGACCATCTCCCACACAGGGTCCTGTTCCATGGGGGGACCTGATAGAGGGAATATTGCACTTGCTTTTAGCCTGAATCACCAGGTTTGAACAGGGCTCTGAGACCTTGTACTGGTTGCTTTCATACCCTTCCTCTAGACATGTGAAAAGAAGACAGCATACAGCATGCTGTCCAAATGGAGGGCAGGAGTGACAAGTCTCTGCTCTGAAGATCACCAGCAGAACTCTCACATCACAGTAAGGAGTTGGAAGGTGTCTCATGTACAAGCTCTCAAAAAGCATCCTCCTACTAGGCAAGCCTAAAGCAACCTGCTACTTCACTCTCATATATGATATGACAAGAGCCTAATAAATCTGTTGTTGCTGAGGTCAGTAACTTTGCCTGAGCCCTCTCCCTCTCATGGGATGCTTGTACAACTGGTGGAAGCCTTCTTACCGTTGCCATGTCTGTCTCAGCAGAGGTTATCAGAAGTCATTAGACTGTTTATTTTGATGGAAATCCAGTTTGCTACTGCTTATGTTTAACAGGTACCGAGATTTGCATTTCTGTCAGACAGCTTGAAGTGACAATGAGTCAGAAATACACAAAAGAAGTCAAAGAACCAACACAGCCTTTATCTACATCCACAAGGTCCTGAAGTGGCAATTAAAAACTTCTGTACATATTATTATTCTTGCACAACAGAATCTGCTGAGCTGATTCTCACTGTACACAAATTAATTTATAATATATTTAAGTGAGCACCTATGTTATTTTTAGTTATTGCAAATGCCATGAAAATTTTAATGGCAATAACTCTTTGGGGAAAATGCTGAGACAAATAGGATTTCAAATCTTTTTTAGGTATCATGCACAGCTGGAGAAAGAATATACCACATGTTTTAACACATCTTTACTAGTCAATGAATGAGCTGTGACAAGTTAAGAGAACAGGCCATTTGAGTTGTTGGGATGCTTTTTCCTGTGATCAAACCCAGCTACATCTCTGTCAGTGGCAATATTTTTCCCCAGCAGCACCTGCAGGCACACCTGAAATTTAATCCTGAGTCTCCCCTTCACAGTAATTCCTCTTCAATAACTTTCTAACTGTCTCATGTGCAGCACAACCAGCAGAGAGCCAGGGCTGGACGTTCAGTGGAACACCCTGCAAAGGCAGAGCAGAGGGGGAGCTCTGCCTGTGGCCACGGCGTGCTTTGCCTCCGGTCAGGGAGCCGTGGCCACAGGCACAAACCCAGTGAACAGCACGGAGCAGTGACGAATGGCACGCTGAACTCAAGTAGAAAATATCTCGCATGACTAAGTACCACTTCAGTAGGAAAATAAACCTTTATCCAGAACCACCCAACAACACTTGTCTCCGGTGTAATGTGGCTACTATCTTCAGTATAAAGAGAGAAAGGAATATTATCCTCATTTTGGGATCCAGTCAAGCTGTCAGTGCTCGACAAAGTCCTGTTTGCCAGTGAAGCTGGGTGCACTTGTCACACATGCAAAATAAAAAATACATAATGTCTGATCTTTTTTTAATTGAAGCTGATACTATTAACCTAGTGCAAGTGTGAAATAAAAAGCCTGCACACACTTGGTTGACAGATGGTAACCTCAGGAAGCAGCAGTTCAGCTGGAACTCTCAGCCAGCATTCACAGAGACAGACCATTGGTCACATGGAAAATCCACAGGCAAGGAGAGGAACCAGCATAAATTTCTCACATCTTCAGTCATTACTCTAACTATATGGTCACAGCTTCAGGTTTGAAGGCACCTTTTAAACAATTATGGCACTGGCAGTTTTTATTACATTGTTTATTACTCTGAGGGGTTTATGTTGCACATTTTACTGAATCAGTGTTTCCAATATTGTTCTTCTGGACAGCAACTGATGTTTTCATAATCAACAATAGCTCTCAAGGTCTTCTAAAAGCATAAGTATTTATTGATACATAAAGTTATCGTTACCTAGTATTTTTTACTCTTTCATGATCCAAATATTCCACAAGCTTTTCCTCATTTGCTAAAATACATAACCACAATATAAACATCAGATATATTTGTAGAATTTTGGGAATGAAGACCTTTTCATTACTTTTATGTTATCTAATTTCAGTGCATTTGTTTTAGATTTAATCCTACTGTAAATACACATGATGTGTACTTGTTCCCTGTAACAAATTGTGTCTGGGACTTGGAGCAGTCTAGCCCTGCAATCTCTGGCAAAACATTTGCCATTTTTTCACAAGTTCTACTCAAATCTCCTTTTATAAATTATAAACACCTGAAGGCAAAAAGGCGCATAAACTAGGGAAAAAGTATCCTGGATGATCTTCTGCCCTGAAACATTGAAGTGAACGTAGATAGCACAGAAAATATTCCCTGTCACAAAATAAACCTCCTGGAGTAGGGTTAGAGATGCGGGTTCCAAATACTAAACCCATGAGCATTTATGTATGTGGACCAAAACCACATATTGATAAGCATTTGAGATGGACCATCTACTACTGGCAGTGTAAAACCTCACAACCCATACATGTAGAGATAACAACTTTCCACACAGCAAACCTACTTTGGCATTTTCATTGTTTGATGTCTTTCCTGTTTAAGCTTTAACCCAGGCCCCTGGGTATTCAGCCCAATGATCTACCACAGGAGAAATTCCAACTTGCAAAAGGGTAAATAGGCATTTAAGATGGTACATGTCAGGCATTTTCAGAAATGCTCAAAATCACCCTGGATATATTTTTAACATTAAAGTCACTATGTAATCCCACACTGACATTCTCCTCTCTGATATTTTTAGATCTGGAGCTTTTCAGGTGAAAACAGAGGTTGCATAAGGGCTGGCAAAAGGGGATTCTTGGCTCAGATCTCTGTGCAAGTGCCAAGATTACCTCTAACCTCTCACACTCTACAGTTCTCAGAAGTCATAATCCTTGCTTCAATTTCTGCAGGTAACAGTACATCAGAGGAGTAGTCAAAAGCCACATGCTGGTGTGTCCCAGACATACACATTGTCCCAAGTCTTTGTTAAAGCAAATAGCACAAGTTAGACAAAAAAAAGGTGACTAAAGACATGAAAGGGAAATCTGAGAACACTGCAGCCTTTTGCTGAGGTGCCAAACACATGGGTGGTGCCAAGCAGAAAGATGTGGAGGGAGCAATGTTGGGGCAGTGCCATTTTCCCCTTGGTGTGCCTTTTGTAGTTGCAGTGTCCCTCGAGCTCTGGGCTTTGTGGCGTTTTCAAGCCAAACCCTAAGTGGAGCAGTAAAAGCAGCTTTTTGCTGAGGTGCACATGGGTGGTGCTGAGCAGAAAAGTGTGGAGGGAGCAATCTTTGGGCAGTGTTCTTTTTTTGCAGTGAAATGGACCAAACCTTGCCAAATCAATACTCATTGAAATCGCAAGATTTCCTTTCCTTGCATGAAATGAAGAATTTCATTTCATGCAAGGAAATAAAATCTCAAAGTCAGAGAACAAAGTGAAACAAACTGACTGGGGTTTCCACAATTAGGCACCCATGTAATCCAAATACCAATATATTTGCATGTTCTATTCTAACAAAAGGCATTAAGCACATGGAAAATATTGATTACTGAACTTAAGCCATAGCTTCAGCATGAGATGGGTTTATCCTGCTGTCCTGGTCTCCAGGTTCATGCCATCTCCATGCCCCACCCTTAAGTGAGGAAATACTGTCACCTCTCCTTGCAATCATTGCATCTCCTCCCAGGAGGAGACTCAGGCATGTGGGGAGGGACGGAGCTCCCCCAGTGCTGAGGCAGAAGAGACTGTGGGGATCAGGGAGGAGAGCTGCCCCAGCCAGAAACCAACCCATCATGATTGCAACCCCCTTTGGCTTTATGTGGGCTGATCAAACAAGGGACAGCCTGGTCCACCATGGCACTGAAGGAAGTCCTTTTCAGAGTGACACCTTGGGCACCCATTAAGGAAGTGAACACAGGGGTGTTCAACACAAACTGTCTCCAGTTTGAGCTTACTTTTAACTAGGCTACAAAGATTTCAGTACTGCAGTGGTTATGACTGCTAATGTTTTGTACCACAATCAGATCTTAACAAAGTTGTGAAACAAGGTTCCCTGAAAAAGAAAGAAATTTTAAAAAATTTTAAAGATTAGAAAAATGCTTTGAAGAATTCCTTAAGGAAGGCTCAAAAAAGACTCAGACAATGTAAAAAAAAAGTCCTGCATCAGAGAACAAACTGCAAGGTGAATAATAACTATACTGTGTTCAGAAATTAAAGGTTGGATATCACTCTAGGGCTGTATTTGGAAGTTCAGGCAGAAAGCAAGTGCTGACAGCAAGGAGCTATAACTCGGATGAGATGGTTTCAAATGGGCCATCTGGCCAGCAAAGGAACAGAAGTGGCAATTGGAAAACCTGAAAACACCTCATTATAGCACATCACAACTGAGACTATGACTCTGTTTCCAGCTCTCCTTGAGAAAGCTTGCCCAGACACACAGAACCCAGGCAACAGCTTCCCTTGGCAGTCTGGGGAAAGAAAGAAGGAGGGAAAAGGGAAGGAATGAAGGCTTTCTGCTGTGGAGTCACATAATAAACCATAATGGACTATACTTAATCACACAACATCTAAAGGAGCCTAGACAAGTGATATCATACTGTTCCCAAACCTTAAAGAAGATGGATATAAACTCCTTTTTGTTCAGCACTAAGAACCAGTTTGTAGCACCTGCAGGAGGGTGTTTCTAACACCTTTTATTTCCCATGTTTGATGAATACATCAGATCCCTGCTCCCACCCTCACTGTAGTATAAATAAGCATTTTGAAAAAGGTGGATCAGCATGCATTTTAATAATTGCCACTCCTATGTCCTCTCACCCTGAGAATGAGAAAAGTGGGAAATCTGTTTCAGCTGGGCTGTGGGGCAGACTGTAGCCCAGCCCTCCAGCAGGTTCTTCCCTGCCACAGCAGGCAGTCTGGCACAGAGGACAGCAGCACTCACAGTCCTCTTTGGGAGCCACAACATGTACCTTGCTGTTTATCAGTAGCAGTGAGGACTGGAATTACCCAGACATTGGCCCTGTTTCTGGTTTCCTGCAAGTAGATGATTTAGCTTTTACTTTGTGGATTGACTTTAGCCAGTGGGAAAATTGTATCCTAAACATCTTTGAGCAATTTTGTGATGAAATTCCCAGTTGTTCTTTTTTGTAAAGTTTGCATTGTCTCCACTGTTCTTTCCTTACATGATTTAATCTCCTTGAATGCTCTTCATAATTTATTTTTAAATTCCAGGCATTTTTATGCTTCCATCAATTTTTATTATATGTAGGATTTACACTTTTTTCTGCCCAATTCAGATACATAATGCATTACTTTGGTTGAAAACTTCTGCAAGTTCTCCAAGACTGCACAATGTTTAAAATAAAATTATTTCCCACACTAGCAGTCACACCAGCAAATTTAATGCCTCAAGCACTTTAATAACATGGTTTTAAATAGACTGCTGAAATATTAATCTTAGTGTTCATTTTTCTTTCATTCTGCCTTTATTGTTTGACTTTTCTTCTTCCTGTCTATGTTTCAATATCCTCTGGACATCATCACATCCACAGGATGATTCAGATGTTGGGAGAGCTGTATGTTTCAAGCCACACTGTATTCCAAAGGAAAACATTCCTTAGGCTTCACATGGAGCCAGTTTTCTTTGAAACATCTCACCTGTGTTTCAAACATTGCTTCTTCAAGTTTATAGTTCTATTTGTATTAAACTTGTAATACTGTAGGTACCTTAGGTGACCAAACTGTAGAATTACCTATTTTTTTTAGGCTTGTTATTTCTCTAGCTGTTCTGCAAAGTCACCAAAACAAGTAAAAAAGTCCCCTAGCAATCCCCTAGGTGTAGGAAAGGCATCAGACTGAAGTGATGTTGTGAAATTGGATAGAAAGAACAAGCAGCAATTTTGAACCTGTAGCATTAGAAATCAAGAAAGACGGTATTTAAAGAAAGACTCAGTTCAGGCAATCTTCTGGAAAAGTTTTATATTATATCTCAAGATGGACTGGCATTCAGACTGAGCTTAAATTGGTATTTACTTTCAACACACATTTATTCAATGCATAGGTTTTTTTATGTTAAAGCATAAAGCATTTTTGTAGCTATGATTTTGTGTCATCTACCTGATTCGGTCAAACTGTCTTAAGGCTAGAAATGGGAAGTCTTCAAATCACCCAAGGACACAGGTTCGGGAAGAAACCCACAATTGCAGAAATTTCCTCCCAGGAATGGGAGGAAACAATTTCAATGATTAACTTCCAAGCAAAGACACTTTGGCAAGAGGAATGGGAGTTGCCTCCAGCAGCAGGATCACAGGCCTGGTGAGCAGTAAAACCTTCCTGTGCCTGTTTGTAGAATCTGCTTAGTCTGGCAGAGAGAGAAGATGGAAGACTGTGTCCCTTTGGATGTACTATGTACCTGTCAGGGTCACATTACTATTAGCAGAGACAAAGATTTCACTCCTGAGGGCTGCTGGCAAGTGTCCTTTGGCTCACTGGTTGAGCCTCCACCAATCCATCCAGCACAAGCCCTGTGCCCTGCTCCAGACACATTTCCTGGGTGTAAGAACACAGTGGTCATCCCAGACTTCTACGAAAACCTGGATTTTATCCAAACTAAGTGTGCAAGGCCTGACCTTGGAAATTTGGTCCCCAGAACAAAGGAGACATTTAGTGCTGTTTGCTTGGCTGTCACTCCAGCTGTTTCTCCCTTGCAATCTCTTTGGTGATTGCCAATTGAAAAAAGCACTTTTGGCTACTAAAAGGGATTCTTAAGATTATACCATGCCTTGGTGGGACACATGAAAATATTTCCTTCTTTCCTTGGGCTTTTATGCCCTGCTCAGGAGAGAAAAGATTAACACAGAGATTAATGTAGTAGAATATCACTTTTTACTTAGTTACTGCACACTGCAGTCAGATGCCTGGGAACAGAAAACAAATATATTAACCCAGAGCCAAAAGTATCTTCTAAAATGAGCCACCCAACCTCAGGCATGGCCAGAAGAAGTAGGGACAGAGATGGACTCAGCCAGAGATATTTTCTTTTACTTTTTCTTAGAGAAAAAGGAATAATGTGACTGCACCATATTTTTTTTTTGTTCAAAGGGATTCACATTCATATTCTCCTCAAAGCAATTTTATTACCTCTGCATACAGGTTTCATAATAACCAGCAGAGGAGAAATGAAAAGCACTAGAATAGTTCCAGTTCCTAAGCAGTCACAACTGGATAACATAAGGGCTCTTTATGTCATTTCACAGATTCTGCTAATGGGTGGAAGGAAAAAAAAAAAAAAGTAAAAGACTCTTTTAAAAAAAATGTTTTAAAATTTGAGGTAGAAGGGTACACTTAAAATTTCCAGCCACGAGCAGTCCAGTTCGGTTTTCCTTTCAGCCTGTGTTATCTGAGACCTTATCTCATTTATATGGTACTAGCAGCTCTCCCGCGGGCCGGAGCAGCGAGAGCGCAGCTCCGCTCCCGGAGCGCCGCGGCCCCGCCGGGCGCAGCGCCCGCCGCGACCCGCGCCCAGCGCCGCCGCTGCTCGGCTGCCGGCAGAGCGGGGCATTTCTCCTCGCCGCGCTCTCCACGCGGCTCTCTCCTGGCTGCGGCTCACACTCGGCGTGAAAACATTCCGAGAGATAATTGCCCAAGGAAGAGGAGGCGTACTGCGGCAGTACTCCTCAATGAGGAGCAGCAAAACTCACAGCGAGGTTCAGAAATTATTCCTGGGTGATTGTTGCAGCCATAAAGCTGCGTTTTCTTTAAAATTCTAATTAAATCTAGACAAAGTGAGAAAAATAAGTCAAAACAGATCTGGACGTTAATGAGAGGTAAAGGCTTTGGTATGTTGCAATTTCAATGATAATTACTGAGGGATGTCTTATCCCCTCTCCACAGCAGAGGAGGAGCACAGAGACCTCTGGATTCCAACTAACCCTATTGTTCTCAGATAAAATAACTTAATATTAGACAGGTAGCAAACTAGCAAACATCAAGACAGAACAAGGAGATGGAATAAAAGTAGTCCATATAGATAACAAACCCCACTGTCATACTGACAGTTCAGATACTCTAACAAGGTCTTTCTCAAAGAAACTTTCTATAGGTTTGCCAATAACCCATCATTCATTTTGGGGCACAACAGATCATTTCCTTTCAGCAAGTAATTTCTCATCACAAACTAGACAGTGGGTTGTGGTGGTTGTATGTGCTAGAACTCTGATCACGTCACAGTGGGCTGTGTTTTACCGACTGCAATCATCAAGTACAGGCTTCCAGCCCACCCAGGACACAAAAAGTTTGGTTTAAGGTGAGGGGTTTCATCAGAGTGTATCTTTAATGAAAACCATGCAGCATATGGTTTGCTGGCATTGCTTTCTAAAAGGGTTCTGTGCCTCTCACTAGAAGAAAGTGTATTTTGAAGGCAATTTGGGGACAAGACAACTAATGTTATTTGTGGGAAAAGAAATCAGAAGGGAAGAGCAGGCTTTGGCTTATACCCCTGTAATATTACACATTATGCTGGGTTTTTGTCATCTAGCTGAGACAGGTGGATTTGAGAAAGATCAGATCTCTGCCCACTCTCATTCTCTGCAGGTCATAGGAAGGTGAAGCCTGCTCAGATCACACTGCTGATGGAGCACTGGGAGTTGCTGTTTTAGAAACACTGACTTAAAATGCTTTGCATTTAGAACACTGAGTTTTATGTGGGATTTACTTACTGTATTTAAAGGCAACAAGCAATTTGTACTGAAATGCAATTATATACTTAGGATTGCCAATGTAAAACAAAGGATTTAACATCAATGTGTCTGAGGATTGTTATCCTTTTATACAGAGAATGTTTCACACAAATGCCTTAATCCCTACCACATCATGGTGAGCCTTAAACCCCACAGTCTGGAGTCTTTAAGATGACACTTCAGAGTTTCTGACCAACTGGTGGTAAGCTTTGCACCACTTAATCTCTAAAAGTGTCCCTTTAGCCACAGGTGCTTCAAATGCATGGTAAGAATGTAAAATTAAGGTAAGCAGTTCAGAAAGGCTCTGAAAGGGATCTAATTTTCCTGGAAGAGAAGCTCTCCCCACCATCACAGCAATAACAAAACCCATCTATTTCCACCCCAGCAAAATTGTAATGCCCCTCATCTCAGTCATATCATGCACCACTGGAAGTGCTGGATCATGGACTGCTGTACTGGGACATAGGGAACTAAATGGCAGAGCATAGGCAGAGGGGATGGAGATACTTCCAGGAAGTGCTGGTATTAAGATGCAAATCATAAAAAGAGAAGTCACATCTGGACAATCAGAAGCAGCCTTGAGAGAAATATGTGAACAGCAGTCTACATAAATTGTTTTGCCTTAGCTGATAGAAGCAGAGCTGAGTTTATAGGCACAGGTCAGGAGATTTGGCTGTTAACCCTAAACACAGAGGATTCAGTCTTCTACCAGCTCAGGAGCCAGAGAAAGGTTTTTGATAGTGAGCTGTTGCAAGCTATGTCATCTTTTAAAAGCAAAAATATAACATACAGAGGCATAAAACCTCTTATCAGTTGAGAACAACAGCATCAGTAATGAATTTTCACTATTAATAAATCCTTCCTCCAGAGCTTCTCCAGAAAGCTTAATAAATATTTCATTGTGTTCCATTCTGAGAAGTAATCCAAAAGAAGACTGAAAATCTTGAGGAAAGAAGGAACTGTTTGAAGTGTAACATTTAGAAATGCTAATAGCTGTGAGGAAGCATTAGCATTGTTTATATCTGATTGCACCAGGAGCAGAATATCTAGGAGAGTGATTTAATGAGCAAGACATCCAGTGTAGTGCTATAATATGCTTCTCAAGCATAGTAGGATAGGATTCCAAAGCCACTGCAACCATGACACTGTAGCCTTAAATAGAAGGAGAATTAGAATTTCTTCCCCCCTCAGTGGAATTCCTTCTCCCCTCCATCATCCAACATGGATAAATTCAAGCCTAAAATACTACACTCATGTCTGCATAAGGTAATCTCGTATCACAGATAACATCTTGCTTCTGATACCTTCAGCACAAAACAAAAAGCCACACGCTCAGGACAGAACAAAAAGCCAAGATAAGCATCTGGAAAGTTAAAAAAACAGTTAGGGTAAACCTCATTTGAAGTTGTAATAAACAACCTAATCTCTAAAGGCTTTAAATGAATATCCTCAAACACACTAGTAAACATTTTAAATATGTATTCACAGTCCTGTTGGATTCTAATGCTCCTCTGATGAATAAAGTTGATTCTCCTTCTCAGTAAATAATTCACTAGCAAAGAATTACTTGTCCTGGAAAAAAAATGAACAATGGGCCAAGACTTAGGATAGTTGCTCTTTTCTGAGACATTTTGCCCTCAATTTTGACTTTGTGGGTGGAGGTTTGTGCAAAAGAGGCAGTCACACAAATAAAGTTCATGTTTGTATTCACAACTGCAGTTTAGTATCCATTTTTTATGACCTTTATTCTTTATTCTGTTAGTAGAAGAAGAAAGAGTTGATGGCATGAAAAGAGAACCAATAAACATATTTTATATAAGCTCCTGCCACAGAGGAGTAATTTTCATATTCAAGGACAAAATGCAGTTTTAATTCTACCTGGGGTCAGGTACATTCATCTTGTGGTACAGTGTTGCTGGCACTAGATACCCAGGAGTGCAAGGTACCCAGGGACTTCATCTAGAGTAGGATCCAAAAACCAAAATCCAATTCTGTGTTTCCAAGTGGGGTTTTGTGTTTATTTAATGTCAGCACAAAGATGCAGCTAAGTACTGAAGAGCAATCTGATTAGGAATGAGGGTAACAGTAATAAAGCACTCCTAAAAAAACAGGCAACTCCAATTTCCTCCCTGCTAAAAGTAAGTATTTTTAAACCAGAGACTTTAAAGCAGACTAAAACCTTTCCCAGGTCAATTCCATTAACTCTGTGAGTCAGAACATGGTTTGTCCTGAAGCACCACCAGGCCTGATCTAAACCCCATGGGAACATTTTGGATTGGAGCAAAAGGGACAAGAAAAATGCATTCATTTTTGATATTAAAAAAATGCAAGAATTCAAGCCACACATATTCTTAATATTGCTTTTGTGAGATAGTTATATCAAGGAAAGACTACAGTGAGTCTGAAACAGTCACAAGGCAGAAACCTTTTGGTATGCACCTGAGCCTTCCTCTCCAAGAAGCAAAATTCCAACCCAACAAGCTCGTCTGAAAAATGGAGATATTCACAGGCATTAGCAAACTATTAGCTCAAGATCCTGCAAAGTCCTGAAGCCAGCCTGGGAGACCCACTGCTTAAATAAATTAAAAAAAAAAAAAAAAAAAAAAAAAAAAAAAAAAAAAAGAGAGTTCTAACAGAAATGAGACGTACAAAGGCATGTTAAAAGACTAAAACTTCCAGCAGCCAGTTTGGAGCTCTGCTTTAAATTTTCCTAAAAAAAATGAAGCTTTGTGTACCTCTAAAGTTAGGAGGAAGCCAAAAGGTTTATATACTAGAACCTGACCTCATTCATCTCACTTTTTTTTCAAGTTTAAGTGTGTTTGGATTCCGTTTGTTTCTAGACAACTTTAGGAAAAGCCTTATTTCTATACAGTATTTTCCACAAATAACAAAAAGCAAACAAAAATTCTTTTTGTATTATTTCACAAAGACTCCTCCTCATAATTCAGAAAACTAAACATAAACAAAACTACATATGTATAACTCAGCTTTTCTTTTTGAACTTTATCCATGAAAGTTAGCTTAGCTGCATGAACAAATCTTCATGGGTGACTCCCTTCTGAGTGTGATCTTGGCACTAGAAACAAGGAGTGACACAACAAAATGCTTCAATCTGGAGACATAATGCTAGCATCTTAAAGTCTAAGCCAGACCAGTTCCCAAACTGTAAGTGCAAAATAAACTTTAGAAAAAAAAGTAAATCAGAGCAGCAATCAATAGGCAGTGTCTTTTAGTGAAACAGATTTGCACAAAGACTGAGTGCAGTTGCTCAAAGCTGTTGCATTTTGTGTATCCTCAGTTAAATCCCTGGAGTATCAGCCATCTGTGAAGCCCCCATCTGACCACTTATGTCCCTAACATTTCCCCTTTATCCCAGCCTCACATCACACCAGCAGCAAGGTGGGTCATGCCTGTCTCTTAGGGGCTGGAGTTTGGATAGACCAGAACTATCAAATTCTGCCCTGCTAACTGCATTGAGATGCACCCCTCAGAGGTGACACAGAGCAGTCACACAGCCAAGGCAACCCAGCACAGCTGAGCCTGCAGAGGGGCAGCACTTCACACCAGCT
The DNA here is from genome assembly GCF_036417665.1 of Passer domesticus. NCBI lineage: Eukaryota > Metazoa > Chordata > Aves > Passeriformes > Passeridae > Passer > Passer domesticus. The sequence goes on from NC_087479.1 coordinate 14,666,512, forward strand.
GCACCTTCACCCTGGCCCCTCCTGCTTTCATCTGCTGGCCCTTGTCACTGCCAGGATGCTTCATCATGAAGCCCTAGCGTGGGCCAGCTTTGCCTCTGCTGAGGGTGTTCCTGCAGGCAGCAGCTACAGGGGAGCAGAACATGCACGGGGGGACAAGGACAGAGGGGAGAGCAACAAACAAACGTGTCCCATGCTCAAACCGCAGAATGGTTTCAAGTGTTTTCTTGCTTAACACTCTTATTAAATAATAGCTACACAGCAACTCACACACACTTTTGGTTTGGTTTTCTTTTTTTGATTTGGTTGGGTTTCTTTTTTTTTTCCATATTGCTTGATTTTGTATTTTACTTAGACTGTGCCCCAAGAAATGCTGGCTGTTCAGCTGGACTTTCCTTGTGTGTTGGGGGTAAAGGACAGATTGACAGACATGGTGTTGGGATACCACAAGCACATATCCCTGTCCTAGGTATTTTTGTAAGTGAACAGGCTCAGAAAAATTCCTTCTTTTTTCTTTTTCTTATTTTCTCTCTCTCTCTCTCTCTCTTTTTCTTTTTTTCTTTTTTTTCTTTTTTTTTTCTTTTTTTTAGGGGACCAGCATTTCTGCAAAATTTCTTACTGGAACTTCTTATACTAAACAGAGAGAACTCCCATCTGAATACTGCCCACAAGAGCTCACATCAAAAGAAAGACATGGAGGGGCTTGTGGAGGTGATCAGAGGAGCATTTTCTCATGACAGGAGGCTGGAAATCTTGTCTTGCCAGTAAAAAAAAGGCTGAAAGAGGAGAAAATTGCACTCTGTAAAGCATCCAAGAACTAACTGCCATAAGAGGCAAAGAACTGTTTAATTTAATAGAGATATTTAGATAAAGATATTGTATGAAAACAATCACATCCATCCTGTAAACTAGAAGAAGAATCCCAGCTATTATGAGGATGAAGCTGGGGAACTCTCTTCCCAAAAGTCATATTTTATAAAAAGGAAAATGAGACCCAAAAAATGAAGGCCTCAAATTGATACATAAGGTTTGTGACAGAGAAGGGAATCAGATACCATGGACTTAAATGCCAGGTCAGGTTCCCTAAAACAAAATCAATGTTCTTATCAGTGAGGGTCAAATGTGTTGACAAGATGGTTTGCTGGGCCAAATTTTGCAATCCAATGTAGGTGAAGTTAGTAAAGAAAACTAATGTGAGAAAACAGATTAGCTTTTTCTTATATTAATAAACTGTTAATAAATAATAAAGAAATTGTTAGTGGAAATCAGTACCATTGATTCATCTTCAGAGTGATTTAAAAAATATTTTCCTCCTATTTCACTCCTTCAGAATAATTAAAAAATATTTACATTTCTGACACAGAGCACTACATTAGGATGCTACAGAATTAATCAGAAATGTTTTGGGCAGTCTTTTCCTTCTTTTGCATGGCAAAGAAAACAATTTATTGATAACTCAGTGTATGTGTTCTCCTGGCTTGTTTCTTTTTTTCCTTTTAAATTTAATTTTTGAAATTTTCAATACAGTCATGTCCTCAGGGAATAACATCCATGATTGTAAAGTTCAGTTACAAACTGAAAGGCTTAGACGCTTCTCTTTCTTCTGAACTCCTTTTGATTTGGGATTATCACCTGAGTGTAATCTAATTTTTTTTTCCTCACATAGTGCTTGTCAATCTGTAGACCTGCATTTTTCTTTCTCAGTGGCAGAACAGATCAATGAGAAGTTCTATTCCAGGATTCCCAAGGGTGTTTCCCTTATCAGTTTCATTACCAGGCCTATTTTATGTCAATCCCTATACACTACTTGCTGCATCAGATTTCTCTAAACCCTAATTCCAATACCAAAATCCCACATTTATCCTTTTCCAGTTAATCCTCAGATGTCACTTTATGTAAACAGGGAGATGTATTTGCTGTTGAGGAGTACAAGTGGTGTTTGTTTGGTTCCTCAGGTCCCTGTTGCCTCACCCCATCCTGGGAGCAGGGGCTGTGTTCCTGCTATAAACATGTTGTCACCATCTCCAGCAGGGAAACGGTGACATGGGGTCACGCACTCTCCTCACTGTTCCCTCATGCTCACAAGGATGTGCATCGCCTGTCTTGGGAACCTGGATTCCCAAACAGTATTAAAAATGCAGTCCCAGCCTTCTTTTCCCCTTGGCCTTACATGAGGCAGAATCTCTCACATTTTAGGCAGCTCTGCTTTGTAAAATGTTTAGTTTCTGATCCATGCTCGAGTTAGAAAGTCACCTTTGGTAAGAGCAAGCAACTCAATACTCTCATCTTGAACTCCTTCTACTGGAACCAGAGTGCACTCAATTTATCCAGCATGGGGACAATATCTGAAAGAGAAACAGGAGGACATGCAGGAATCTTTTACAGGAAAGGTTGGGCACAACCACACTATTTACATTCCTGCTTCTCCGCAGGCATTTCTGTTCTCTGGCAATTTCTTTCAGCAACATTTCCTTCCTTCCATAGGAGCTCGGTCTGAATTATGCCATCTTACCAGTTTTTCTCTATTGTTTCAAACAACAAAACCCTTCATTTTCCTTTTTTCCAGCAAAATTGAAAGACCAGTTTCTCACATGCAGTCAGTGGGATTGTAATGGAATTTCCCCAGCACAATGCAGTCTTAAACAAAGATATGCAGGGACGCAGAGGTGAAGGTTATTCCTTTCTTAAGAGTTGAGGTGTTTTCCTGTCTCCATGGGGAGAGACAACTTCCCTCCCTCTCTACTTGTCTGTCAAAGAGCTGCCATTAACACCCAAATGTCTTGCCTCATCCCCTGTGAACTCCAATGAGTTAATAACCACAGCAGCTTTGCAGAGAAGAGCAGCTGAGAAGAAATAAACCAGCAAAATTTAAGGGTTTATTTATTGGTGTGAGCATGGAAACATTCCTGTAGGAGTTTCACAGCACCTCCCTGCACCACTGTAAACATACACAGTCTGCATACACTTCTGCCTAAATATCTTCAGAGAGCTGGGGCAGAAAGGTTTGTCTTGCAGTAAGTTCTTAGATTATTTGGGGCATTTCCTGATACAGCAATGCTGAACTTGGATTTTCCAAATCAACATGTGGCACTGTCAGGCATCTTTGCGTGTTGTACTGCTTAATCCCAGCACAGGACAGAAGATACTGGGAACTGCTTAGGGTCTCTCATGCAGCAGCTGAAGCATCTTCTAGAGAAACAGAGTGCCCTGGGAGGTACAGGACTTGTGTGTGTGTATGTGATGGCAGAAGGAACAGCAGGAGTTCTTGCCAAGGCGCAAAGGTGAGGGAGAGCCCCACATCCTCTGCCAGCCCCTGGTGCCACAAGCTGTGAAGGCACCATGGTGTTGTTTTCACAGGTGCACTGTGCAGGTGTGGAGGCAAACTTCACTTCTCTGCCTGCAAAACCCGGGGTGATGCTGCTGCAGGGACGCAGAGGCAGAGCTCCACTGCTGAGCTGAACTGAGAATTAAATGCTGTGCTGGGAGCTGCCACTGGGCATGCTGAGCTGTCACTCTTCAAAGGGCTTGGTTGTGTAAGCAGACCAAGGGAATCACCAAACCACAGACAATGAAAACAATTTTAAATGAGAGACTAAATGAAAGGAAAAAAGTTGTCAAAATGTCAAGGTTAATGTTTTCATAAAACTAACCTGGGAATGGCTAGACAGTATAAGTGTAAACCTTAATTAAAAGTTTTAAAGTGTGAATACAAAACTAGCTTCAGTCTAGACAGTCAATAAATCTATCCTCCTTAATGAAATACTGGTCCTTTTGGTATGGCTGGTCAATTTTCGTCCTCATCTTTGCAACATTAATACTCAGATCCCTGTCTATCAAAACCAGAGGAGCCATGCAGAGCAGGGCACAGCCTTTTGCCTGGCTCCAGCCCCACGTCCTCCTGCACCCCTGGCTGGGCCAGTGGCTCTGGGATGGGCAGCAGTGTCTGAACACACACAGCAAGCTGGGCAATGACACATTTCTGCCCCCACCCCTTTGCTGGACCATGATGGTCTCTGCAGAGGATGTCAGAGGCAGCTTCCTCTGTCTGCACAGCGCCTGGGATCTTGAGGCAGTCTGCCATTTGGATAGCCAGAGATGGCAGAAATGGAGTCTGCAGTGCCTCTGAGAAAGCCTGACCCCAACATGTCTCCAGCAGATTTTAAGAGATCATTCTGAAGAGTTCTGGGATCTTGTTTTCCTGCAATTTGTTGTTAGTGGGCATCATCATGCAGAGTTATAGTTCTCTATAAATAATAGTTCAATGTTCTTGAAATAAAATTATGTTTTAATTTATTTTGAGGAATGAAAGAGAAATGGTAAAACTTCACATGGTATCAAATTGTTTGGTTATTACTGGCTTAGTGCATACCGTATTTTATATACTATGGGTCCACATGAATTTTAGAAAGAATATATGTGGTATCTGAAGACACACAGAGCAGTTGTTCTTTCTTTCCTCTTTCCTTTCAATTGTTTTTCATACTTACTGTGTGCACAAGCAGGATTTGGTTAAATTATCAAGATTTTAGTGGAATCACCACACTGCGCTTAGACACTGAAACCTCTCTTAGCCCATTTTCTTTCATCTTTCTATCCCTTGTCAAGTACATATATCATTGCTTTCCTTAAACAAAAATTCATATTTTGTGACCAATGGGTGCTCTTTTTTTAAAAACACACCTTATTAAGACACAGTTTGCAGCTTGTGCTGCTAGTACACTGCAGATTTCCCCAGGGCAGGATCTGGCCTTGCACTGTCATAAAAACCAACAAAGTCAGGAAAAAGGTGCAGGGAAATCAGCATGTTGATAACAAAGACTGAAATAACCAGCTCTGCCATCTGCTCCAGCTTATAGTCTTAAACTTGGACTGAAATTTGCCTTAATTTTTCTGACTCTACCCAACATGAATTCCATAACTGGACTCCTAATAATATCATCAAAATCATCTCAGCACATGAATAACAGAATGCTAAACAAGTATTATGGCTCTGTAACAAAATAAGGATATTGGAATCTTACATCAAAGCAATTTTTTAAGGAGGCCATAATATTAGTTCAGCATTCTGTTATTCATAGTGCTAAAACAAGGCTGTTTCACATGTTCCAATCAACAGGGAGTAAACACAAGCAGTACTTCAGCTGCCCATGAGCAAATATGGTTGTGGATATTCAGTGAGAATAAGTATAACAAGGAAGATTACAGTTCTTTTCAGGATGGTCACTAATCAAACAGATTAGATCAGAAGCTCCTATCTTTTCTGTACAGAAAAGACAATCTGAAGTTTAATTTCATTTTCATAAGACAAAACATGAAAGTTATTGTAGCATATAAAACCATGAGCATATTGCAAATATTCCAACAGAAGAAAAGCATAAGCTGAGAGTCAGATACTCCAGATGAATGTCAAAATGTTTTGACTTATGTATAGATTGTAAATTGCCAAAGCTACCCCAATTAAAGCAATATAAGAACTTACTTTCTTTCCAAAGAGATTTCAACTCAAGCCCTTTTTTTTTCCCAGTACAAAAAATAATGGATTTAATGCGAGTAAATCCTTTCTGCCTTTGCTCATTTACTAGTGAGGAATCTCAGACATGAAACAATATGTGACAGAACAGTAGAGAAAAATAAAAATCTAACTCTACAGGAGATACGTCCTGGCATAGTAAATCAGCACTGAATGCTCCCAAGGCTGCTGCCTGCATTCATGGTTTTCTTTTATTTTACAGTGTTTTGATAAATTGAAACCGGATGATGCTTTGTAATGAAAACCTTTTCTCAAAAAGCTTTTTTTTTTTTCTTCTGGGGTTATGGAGTTGTTTTGTTGCTGGGGGGGGTTGTTGTTTTTTTGTTTGTTTGTTTGGGGTTTTTTTGTTGTTGTTGTTTTTTGGTTGGTTGGTTTGGGTTTGTTTTTTTTCTTTTTCTTTTTTTGGGTTTGTTGTTGTTATTGTTTTTAAAATAAAGATAACTATATGCTTTTCCTAGCTCTGAATGAAAATCTTTACTGTATAATCTGCCTGGATCTGCAGAGTTGAAAATTTCACCCCTGCCATTGAGACAAATTTCTGAAGACAGAGGTATAAAAATTCAGAGATGTCTGTGAAGGTGACATACTCCGATTCAAGCACAGTAGTACAGGCAGAAGCAGTCTCAGAACTACAGAAATATCAATGGTTCCTAGAAATTTTGGTCAGAAGGAAACAAGACGGAGAGCCTGTACTCCAGTGAGGGACAAGCACCCAATGTAAGTGAATGGACAGTTTTGGGCAGAAGACAACCTGGATGGTTACAGTCACTGGTTTTTTAATTGCCTTTGACATGGGGTCATAGCTCATCCTGGAGAGGAGATCCAGGCAATGGTAAGGAAGGTCACCACCCCAGGCCTCGGAAGCCCAGGAGATCCCCAGTGCCTGCCAGTGCTTTTGCAGTGGATGCTCCATCACCCTGTGCAGCAGGACAGATTTCAGGACCCTGCCCTCCAGCCCCAGGCTCAGTTTAACAATGGGCTTGAGCCACTAAGAGCCAGGGCACTTCCTCAGGAGCTGCTGCTGCAGCAACACCAGAAAGCAGCAGTTTGGACCCAGCCTGCCATGAGCTCAGCTCCCTTGCCAGGAGCACGAGCGGCGGAGCACTGAAAGGCCACTGGCACCTGGGAGACTGGGAGCTCTTGATCCCCATCACTGACACCCCCTGCCCCACAGGACCTGGACACAGAGGTGTCATCAGCTCAGTTTTTGGGCATCACACAGACACAAAGCCATCTCCAGACCTCCCCTGGGGTGTGGACAGGACCCAGTACAAGCCAGCAAGTGAGGGAAAGCGCTGGGGAGCTGCTCCTGGAGCAGCCTGAGGCAGGGGAGGGAAGGCTCTCAAGAGATGCCCCAGCCCATCTGTGCCTCCCGGTGTAGCTGAGGCAATCAGGGCTGTTCCACCACTTTCAGCTTCCTGCCATCCAAAAACTTCCTGCGCTGAGATCCAGCCTGGATACACGGTCACTTGTTGGACACAGTTTTGCATTTGGTTTTACTAAGAATCACTTGGCTTGGGAGAATTTATACTTGGGTATTAGAGAGACATAAACAGCCATAAAAATTCAAGCTCTGCTTGTACAAATGATCCACTGATGTGTGTTAAATGCACTCTATTGCTGCACTGAAGTCAATTTGCAATTGATCATATTGCATTTCTAGTGTCAGCAGATATGAAAACATGTCATTTACCGATGCTTAATGAACCTCTATGCTGACAAGACATAAATAACAATAAGCAGCTCTCCAGTTAAGCAGGTTAACCAGCAAAGTACTCAGTGAAAACATTAAAGAGGTAATCATCTGGCAATTGCTGTATACTTGGAGCAGCTGCCCTCAAGGATGACTAAACCTATGCAAAGGACCATTACAAGAAAAAGGAGAAAAAAAAAAAAGAGGCAATTAACTCCATGTTAGAAGCTGAAAAATTCTATCTGAATGAAGGAAAAAAAAAAGTAATTGCTTTTCTGGATTGCATTTGTAGTCTTTTCTACAAGTAGTTGAGGTAATCTACTTAGTGGGGCTCTTTGACCAAGCTCTTTGACCACCTTTTTCCTTTGGAAAGGATAAGGCAAAAGAACAAGTTTCTCCAGTGTTGCTTCTCTTAATTCTTCCTGGTAATGCTCCTCCTTTCTTCTCTGTTTTGAAGCGTGTTTCTTCCATGGGTATTTTAATCCTTTTTTTTTTCCCTTTTTTTAATTGGGACAAAGTTTTCAGTTTTCTATAAAGTCAAAGGAACACAATAAAAAGGAACATTACCAGTGCTTAGAAGCATTTTACAAAAGTAAAACACAGCTTTGCTTTATACTTAATGGAGCAATTTAACAGTAGCTACATTCACCACTGGACTGAACAGAAATTTCAAGTTCAATTCAGATTTTAAATAGATGTAAAAGGTGTTTATATTTCATCTAGGAAGCCCAGAGCAATGAGAGTTTTCTGAGCAATCAAAGGAGTCCAAAAGAGTTTAACCTCTCATGGCTCAGATATAGCCACTACTCATAAGGCAGGGTACAATACAATACCAAACAAACAAAAGCAGTCATATGTTGCTATTAAATGAAGGCCAGCAGGATCCCCCATGCCACTGGGGTTGGAGTTGGATGACCTTTAAGGTCCCTTCTAACCCTACCCATTCTGTGACCCTTACCAGCAGCAGCTCAGCTGGCTCTGGCAGTGCATCATTGTGAACCAGCACCTCACAACATGAGCTGCTTTAGAAAACCACCCCACAGCCACATTACCCCAGCCAAAAGGAACACTCTAGTGAAGATGAAGGAAGAAAGGGAACCTTCCCTTCCTGCAGAGGAAACACAGAGATGTTCAGAGATAGCAGCAAAAGCAAGGAAGGTGATGCCTTCTGGATAGTCAGTTATGACTGATTATTCTAGTGACAAAAATTCCCTGGTATTTCAATGCAAGTGTAATACTAGCTGTGCAAAATCACCACATGTATGAGACAGGAAGGGGGGGTTGTACATCATAAGAAAAACAATTATCAGGAAATTGCCTGTGTTCTTGTATGGCCTTTGCCATAAATGCTATCAGGTACCACCACATAAATCCTTCTAATTTCAGGCATAGTCTCCAGTAAAAAGAAGACATCACACAGTCTCAATTCTCCTCTCTCCTGTATACAGCCTATCCTATTTCAATGCAAATATGTTGCCCCTTGACCACAAGAATCACCCACTCCTATACCACATTTTTTCACCAGTAAATGTAAAAGTAAACATCAGACCAATGGAGGTCAGTTCATTAACCCCATTTTGCAACTTCAGAAAGCAGGGAATGGGAGATGGACCTTCAGACATTTAGACACTGGTACTCCCAAATGTGCTCAAAGGAACCTGTGTGGTTTTCCCTGTGGTTACTGACAGCAACCACAAAAAGCTGGACTGATTTGCCTCTACTTACATCTTTCAACACTCAGATGCCATTTTTTAATACACAATTAAGGTGAAAAGTTTGAAAAATTGAGCAAAAACTAAAACCATTAGCATGGCTGTTTTTAAACTTTTTCCATTTTTAAGCATTCTGATAACTTCTTGATGGCCAGGTTCCAAACCTCAAGTGTCAAACATAAGATGTTAGGGATGAGACAGGGGTTTCCAACATCCCTACTACTGTTCACATCAACAGTTGGTGATGAAATTTAGGAAGGGTAATTGCAGAAACACTTCTGAAAGGGTGTCAAATTGTGCTGAAAAGGCAGTATGCAATAAAACAAGATGTCACAGAAGCCTTGATTTCCATTGCCAACACTTAAATGGAATCCCAGCTGCTGTTTGGCCAACTACAATTTGAACCAAACATGAAGGAGAACAAAATTGCAATCAATAACACAATCTTAGTACCAAATTAAATATATCCTTCACAACAAGCATAGTTACACACTAATAACTCAGGAACATTCCATGTCATACAGCAATACTCTAAAAATTCACTTGCTTCCAGAAGGGATTATGGATGGCCAAGCAGTTTCTTCATAATTCACACCTGAACTTAGAGGCTATGCCCAGTACTGAAATCTTTAATCAAATTAAAAATTTGCTCCCAGGTATGATTATATCTCAGCCTTATAGAGATACCTTATTATTCTTGCTGTTTTGTGAAGAGAAGAAAAAAAAACTTTATGTAACTGTGTTTGATTTTTCAGAAATTAAATAAAAGAGGAAGTTTTGTTTGCACTGAAGGATGAGATTTCCCTCTGGATTTGCTGCCCTCTAGATATCTTTCAGTATAAAACTGTTGTGTTTTTAAATGGATTTTGCAATAATCTGCTTTAGCTGAGGATGTAATGGGGGAGAGGTGAATGAGAACAAATGCAGGGAAGAGACAGTGTTTGAAGAGTTTGTCAAAATGCTTCTTACAAAGGTAAGGTGTCTTCAGATGATACCAGCTGTCCAAAGGAAGGCAGTTATATGTGACTGTGGGGAAGGTAAATCAGTGCTAAAGTGGTGAGTGGTGGCTGCTCTGGGACAATGTGCTCCATTTGCTCTGCAGAAGGAGCAGTGAGATTATCACACACCATTCCCTCATACTGCTCTACCAGTGAGTGTTAGTGCTGCTGTGAGAAAACCGATGTGGAGGCGGATTTCTTTCCCCAAAATCCCTCCCCACGCGTCTCTTGGATCATACAGTACTGCAAAGCTTTCCTCAGTGATGCCAAGCTCTGAGTTGGGAGTGCCACTTCACACATTCCTGATCTGTTTGATTTTCTCTGCAGCAGAAAATAAAAATATTTCAGAGACTTTAGCAGAACCTTTTTTGCTACATTCTCTGTTTGCCGGCCTGCAGTGGTTCTGATCCCTCTGTTAGGGAACTCAGCAGAGGTCCAAGCACAAACAAAAAGGCACATAGTGCAGGAGGAGCCTAAGAAAAAATGTCATACAAAACAGAAGCAGTACTGTTGACTCATTATCAGATCATACTAGTAAGATGAGGATTAGGTAAGTAGGGGAGCCTATTAGTAAAAGATAACCATAAATAAATTCTTCAGTTTGTTCGAGGTAATCAGGAAAAAGATGTTGTTCAGATTACCTAGAGCAAAAAGACTTCTAAGGGTCTCTCCAAATGAGATGAGACAAATAAATTGCTTCAATTATCTCTGTGTCGTAACCAGGGTGTTTACTTTGGGAGAGGATTTTTTGGGGAAAACAGAAACACTTTATCATTAGATAAAGAACCACCTAATTATTTGATGAAGAAAATAAGGCCTGACTTTTGGAGCCTCAAATCTTTGTGCAGGTATCCTACATAGATTTGAGTAATTTAGCTATTACACGAATATTCATATAGGCTTCCCCCAGGCAAAATCCTGTAAAAATAAAAAAATACTTCTTTTTCTCAGCCTAGACATAAATATTCTTATTGGTCCTAAAGAAAAAAAACATTGCAGAAAACACTGTTTGCATTTCAGCGTCTGCAGGATCAGACCCTGTGATCTGACACCCTCACAAAATTATAATTTGGCATGTAGAAAACACCATTCATCAATGGAAACTAAGGGTAAAAACAGTTATTAACTCTCAAGGTCACTGTAGGGTGATCAATATTATTAATTGCATGCGGATAAGTTGAGACAGCAGTTCAGCACTTTAGCAATTATCTGAGATTCAATACAAGTATTAAATACTAACAGTATTCAATCATGGGTGGTTAAGAAAAGAAGCTCCCCATTCTGCTCACCTTTAGGAGGTGAAAGTAGAGTTCCTGCAGACTACAGCACAGCTGGACACCTTCAGCCCTGTGCTCAGACCAAGTGTGAAGGAGTCACAAAGGTGACATTGTGTCTGTCTTGTCTTTCTTTTCACTGGAAACAGAATCCTCCAACTAGCAAAAAATGCCCTGCCTTGGTTATATTTCCAACTTTACCATAAGGTGAGAATTCCCAAGTTCACCCAGACCTCCTGTTACCAAGAAATTGCACCATGACTTTTTCTGTGTTGGAACAGGAGTCAGCAAACATGTATCAGAACACGATTTCGGGGAAGAGCGAGTGCAGTAAGCAGACGTGCTTGCCTACACAGCACACAATGCCACAGACATTTCTACCCACAGTCCTACCAATTAGTCAGAAAAAATCCCTGCTGAGTTACCTAATTTTATCATATGCAAAATCCTAAATCCAGGTTTCACTTACCCGTCCAATGTCATTTCTAAATCCTATTCAAGACAGCAAGAAAACATAAATTCCTAATTTCTAAATGCATGAACCTTTTAACTTCTACAATTTTATCATAACTAAAGTGTTATTCCTATCCTATTGTCATGCCTTCAGCTGATTTATAACTTCAGTTTATCTTATGTGATCACTTTGTCCCCAGACACTGACTTCTGTGGTTCAATACTAGTATAGACTCTCACTCACCCTGTGGTTTTGGGGAATGGGAAGAATCCTGAATTTGCTCCCTCTACTTGGTTAATCTGGGTCAGCCAAGAGCAGACAAACTCCCAAACAAAAATAATTTGCATTAAAATTTGCAAGAGTCCTTAAAAATATATATATTTTTTTTTAAATCCTTGGCTGGAATGGCCAGGCCTTGGCTGTTCTCACTGAAACTGCTGGGAAGAAAGAATAAGCACTACAAGGCTGTTAGTCATACCACTTGTTGCCTGCCTGAAAAGGCCTAATTTGCTATAGTGATAAGCAGAGATGAGGAACCTGAACAGAATAAAAGTCTTGCTCCTGCTTTGGACCAGAATCTCAGGTGGATATTATTATTTATATATTCAAAGACTGTCACTGGTTCAGAGCTAAATTTCAGGCATTCATCCAAATTAAACCCAAAGCTTAAACCTTTTGACATGAGCATTGCTCTCCACCAAGCATTTGTGTAATTAATATATCTTTTTTTAAAAACCTTAAAAAAACCTCCAACAACCCACAATTCAAAACTGCATCAAATGAACTGGAAAAGTACAGAGAAAAGGAAGCATTCAGTGAGAGCCCAGAAGCCATAGCTCTGACTTACATAAGCTAAGGACAAGAAGTGTCTTCTATATAGGAGTTTCTTTTCCTGTCATGATCCAAACTAATAGTGAAGGTGGGTTCACTTATAAGATGAATTCCAAAAGATGGACATTTTCTGCTGACAGCATTAGCTAACCCAAATATGCACGGGACCATTTTCCTCTAGTCCCACTGCCAAATAAATAAATTCTTTATTTAAATCAGCTGTTCTTCCCATCAGCCTAACCCAAGTGAAATCTCTCCTTCCAGCAAATAACACCTGCTGAGGCACCTGCTGCCCTGAGGCAGGATGACTGACTGAGGTTGCCTACGTTTGGTACTGATGTATTAAAGCTGTGACAGCATCTGGAGGAGCAAAGGGAGGGTAAAAATCAACCCAAACAATCACAAGAAGCAGTAGAATTGGACATGAAGGCAGAGGTCCTTAATTTATGGTTATTTTAATCAAATTTTGCCTATGGAAATTTGAAAGTAAGAGATATAGGTGCTGCTTCGAAAAAAGAAAGTACACAGGGCTGAGCTGAGGGAGGCACATGGATGGAGGAATTCACTTGAAGTATCACACTTTCAATTACATTGCAAAACCTGTTTAAGTTATCTCCCACTCCAGGATGCCAAAAGTACCCCTGTCACCTTCCTCTGGGCACTTGCCTTCAGCAGCTTCTCTAGGATGGGATACCTCCCAGGTGCTTCCCCAAAGAACACTGGATACAATTCATCCAGCAAAATAATCTCTGCTCTGTTCCAAGCTGCAGATCATGACAATGAGAGACAGGGACACAGCTGGGTCCTTCACTAGGTATGGCTGACCACAGGGTGCCAGAGCCTCTCCCAGGAGCACATGGCATCCAGCAGGAGAGGATTCCTCAAACGAACACGAGTGCAGCGACTGGCTGGCCCCAGTGGAGTGCAGTTCCCTTCTGGGCTCACGCTGCAGTCGTGCCCTAAACCCAGTGGATCGAGTAGTGATGGCATTGCAGTTTGTTTGCACAGGGAAAAAATAGCTTTATGCAGCATTCCTGACTGCTACAGCCAGCACGTGGGAAGGGAAACCTGGAGTGTGTAGGTGACTGCCTAGGGAGCCTGGTCTTTATGGAGAGATGAGACCCAGGGATCTCAATTCTGTTCCTGCTTTTGCCACAAGGCTCCTGTGCAAATCCCCTGCCCATGCTGGACTGCAGCACCCTGGAACTGTTCCTGGCATCACATCTGTTTCGACCCTCTCTTCATTACAAGGTCATTTAGGATCTTTATCAACAAGGCATCACATGAAACACACATCAAAGTGTCAGTGTCCTTTTGTTGCTTGATCTCCTTAGAAGTCCAAATAAATACACAAGCCCCTCTGCAAGGATCTAAGCACAGAATAGTGATCCTGAGGAAACTGCTCACTGCCAAGATCTGCTCAGCTCTTTCAACCCAATACCTTTATGGACTCTACTTGATATATAAATGTGCATTTTTCCATATGGAAATCAATAATAAATAAGAGGACTCTGTACAAAATTTCAGTCATTCACACCACCTAGATACTAAATCTAATCAAAAGCTAAATCAAAAGAGACAAAAAGTATGAGATTTTGGACAATCATAGAGACAAAATAATATTGTTTAATGATATAGCAAGTTGACACTATTACCTTCTCACCAGAGCCATCAACCCACACTGGTGAGAGTTGGATTCTTGATGTAAGTAAAATTAATCCCACTGAATTAACTTAGTCAACATCTATTGAAGACTTACCTTTTACTTTTCTACAATTACTTCCACTTTCAAATGTCCCCAGGGTGATGAATTGTGGATTTATACACAGCCTACTGCACTTCTCAGACTTTCACTGTTGCTGCACTTTTTTAGTTGTCCCAGTTTTTCCCCTCGCATCTCCTTTTAAAACTTTGGCCATATAATTCACTTAAGCTTCTAAATGAGATACCTCTATAAAGAGCATCTGGGTCAGCCAGCCTTAATTTGAAAATGTCATTACTCCCACACTAAACTTCTCCAATCAATCCCACAGCAGCCATCATGGTTTGTATGCCTCCCAGAGCAACCAAAGTGAAACTGTGGTCCTTTCATCTTTCAAAAAGAATGAAAATATGAGAAAGGGGTAAGAAAATGCCACCCAGGTGGTGAAGACTCAAATTGCAGAGGGAAATAGAATGAGAAACTATGCTCATTTCCACAGGTCTTTTGGTCTGCAAAGGTGCAAAATGTTATTTGGAAAAAGGAAAAAACAGTAAGTTTTTAGCTTGTGCATGGCTCAGTTCCAACTCAACTATCTCTAAATCAACATCACTTTGCCAAGTTCAGAAATATTCAAGATGCTCCTGAGGTTCAGAATATCATTACTGTCTCCCGTATGGTGTTTCCTGCAGGTAACTGGAGAAAACTGTTCTGGGTCAGGGGAGTTAAAAGGATTACACCTCATCTAAAGGCGGGATGCTTTTCACTTTCTTAACCTGCAAGTTAAACAGCTGCATACCTGGTGTCCCTCTGCAGCCAGTTTGATGGAAGGCATTTTCAGAAGGCACTTCTTTTGCTCCTATAGTAGCCATTAAAATAGGTATTTAAATACCTTGGCCTCTGGAGCTGCTTTCCTACATTTCCTACATATTTAACTTTAAATGTCTCTGGGAGCCAGACCTGTATCTTCAGCCATAAGGGACTGGGTGCAGCTGGAGGTGAAGGTGCTTCCATCCAGGTGTCTACATGTGAGTGCTGAGTTCAGGTTGCAATCTCTGGCAGAGTTTGCTGATACAGTGAGCAGACCCTGGAGAGCATTTCAGCCTACCCTCAAGCAGCCCACCTGACTGTGTGCAGGTGTCTGGTGTGGCCTGCAGCTTCCAGGACAGCAAAAGTGTTGTGCAAAATCTTCAGCTTCGGGGATATTCCACTTATTCCAAGGCATCTCAAATGGCACCAGACATGTTTAAGCAATTGAATGGAATCCCTGATGCTTGAACACCTCTTTGGGCCACTCTAGCAGGACTGCAGACCACCATTGACTATAAACAAAGCACAGACAGCCATTTCACATGTAGACAACTCCATGCACATGCCAGTGTTTGCCTAACTCCTGTTAAAGCCTACTCAGGTGTTACACACTGGTTGGGACATAGCAGCACCACAGCAAAGTGCTTTTCAGCATGTGTATCCCACCACTTGCTCCCCATTTTCCCAAGGAGGACACACACACAGCACAAGCAAACCTAGTGTCTCTGGTCACTTGTCACTGGCACTGCAGAAACAGGCTTGAGGACAAACTCTGCTCTGTGGGTTAATTAATGTTAGCTCATTGTTTAAAAAAATTAGGTTAAGTCATTGGTATAAGGGGAGCAGAACCTGAGCCCTGGAGGAAGCATCTCCAGCAGAGTCATTAACAAAGCTTAAAGAGTCTCACAATTCCTGCTCTGGCAGCATGACCACAGCCCCTGTACAAACTGATATAAAAGGTCAGGGTCTCCTCCTGTCTGCTCTGCCCTAATTACAAGCAGAAGAGAAATGTAAATGCCTCTTTGAATTTCATCAGAAAGCATATGGGCTTGTGTTATCATGGTAATAAAGGTAATGCACATTTGCTGAGCTCCAGTGGGGCATATCAACAAAAGCAGCATGTTTGGAGCAGTGTATTTTCTTAGCAGCTACACCAGACTCTGGATGCTCTGAGCTGTGCTTCAATGTGGTAAAGAAAATAAATACTTTGGGTTCAGATTCAGTATCATTCAACTGGCTGTTTATAAAGAAATGGCAGGAGATGTTTAAAATATGAGTGCAAGGACAGGCTCTTCAATCTCATGAACCAATCTAGAGTTAAGTGAGTGAATCACTCATCTGCTCTGTGAACTAATAAGAGGAGAAAATCAACTCTGAGAAACCAATTATAGTTCAGCACCACCATCCTCCAGTATGTGATCTCAATGTCAAGTAAGTCTCCCAAAATCAATCTCTAGGACTTGCTGGGAAAGTTCTGCATGCCAGAATAGAGAAAACTTGTTTCCAGAAGATCTAAATGGACACATCCAAATAAAAAAAAAGCAAGATGGCAACATAGCATGGTCAACTAAAAGCGGACATATAAAAAGCAGGAGTTAAAAATTACAGTGGTCAGATTAGATTTAGCATTTGAAATTCCAGTCAAAGGAGGACAGTGAACAGAATGAAGTTGATTATCAACCCCACTACACTGCAGTGAATCATGGATTTGGTTACCTAATAAACCTCAAGGTTTATCTATGAGAGGTTCCTGTCATATTCTCAGGATACCAGTTCCCAGTACTCTTTAGAAAATATGTTGTAGGACTTCATCGTGCACTCTTTATGATCTCCACAAGAAAAAAATAATAGTGTCAAATAATAATCTAGAGGGGGCTCAGGTGCAGTGTCCTATTTGGGACTGCATCATTTTGTGCTAAACTTGGAGACTGCACTCCCTGGTGGAATACCTCAAAGCAGAAAGGACTTTAAACAGCCAGGGCTCAGTACTCATAGTCCCTGAAGTCCTTGAAGTGAGAAGATCCCTCTGAAAGAGAGAGGCTGTATTTCATCCTCTGTGCCAGTTACTATATAAACCAGCATGGCCCTATGCCTGGATTTGGAAGCCCCAGGCCTAATTTTCAAAGAGACCAAGCACCTAAAGTTCCAGCTGAACTCAGCAGTTCAGGAAAACCAACTCACAATAGCTGACCAGACAAAATGAGAAAAATCTGGTTTAATTTTCTTTTAACTTTGTCTTCCCCAAACAGAAAACTATAAAGTAAATTCTCCTCAACATGAGATTTGAAGTCACACTCTCCTATTACAGCTTTTTTTGTGAGGTAGAAAATTAAAAACAACTTGCCCACCAGACTGAAGATCCTTTAGCCTTGGGGAAGGGGTTGGGGTTAGTAAAAAGTAACCACAAACTGTATAGTTACAATTTGCCTTATGCTGGCAGGATGATCAGAAAATATGTAGGTATTTTTCTGCTAAGTGGAACCCAGTGAACAGTTACAACTTGGACATCTTAGAGGAGTTCACAAGACATTAACAATAATTAACACAAAGCTTTTCTCCAAGACTGGGGGGAGTCTATAAACTCTATTTCCTACTCCATAGTCCTGCAACTGAGGACAATTTTCTTTGTCTTAATGATGAATAAAGCAGTTTTGAGAACTGCTCCGGGCAACCATCACTGAGATCTTATTGTTTTATCTAGCCCAAAGTAGTTTTGGGTAAGGGAAGAAATGTCAGAGCTGTCTGCTATTCTGCTGATGTAGAAATAACAAGATCACCACATGCTGGTCTAAGTCTCAGACATGAAAACCAGCTCAAAGAAGCATTTGCTGATGGCATTGATGTGCAAGTGGCTCAGGTTTTTTGTAGGGTCTCAGTTCTCTTGAGCTTTGACAGTTATGGGTGTTTTCATAAATGGAAAGAAAGGACCCAAACCTACTGACCCTGAAGCGTTAGCCATTCAACTCCACTGTGGATCTTGCAGCTGGCAAAGCCCACAAGCCTGTATATCAGCAAACTGTCACATCAAGCAGCTGAATTACTGTGTGATGACATGAGCCACAGCATCCCATGGCATCAGAGAGGGGAGACTTTTCTTGCAGAAAAGAGCACTGAAGAAGCTGAGCAGTGGGACCCTCGGGACTGTTGGGGAACTGAGTGAATCAGCCATGCTGCTCTGCTCCATGCTGCCGTGGCAAAACTGACTTTGCATCTAAATTAGCTAATTTAAAAGTGTCCTGGGCACCTCTGCACCATCCTTTCCTCCCTTATGCGACTGCATAAGAAAATTCAAAGGAAAAGGCAAAACACAACCTTTCTAAATCTACAGACTAGTTTATTATTCATAAATGCAGCAGTTCTCCAGGTTTTTCCTGGCTGATGCTGTTCCCCACCAAACCCAGAGACATCCTAGAAGTACTGTGTACTAGAGGTTATTAACACAAAAATAATTGCACAGAACAGACCAAAGAGAAAAACAGCAGGGTTATTCCAGAAGCCCAGAAACACTTAATTTCTTTTTATTTTTTTGCTATAATTTTTGTTACTATAAATCAGTATTTCCTAATCATCAGAGCACACTGCGATGGTGAGATGTACAAATCTCAAGAATGAGGCACAGCATCTTGTGCCTTCTAATTAGTTCTGATGGCATAATTGACTCTGGCTGGGCACCAGAGCTGGTACAGCTGTGAGCTGACAAGGCTGTGAGGAGGCAGGAGCAGGTATAGAAGAAGATGAGCAACAGCAGCATCACACACCTGTCAGAGTGAGGCAAGGAAGGGAAGACCCTAGGACTGAGGGAAGAATAAATAGAAAAGATCAGAAGAAATAGAGAAGGACTGACAGGCAAAAAACAAATGAGAAAGTAGTAGTTCTGTAGTCTGCCTAGGAGAGCAAAGAACCTCTGGTTGAAGTTGATGAAAACTGCACATTCGTATTAACAAAGGTTCTGAACATTAAATACTTGTTAAAGATTTGGTGGTTGGTGGTTTGGGTTTTTTAAGCTATTGTACAAAATCCTACTGAGATTTTTTTCATGGTGACATGGTCAGTTTGTCAATTCCACTGACAGAATAGAAGCAGGGAAATACCTTTGAAGCAGGATGTAGGAACAAAGAACACAATAAGGAGTCCACAAATAGTCCCAATTTGCATAAAATTATGATAGGAAAAAACTATGATTTTAAGGGTAAAGGTATGGATTCTTATGGATTCCCTCTAAGGGAAAAGGTATGGATTTTCCTCTCAGTGCATCCAGAGTATTCTCTATAAACATACAGGGTTGTTGTTAAACAATGTTGGCATTGATATTGTATTTAATTAATTCACACATAGCACTGGGAGGGAAAATTAATACATTCCCTCTTATTTTTTTTTCTGAAATTAGATGCTTTGTCATATTCATTTTCTATTTTGCTATAACCAAATTCCTTCTTTAATATTTTTTAAATAGTACTAGACCTGCTTCTTGGGAGTGACAGTAGTAAAAAGCATTCAGCCAGCCAGCCTCTGCCTTACCTAACAATTTGGAGGATCCTGAATGTTTTTGTTCACATTTTTCTTTCCCCATGCTTGCCTTCACCACAAAGATGCTACCCACCAAGGAAGGAAGTGCTTCCCACCACAGCTGCCACTGGTGCTCCTCAGCTCCTAGTTTCTGCCTCCTGCAGTTCCCCACAGCAACCTCTCCATCCTCTGCAGGGCTTAAAATGTAAGAGCAGTGTGTAACCTTTCTCACCAGTGTTCACCTTTTCAGACCTGTGAGCCTGACAGACACACAGAAACAACCTCTGCTCAGCTTTCTCAGAGGCTGGAAATGGGTCACTCATCCCCTCACTGGTTTCTCACCTCCCAGGACAGCTGAGAGCAGGATTTGGCATCACATGGGTGGGATAACACTGTTACAGAACAAGAGCAAGTCACAGGCCTGATGCAGCATGGAGATGTCAAGGGTGGTCAGGGTTCCTTTGGACATGCAGCCCTGCACAGTCTCATCAGACATGAGATTTACAGTAAGCTCCCCTCTCTTTATTTCACAGTATCCTGCCTAGGACAAAGGTCCTTTGAGGTTTATCTAAATCACAGTGGTTCCCTCTTATTTGCCCATTATGAGCGTGTCCCTGTTGGAGTTAAAACAGATTAATGATGAGGCATGACTCTTTCCTGCAGAAGCTTTGCTCTTTAGATACTATCCTTTTTCTTTTTTTTTTCCCTGCTTTATATTCTCTCTTCAACCAGCTTGTAAAACAGAAGCATATATCTGGATATAGAGAGTGTGCTTTCTCAAATTATCTCAATCCTGTTTTCAACTCTGGGTACAACTGTTACCTTCCACTTCTCTGGCAAAATAGCTGTTTTTAATTAAGAAAGGCATATTTTTGCTGCAGATCAGCTATTTCATACTAAGCTCCTTCAAAACTTTTCAATATACCATCTGGAGCTGATGATTTGCTGCTTTTTAAATTATCGATTTGTTCCAGCTTTTCCTTCTGACACATCTTGATTACCAGAAAGGAGCAAGTCCCAGTAGGTATCACTCTGATATTCTCTGCACTGAAGAGCACTGCAAACAAATAATTTAGATTCTCAGCAATGGCCTTATCTTCTTTAATTTCTGCCTTTAATTTTCAGTGATCCAGTTTCTGAACTTGCAGTTAATTCCAGCTCTTCTGACTGGCACACCTGAAGCACACTTATTCTATAACTCTAGTATTTTGCAGGTCACCATACCTCCTTTTTATTTCCCTTTCATTAGTCTTTACACTAATTAATAAACAAATGTATTGGAAAGCTAAGGTTAGATTTTCAGATTTGGAAGGGTTCCCTGACACTCAGTTGTACTGATTTCCTCTTTGTTTGGCCAGTATTACTGTTTTTGGCAACATGCATGCCCTCCAGACTCTATTATTGTTCTTAAGTGGAATTCATGGCGTCTTCCTCTTCTCTTCCCTCAGGAGCTTTTGTGACAAATCCTCCCACCACAACCAAAACCCAGATGCCCTGAAATTTCAAACACTTTTTTGTACTTATTTCCCACTAAGCTGCAGGACTTTATTGCATTAATATGTCTGCTAGCAGCTACAGATGCAATCTTGTCTTGAATTCCTTTCTGCATACTGATTATGAACCAAAAATCAGGATATCAGGATGTAGGCACCTAAATAAGGTGGCATTTTGATCTGAAATTTCATACTGACTTATGGCTCTGGCCCAAACTGGGAAAACAGACACCTACCCCTTTTTTAATACTTTCCAAAGGCAGAAATTGGACAGTACCTGGCAAACCTGGGGTGTGTGATCCATACCAGAAGCAACATGGTATTGGAAACTGCCTGTCTGCAACAGTGCAATGATCAAAGTATTTTCTTCCAGACATGGAAAGGCGGCCTGGGAGGGAGCTCAAGCCATCATTGCCCATCTCAGATTAAGCACTTGGGCACCTAGCAGGGAACTAGGGGGGAAGAGAGCACACCCTTCCACTTGTTGGGACAGGGTTCCCGGCTCAGAAAGAACTGCAGAGCTTCTGGGGTGAAAGGAGGCCTGGCACTATAGCTTGGTGGTTTGGGGTCTCAGAGCAGAAAGGTCTCCAAGGCTTGAGTCAGTGTGCTGATCCTAAGCACTTCATTTCATCCATGAGCTCAGTGCAAAATGGTCCCTAAAACAAAGGGTGTAACTTAAGTGTCTGGTGCCTGCTGAGACTCTTCTTCAATATGTAGGAAGAGCTTATCTTTTTGAGACAGAGATGTTAGGGACGATGCTAAAGTTGTGACCTGAGCCCTGAGCCATCTCCTGCTCAGAGCACTCATTTCTCATGTCCAAGGAACATCCAGCTCCTGCCTGAAAAGTTTGTCTTGACAGTTTGGCAGAGTGAGCTGAACTGTACAGTTGAAGTTGTACCCTTCTACAACTTCCTGAAGGGTGGCTGTAGTGAGCTGGGGGTCAGTCTCTTTCTCCGAGCAACAACAGATAGAACAAGAGGACACAGTCTCAAGCTGCGCCAAGGGAGATACAGGTTAGACCTAAGGAGGAAGTTTTTCACAGAAAGAGTGGACAAACACTGGAATCATCTGCCCAGGGAGGTGGTAGAGTCACCATCCCTGGATGTGTTTAAAAGGAGACTAGATGTGGCACTTAGTGCCATGACCTAGTTGAGGTATAAGATAGGATGGGTTGGACTCGATGATCTTGAAGGTCTCTTCCAACCTAGAGATTCTGTGATTCTGTGATTCTGTACCTGAAGTTCACATGAAAAGCAAAGGAATTTGAACAGGCTTGCTTTGGGCTTCTTAAACTCCTTCCTGAATTGTTGTTCTTTAGTATTTTCTTCTGGTTTCCTTCTGCTGACACACCTAAACATGGCTGGACAGCAGATTGCTTCCCTACTCAGCTCATGCCAAATTATTACTCATGTAGCAAAAGCCCCCACAAAATGTCGGCTGAGCTTTAAATCATTCATTGCTAAGAAAAAAAAAAATAGAATCCTAGCACTGGCTATTGAATTGCTGTCAATGATTTAGAAAGACAGGACTAAAATGCAGTACCACAGACATAATCCTCAATCCTTCCACCACTGGTCTCCCCAGTGGTTCTACTCCAAAGGAGGTTAGAGCATCTTCTCTCTGATGGCTCCTACCTCACCAGCCACATCACCTCCACCACTGGCCATGCTCACTTCAGCCACAGAGAAATGGGTGCCACAAACTCAAAATGGTTCACTCACAGCACAGTGGTGGCTTCAGTTAGGGAGGGCTTGTAACCCACCCAGATACCTGCAGGAGGTTTGCTTTTGGCATCTCTGCCTGCATGTAGAAAGATCTTATTTTGGTTGTACCCATTCAGATAAAAAAGCCCTCAGGCTGGAGAAGTGGGGAATTAGATTTATACCACATTTAAAACCCTGGTCACTGTCTGGTTACACATGCAGACATACTCAGAGACAGAAGCACTCCTGCAACTGGGGAAAGGCCCTTGATGTTCCCTTCCCTTAAATATTCCTCAAGTAGCCAGTCTGGTGCCTTCATGTTGCTCCAGCTACTCCCAGAGCATCCACTAACCTGTTCCAGCTCCTGCCGATCTTTTCTGGCCAACTTTGAAGCCTCTGAGCCAAACGAGATGGGAGGACGCTAATAAAACAGTAAATCGACAGAAAACGTCACCACAACCCTCTGCCCTCCTGCTCTGCTGAGACACTCCGGACCCAAAGAACCCCAAACTCCCCTTTGCCACCCGCGATCCTGCCCCCCGAGGCTCGCAGGGGGCCCGCAGCCCGGCGCCCACAGGCCCCACAGGTGCCGGTGCCTCGCGGGGCGGGCCCGGCCCAGCGCCCGCCGGGGCTGCCCCTCGCCCGCCGCTTACCTTGGCCCGGCACGTGTGCGGGACGGGCCGCCCCAGGATGGCGCAGGAATGCCGGCAGGGAAGCCGGCAGGGAAGCCGGCGGGGAAGCCGGCGCGTCCCCGAGGAGCCCCCGGAGCGGGCGTGCTGCTCCCCAGGCGAGGCGGCGGGGCCGCGGGCGCCCGGCCGGGGCACAGCGCTGCTCAGGCGGCGGCTCCGGTGAGGGCAGCGGGCTGTGGAGCTGCTCCCCGCCTCGGCGTTACCGCCTCGCCAGCCGCGCGGTCCCGGCGAAAAACATCGCCCTCAAGCACTGCCGTCATCTCCACCGAGGGCGCAGGGCTGGCTGGCGGCGGGCGGCATCGCCGGACGCGCCTGGTTAACACCGACACCTTCTTCTCCCAGAAGAAAACCCCAAAGAGTAAAATGCAACACCGATGGAAAACAGGGAGGACCGCATTGAAAGATGCTTCTGGGTCAGGGCTGTGCCGCTTCCCCGGTCCAACAGCACCATCTCCTGGGTGGCCTCGCCGCCCGCCGGCAGCCGGCCCCGGAGCATCTCCCCGGGAGGAGCCTCCGCAGC
This sequence comes from Passer domesticus, assembly GCF_036417665.1. Taxonomy (NCBI): domain Eukaryota; kingdom Metazoa; phylum Chordata; class Aves; order Passeriformes; family Passeridae; genus Passer; species Passer domesticus. The sequence continues at coordinate 14,690,421 of NC_087479.1, forward strand.
TTTCCTCTGCCATCTACCTGCGCCGTTATTCGCTTTCTTTCAGGCGCTATCCATATTTTTGCAATTGTTTCCTATCATATTCTATTTCTTGTCTTTCATGAAGTATCACGGATGTGTAAATAAATGAAATACTGAAGAATACTAGAATCTGTATATATATATATATATATATTTTTTTTTTTTAAATCAGGAGTCAAAGCATTCTTGAATACCAGCCCTAAATCTGCTTTTTTCTTGAGCTGCGAAGGTTTAAATATGTATCCAGTCTTCATGGAGGACATCCTCTTTGAAGTAATCAAAATGTGCTGCTTCTCAGAGAATACCAATATTTTCTTCAGGGAAAAAAAATTACTTGAAGAGCTGTTTAGAGTTTAGACAAATGAAAAGAACAGAAACTATAGATTTCATAGTATTACCATTCAATGGGGAAATCCTGTCTGACAAGTAGTATTCAAAGATCCTCCTTGTAGTGTGTATTTGAAAGATCAAAAATGCTTGTTGAGCTACACCCTGTAAAAGTATGTGGTTTTCACTTACTAGATCATAAGTTTAAGACTAAAAGCCCCAAAACTTTATTCTCTCTATAGCTATTATCACACAAGTAACAAATAACTTTTGTATTTTAGTTCCCTTTAGTCTGCAAAGTGAAGATTTGTTTCACTCTTTTGAGGCTAAATTGTACAGAAAATCTTTCACATTTTGAAGGCTGGGCTTATGTAAGCCAAAAAAGTTTCAGTCAATGATTTTTTTTTTTTTAATTCAATACCCATCCAAAGCCCCTTTTAACTTAATTTACTGTTAAATGCCTGGCAAAATTTTACAGAAGCTGACCTTTAGAAGATTCTAAGTAGGTCCCTCTACAAGTTTTAAGCTAGGAGGGACAATATGTAACTATAAATACAGACATACATGCCTGCATACATGTGCAGGAACAGTCTCATGGCTTTTTGTGTAAAACTGTTGCAACAATGAAAAGAAAAAATTAATTTTTGCTGTTGTTTGCTAAATTAACATCTTTTAGTGGTAAAGTTGTTTCAAAATTCATGTTGAACTTGTCTTTTGGATTCTTCTTAGTTAATTATAAATCATCACCACCTGCACCTTAAAGGGTTTTGTTTCTTCTTGAAAAAGGGAGTATAAGCCAGCAGCCTGCTCTTCTGCTAGCATTTCTATGGTCCAGTTAAGATGAGATCCTGAAAACTGGAAAGATACAAATGCTTGTTGATTACATACAGCACTGTGCATTCATCTCAGTTACACCCCATGACTACCATGGATTTTATGGAGTACCATGGTCCTTCTAACCGAAACCCTTTGCTCCTGGCCTCCTCCCTTACTTCCAGAAAAACAAGGCATAACAAGAAGCCAGATGATTGGAAAAATTTGTTGAAAATAAAACCTGAATCCACGTAGCCATTTTAGTCCTATTTTCTGTGTAACTAAAACCTGCTTTCCCTGGGAGATTCCAGGAAAGATCTCAAGTAGTTAAATCAGTGAGGCCATGATCAGGTCACATCAGACAGCAGTGCTTTGACATAGCTTTTAAATGAAACAAGCAGCATCCCAAAGGAAAATCCAAAACCAAATAATGAACCACAGCCCTTCACCCAGCACCATAAACAATGCAAACCCTTTCCACTCTCTTTACCTTTCCTTATTGTCTTTCCACCTTTGCTCACAGATTCCTTAACTTACAGGTGACATGTACCTTGTAACTAATGAGTGTTTTTTTCTTCCACAGTCCTGTAATATGGATATTGAACAAACTTGTGTAAGAAGATCTGGTTTCTGCAGAAGGGGCATGCAAATCAGATTAGACAGGGATTTATTGATCAGGCTGCCAGCTCTGCTTTTTAATATTGCCCTTCTTAGAGGCAGGCACTGCCAGGGTCTTACTGGGATTCTTGGTGACAGCTCAGGAGAGATTTTCTTTGCTACAATTCTTCGATTTCTTGTTCTCAAGCTTTGTTGTTTTCCATGCACTTTGTTAGTATTGACAGACTCCCAGAAAACTCCTGCCAAAGATTTCTAGACTACTTTTTAAAGAGAACCAGAGAACTCAGTGAGAAGATGAAAATAAGCCTACATGTCAGACCTAAAATAAAGACACTTAAGTTTCAGGGCATTTAGATGGTATAAAGTTATTTCTTCAGTGCAGACAAGCAATGAAGAATAATGACCATGTCCAAACATTTGGTAGCGAAATTAAGGCAAGTCATTAGGGTTGAGAAATGCACTTGCTGTGTAACCTGCTAATATGCCCTGAGCTGTTAACAGCTGTTTTCTCAGAAAAACAACTTTTGTGGTAATTGATTTTAATGCTCCCAACACAAAATTAGCAGCACAATAGCAAGTGTTTGCAACCTGCTTCCTTCTGCTCCTAACCAGGACCAGTTCAAGAAGAGCATAGAAAGTTATACCCTGCTTTGGTGAAGGTTTAAGACAGTAGATCAGCTTTGGAATATGAACAATCTCATTTCCTTAAACCAAAGCACCTTGTTTCATATCAAAGAGGTGTGAAGTGCTAGAAAAGATTGTCTTAATGTACGATCTGATGGATAAGTTGGTCCACACAGGACGGCCTTTTAACACAGCAGCAACACCAAGGGCATCCTCAGAATAAAATGTAAATAGTTACAGTAATGGTTCCCAGTTTGGCAGACACTCATACTGCAACCCTGTAACAGAATAACAATCCCACATAAGTTTACATGCATTCACAAGTATCTCACTGTAAGCTCTCAGCAGGTCAATCCAACCAAGACGGATCCAGCAGCATCTTACCAGAGGAGCAGGCAGCCCGAATTCCTGCCTGGCACAACACACAAGAACACAAAGAGCAGGAATGGGACTGGCAGCTCCACACTCCCAACCTTGATCCATAGAAGTCCTGCAGGTGGCAATGCTCCTGCACAGCCCTGCCACCTGCCCTATCCTTACCACAGCAGACCCAGCTCAAGACCAGGCAGTTTTGCCTCTCTCTTCATCAAAGATGGCAATGGCAGGTCCCCATTTTTGCTCTTGGCTCTCCTCAGCAACTTCAGCTGGCCTGCTCAAGGCATGCTATTGACCACTGTTACCTCTTCAGTCTTCACTCCATGGCAGAGGAATCCAGGATGAGCAAGCAGCTGCAGCAGCTTCCCCATCCCCTCCCTTACCTCCTGTGACAAGCTGCTCCTCCTGGGGAGAAAAAAGTCACCCTTTCTTCCACGGAACGTGTCACATCCTCCTGACCAAGCATTCCTCATGGATCCTTCCAGCTGGCACCAGGTCCCCAGTTTGAGCTCAGCACCCTCACTGGTAATCACCCCATACTCAGGTATTGTCAGTGGCATTGTCCCACTGCCTAAGAGCATGAGAAAAGCAGGTGCAAATCTCTCCTCAAGAGAAGCATGGGTTTTTTTCCTCAAAAATCAGTTTCTCTGTAGCATCCCTTTGAGACTGAAAGCACATGTGCCCTTTTGCCTCTAGTTTGAGGGACAGCAAAGGACAATGAGCAGAGTGCACAATACTGCCCATCTTCTAAAATGATCCCCTAGAACTAGTTTCTTGGGGAAAACACTGTCAACAACAAAATAGAGCTCTTTGTGAGCATCTGAAGTTTACAATTTAAGAAGATGCTAATTATTTTTATTGCAGCTGGTTTAACATGATCATTTTTATAAATGTAGAACAATTGCTCATGCACACACTGGCTGGAAATGTACAGCTTGTACAGGAATGTAGGCACAAATCCCAATTTAATTCCCCACTGTGGCTTTGTCACACACACTTCATGGAATCTCTCTTGCTGTAACTAACTCAAGAACATGTCCCAGTCACGCAGAGATTGATATAAACACTACTATGTACATTATGCAAAGGTTTAATCAAGTAATTAAAATCTGAAGAGGGGAAGAAAGTAGAGAAAGTAGAAAAACTTTCATGGTTTTTAAAAGCAGGAACTCATGCTGGGAGAAAAAATTTGCTGCATAGAGAATAAAGACTACCTAACAATGCTGAAGTTCCCTTTATGTTAAATTGCTGGCAGATATTACTGAAAAATATTCAGCTTGTGCAGAAAACTAGAGAGCTGTGAAACAGCAAATTTGGGGGAGTCTTTTGTTAATAGATTTATTTAGTAGTCAGACTAAGAGTTAACTATTGAAGCAGAAAATAATTAAATTTTCTTCATTACCTTTTTGTTTACTGGGTACATTCACTTAAATATGTCAACGCAAATAACCAAAGACTTTTGAAATTTACTTCTTTTTTAAAACATTGTTTTACATTCAGAATGGCAAAACCTACTCGTGATCAGCCATAAGAAAGTTAATTTAACCTGAATTCAAATGCTCAGAACAAACTTTCATCGATACCTTAAGCTTTGCATGATGAGATGTGGCACACAGAAAAAATCCTGCACTCACACCTCTGTGCCTTACAGCCACGAGTGACTGCCCCGGGTGGAACCTCCTCCTACACAGTGGCCACACAGAGACCTCCACAGACCTGCTGTGGCACCAAGTGAGTACACACAACACACACACTGTATCTGATCCTGCTGCCCCTGACTGCATTGTAACTATACAGTGAGCTTACTGTTATCAGTTTGGCAAATCCTGTGCAGAATGTTCTAGTATAGTTTCTCCACTGCTTGCTCAAGCGGGCAGGAGAGATTTAGAACCAGAACTTGCATCAAATCTCTCCTGTCTACAGGTTCCAGTCCTGTTCTTGTCTTTCACTGACCATTTATAATTTCTTCTTTCTCCAGAACACATTTTATATCCCATGCAGAGGAAAACATCTTAGGCTTCAAATCAAAAGTAGTATCAGTTTCATTAGACATTTAAAATAAAGAGCAACTACTGCAGACAATCAACATAAAACACAGTTTATTTCCAACCATTTGCCTAATTCACATGCAGACTGGTTTATATTAATTACACTGCATTTAAAAATAGCTTGGCTAGCTTTTAATATTAGCAGTATTGCTAGAGAGCTGAAGCTACACTGGTTAATATAATTTGTTTTAATTTAGAGAAATGTGGTTAGGTAGGTACTGAACACTTCAGAGACTTTCCACAAAAAAGTATTGATCCATTAAGTAACCTTTCTGCTGCACTCACCTTACCCACATGAACATTTAATCTGTAAATCCCATGTTTGAAGACTATGTTCTCCTGAGCACATCAGTCAGGAGAAAACACTTGGAAACACAACAAATATAAAAAAATATAACAAGCAAATAATACGAGATTACAGTAATAACTGAAGTATTCTCCTGTACTATTTCAAGCTAGAATACTGAAGCCTTAAATAATTCCCACATTTTACCACTGACACAGAACTCCCATACGCAAAGTATATAAGCATGGGGAAAAGCTGTTTTGCAAGAGGTAGAAAAGGTTTTATAAAATATTTAGGCACAATTCTTAGCAGTTTTAAAAGCCATCAGAAAGTTACAAAGTAATAATGACCACTATACATGTATTTGTACAAGTTCTGTTTATTTTTACCCTTTGGAATAAAAGTATATATCATGCACTCTCATATAATCTTTTTTCTCCTATATTGTTGGAAAACTGTTTTTCTCCTATATTGTATGTGATTACACAGGTTTTACAGGCTCTCAGGAAATCTTATCACCAGAAGTTAAACAGAAAAACAGATGCACTATTACTTAATGCTTTTTCAAGAGAAGCAAGGGAATGCAAATGCTGTTTGTATAGGTTCATGTATCAAAGAACAGAGAATCACACATGTAAAACCCATAAAAATATTATTAGTTCTTTTGGTTTACTCCCACCTCAATGAAGAAGAGTGCTTTTAGAAGTGAACTTTTTTAAAACACAAATTTTCACAAACATTTGCTTTACAGTGCAGTGGTTATACTCAAATTTTCACAATACCCATAAATCAAAATACCAAGATCACTACATTTACCATGAACTAAGAGACATTCACTTGGTGTCAGTTCAAACAGATGCTTTCCTTGACCTAAAGTATGTAAGGCTTTATGGGCAAAAAGTTCTTATCAAAGATTTGCTTTATTCCTGTCATAGCATTTTTTTCTTTTTGCTCATTTTACTTTTTCTCTTGGTCTTTTTCTGCATCCAGAAGCGCTGAACGGATTCCGAGTTTCTTCAGCTCTTCTACAAGATCTCCATTCTGATGCATCTGGAGGAGTATATCACAGCCACCAACAAATTCACCATTGAGGTACACTTGTGGGATGGTAGGCCAGTTGGAGTAGTTTTTTATTCCTGAATAAGAAAAAAAAAAAAAAAAGATTAGAGTTTTCCCCCCCTCTCCTAACAGAATGGTGTTTTAAAAGGAATGCATTGCTTCTACCTGACTCTACCACTGACATTCCAATTTCTTTCCCATAAAGGCAAAAGATATCTACGTAACAAGAGTACTATCAGAAAAAAAACTGTGCTAAAGTTGAGTTTGTTTTTCACCCCAACTCAAAGATGTGGGTTGAGAGATATGGGGTCAGCTCCTATACTGACTTCAAGCAGGAACTGGAAAAACACTACATTTCTTTTTACTCCCAACAAGAAAACGTAACTCTTTCAATCAATTACAGAAATGAGAAGTATTGAAAAATATCGAGAACTGTTTACTTTCTTTTATATTTCCCAGAGAGACTTTAAAATATTTTATACTCTTACTGAACTCATACAGTTACACTTATTCCTGCAATTTCAACTGCAAGATACATTTGCCCCTGTAGAGGCCTTATGAATTTCAAATTGCTTTATCTTTCAATGCCAGACCTTACAGCACATGGGAGGGGCACAAAGGCTGGAGTCTTTTTAAAAGTGCTCATTTAACAAAATACAGCTCAAGTCACAATTATGAAGTACAGAATTAAAGTTTAAAACTATACTTTACAGAAGGCAAATGTAAGACCACCCAAAAATACAAAGTGATCAGCTGATACTTAAGCCTACAGAGGCACCTTTTCAGAACACCAGAGCCCACTCACCTTGGAAGCCAACACCCTACCAACAAATATTAGACCTGAGTAGCTGATAGCACAAGATAACTTGTTTTCCCCTGAGAAAACATTTTAGTCTCTAGAGACTAAAAAGGCAAAATCCAAAATACTCAAGCTAAGAAAATAAACATGTAAGGAAATTATGCTTGCTTTATTGGAACTTAAACCACTTTTTTTTGTATAAGTAGAAAAATATACAGTGGGATTGTTACTTTAATGTATAAAAGATGCAATATAGGTAAAAATTCATCTTAGAAAAATACAACATGCTTAAAAAATCCACTAAAATAACAGTAACATATTAAAAAAAGATTGTTGTGACTAAGTGTTCTTAACCACTACATACGTCAGCTAAGAGATTTTATTCTGACTCCAGATTTTGTGCATGGACAACCAATGTTTCATAAGCCCAAAATAGGAACTTTAGCATATAAATCAAGGTCAAAGGGAACCCATAACCATCTAACCTCCATCATCACCACTTGTAGTTTCTTCCTTAGACTGCAGAACTTTTAAGCTTTGATGTCAACTTCCACTTAGCAATACTTTTCTTAAATACTCTTTGGCCTTTGAGTACTCCAAACTGCTTAAACTGCCCTAAATATCATTTAACCCATCAAAGTTTTAAGGAAAAACTGTGTTCCATGATTCAGACATGCCTAAGGATGAGCCTGGTCAAAGAGCCACTGCAGATATGAAATAGGGTCTATTTTTCCTAAGATACTGCAATGCTAAACCTGAATTTAGAACCAAGGGCTCAGCATAATAAACCTACTGCTAACGAGCATTCCAAGGTAATATTTACACCAATAATTCTTTCACAGAAATATTTTCTTCAGGGACCCAACTGCACACACATAGAAGCACTGATAGTACTCTCAAGGACCTATCCAGCTTCAGATAAAAATAAGAATACTATGAAGCCCATTTGATCTGTGGCTGCATTCCACATGCTGCACAAGCTCTTTAAATGCCTCAGTGCTGGGGCTCTCCCAGGTCACAAAGTGAACCCTCCCTCCCCTGGGCCCCAAGCCTCACCCCAGGGCAGCAGCTACTGACACTGCTGCACAGCAAGTTAGCCCAGGCCGTGCTTGCTGCACTTGGGGTGCACGTCTGTGGTGATCCTTTTGGACATCCCAAGGGATCTCCATCCCCCTCTCTGCAGACTGGCTCCTTGCTGTACTTCCGAAGCTGCAGCTCCTGCTCTGGACCACTGTTTACTCAGGAAAAACACACTCCACATGTCAGGGGTTCAGTCTGACAGCTCTGGTAACACATTTAATGTAACTGTGAAAGCAGGACTGGTCCAAAGAGCTACTGAAATGGGTACCCAGCTCCAGTCAGCAATTCTCAGCCTCTCTTGGCAGCATTAGCACTAATGAGAGATGGGCCATGTCAAAGAACTAAATCAAGCAACACTCATTCCTACCATACTTGCTCCAGAAAAACAACATGTTTTCATGGATATCACAGAATCATTAAGGCTGGAAAAGATCTCTAAGATCACCAAATCCAACTGTTAACTCAGCACCATCATTTACCAGTAAACCATACCCCGAGGTGTCATATCCACATGCCTTTAAACACTTCCAGGGATGGAAATTCCAGCACTTCCCTGTGCAGCCTATTCCAAAGTCTGAGTACCAGTAGCACAAGCTTGACTAAGGGAAGGCTAGCCAAGGGTGGGAGAAAGGATCAAGAACACCTGTTGGCAGCAGATAATGTAGAGACAGCAATGAAAATAATCTGAGGGTGAAATACCCCAACAGTTTAAACACCCATTTTCTAGTATGTAATCCCAAGTTTCTCTGCCTGTGTTAGACTGTAACCAGTCTAACACTGTCCATCAGCTGAGAGCCAACTTAGAGAAACCTGAATTGCCATGGAGACCAAGTAGACTAGCTTTGCTCAGGAAGGATTTGTGTAAGGGAAGTGTATCTTCAGCTCAAGTTCAGATAGAGCACATGAAGTACCAATAACTTTAGTTTCACAGATCTGAGTTTTAAGGTAAAGAGGCAAGCAGGGCAATTGTTCTAGCTTTACAGCTTGCCGTATTTTAGCACAGTGTATTTTTCACCAAGTGAACCATAACTAGCTAAAAATAAGGTGCTTCAATAGATACAGGCAAGAAACCAACAAGCAATCCAGATGCCTGAATTACCCATTCTCCAACAAATGTATAAGATACCCTACTACAAATGTATAAGCACACATCCATTCAAACACTGAAGTTAGGTCCAGGTGAACATAAAGCTGGTGGCCAGCTCTCATACAGTGATCTCCTTGCAGAAAAGTCTTTTGTTGATGTACTTGATACTTCCACAGCTAAAGGTTCCACACCCCCTCCCATGCATGCAGAGCAGATTAGGTTCACAGAGGCAGCCCAGGAAAGGCTCACATGCTGCATATCTAAATGTTTGGCACTCGAGGCCAGATTCTGGCCTTCAGGCAGTCACTGCTGAAATACACTTGGCAACTTAGACAACTACAACTTTGAGCAGCCCTGTCCTCTCCTCTGTCAGAGGCTGCCACTCACAGAAGCAGGCACATCCTGGCTTTTTAGGGTGCAGTAGGTAATACAGTTGAAGCAGTACAAGAATTCTGCTGTGGCTGTGTCATTCTCCAGCTCTTCAAAGCTCTGTTCTTCGTGCTGGCTGTGGCACTCAGCTCACTGTACAAACTGCTGCTCCAACTTGCAGGCCCAGTGATCCAGTTAATAAAATGAGCTGCCCTCTGCACAGCTGGACAGGTGCCAAAGCTGGTGCATGGAAAGGACCAGAACAACTCCTTAAAGCACCTGAGAACCAGCAGGATATTGTGCAAGGGTACACTCCGTAACTGCATTCTGTGTAGCTTAGACACTGGAGGGCTTGATCAAGACACTAATTTCAGTTTAAAGCTCTGGTAGCCAGGAGGGCAATAACCTCTCTCATTGCCTAGCACAAGCCTGAGTTCACGTGGAGGAAAAATTTAAGTTACATAGAAAGAAAATACTCTCTATTCACATGGTCAAGTGCTCAGGGACTATAACTTATAAAGGCACTGCCCATTCAGAGGCTCACAAAAGCCCCCTCAACCAAAAGTGAAATGTTGATGTTTGATTTCAGGGTTTTGTTTCCTCCTTTTTGGTTTATGAATTGTGGGAAGAGGTAAGAGTTTGTACTAGCAAACTGTACAATTAACAAATTCAGATACATAAACAAAGTTTAGAAAATTACCGTGATTTGTTCACTTGCAAAGGCAGAGGAAGATACTTGAACAAAATCAACCTTCATTAACAAAAGGTGTCATTACACAGAAATTCCAGTATCTAAGCTTTTATACTATACAGCTATTATAGCTGTGAATTGAAAAGCAAACAAGGACTAGAAAAATCAGTCTTTTAGCTAAGAGCTAACAAAAAACTGAGGTAGTCAGATGACACCAAATACAAAGGAGAACAAAGTCACCTGATACATGTCAGCACATGGCTTTACAGCACATTTTAGTGTATTATGGGCAAGAACTGTTAATGCCACATGACTAATTACTATGTACTTGCAGGTATTATTTTGTTTTAAAACCTTCTCTAATAACCACATAAAACCTCAACCATCAGCTATGCTCATTGAAGAGGAAAATATGAAAAGCATTACCAGAACAGAATACTAGCTTTCCACAACTGGCAAAAAAAAACCTTATACAGAATAGCTACTACCACTTGCGCAGTAACGGTGAAACTATCACTAAGTATTTCTCATGCAAAAGATTAGCATAAATTTATACATTATCAAGAGAATCCCAGCAGGCAGTACCAGCTGTGAATCAAGTAGTGCAAGTTCAAACCATACGTGAAATTTCACCATACTCTTCACGGGGAAGACAAAACCTGATAATGAAGCATTTCAGGGGTCTTTAATTCGGCTCTCTATCTGTGACCAGGCAAGGCAGCATGGCACAAAGAGCCAGGTCTCCAATCATCACCCTGCACACACCACTGTGCTCTGCTGATAACTGAGACCTCTGGAACACTACAAGGGCCACAAAAACCAAACCAGGGCCTTTGGGCAGCAACCTCAATGGCACATCTCTGCCATACACTTGCAGTCCTACTAACACCCAAAGAGAATCACAGAATTAATTAGGTTAGAAAAGACCTCTGAGATCATCGAGTGCAACCCATGACTGAACATGGCACTATGTGCCAAGTCCAATCTTTCCTTAAACACCTCCAGAGACGGTGACTCCAACACCTCCCTGGGCAGCCCATCCCAATGCCTGATCACCCTGTGAAGAAATTCCTCCTAGTATCCAACCTAAAGCTCCTCTGGCACAACTTACAACTGTCCTCTTGTCCTGCCGCTTGTTGCCTGGGAGAAGAGGCCGATCCCACCTGACTACAGGTTCGTGCAGTTGTGGAGAGCAGTGAGGCCGCCGGTGCCTCGCACCACGGCACTCCCGGTTAAACACCGCACACCGCCCCCGCCGCTCCTCACAGCTGCAGGCCCTTCCCCAGCTCCAGGCCCTTCTCCCCACATCGAGCCTCGTTAAAAGCAACAGAGCCCAGCCCAGCCCACCCAACAGAGCCAGAAGCGGCAAGTTACAGCTGGCACAAGCGCCGCTCCCACGGCGCCCGAGCTCGGGGCGCTGAGACAGCCCGCCGCTCCCGAGGGCCTCCCGCACGGGGACCGGCCCGGCGCTGCGCCCCGCCAGGCCCCGGGCAGGCGGCTCCGGCCGTGACCCGGCCGCTGACCTTGGCGGAGCTCGGGGTCCTGCAGCACGTCGTGGGCGCGGTAATCCTCCACGCCGTGCAGCCGCAGGATCTGCACCACGGCGTTGCTGAAGCCGCAGAGCGGCTGCGCCGGGCTGCCCTTCATGAACACCACCACCGGGTGCTCCCGCACCAGCCGCTCCACCGCCTCCCGCGACCCCGAGCCGCCGCCGCCCTCGGCCCCGCCGCCGTCCCCGGCCGCCTGGCTGAGCGGGCGCCCGGCCCGGCCCCGCAGAGCGGCGCCGGTGCCGATCCGCCACGCCGCCCGCACCGCCGCGCTCATCGCCCCGCCGCCGGCAGCGCCGCACCGCGCCCGCACCGCCCGCCCATTGGCGCACGGCGCGACGGGCCGCCGGGGAGCTTCCTCCGCATAGGCGCATGGAGCCGCCAATCAACACCTACAGCCAATAGCGCTGAGATACAGAGAAACTTGTCCCGCCCAGCAACCCAGCCGTGGCTCCGCTTTCCTAGTGGAGGAAACAGAGCCGCTGCGGCTGCATTGGGAGAGAGACCTGTCAATCCAACGTGGATCGATTATTCCCGCCCCTCCCCGGACGCGATTGGTCAGGCTGCCCCGGGGCGGGGCTTTGCTGGGATGTTCGGGGGGCGAGCGGCGTGAGGCTCTTTCCGTTTCCGGGTAGCGGCCGGTCCGCCCGCCGGGGCCCTGCGCCAGGGCCGGCATGGACGGGCCGCACTTCCCTTCCCCGGGATGGACGGGCCGCGCTTTCCTTCCCGGGATGGACGGGCCGCGCTTCCCCTCCCGCGCCCCCCGTCGGCTCCGCGGGCAGCGCCAGCAGCACGGCAGGGAGGCGTTGCTGGGCGGCCGCTGCTGCGCTCAGCCTCCCCCCGCGGGCCCTCGCAGCCCCCCGGGCGGGGTCCGGGTTTATCCCAGGCGGACGTGGGGCTCCCTCGGGCCAGGCTGTGTGAGGGTGAAGGCAGATCCCTGGAGAGGGGGCTGATGGCTGTGCGGGGGAAGCGGCGGGGCTGAAGCGTGCCGGGTGCGCCAGTGGCAGCGGGGAGGCCGCTCTCGGACCCCCGCAGGCGGCGGAGGCTGTGTGTGGGCAGCCGGCACACTGCTGCATGGGTCTGTCTCCTTCCTCGCTATGGCTGTGTCCGGGCACCGATTTGACTGCGTTCATTTGCCCAGGTCTGGTTGATTTTTGATGGGATAAAGCGGGTGGTTTGTGCCTGAGAAAGCAGCGGTGCTTTTCGGGCTTGGTGCTGATGGAGACCCGAGTAGTTTTGTAGGGCTTGGCCTTTTCTCCCGAGCGCCTGGCAGGGGTGGCAGCGGGATGGGAAAATGGGAACAAGATTGGGCTGGCTGCCTGCGCAAAGGATGGTTCGGTCGGGGCTGGAGCCAGGGCAGAACTGCCTGGGAGCCAGGGAGAGCTGGGTTTGGAACGTGTGCTGCAGGGGGCCGCCCGTGCAGCCAGCTTTGCTCGCTCTCCTGGGCAGATGCCGTGTGCTTTCCAAGAACTTGGCGCAGAGCGAGGCGGTCTCCTAAAGCAGCAGGGCCTGTCCTGTAAGTAGAAGAAATGTTGATGAGTTTTCCTCTGTACTAAAATACAGTCGCTCACAAATAACAAGTCACAGTGTATTTTGAGTACTAATTTATATTGCAGCTGCAGCATCTGGACTTTTGGTATATTAATGACCATTTGTCATATTTATATTTGCAAGGAAAAGAACTTTTACCATCCAGTTCTGTTCTTGTGAGAGCTTTGCAGACCAGCTTCTTTTCAGCATTCAGAAGAGTGCTTGCCTAATTCTTGTTTTTTGTGGAATCCAGCTGATGCTTGAGTGACAACTCTGTTTTAATTTTTTGAACCCACCCTCAGGATCACTTCTGTTGCCTTTTATTTAAATTTATTAAGAACAGATTCCAAAGGGCATTGTTGCAAACATGCCCTTTGTCATCCCATGTGAATGGGTTATGAATAAGTACAGTGTTGCTGCAGTATTTAAAAGCAGATGTGTTTATGAGGAAATACTTTCTATGTTTCATCTGAAGGCAAAGTTTGTATCTTGTATTGCTGATGAGCACCATGTATTTTGTGAGTTTGATGAGTTGCTGAAAGCAAAACATCACAAGCCAGGCTCAGCCATGGTAATCAAGAGGAGTGTTTGCTTTTTGTGGTTAATACGTTTTGATTAACATGGTGAAGGTTGTGAAGTATGAAAAAAAAATGTTCTGTTTGTGCTAGATGGAGCTGCAGTAACTTATGCAGAGCAAAAGTATGTTGTCCTATTTGTTGGACTGTTTGAATATACAAAGATTTTCTACACAAAGTGTTAAATTTAACATCCCAAGGGGTCTCTTTTGTCATTTTAATGAAGTATAAAGACTCCTGCCACTTCTAGATCTTGGGGAGTCAAAGTGGAATTAAATGAAAATTGATTGACAAGAAAGATAACTTTTTTATTGTTAAAGGCTACTAAGTGTTTTCTTTCAATGAAATACTGGGCTACGAACAGAATAGTGTGGTACTTGCCTTCCTGAATTTTGTCCTAGCTATTCCTACAAAGGGGTGGTTCATTAGAAATAAGTAACATAAAGACATCAGACGAGTGTAACACAAATTGTGAGCATATATTCTTTCATCAGTGGCACAACCAGAGCTGTATTTAATCCTCTGTGGTCTAAGAGGTGCCCTGGGCTGGTGGTACCCTGGGCACACCAGGCCTGCAGGGAGAGCAGCAGCGAGGAAGCCGAGGCGTGGCTGCCAGAGCCCAGCAGCAGCAGGCGCTATATTCCTCCCACAGCTGCCACTCTGTTGCCACGGAGGTAATGACTTCTCCCGTGTCATTATTGATCTGTCAACAGTAAGAGCAATTTTGCAGTCTGATATTGTTTAGCAAATAGAGTAACGTTTGCTGAACACTGAAAAAACTGCTATAAAATGCTGGAAGGCTTCTCAGAAGGTTTGTGTATTAGGTTGAATAGAAGTACTGAATTTGTAGTTATTGTAGTTTATGAGATTGGCCTATGAGATATTAAGCTTAACAGAATGCTTTTTAATAAAATATTTAGTGTGGTCAAATACTTTTGGATTATGCAATATGCAGCACTCAGAGGATAAACACTTTTACCTACTGATAAGACTTGAAACAATTTGTCCATGTACCCTCTAGAAACAGATAATTATGTCACCAAGTTCCATCTTCTATTAGTCTAAGTGAAACTTCTTGTGTTTTCCAGATAATGATTTAAATCATCTGTTCAGAAGAAATACTAATGGGATTACCATAAGGCTCCTGACATTTGCTGATGTTCCTGTTAGAAGACCTGTCACCTCATTTTGAAAACACTGATAAAAGCACCAGTATTCAAACTTAATAGGGCTTAAATGCTCATAGTCAGTCATAAATGGGTTAACTTCAGGCATTCTGCTGCAGAACAGAATTATGATTTATAAGTTTGTGGTTTGTTTTCACATGGTGTACAAGAAGGTGGACATGCAAGAATGATACTGTCGGCAAAAGCTTTTCTTTCTTTTTAAAAAGGGGAGGGTTAAGTTAGCTAATGAGAGAGAAAAGTCTAATTTCTGCTTATCAGAACAGGACATGTCCTTATGTTCAAGGCTGATATCTCTGTGTCATTCTGAGTTGTGATAGTGACTGAAAATGAAGTCCCTTGTGCCCTGACAATTGAGCTCTATTGAGGTGAGGTTTTCTGTTGAAGTTTTTAAGTGGGGTAGCTTGAACTTCACCTGTTTTGCATGGCAGGTAAATAATCTCAGTGTACCATCATGCTAACATCTGGCAGCACCACCATATCCTCAATTTTGAGAGTATTATGAACACTTAAAATGTGCTTAAAATTCTGGGCTGCCTAAATGATCAACACTGAAAACTCTTCTGTGAAATGTTCGTGGTTATTTTGGAAATGCGCTAGGTTTAAAAAGTTGTGCAACAAACAGCAGAAACATAGGAATGCTGTGGGGGTTTTACAGGGAAATTGACATTTTGGAATCTGAACTGTACCTAACTTCCTGGTTTGGGTCTAACCTGGAAATCTATAAGCAAGTTTGTTTCTGAACTGAATTAAATTATATTTATGGATTAACTAACAAATATCCATGGCTTTATGGCTTATTCCTAAGAGAGTGTTTGTGTTAGCCTTAAAATACAACACTCCATTTCATAAATGAGATTGGTGAAGAATATTTACAAAGTGACCTCTATCAGTTTAAGTGATGGGGATAAACGTGACCTAAGGCAGTTCTTTGATTTAAATTATGTAAAGATATCTTCAGCAGAGAGGGGTCATGGTAATAATCCAAGGAGAAATGTCTGGGGCCCACATTTAACAAATAGAACAGAAGGTCATGTTCAGGCCTGAATGTGGACCTTTACATGAGGCACTCTTTAGACTTCATTTACTTCTTAATGACACTGATATCACTGTGTGCCTCTTTGCACTGAGCTTTGTGAGTTGTGACACTCTTGAAGCAAGGACAAGTAGTATGACCTCTGTGTTAGAGGAGCAGATTTATTCTTTGGGATAAGCTGCTTGCAACAGTTCTGGCATATGAAAATCTGTTAGATCCTTATTTCTGATTTGCAAATGGTAGTGGTTCTTGAATCTTTCAGTATTACAGAGGAAGCATAATTTTATGTGTATCTATTTCCATGCAGAACTAAGAAATACTGCCTCTAATGAGATCACCTCTGGCCTCTTTTTCATCCAGGAATTAGGAGTGCTAAAGTCTTTGACGGGCCTTAGAAAAAGATTGGGCAAGCTCAAAAAAATTGATCTGCTAAATAGAAAGACACCATTCTGGTATCAAGTCCTGAGCCATGCAATGGTAGGTGTTGCAGCCCATGCCACAGCAGAGACAGCCGTGATACACAGTATCATTGTACAATTTCATAAAGCTTCAATCCATACGGAGTAACACCACTTTTGAAGGCTTCAGGCATGAGCCCATGCAGAGTAACACTGTATCACTTCAGAAGGCTGCAAGTGTCTCTTCGTGTTCTTTAGCCCAACCTTTCATACCCCTCGTGTCCATGCACTGCCCCTGTGTGCCCTCTGCTCCCTTTGGAGGTTGGTCAGTGCCCCTGGGCACTCCATGGCTCAGTGCTGTCAGTGCTGCTCACCTGCTGCTCACAGCTGTGCCCATTGGGATGAAGCTGAGCCAGCCCCACTCCCAATCACCACGAACTGTACCTGCAGCTGGGGAGTGGGACTGGAACTATGCATGTCCTGTTCTTTGCTTCCTGTGTGCTCTCTTTTGTCCAGTGTCACAAACACAGAGTCTTGGTCTCTGCTGTTGTAATTTGTACACCTGTCATTTACTCAAAGTGCTGGAAGTGTCTTGGCTTTTAGTAAGGCTGGGAAAACCCCAAGGCACTCATTGCCTGTAAGAAGGATTCTTGTGCCCCAGTTAAGGTTTGCCAGCATGCTCTGTCGCAGCAGTGGTGACGGGGACTTTCGTTGGCTCTGTTAATTTTAAAAACGTGCGGGTGCAGTGAGGCCCAAGAGCATCTGTGATTATCGTGCATGTCGTGACCACGAGGGGGCCCTGGCAGCTTCCATCTGGGTGAGCCAGGAGTTACACACTGACCACAGGAACAGGGCTGATTGCTTGATGCCTCAGTGGTTACATCCTTTCTTGTTCAGCACTTCTGAATTACCCTACCTTTTACATATATATTTAATTTTAGCATTTTGCTATTTAATTTTGAGAAATGCATCTTGTTATAAAAACTTTAATTAAAGTAGCACTGGCCATTTGATCTTCTCTGTGGCAGAAGACAGTACCAAGCATGTTATCACTGTGAGTTTCCATCTGTATGAATGATTTCCCCAAGTAAAAGTTCAAGAGTTTTGCACACATCACTGTATTTGTAACATAGAAGGAATTTGTATGAAGAATCTTAATTATAAGATTTTTTGTAGCTCTTATGAATTTTTAAGCTTGGTACTACAATGTTTCAATAAAGATTTTTTTCTCTGCACACCCTTTATTCTTTCATTTTTTCTAGGAATGTGTGTTTGTGAAATCAACTTGCTGTGTTTTAAAACCCTGCCTGCTGACCACAGATTCTGATGTCATGTGTATGTTAAAAGTGTCCATGAGTGCAGTAGGACTATATTTTATCACTTGTTCTGCAGAGTTTTTATGTGATGTGAAGAAAATCAGACCCAAACATGGAGCAGAAACTTGAAATGGGAGAGGAGGAGTGGGTGGGTTGGGTGTACTTGCATTTGTAATGTGTGGACTCAAAGACGAAACAGAGTCAAAGTATCTCATGTGGGAGGTAAAAATGCAAATTCTTAAAGGGGAGTCCAGAAACTTGAATTTTTAGATTTCTGCAGTTAATTTTAAAAAAACAAAACAAACAAACCCCACAAAAATAACAATATACGTATGAGAGAGGCTTGGGGGATTTTTTTAATGTTCTAAAATGTTTTTATTCTTTATTTTGAAGTATGACTATGTGTATATTTTGAAAATCTGACTTTTCAAAGAGTACTTCCAAATGCTCCATGTAGATACAGTGATTTTCGTTACTCTCACTGTGCACATGCAGTGGTTTTATAACTGTATTACTCAAGCAGGTTTTTTTGGGGGACAGTTATTAACTATGTGCTTTAGAGGGCAAGCAGTTCTTTATGGAACAAGCAGCTTCTCCACAAATGCAAGCATATGCATCTTTCCTAAATTTCCTTTAAAATAATTGCATGCTTTCTAATGCTTCCCTTCAAGTTAATTTCTTGCAATTCGGTGATGTGATGGAAGTTTCCGTCCTGCAGTACTTTGTTTCCTCTGAAGTTCTTCCCTTGCTAATATCCATGGCAGCTGAGATTGCTCCCCAGCCTCAACATAGCTAGCAACTTGCAGGATAAAGAACTTGGCCCTGAAAGTTGTGTGCCATTGCATTGTAGCAGTTCTTGGGCTTGTATGAAGGCCTGCTTTATAATCAGCTTGACTTCATTTTAAACAGACAAACAAAAGCATTTTCAGCCTGGGAAAAAGCTCTGAGTTTCCGAACAATCACTTTCCTTGTCACAGTGATGCTCAGATCACTCTGAATATCCTTGGACTCCCTTTCTTATCAGTAGCCCTTTTGCTCTTTGTTCATATACTACTTTTCCATCCTTGCTAGTCCTGGGAGACAGGAGGAGACAAAAGTGTACCCTCACAGCTGCTTTCTCTCACTGTACTTTAGTTTGAGACAATCAGAGTAAGTAGATCTGTGCTCGGTTTTAGTTTCATGCTTGACTACTGTGGTGAATGATTTAAGGTTTGTGTGCCATGGAAGGAGGAAATTAAAACTAAAGACTTCCTAGATTGACAGTCCTTTAAACACTGGCATACAACAAATTGTTCTACAAACCTATCATATCTAGGGAAAGGGAGACTAATATTGGTGAAATTGTAGCTCCAGACTACTGTGAGTCTCAGAGAAATTGATGTAGCAAAACTATTTGTGGTGGGAAGGGAAGCAAGGAATAACTTTAATTATGTAATGTCATATATCAACAGTTGTCTTTGTTCTCTCTTCAGGGGACTTCAGAGAATATTTTCTTAAACTAGTTGTTGGCAGCTTCTATAATTAAAAAAAAATTGTGGAGAGTAGTAAGGAAGAAAACCTAATCCAGTCAAATTGGACACAGGAGATTTGGTTTCCAATCCTGATTTTCATGGAGTCTTGGCTTCCCCTCTCTCATTTGCTGAGTTCCAGTGGGGGCATTGCTGTTAATTACAAAAGTTAGCACTGCATCTTCCTAAACCTCCAGCCTTCCATTTTGCTTCTGCTTCCTTCACACTTTCAAAGCATATTGAAGAGGCCCCCTTTAGATACTGGAAGGTGCTGTAAGTTCTCCCTGGAGCCTTCCCTTCCATCATGACCCTGCCTGTGTGTTGCTCAGTAAACTATGGTATGTTGCACCTGGCTGTGATAGCAATTGATCAGGACTGGACTTCTACACCAGCATTGAGAGTTCATTGGATGTGACCAGACTTTGAATGTATCACACCATTTGTGAATTTCAAAATGTGGTAGTTCTTATTGCACATAACTGCAATTACAGTGGCCCGTTTGCCCTGCATTTCTGTTCCTTAGTGTTAAATTTGCTCTCACTCAGAATTAACCCAGCTTTCCCCAGCCCCTCTTGATATCTGAGGTCATTTGGGATGAAAAAGGTGTTATTTTTTCTGCCAAATTTAATGCAACAAAATATTGTCTGATCTCTGAAAGTGACAGGGTGTCAGGACTGATCCAGTAGCACAAAGTTGCACTTTCCTGTGGAGGTAGCTGGTCTGTGCTCAGGTATGGAGTCAAGTTAGACAAAAGGTCGAGTCCAGCATAGCAGCAGGGAGAATATGAAATGCTGGGTTTAAGTCCATGTGGTCTCTGGGTGAATAAAAGACAGGAAGTTAGCCTGGTTTGCCAGTGTGGTCCTTGGTCTGGTGCTCCTGAGGATATGTTACTTTGTCATCAGCATTTAGAGTTCTTGATACTAACTGAGGAGAGAGTTCTTGTGTACCAACTCCCCCCACCACCCACAAAAGCTTTCTGTCAAGCAATGTGAAATGTCTTGTAGCTATAACACAACACACAAAAAATGCTGAGAAGCTCCAGTATTGAAACCTCTCACATGTCACTGGTATGCTGCACAGAAATGTTACTCTTGCCAACAAATGCTGTCCCTCCCACCCTGACTGCCATGTGACTCATTATTTGAGTATATTGCTGTACCCAAGCAAACATAAAGGAAAACATCCTAATATCTTGTAATAGTAGTTTGTCATCAGTTGTGAGCATGAATCAATGGGTGTGTTACACTAATAAGAGAGAGCAGCACTAATAATACCCTGCAGCATTTTAAGTGGTTCTCTGATACCCTACAGACATCATGCAGGCCCTCCTGTGTAGTACGCCATGCCAACACTTTTGTAGTATTTGCTGCTTTCCACCCAGTCTCTTGGGCATTCTGCTCATCACAGGAAATGCCTGAAAATGTTATATAGTCACCGACTAAATACTTGTGGTTTAGTTTATAGGCCAGGCTAACTGCTTCTAAAAATATATTCCTTTCTTCCAAAGAAAGAGAGCTAGGGCTGCTGTTCTTTCATTTTCAGAAGCCCCTCCACCATTCCACACTGCTTGCAGTCATTCTAACCTCTCCTTTGTCATTTAGGTGTGGTTTGTGGGCAGCTTTTTATTGTTTGAGTAATGCACTGAATGCTTCTTTACTTAATGCCTGCTGTTTGCCTGTGTGTAGGGATTTTTCTAACTCAGCATGTACAAGCTCTTTGAGGCAGCAGAATCAGAGCCCTGAAAGACTCCATATGGGGAAATGCAGAAAAGGAGCTTAATTCAAGCAACTTTTGGATACAGTCATGTATTGTCCCCCACCAGCAAGCTTTCTGAATACAAGGGGTTTAAAATATCTAGGTATGCAAAGTAACTTCCTAAGGGGTGGTTTCCTAAGGAATTAATCACTGTCATTAACAGCGTCTACTTACCATGATAACTGAACCCACTTTCTTAAGGCAAATTCACAAGTAAGATTTTATATTCTCTGTCATTTACCTAGACACATTCCTTTGGAGTGTAACCCTTTTGGATTGTATCCATTTCCTCACACTGTTCCAAAGGTCATTGAGAGATAGCTCTGAATTACCATGGGCAAGGGCGGTTGCCTAGGCATAGATTCAATTTTACACATTGTGTTTGTGAACTTTCTCCAAGTAAATAGTCTGTTAAAGCTAAACTAGCGAATGAATTATTTTCCAAGTTAGTTGAAAAGCTTGCCCAGTAACACAAGGAGATTACAGCATTCAGTTGCCCTCTCAGTGACAATTTAAAAGGTCATAGTCACCCCAAATTGTACCACTACAGTATACACTGTGGGCAGTTGAAGCTTCAAGGTCAGAACCAGCTGAAAGGTGCAATCCTTACCATTAAGTTCTGACAAAATTCCCTGTGATCTTTTCCACTGTTGGTGAGGGATAGGGATTCCTGATGCTTTTTTTTTTTTTTTTTTTTTTTTTAGCAATGTAAGTACAGAGCAATTCCAGTTAAGAGTGTGTTGGCACATGGATGGCAGATCACCTCGCTGCTGGTGAAGCTCATTCGGAGCTCATGAAAGCCCAGAGAACGCTGCTGGTGAAGCAGCCATCCCACCCTGCCTTGGAGAGCTGTCGTCCCCTGCCTCCCGCAGAACTGAGAAGCTCACCCTCCACTTTTGAACTATCTATCTCGAGGCTCTTGGCCACAGAACTCTTATGTGTAATCAGAGATTTTTATCGCAAATAGCCCGTTTTTCTGCTCGTTAGGCAGATGAACCTCCCAACTTCCCAGCAGCAGAGGGCAGCAATATAACCCCTGCCAAAGAGGATGGTTTAGTGCTTTATGAAATACAAGCTTTTCACAGGCTCATTCAGTTTGTTTACATTATATTATTGTTCAAATATGAAGAAGCTGTTCATTCTTTCCTGCTTCCCTCCCAGTGGCTCAGCACACAGGCTCTCATATGATTACAACTTTCTGATGCTGCAGATGCAGCACAAGATGTTAATGACTCTGGCTTCTCTCGCTGGGCTACAGAACCGATGCTGTGGCTGGCAATGCACCTCCACTGCTGCTTCTTTTCCTTCTGATTTTTTTGCATAATTGAGCGCACGCAGTAGACTTTGTGCCTGAATCAGTACTACAATGGAAAGAGGTTTTGTTTCCTAAGTTTTCATTGATGTTTTTCCCCAAAATACCACTTCACGCATCCAAATGAATTCCAGTTGGCACTGCCGGTGATGAGCTGGGGCTGTTTCATGCACGTGTGACTGCTGAGATGCAGGCTGCCTGCCTGCCTGCTTGCTGGCCGTGCAAGAGAAACGTTAAGAGACTTCCCCACTTGTTGGAACGGGTCGCCAGAGCTACCGGCACATGCAAGGATCGCCCGGGGCTTGTCGCCTGTCGCCTAGTGTTGGGTGACTCCCAGAGCTCCGAGTCCCCCAGAACACGACACTGCGAGAGATTCAGCTTCTCCTCTTCTGCTGCATTTCACTCCTCTAAAAACAGCAGCAGAGCGCGGGGCTCCCCCGGCCGCGCTGTCCCCGGCGGGGCTGGCAGGGCGGGCCGGCCCGGCTTACATAACACCGCCCGCCGGGCCGGGCCGCGGCGGCGAGGGCGGGCCCTCCGCGCAGCCCCCGGACGGCGGGGCCGGAGCCGGAGCCGGAGCCGGAGCCGGAGCCGGGCGGCCCCGCCGAGGCGGAGCGAGCGCCCGAGCGGCCGCGGCGCGGCGGGGGAGCGGCAGCGCGGCCCCGGGGCCGCCCGCGGGGGAAGCGGCGGCGGCGGCGGTGCCGCGGCGGTGAGTGGGACGGGCCCTGCTGCGCTGCTCGGGGCCTGCTGCCCGTGCTGGGGGCTGCGGGGGGGAGAAGCGACGAGGCGGCGGCGCCTGGCACTGCACCGTCCTGTCCTGTGCCGTGCCTTGCTATGCCGTGCCGTGCCGTGCCGTGCCACCGGGCGGGAGCGCGGCACGGCACGGGGCAGGCGGGCTCAGCTCGGCGGGGCTCGCTGTCAGCCCGCCCGGCTCCGGACCCGCCTCCTGTTGCTCGGCGCGCCGGGACAGCCCGGTCCCCGCTCGGCCGCCCGTGTAACGGGGACAGCGGGCAGCGCCGGGGCCGCAGAGCGGCAGCGCCGGCAGCGCCTGTCCTTGCCAGGACAGCTCCGTGGGTGCTGCGAGAGCTCCCTGTCTGCTCCTGGTACACGAAATATCGTAGCTGCAGTACCTGCAGCATATCTCCCTAAGTAACATATACGCTAAACGGGCAAAGGCTTTTATTTAGCTTCTTTCAGAAAATCGCGTCTGCGAACCAATGCCAGTCTGGTTCAGCACTTAGGTGCATTCTGCAACTTTTCTTCTTCAGACAGATGTCAGGCTGTTGCCAAAGCCGGTTGCTCAGTGTTACCGTCACATTTCTTCATCTGTAGGTCCCCACTGCCAGGACTCTACTGCGGTTTGCAAGGTCCTTGTTCCTCTTTTCCCTTCCCACTTCTCTCCCCTTCAAACCTATTGATAAGTCCTAGCTTGGCTCTGATTCTCGTTAAGAGGGTCTGACCTTGTCTCACATTTTCTTCCTAAATAGAAAGTTTCCTGTTTTTTTTATTATAAGAGCAACTAACATTCTGTGTAACTTCTGTATGTAAAGTTCCCCCACACCCGAAGGTATACTAAGGCTTTGGTTTCTCATACACTGTTCTCTGCCATCTCTTTTATTCACACATCCTTATTGGCTTGGCCTTGTGTGAGTTTAGATCTTTGTCCAGGAAAATTTTATTCAATACTCAAATAGGTTAACAGACTGAAATCTGCAGGAATTATGCATGTATATGATGACTAATTGTGAAAATCATGGTTGCAAGACCCTGCTTTATTTTGTGAGTTTATCAGAGCAAGGATGCCTGTCTTCCCCTTTGCCTCAAATCTAAGCCTGGCTGTCTTGAATCATTAATGAAAAATAAAATCACTATGCTACTCTTGTCTCTTCCTTGCTGCTAGTTTTCAATGTTACTTTTTAGGCTCTTGGCACGATGTATGTCATCTGAAAATCTTTGTACAGAGTGCTTGTTTTCTGGGGAAAGAATTTAAAAAATGCCACAAAACTTTAAAAGCTGATTGGTTGCCTTCAAGTGTTTTTCTTCTTTTCCTGGAAGTGTCTCAAATCTGCAGCTGTTGAAATGCACATCAGCTTGGCACAGTCTCTGTGGCTGCCAAATGTGTGAGCCAGTTGGATCTCAAGGAAATGTAACTTATTGCAATCGGTCTTGTGGCGACTCTTTGTTCCACAAGAAACAAACATCTTTTGGTGAGTCACAGCAACATTGTTCCCTGCAAACTCGTTGTCAGGAAATGGAGTCTGACAATGCCGATGGTCCCTCTATAAAAGCAGCTTTCCCCTACACCCAGTGCTGTTTCCATGTTGTTTGTGAATCATCACATCCGGAGTCCTCTCAAATTCCCAAGGAAGACAGAATTAGCTGCTATTCAGGGTGTGGTGTTGTGGTGCTTGCCTCTCTTGTTGTATTTTTTTTGATACTTCCAGTTGTTCCCTTCAGCCATATTTCACTGCTCCTCCTTTCCCTCTCACCTTGGCCAGGACTTGTACCATACCTCCAAGTCTGTTCCTGGCACATGTCCTCTGTGTGGCTTTTGTGCACTAACCTCAACAGCTTTTCTTTGGGAATAAGCCATGTTTTTGTGCTCCTCCACTTATCTGTGGCTTACAAATCATCCTCAAAACTGTTGTAGACACTTGTGGATGCTTGGCTTCAGAATGTGGCTGTACTTGCACGCACATGACTTTGGAGAGCAATTCCACTGCCTGAGGGGATACTCCACACCTGCATTGCAGCTTCAGAAAGATAACTGGCATCTGTTGGAAACAAGGGTTTTTGCCCTCACTTAATATATGTGTACACATGAGTCTTGGTGTGTGTCCCTTATGTAATATTTTTTTGCCATTTCCCAGTTTCAGCCAAGTATGACATAAGGAGAACAGCTCCAAGGTAATTAAGCTCCTGCAAATTTTGTAGAAACAGGCCAACAGGGAAAAGCAAGTCTAAAATCAGACACTTGCTAGTTTTCCCAAGTTTTTAGATCAGTGGCTGAGTGATACATTCATATTTGACAGCCTTCATTTGGGAATAATTTGTTTGCTGCAAATGAAGCTGTAAAGAGAAAGGGAGAAGGATTTTCTAAGTGCCCCTGAACTGGCATCTCCATTAAAACTTCAAAGATTACAAGTAACACTGATATGATACATTGCATTTTGAACATGGGAACAGAAATTCTTGGTACAATTCAGTGTATGCTTTTAATCAACCAAGGAACACAGCTCTGTAGGTCTGATTTTCTGAGCTGGCCTGGTCACAGAGTGCTTTGTTTTTCCATCCCTGCATCTCCAGGGCACAACTCCTGTCTTTGTTTTGCCAGGCAAACATTTGCACAAGTACAGAAGGGCTATGATCTCAGCTAGTGTCTTTAGATTTATTTTATTGTGACAAAATTGGCCAACAGTTTCAAGACTGACATCGTATAAGCATAATTCCCATGAAACCAAGCAAAAGCAGGGACCATTCATCCTGACTCAAAATAATGTGTGCTGGCAGGCCAAATCCCAGATCATTGGTAGCAATGACAAGGCACTGGATTTCTGTTTTGATTTGGGGTTTTCAACTGTTAGTCCTTGTCAGCTGCAGATGGGGTTGTGTGGCACAGCTTTGACCTGTCTTCTCAAACATGTTCTACCTCAGACAGGTTCAATAGTGTCCTTAGAAAGGACCCCTTATAACTGGATTGTGTATCTCCACGTAAGGATTGTGGGCCAAGTGTGAATCCTGGTAATTCAGGCATGTGAAATGAAAAGAACACATTGTAGCAGGAAAAAATGTTTGAGCTCCAGAAATTAACAGAGGGTGTAACTGGCAAGGGACCTTTTTGCTTGGCACATTTTCTATATGAAGACAAAGGTATCAGGCACCTGAGATCAACAGGAATAAATACCAGGTCCTTTAATACCTCTTTGAGTCTGGCTGAAAAAGCCTTCTTACTGTCTTTGGACTGCAGCAAGTGCAGTCTTACTCTTGAAGGAAAATATATTTTAGTGCTTACTGATGGTCAGTAACATATCAGCTTGTTCAGGCTGCAATTCAATGAAATTAAAACATGCAAAACAGGTGGTCAGGGTCCCTTTTGATTATGCAAGTCTGTTCTGCAAACAACTGAGTGATAGGAATTTAGTGTCTTCAATTAATATTGGTTAAAGTAGTCTGAAATGACACGCGAAAAACTGAAAAGTGTCATTGTGTCATCAGTTGCCATCAAATGCAGTGTTTAAAGTTCAAAACAGCATGATAATGATTAGTTATAGGGCCCAAATGTCACAGCCTTAAATTTTGCTTACATTTTGGTCTGAAGTACAGTTTTATTGCCTGAGGCTGATATTGGCATATGCAGAGTTTTCTTATAATATTTCCATGACTAGCTGCAGTGTTGTCAGCATCAACTTAAACACAGTCTTGTTCTTTAGTTTGATAGTTTACTCTTCTTGTTTGTTTTCCAGTGTTTGTTAATGGCATAGCAGTTGAAGTATTAAGGAAATGGAGTCTTTTAAACTGAAAGTGGAGATCCTTTCATGAGAATTGCTCCTTACAGACCTTCTGCAGAGCTGAAGCTCCAAGTCAGTCCTTGCCTTCCACAAGGGCTGATGACCTGCAACACGCTCAACATTGCTGTGGATTCACTGCTTTGTAGACTTAAAGTAGCCTGAGCTGCTGCTTATCATCTGTTCCTGTATTGCTAATAAATTGCATCACAGGATGGTACTGCCTGAATTACTGCTCAGAGAGCTGAACCCTGGGGTATTTAACTTCAGGTATCTGAAGTGGCCCTACCTCAATGCTGAGGAAAGATTGGTAGGTCTGACAGGGGTGGTGGTTCTCACTGGCACCCCATATCAGGTTAATAAGCAATCTTTGATGTCTGTCTGTGCACACCGCTTAATTGTATTTCAAGGAAAGTGCATTGGTTTCAATGCAGTGTGGAAACATTTCTTTCACTTAGACAGAACTGACTTTTAATGTCTCAGCTGTTACAAGCTTCCTTTCTATGTTACATTTAAACAAAATACATGGACTTCCTATGAAGTCCTTCATATCAAGGAATTTCAAGGGAATGTCTGCGTTGATTATAACAGACTGAGGATTACAGGGCAGTCTTAGCCTTGGGTTATCACTGAGCAGGTGGATAAAAAAAAACATACTGGAAGAAATTAAGAGATAGCAGGAAACCAGGAAAACCAGGAGATTGTAATTTGATTGGAATTCAGGTATCAAGCTGTGGCTTGTTTGTTTTGTTCTTGATTTGTGTTTATTTAGTGGCATTGAAAGGTGAAATACGTGCTGTTACAGTTGTGCTATGCAGAAAGCCTTTTGAGAAACATGACAGTAATACTTGGGAGCACAAACTGAATGAGAGCCCCATGTGGGACAGCTTGTGCTGGGGATCTTACTGTTACATGTAGTAGATCTAGTGTCTGTCACCAGGGAATCCTAGACACACTTTACATAAGGCTACCTGCTGCTCCCCTTGTTGTTGATTATGATTATAGTAAGAATAAAAGGGACCTACAACAATCACCTGGTGCAACTGCCTGATCACTTTGAGGCTGAGCAAAAGTTAAAGCACATTATTAAGGGCACTGAATGCCTCAAGCCCTGACAGGCTTGGGGCATTGACCACCTCTCTAGGAGGCCTATTGCAATGTTTGACCACCCTGTTAGGCGGGAAGTGCTTACTAACATCCAGTCTAAACCTCCCTTAATGCAGCTTTGCCTGCCACGAGTTTGCTCTGTGATCTGGAAGGAGCATGTATAGTCAGAGGTTTAAAATGGGACCAGTGCTGTTGGATGCTTTGTGTGTTCCTGGGTCTGTCAAAGGCTGATAGATGCTGCTGAGAGCACCAGTGTCTTCATCTGTGAAATGGGACACTAACATCTTATCCCACAGGGTACTCTCGATGTGTGTGGCAGCTGGGTTGTAGGTACCAGGTGGGAGGGTGTCACAGCTGTGACAGAGTAAACCACCCACAGTGCATCTGGGTACTGTTTTATTTAAAAACCAACATTGGAGATTTCACCCTAAAAGATTATTTCACACACTGACTCGCCTACTCACTCATCTGGACTGACACAACAACAAAATAAATCAAACTGTGAAAGAAGTGTAGGGGTTACTTTTGGCTGTGTTTTATCTCCATCTCACATAGAAGTGATATGTGATTTAAAGCATTACATGCTTTGTTATCTTCCTGCCATTATAATGAGGCAATTGTATCATAAGAACATGTGTTGGTTCTGACTGAGGAGTAGTTTGAGAGATGTAACAGCTGGTCTTTATCCAGGCTCTGTGCTCCATCAGTGCAGCCTGAAGGAGTTCAGGGAAGCTGAAGGTGGAAAGTATACAAGTACTGATGTACCCACTGCATTTTCAAATCAGTTACATGCAAAGACTGGGTCATGTGAGAAAATATCCTTCTACCTTAAAGCTTCTGTGACTAAATAAAAGAAATAATTTCAGTCAGTTCTGAAGCTGTCAGTTCTTCCCCAGGCTGTGCATTTCCTTCAGCTTAGATGACTGATTTTTCTTAATGCAAGAGTCTTTGCATGAGCACTTAAGTCTTTGGTTGTGGTTACATGAATGGCAGATGACAGCAGTTGGCAAATGTAGGTGATGTTTCTTATGTAAGTCAGCAGAATTGGTCTATAGGTACAGCAGGTTAAGCACAGGCTTTGTGTAAAGTACAAGACTTTAACACTGGCTAATAGCACTGGCTCAGTAATAAACACCGCAGACGCACATTAATTTAGATCTCCAGATTAAGAGAGCACCCAAGGAAAAATTTACTTGTTGCCTTGTCTTTTAAGTCCACAGGAGTCAGGGTAGAAATCTTGGCTCTGTGACAGTATTGCCCTTGGCTTTACCAGAGCTTGGGATTTTCCCTTGTCTTCTCAGATTATAAACCTTCTGACTCCTTTAGTTGAGCTGCTGGTGTGAAATGCCAATGTACAGAAAATGTCTGCAGCCTAACAAAAATTTCAAGTGTCTCTGGGTTAGTTTTTTTTTTTTGTTTGTTATGGGTTTTTTTTTGTTTGTTTGTTTGGGGTTTTTATTGTTGTTTTTTGTTTGTTTTGGGGGGGGTGCTTTTTTGGTTGGTTGGTTTCATTCTGTTTGTTTTTTCTTCAAGAGAAATTCCTGTTTGGGATGGAGCTACCAGCATCCCTAAGGGTATTTTTGCCTTCAACCTTACTTTATTTTTCCCCTCAGGTCTTTGCTTGTCAAGCTATTGCATATTGTGAGACTCAAAAGAGACTTATAGAGATTCAAAAGCCATCTGGACACAATCCATAGTAACATTCTTTACTAGGACCCAGACTGAACAGGGAGGTTAGATTAGATGAGCTCAGTGGTCCATTCCAAGCTCAGCCATTCCAAGATTCTGTGAATACCTCATGATGGAGGAGGGCTGGAGCTGTCATTCTGGTCTGCAGAGTGAAGTAGTATTTGCTGTCTGATGAAAGAGCTGAAGGTGTTTATTAAAACCACTTTTATATGTAATTATGTCGGCATGTTTAATCCCAATACTTAAAATGTCACAGCCCCCTTTTTTTAAAGTCCTTTTATTATTGAATCGTTAGTTAGTTACTGTAGTTAGTCACTGCTGAGGAATCTACCTGGATGTGCTTCAGTGCTCTGAAGGTTATTGTTTTCTGTAGTGCCCTTCCTGTGTCAGCTATCACTGGTATTTGTGAAGTGCTGTTATTGCTACTAGCAGGTTACACCTTAGTTTGGGGATTTGCAAATAGATGTTTTTCTCAGTTAAGCAACTGCATCAGCAGCTAACCTACTTCTTGGTTCTTTTAGTCTTACTCAGATCAGATTTGACATTTTTCAGAGCCTGGTTTAGTGTGTGGGTTGAATTTTAATATTAACTGGTAAATCAAAATACTTTTTGTTTGTTTGTTTGCTTTTCCTTGCTGAATGGAACAGAGCATAATGATGACCTAAGCTAGACCTTTAAGATGCTCAGCTTGCCAGGTGGGACACCTGAATTATTAGGCTGTGCATAATGATTAGGTTCTTCATAATAATTCATTATTTGCACGGAGTGAAACTGTGTAAAACCAGAAAGAGAGATCAAGAGCTTGACACCTGTCTGTGCTATTCCTGCCAGTACCTCCGAGCCCAGTACTTAGGAAAACCTGATTGCTTGATGTGTTTCTTTTCTGAAAAGTCCTTTCACAGCAATTCCAAACCAGATTGTTTGGTGAGAAGCACTTGCACTGACAGTCCCTTTATACCAATGTTAATTCTAATTCACAACTAAAACATAGTTAGAAATATGTTCTGCAGAGTAGTAAAAATATATAACACAGTTGCTATGGTTGAAGATTTTTATACTGCTCCTCTGTTTCCTATCTGAGGAGTTTCATAGCTCTTTGTCAGAGCTCAGACAACATTGTAATTTATAACCCTTGCTACCCAGCTGGGGTGACAACTTCTGTCTCCTGAGCAGTTAGAGGACAAATACATCACTGCCTGCTTGAAGATGCAGACTGTTAGTGGGCAATGAGGCCACTCTGCCCTGAGTATCACTTACAGTAGATTAATCAGTGGGGCAGTGTAGTCATTTAACTCCATGGGCTGCACTGCGTTTGCAGAAATGTTTCCTTCTCAGTGCCCACGGGCTGCCAGGTAATCTGAGATCATCCAACAGATGTGTTACAAGAGTTACAGCTACAGCAGATGTTACCACAGCTACAGATGTAACTGAATCCCTGTTTGAACTTAGACGTGTCAGCCCAAAGAAGGGCTACCATAACATAAATGATAGTTGGCCAGAAGAGTGGGGAAAAGTTTCATCCCTCTCTGAAACTGAAAACTGACTCCTTTATATGAGAAAAAAGAGATGGCAAGTCAGATGTTGTGAGGATATTTGGAATATTTTGCTGAACCTGGTTTTCTTAAAAATATGGAAAAATAAAGGGAATTATACTGAAGTGGTAATGTGGTATTTATATATTTTAAATATGTTGTGATACTAACTTACAGAAAGTTTTGTGGGAATGCTGCATTTTTCACTGTTGATCCTGTCATTGCTATCTCTAGCTTGTGGCTGTCTGTACTCACCAGGGGAGCTCCTTTGCCTTCCAGACTGGTCATCCAAAGAGACTGATTCTTACCTTGTTTCAAAAGCTGCTATGCATAGCTGATGTTGGCCATGTATGAGCTGCTTCTAGGATTACTAGTTTTTTTGGTCAGGACTGACTGTGGATATACCACAAGAGAGAGAGCAAGGGGAAAGTGAAAAAAGGGTTCACTTATAGGCATTTAAAACCCCCCTTTCAAACAACATAATTCTAGAACAACCATAATTTGACTTTCAGATAAGTGGACCAATCTCTAGTTTACATCCCCTAGGCATCATATGGTTTAGTCTGCATGTGTTTTGAGATGTTCTTATCCTGACGTGTTTTGAGATATTCTTATAGTTCTAAGGATTGTTCATGTTAGCAAAAGGCTAACAAGACAGTAGGAAAATGATTGATGTATCAGTTTCCTCTCTAGAGGTACAATCAGCACTGCTAATTCTTAAGATGTTCCTCCTCTTCTGTCCCTTGGGATTTTTTTTACTGAAATTCTGTTTGGTTGGCTGAGCTGAGGTCACTGCTGCACATGGGGGT